>NC_090932.1:513626147-514251147 GCF_040938575.1 Ambystoma mexicanum | reverse complement strand
AATAATCTAATCTCTGCCGCTAACTCCCAAACTAAAGAACTCTTTACTATCTTTAAAGAACTAACAGTACCTCCCATCTGCACTGACGAGATCGTTAAAGATGAAGCATGGTGCACCAGCATACAAACTGCTATGCTAAAAAGAATAGGCCTCCTCCAAAACAAAATCTCAGACCATTACAAAGCATTGCCTAAGAATAACCACCAGATGCAGACTCTGCCCAACTCCAAAAACATCAACTTTCCAAAATTCTCATTTACGGAAATCTGTGAAGTAGATGTCATAGACATCCTTAAACATCTCAAACCATCCCAATGCAAGGGCGATGTATGCCCACCCAAAATCATCAAGGAATGTGCTGAGCAACTCGCTCCTCTCCTTACCGCCTTCATCAACGCCTCATTCAAAACAGGCATAGTCCCTGACAGCCTTAAAGATGCTTGGGTGCACCCTCTCTTAATAAAAACAATGCTAGACCCCTCTCAACCTAATAACTACCGACCCATAACAACCGTCCTGTTTCCTCTTAAAATACTAGATAAGGCCACCCACAGACAAATCCAACTGTACCTTGAAACTAACTCAATCCTAGGAAAGAGACAGTCGGGTTTCCACAAAGGGCACGGAACTGAAACCGATTTAAAAAAACCAAATCACTAATATCCTCGAAAAGGGCAAGCCTGCCCCCCCTCCTACTCTTAGACCTCTCAGCAGCGTTTGATCTGGTTGATCACAACACCCTCACCAATCATCTCACGCATTCTGCGCACTCCTCCAATCACGCAGCGAACTGGGTCACCTCCTTCCTAGAAGGCAGAGCTATGAAAGTGTTCTCCAACATAGAAAATTCAGAGCCCACTATCATTCATTGTGGTGTCCCCCAGAGTTCCTGTACTGTCCCCACTCTTTATAATCTGTTTACGAGGCCACTCTTTGATAAACTGGATGCACTTGGGATCACATACACAAACTATGCTGATGACACCCAGGTGCTCCTTCCCCTTACTGGGATCTATCACCAAGATGCTACAACCCTTCAGCAAATTTACTCTACCATCCAAGCCTGGCTGGCCACGAACGGCCTTTGCCTCAACGGCAACAAAACTGAAATCCTCATTCTTGGTCAAAAGTCTACATTAGCCAATCTTGGCACGCCCTACCTCAACTTCCGTATCGACAACTGTGTCATCCCAGTACTATCATCTGTTAAAACTCTCGGAGTCCAAATTGATGCTACACTATCCATGGATAAACAAGTCAGCGCCATTGTCTCTGCCTCCGCCCTGAGAACGAAACTCATCAATGCTATAAAGCCATTTCTAACACAGGACAACTGCCTCTCCATTGCCAGAGCTACTATAGGAGCCAAGTTGGATTACTGCAATGCACTCCTAGCCGGCACCTCCAAAAAAAACTAGCTAGACTCCAAATGACCCAAAATAACTCCCTCAGAGCAGCTCTTAGTACACCTAAAAGAGACCATATTACACAAGCAAGAAAAACAGTTCATTGGCTCACAGTCAAAGACTGTATCACGTTCAAAATTCTCAGAACCACACACAAATGCATCAACCTCTCAGCACCCTCATACCTATCAGACATACTATCCAGAGCACCATCAACAAGTCCCACTAGACTATGCGACACTAACCAACTCACAGTACCGCGCATCAATAGGGCTTAGGCAGGAGGAATAGGCTTCCCTTATCTTGCCCCTAAGTTATGGAACGTGCTCCCTACTGCCCTCAGAGCCGAAACATCTCTCCATGCCTTCTGCAAAAATCTCAAAACTGTTCCCTTCAATTGTCAACACTCGCACACCCACTATCTGTATACTCCTCTAATACACATACTATCGACTCCCAGTATGCTTGCTTGCTATGCTAGTATGATTGTCTGTATTTTGTATGCAACAAAGCTATGTTCATCCACTGTAACAAGCGCCTTGATGCCCCCCTGCTCCTGCTTGTATTCTTGTAATTAACTAAGCTATGAGTAACTACTGTAACAAGCGCCATGATGCCCACGGGCTGCTGTGTGCTCAACAAATGTGAATAAATAAATAAATATAAAGAAAGTGATGATGTTTTGCAATTAAGTTTATTTAAAAAGTACAGCCCTTGCTGTCAGGATCCTGTAAGAGTTGAAAGTCTTTATTAAGCACGCTTCAGCCAGAGGCCTTTGGTGCATCAGAATAACAATTGTCAGTCCATAAAATCATAAAATAACTCTTAAACCATTGCGCACATTTCTACACAAAGAACCAGTGCTATGATACTGCCAGGCCAAGAATACTGAAAGAGGAAGTATGAAATACATCCAATATGTAGCAAATTACTAGCGTTAGTAATAAGAAAATGAATTGAAGTACACTTCAGGAATTAAAACTGAAATAATGTAGGATCCTCGGGCTCTCAGGTGGGTTCCAGTAGAATTCCTTTATTACAGCTTTAGCCAGTTACAGCAGGATCTCACAGAGATTACTACTGGCTCCCATCACCCAGGCAGGGGCTCTCCGACTGCCTGTCCCTAGACCTTATCACAACACATTCTCTCACTCACACCAACATTCTCTGTCACAGCCAACAATCTTCTTACATCCCAGAGCTTCCACATCCATCCCAAGAACTATACAACACATCGCCCCTCCTTCCAGATCTCACCACATCAAAACCGAGGACATTACAACAAAAACGTTAGGATCGGATAGGCAAATAAAATGATGAAACGGGTTTGATAGAAACTGCCTTGCGGGGAGACTAATGGAGATGGAAAGGAGCTGATACTCGCCTCTCTTCTTCGGATGCAGCCGCGTCATAAATAAAAAGTTGGAATGCTGATATGAAGGAGGTGGACATAGCGGAGAACTGCTTTTAAGGGAAACGTCCCATGAAACCGGATTGTTTGGCGGTCTGGGATCCGAGCATGAGCTCTCCCAAAATAGACGACCAGAGCGGCATATTTAACCGAAGGCAGGTGTGGGAATTGAGTCCCTGTCTGGTGCAGATAAACTGTTGACAGAGCTTTACAGAGTTAGGGGGGAAATGAGAGTTCAGTGGATGGTGTCAGATCAGACCACGCAACCCATAGAGCGGAGCACCCCCCCCCCATCTTCCTCGAGCAAGGCATATGAAGAAATGGCGTGATGAAGGTTAAGACGGATGGCGAGTCTCAGCCTGGGTGACCGGTTGCTGGAGGTAGCCTCTCTATGAGGTAAAGAAGAAGTTTGTAGCCTGGTCCCATCGGATCAAGGAGGAGATGGGACTGGATAGATCAGGGATCACCAGAGGAGGACGTGGCTGAGCTGGGAGATCTCTCGGGATGCCAGGTGGGTGCCACAACTGGAGCAGATGGTATACCGCACCAGAACAGAAGCACAATGGTCTGGCACGCTTATGTTCCCCCTAAGATGGATCAAGGGGTGTGTGAGGAGTGGAACTGAAAGGCTCCTATCGAGAACTAGCACAAAACGTACAAAGTGCTGAATAGTGACAAGGGGACCTCAGGAATGCCTTTTGCAAACAGGAGACAAACCATTCTAAGCTGGAGCATAGGGTTGGTGAGCTGAAGCTACATCATAAGTCTGTGGAGGAAAAGCTGGAGGACAGTGAAAACAGAGCACAGAGGAATAATATGCTCAGAGAAGTCCCTAGAGAGAGGGTACATTTTTTTTTTTTATTTATTTTTTTTAAAACACGAACACAGAATGGAATCTTCTTCAGGGGCAGCACCATTGCCCTTTTTCAGGACTTGGCTCCAGAGACAATCCAAAGGCACTGGAAAATGAAAACACATATTCACAAAGGAGTTCAACATCAATTCAGCACCCTTCAAGCAACCGTGAAAGTGCTCAAAATTCTGCAGAAAGAGAGCCAGTTGCTGGAAATGGACCATCCCTCAAATTCCCAATCCGACTGGGCCCGCGCTGGTTCCAGGAGGACAAGGCACATAGAACATTGAAGGCATTCATTGGACAGATGAGAGAGGAGCTTGGACTCGATGTCCGCAACCTGAAGATGGAGAATGGGTTGAAGTTAAATTCAATCGAACTTTGGTAGTTGTGAACTATGAAAAACTATAGGCTACTGAGCAAGAGTTGTGAGATTTAGTTAGCCGAGTTACTAGGTAGTATACCTAAGGTTTCCCCACAATAGGGTTTATTTGATTTCATGGGCACCAAGTCACAATTCCATATGTAATGTAGATTATAGTTTAGGGCAATGATGGCACCAACATGAGGGGAGCTCTAGGTTCGATTACATTGCAGGAATGTGGCGATTTGGGAAGGGAACACCCGTAGTAGGAGGAAGCAGAGTATAGGGGGAACGAGAACCAGGATGCCCAGAAAAGAACTGGGGCAAATGGTAAAAGGGGGAGGCAACCAATATCGGGAGGTTTGGGGAACCAACGTAATTTAGAATTATGGTCTTAAAGTGCCCTTCACAGGAACAGGGAGGTTGTTGTTCTATGGCATTCTCTCAGAGGATTAGATTGGATTTGAATGGCTACCCTTAAGATTGTATCCCTGAATGCTCAGGGTTAAAATTCTCCCATGAAAAGGAAGAGTGTCCTCACTAAACTGGCAGACCTGGGGGCAGACGTTCTCCAGGAGACTGATCTACTTAAAGCTAATTGTCCAAGACAATGATCTAGGTGGTTCCCTCATCCATTCTTTGCATCATCCCAAGTCGAAAAGGTGGGACGATCGATCCTGATGAACAAAACTGTGCATTGTAAAAAGACAGCAAAGTCAAAGATAATCAGGGGCAATTTATAGGATTTAGCATACGATAGGGGGAGGTGGATCTTTCCCTTTTCTCGATTTACGGTGCTAACCAACATCAGGAGGACTTTTATGCTAGACTGTTCCTACGTATTACTCAATTGCAGTTGGGAGAGTTGATATTGGGAGGGGATCTCAATGTGGTGTTAAAAGTTGATCTTGATAGGTCAACACCTGGAAATCCACTGGATTCACATGTACCGATGCCCCTTTGAGACCTGGAAATCCACAGGATAAAACTGGGCAGGTTTTCGATCCAATTTCACTGGCGAGGGGGACTCACAAGGGATGCCCGCTATCTCGATTACTGTTTGCACTACCAATGGAAGCGCTGGCACAAACAGTTAGGACTAGCAGGAATATCCCCTGGATAGGAATAGCGCAACTTCACCACAAAATAGCATTGTATGCAGATGATCTTTTATTTTTCACGCGTAATTCAGAGACCATGCTACCGAACATAGTGTCCCTCTTAAAATCACTTTGAAAGGTATCTGGATTTAAAATAGACTATACGAAATCACATATAATCACTATAACAGAACCACCTAAAATAGCCAATGCTTTACAAGCAAATTATAGCGTTCAGTTGACACTGCATTCTCTGAAATACCTAGTGGTTCACCTTGTCCCGAAATATCCCAGGGTTCTGCAGGAATTTCGAGTTGTTACATTGGGGAAAAGCTCAAATTTCATGGTTGGCAAGTCTAGGAGCAGTAAACATCCCTCTTGCTGAGATTGCTGTACACTCGACAGGCCCTACCGATAATAATCCCAAAGAAAACTATACAGGACCTACCTACAGGCACACGTTTTCAAATTCATTTGGGCCAAAAGGTTTCCTATAGTTTCCCATAACACAATGGTGGCCACCAGAGAGAGCGGTACACTTGGGGTACCAGATCTGAAGAGTTACTTGGATGCAAACATTGGGTGCTAATAGAACAAACCAGATTAGTGAGTGGTGTTGGTGTTCTGCAAAGGCCCGACGAGGCCTCATCAAAATGCTCACACGTACTTAGTCAACCATGTTATACTGGTACAGAACGGTTAGAACATATACTTTAACTACATTCCCATCACCTCTTACTCCAATTTGGAGGAACCCAGAATTCTAACTGGGCCTACATCCTAGACATTTTAGCCATTGGTCAGAAAGGAGTGTAGAATGCTTGGGCCAATTATTTGAGGGACACCGATCGCTATCGTTTGATATTTGTAATCATGCATTCCTTCTCGTCGAGGCTAGCAAATAAAGGTATATGCACCTGAGGCATTGGATTAGGAGTGCTAACGTAACCTGAGGAGCTAACAGGCAAGCAACAAAGTTAAAGGACCTATTTATAGGAGATTCACCGGCCAGAAAGGTTTAATCAATATATAAGGTCCTCAATGCGAGTAGATTTAAGCCCCCATATGCATATATGGCTAAACGGGTAGAAGAGGTGGGATCCCCCATTGATGAGATGTCATGGTATAATATTTGGACTTGGACTGCAAACACATTGCATTATGGTCAGTTTAAAGAAAACTGTTACAATTGACATTATTTTATATCTCGCCCCAGATATGCTCCACAGGATCAACTCGACAGTCCCATCTACCCACTGGAGGTGTGGACAGGCACAGCACACACTATTCCACATATGGTGGTCATGTACCCTTCTCCAAACATTGGAAGGAGGTGCTCACCCAAAGTACAACTATAAGTGGATCAGACTTAACTTTTGACCCTCTTGTAGTTTTGCTGGGTGATGAAGATCCAGGGGGCCAATATAAGGTGACCGCGAAAAATTCCAAATTGCTCACGCACCTACTGATGGCAGACCGGGTCACAGTAGCCCAGAACTGGAACCCAACTATAACACCAGATATTCAGGAATGGTAGTCGAGAATATGGTTTGCGGCAGCTATGGGAAAAATTGGGGCCACCCTTAATGGTGAGATGCCAAGATGTTTTGAGATCTGGAGCGCTTTCAACTTGTCCAACAAAATGATTATCTGGGGTACACCATAAACATCAGAATCTGCGGGCCTACACAGTGATGTAACTAAGACGGGTTGGTGGATCTGGAGAATCGTAATCACAATTACGATTATCATAGAGATATGAGAATTGTTGAGAAATATACAGAAATATGTTGTTGCTGGTAGGTGTCGGAGCCCTTTAATGCACTAGTGCCTTGGACTTTCATTTTTGGGTTAAGTTGGAAATTAATGTTGTCATACGATTTACTCAGATTTCTGTATGTCGACATTGTATTTTGGACCCATTCGTATTGTGAATAGAAAACTGTTTGTTCTACGTTGCAAAAAATAAAATAAAAATATGAATGATAAAAACCAAAATAAACAAAAAAAGAAACTGCAATGACACAAAACTGATCAGGGCAGCTATGCAAAGTCAACCACAATTTTCAGGTTATATCTTTTGAGGGAGGATAGCTCAGGGGCAACATGTTTGTCTTGGAAGCAAGACAACGCAGCACAACACAGGTTTGTATCGCGGTCCTGCGCTTAGAAACCACTAGCTGGTATTAAGCGCGTTTATAAATGAACAATTAAAAGTAAAAAATCATGTTGAATTTGCCAGATTATTACAGATGCTCATGAAATAGGAAAGATTGCTTTTTCCCTATCTCACAAAACTAGTGTCTGTTACTAAAGGAGCATCATTGTACAATCTTCATAACCTGTAGAGTGTTTTCCAATCATATACTGTTATAAGCCCATGCCCTACTTTCTGATGTAACCACGCTAGGCTTCATTGCATAGGGCTTCTCTTGGTTCTCTACTCATTGGTTTCTCCACATCGTTGATAATGATAGTCATCTTGTCTAGAGTTAGGGCTCTTATTTTGCTATTGGCAATTAGTGGCTTTTGTGTTTTCCTAAACAAGTGTTTCTTAGCGTATGAGATTTTTGCTTCGGGCTAACCGGTCTAGCTTGACTTAAGGGGGGCCGCTGGAATGGCATGAAATTGCAAGTGGAGATTACAAGGAAGACTAGTTTGGGAGATATGCTCACTCTGCTCCTTCTCTCCCCTTTTCCACCATTCTCGTTTTTACCTCCCACTGCAGTTAAAGTAATTTCACACTGCCAGCTCACTGTTTTCTGGGAGACCTGATTTGCTCCCTGTTTGACAGTATCAAACCATTGACAAAACTCCATTGGGTTGACAGACCGGTTGAGTTCGTTTTTTTTATTATGCTCTCTCTTAAATATTGCCAGTCTGTGGGGTCTTTTTGGTTCAAAACCTGTCTTACTCCACCTTGATGTAGGTTAGTTAGGTGTGTCTGCGGTGGAATCCCTTACAGCACCCATTGTTTGGGTTGGTATCGGAATATTCTCTGTTACAGGTACAACTTGTGTTGAGACTCTTCCGAACATCGTCATTGAGGGCTTTTGCCGAGCATTCTCTTGCCAGAATATTTGGCTGAAATATGCCTGTGACTCCTACTGATGGGGCTCCCTTTTGTCTGCAGGGCTCCAGTTCTTTTATATTTATAATTGTTAATTTATAACGCAGTTTCTATGCGCAAGACCGGGATTTGAACCTGTGTTGCTATGTATTGTCTTGCTTCCAAGGCAAACGCGTTGCCCCTGAGCTATCTTCTTGGCCTTTTCACTCTAGTCCTGGGATTTAATATTCACTTTCCTAGAGAGGTTAAGAGGTGCAATTTCAGCAGAAGTGGGTAGGAACTGCTCATGGAATGCTACTGGGCATAACCGAATATCGGGTATAGGTGCGGAATAGGGGCCGTGGGAGCTAGAACAAGTTGCAGTCTCTTGTGCCATATTGCACCCTCTGGAGTTCTCTCCTTCTTCCTCCCGGTCTCCTGTTTTCAGTTGAATCCACATTTGTTCTCTTCTCCATGCACTCCTCACCAGAACTTCTGAAAGCCGACTCACACTTGCTGAAGAATAAGTGGGAAAAGGCATAAGTGAGGTACCAGGCTCTGATTGAGGGTTTCTCGCCACATGGGAGTCTTGTGGGTGATTTCTCTGTGCCAGTAAATCAATGATCTTGGCCTGTTACCGGGACTTGGCTTCTGAAGACACTCCTAGAGATACTGCAGCATTGATCATCTTGTGCATGTTGCCCTGCGTTTTCATGTGGGCATTTGTGCACATGCAGAATGGCCCTAAATTGACGAGACCTCGTGAATTTGACCTCCCACTTGTGTGGGATACAATGATACAATAATACAGTAATAATCACACTGGGAATCCATTTTTGCAGACAACCCAATGGGTAAAATGCAAAGATATGCAGTGCATAGCAGGTGAAGATAGAAGGGGAGGGGAAGCTGAGGCTCAGAAAAGCCACACAACACCCCGATACATGTTCAGCCTCATAACTACAGCTGTAGAGGAGAACCATGATGGAAGCAGCGTGTCATTTGCCTGGTAGTGTGCTCTGTGCTCTACCTCTGCCTCCTTTTTGGCCTCTCTTCTGGCACTCAGGCAGCTGGTACGATCCCCCGACAGGGACTCTGCCAGGCAATAGGATTGGGAGCAGAAAGACTGCACGACCCCCACCACACCAATGGGACAGACGGGAGCACAGTGTGTACTACAATGAACAGGTCAGCTTTGGGGCAAGCTTAGACCAAACCGACAAGCCACACTGCAGGTGAATGCCACAACGCCCATGCTGTGGCTGCTTCCATCGGCACGAGAAACCACCACACGTGTGCAAAACTGTTCAAGTATCCTGTAGCTGCATGTCCTACATGAGTCTATAATTCAGAGACTTTGCATTCAATGACTCTTTTATCTTACATAAACCTGAGGTATCGGGCTCTTCCATGTGGCTCATCCCCTGAGGCCTCCTAATGGCCTTGGCCCTGAGTCCACCTTATGACTTTAGACCTCCCACATTTCCAGATCTCTAAACCCTTACACTTGCCTCTGCTTCCTTTGACCTCCTGTGATGGTATTTTGTTCACGTCCTCCATTATGTCCCTGTTTCTGAGACCTTCTCACTCGGCTGGCCTCTGAGACATTGAATATGGGTATTTGTCCGAGAACTCCCACGCGGGCATGGCTCTTAGACGTCTTAGGCGGACATGCATCTGGGACTTTCCACACTGGCATATCTTTGAGACTTCCATATGGGCATGCCTCAAAGACCACCTATTTAGGTCCTGAGACAACTGATGAGGAATTGTCTGAAGCCTCCGATCTATCCAAGACTCGGACACCTGCCAGGTGGGGATATCATTGAGAGCACTGTGCATTTTTCAGATGTTAAGGCATTCATTTGAATTCGGTATTAAAAACGTAGAAAGTGGGCTGTAGCCCTCCACCTTCATTAAATAAAGAAGACACACCCTAAATGTTGGCACATAAACATGGAGATCGTCCCTCCACCTCTGGGCAACCGCAGTCACCACTGACCCAATGCCATGTTTCAACTATCAGAAATCTATCCACATAGACCAATGGCATAACAGAATGCTTGAGCAGGTGAGGCAAATAAATATATATATATATATATATATATATATATATATATATATGTGTGCTTTTTATTCCATGCTTTTTGGAAGCATGGGAAGCAACTATACTATTTATCGAAATGCAGAGCAATGCCATGGAATATAAGGACTAACAATACTTAGATGTACACTGCCACAGCCATAAACCGCCATAAACAACAAGCGCAGGTGTATATCAACAAAAGAATTTCCGCCGGTGGTTGTTTTTTCTGCTTCTTTTACCTTGCACATTTATACTCGTGATCAATCTACTATTATTAAAAGCATTTTGTATAACAATGTATGCACATTTTGTCTCTGACAGCAAACATGGGGAAGTCCTAGGGATGTGCTAGAGAGTATAGTGCTGTGCCTGAACAGCCATTTCCTATGGAATGGCAGGGCAGACCACTTAGAAATCCCATAACATTGCTACATCCACTCAATAGCACCATTAAGAATACACTTTGGCAGGTTAAAATGAAGTAAAATAAAGCGACAAGGCAGGCGGCGATTGGTTAGTGGATATGCACCTGTGCTGGGGGTTTATGGCCGTGGTGATAGATCTCAATCCTGCGGAAGTGCTACCAGCGACCCTATTGGTATATACAAACTTCCATTTAAGCCCATCTGACCGGGTCGCGTACAGTAGTAACCCCAGTAATCCATTCGATTAATAACACACATGCTCATACATGTTCAGATAAAGACATTGCGTTTAAATAATTATATTATCCTTGCATAGGCACATCATGGGTATTGATCCGCTAGGGATGAATGCCAAACCTGTTGCGGCCTAGATATATATATTTATATTTTCTAATTGAAATCCTATAATAATTCGTATGCCTGGGGATTGTACTGAGACATATGGAGAAAGACAGATGCATAGATTATTTTACCGTTTTTTCACACCTTTGATGTCTGCAATTGTTCAAAACACAAGATCAAAAAGTGAAAACAAACAAAAAACTTGACTTCCCCCATCTTCTTGTGGTCACCCCTCGTGCGCTTATAAAGGAAAGTTAGTGGTTCGAAAAAAGGTGCCTAAGGGAGGCTCTGGAATAGCTTAAAGAAAAGAGCCCAGAATCCGCCAAAGGGGGTTGGAATCGGTTTGCACCAGGCGGACATCATTCCCTCTTGCCATACATCATATTTACTTCCCCTCTCATCTCCTTTTACCGAGAGTGGACTTCCAAACACATTGAAAGTGGCAATACAATTAAAGTAGCAATGTCACTATAACCAGCCAAATATTGTGACACAATATTAAATATTACTCTGTTAGGTATATGTGCATAGGTGCAGTCATTTGACACATAATTTCCACTTCACAATATGCCTAGTTTCCACATCAATGCCAGTTTCCAGCATACCCACTTACCACATTATTGCCAGGTCACATCACGACCAGTTATTAAATAACATCATGCCCAGTTAGCTGGGTATTTTTGTCGGTTTCAGTTATGTCATGTTAGTGTTAATGCTGCTTTCCATTTTGCTCACTTAATCCATCACTAACTGCCTTCATGGCCCTCTACCAGCAGATTTTATCTTTCGCTGCCGGTACTGGAAAAAAGTGAGGCCAATGCTCCTCACAGTGGTTGAGGTCTTGCAAGACACCAACGCTACAGCCTGTACTGAACCCCGAAGCAAAGACTTCCCCCGGGCCGTGCCTGCTGTTGTCATGCAGGTTCGCTGCAGTGGGTTGGCCTTCCAGACTGGATTGGATGGGGTCTCTCATGCCGCTTCTCTCCCTGAAGTTCGTTATGGCATATGCATATTACTTCTTGTAGCCTGGGGCAATTTCCAATTGTGCACTTGACATAAGGCAGGAGAAGTATCCCGATATGGGCTACTTGTAGTGCCACTGAAATTACTAAATGTGGCTGGGTTTCAAACTTGTGCAATGCGAGGATTTGCACTGGTGCAAGCACTAGAAAAAACATGTGCTCCTTTTAGTAAGGGTTCTAGCAGCAGCACAAATGTGGCCATTTTGCTGGCTCTAACACCTACACAATTCCAGTCTATGCACAAGCACTGATGCATCACATAGTTTTAAGCCATTCTCTTGAATGTACCTAAGACAATTAGATATCTAGATATCTAGATAACACAAATGGAGTCTTATTGAAGATCATAATGTCGTCTGTAAATGCCATTGTACCAACTTTAAGGTTCCCATTTTAAGCGACATAGATTTCACTTGGTCCAAAGCATCATACATGTCTGACATGTACAAATTAAAAAAGACGCGGTGCAAGGACAGATAACTGTCTTAGGCCAATCGATGTATTGGCCTCTCTAGTCCCGTTGCCCAACATGTTTACTTGTACCTGTATCGTAGTATCCCTATGGAAGGTAATCAAGATGTTTAACCCTCCAGGGATTCCCCACCTGTGTAGCTTATTCCACAACTGTACACATTCAAAGTAATCAAACGCGATGTCAGGTCAACACATGCCAAGTATAAAGTACTAGCTTGGGTACCCAGCATTGCCCGTGTCCTAATTGAGTGGTGTCTCAAGTGCCCCGGAGGATGTTGCTCTTATCCTCCAGTCAGCAAGTCTTGCTTGAGTTTTCTCTGGCATCTCATTTGCCCTGAAAAAGTAGCTTTTTGTCCTCTTTGGGAAGTCGTGCTGCTGTTTGTTGTTGTGTTTCAGCAGCTCCTGATATTGATTTTCGCTTTGCATCAGATGGAGCTTTTCCAAGTGATGTTTGTTTTTTGTGCAACTTGTTTGTCACTCAATGGCAAACATTTATTTTTTAATTCCCTTTAAAAATGCTTTAATAAACACTTTTGAACTGTATGCAGTAGTAATACATTTGAAAGGAATAACGAACACATTGATCATTTTGCTTCAGACACTTTTCCAAATTTTCCCTCCTTATACCTACTGTAGTGAATTGGGGTGAGCATCAATAAATGAGTGTCTACTGAGTGAATTCTTTCCACCCAAACATAGACTTCAATCTTTCCCCCAGACAAATGAGGAATCCATGCAAAATTTGGTAGCTGTGGGTACAACAGTGTGGATTTGTGTAGCCGGACAAACGTACACACACATCCAATTTTCTTTTGCATATTAGATTTTTACATCCAAACGTAGACTACGATTGTGCCGCAGACAAAAGAGGAATCAATGCAAATTTGGTAGATGTGGGTACAACAGTGTAGATTTGTATAGCCGGACATACATACATACATACATACATACATACATACCTTGTTATAGTAAGCTTACGACTATTCCATTTAATGTACAACCCACCCCCGACATGAAGCCTGTCTGAAACTTCGGATTTATGTCTGTCTCATTTACCCATTTGTCAACATCTTGTAAGACTGAGGTGTCAAAAATCTTGCTGCAAGCATCCGACAAAGGTATTGGACAATATCTTTGAGCAGCCTCCCTAGAACCCTTCTTATAAATTGGCACTATATAACTTTGGTGTCATGTTCTAGGTAGCAGATATGTGGTATTTTTTTCCGTAAACAGTTCACACAGGATATCAGACCACTATTTCGGGTCTGCCTTTAGCGCCAAGATACTTAGCCCATCTGGGCCCACTGCTTTCGTTTTCTTAGCTCTAATTATTATTCCTTCTATTGTTTCTGACCCTAAACATATTTCCCACTTAGGAATCTCCCCACGTCAGACTCTTTCACAACGTATTTCCCTGTTGAACATTTTCCAGTAAAACTCAAACCAAACACCTTTGGGGATAGGATTTGCTTGAGCCTCCAATTGTGTCTGACCCAACTCATTGACTAACTGCCCAAAACCTTTTGCATTTTGTTTTTTTAGAGATTGCACCATTGTAGAGCTGTCACAGCAATTTATCGTATACTTATGATGCTTCAACCAATTATTGTGCGCCTCCTTCAATTCTCCTTTGCCTTCAATGCAATTTGGATGTTCCTCACCCAATAATTGGACCAACAAATGGGAGTCTTTCCTCAATTATTTTTTCTTTTCATAGAGCATTCGATCAAAGGGGTATCTTGTTGGGGCTTTTAACACTTTCACCACTGATGTACTTTTGATCACACCTACCCCCTGCATTATGCGTTTAATTTCACCATTGTAATTCTGAAGATGTATTTGTATGTTCCTCGATTGCAGCATATGTCTCGGCTTAGTATTGAACTCATAATGATGGCTTGCCCCTTTAATTTTCACATTTGAACTGGTAACCACATGATTAGCCAAGGTGTGCAAATTTCTCGGCACCCTTCCCAGTAAACTAAATCTCAAAACCAGTTGTGCATGATCACGCAAGCTGTTCTTAATCACATTAAACCTTTAAACCTTGGCAAACAGGTTTGGGGATATATTAGGACGTTGCACATGCATTGCTATGTAGCCCAAAGCGCAATGGCCAGATATGATTTTCTATTAGCACTTGGGCAGTAACAGAATTCATGTGATTTTATAGTCCAATCATATTCTTAGTTTGCAAATTCCAGTAACCAAAATGATTGGCAGTGTCAGTTTCCTAGTTTTTCCATCCCCAGTATACTTCTAGTTAAACAAACCCCTTGCACTCCCATGGTGATAACGGTACTATTTATCATTTTAACCACCAGTACAAACACTGCATATATATCCAATTTAACAAACCGAGTTTGCTCTCAGTTCAACAACCCTGCTATACCATATTTGACAACCCAAGAGACAGCCCCGTTGGCAAAATGGATAGCATGCTCTGTACCGCACATCAGGATCTCCAATAACCTCTCTCCATGCAAACATTCTGACTCGATACTGATTCCCAAACATGTACTAACCACACAGAACTTCTTTTGTTTTTGCAGACAAGTAATTCCTTTTACACTTTTTCCCAAATGGGATTCAGACCAGAATAAATAAGAAACAGAATACAATTTTACCAAGCTTCTCATATTTAAATTAAATAAAAATATAGACTTTAAATCAGCCCATCGTAAACTTTGTTTTAGAAATAAAATCAATAACAATTATTTCTGAGGAATTGTTGATGATTTTAAGTTCCTTTTTTCAAAATAAAATTTATGAATTTGAATCCAATGTTACATGTTTTTATTATTTGGTGTCCATCAAAGTTATTAGCAACGCAACATTTTTTGCGATAATTTGACATACCCAAATTATGAAGCGAAAATGTAGATATCGAAACACCAACTTTACATTGTTTGCTTTTGTACATTTTCCTCCTCCTTGCCAGTAAAATAGCTAAATACAATAATGCACCATCTGCAACGAAGTGCGGACTGCCCCATGGTTCATGATTGCATTCGCCCGCGGGGCTAAGTCAGGGGTGCACATAGTTTCTTTTGTGTTTTCAAGCGAGAACCGGACTCCGCATGTAATGAGGGAGCCCAATCTTCCTTCAAAACAAAATAAACGAGGATGTACTCTGTCATAAAAAATAGAAAAGGCACCTAAACCCTTTTCTATTTTCATGGCGGGCGCCGTGGACGGGAGGGAGCACCGAGGACAGGAGGTAGAATTGGGACCTGAGCACAAAGCTCGGTCCAGCAGGTAATTGGGGATCAAGGGAGGGTGGTGGAGAAAGAGTGCATAATGTCTCAGAGGTGGAGGGGAAGGTTGGGGGACTGGGGAGGCTGTTGCCTTCCCAATCAAGATGGCTCCACCCGTGAAAGGGCCTTAGGTGGCTTGAAAATGCGTACGGTTCACAGTGTTCTCGCCAGCATTTCCAGCCACCTGATTTGCTCTGGTATGCCAGCCAACAAGGTTGTTTGCAGCATGGGCATAGTCTACCAGAAATCCTGTTTCGAGCCAGTGGTTGGCTGCTCCCTTCCATTCCCATAGCAGGAAGCTTTAATGAGTTTTATTAGCCTGAAAAAACATGTTGCACACTCAACACAGTTCATTATTTGAGAAGAAAAATCGCTACCTGCACCAAAGTTCACACACGCATTGTGTGAACCACAATAATCGCCCATTTTCATGGACTGTACCTCAGGGGGAGGGGTTGTAATGGCCTGGGAACGCTTGTGAAAGGCCCATGCTATTGACTAAGGTACCGGGAGGTTACCCTACAGTACAGGCCATGGAACGTGTGATTATTGCTTAATTATCGCCTTGACCAGAGCGTAGGTATCCCCTCACCCTCTTAGAATCTACAGCATGCAGGCAATATTCATCAGTATTGAGCTTGCAAGCAGTATTCATCCATGTTGCCCAATATTCCACGTATCCAGCTGGCTGGGCCTGTTGTCTTGAGTGACTTTCTGTCTCTGCCCCTTCATCCTCGCATTTACTTGTCCCACTATGGTATCTCCCCCTCACGCCTCTATTCCTTTCCTGCTGACGACCTGTTCTTCTTGCAGGGCTTAGATAATTGAAACAAGATGTGTGTGCCGTGACCACCAAGCATCCATTGCTCAGCAGTCACGATTGAATAGATTTTTTGTTCTTATTTAACCGTCTCCTTTGCTAAAAATCGGCCTGTGAGAAAGAGGGACAAAGATTGCCAGCCTGACCCGCAGCTTGCGAATAGATGTATAGCTTCTCACCTTTGGGCAATACTAGGGTGTATGAGTCATGAGCTCTGTTATGCACCAATGTTTTTGGTTCATTGCAGTGACTTGGGCTCTGGACGAATAGCCCCCTGTATTTCCTGTGCCATGTGACATAAAACCTAAACGATAAAACCTATCAACAAGCAATTAGGTTTGTGGTGCACAGCTGGCTGCCACATTATCTTCATGTAGTTGGTTTCTATGCAGTGATAAGTGTCGCACAAAATTAGTGGAGCTATGACTCTGGTGGGGGACAGATTAGGAAGGAATGGAGCAACGTGGAACACATTTTTCAAGGGTTGCAGTCATGCTGGTTGACACCAATTGAGTTGAAACAGATTCCAGTTAAGCTGTAACCAATATCCGGCGGTAAAGTGGAGAAGTATGCTTTAACTTCACAAAGAACAGTTCTGGAATGGCGAAAATGGTTGCAGAAAGTAGTGGAGCTGTTAATAGTAAAGAAGTAGTGGAACGCCACTCCCGACCGTTCCCTCTTACTTCTGTTTATATATCTCTTGACAGCAAAGCACAAGTGGGTGTAATTGAAGATGGGCCCTCTTTTGCAGATGATGAGGTTGCCCCATTGTTGTACAGATGGCTCGACGTGCCATGACCTCCAATGTGTTGTGTTGTATAGAGAGACGAACTTTCACATAGACCTTCAAAACTCTTTTAGAAAACCCTCGCCACACATACATTGCATTTGACCAGAAACAGTTGACACGTGACTATTACTCAACTGGGACGATTAGGTCACAAGTACTTTTCATTCAGATGAGCCTGAAACTTAAACACAAAGCAATCTTGGGGCAGTAAAGAAATATTTGACATCAGCAAGCACTATGACGAGATTTCCCTTAAACACAATCACTGTTCCAAGGTAAGACGGGGGCCATTTTAAGGTAAAGCATAGGTCTTTTTAGGTAGCGCATAGGTCAAGGTCATTTGGCAGCCACAGGTTTTATGTGCCCCACTTACCTAAAACCCTCATTAGTAAGAACTGCACTCCGATGGCGAACGACTTCTCATCTTGACTCACCACTCTACAGAAAAAAGGGTGACAAACCAATGTTAAAAAAGAATACTTATTATTGCAATACACATGGTGGTGACGTTTGACCCTGGAAGCTTCAGTGTTAGCACATTATGCTGTGGGGTAGTTCTGGGTTACAGGCCTTAGCCCTTTATTTTATGCCTCCTCTAGAGTCATTCTGCTTCTGCTGTGTGCCACCCATCATCACGGCATGCTCAAGACCGAACCTGCGAGCTAGGAATGGAAAAGGTTAATGTAGGGCCTACCTACACTCAGATATCTACATAGCAGGAATTTAGCTAAACTGCCCCATGTGACCAAACAGGGGTATAACTGGTATGACATATGCCAAAGCCCCAGCCATCAATTTCTGTTCACCTCCAAAACCAGTCACCTGGAGTCCTGAGAGAGCCAGGGTTAGTGACGGACCAAGGCCTAGCCACTAGCACATCTCTGAGATGATTGCATGCATTTCTGCTTGCCCCCCCAATACTGAACACCCAGGATTGAATTGACCCCAATAAACTCGCATGCGATTATTGAACCTCTGCAACACGAAATATATACCCCTTGCAGTACCCATACCCAACTATTGAAGTTCTAAACCTCCAGAATCTTAAAGCCAATATTTGAGGCTCGATTACAGTAGTATAGCCAAGTTATAGAATACAAGTTCTAGTCCTCCAACATATTCATGGCCTAGAATCAAAACTCATCTCCCCAATACCAAAAGGCCAGAGTCTCGGCCTCAGCTACCCAACACAAACACACACCCCAAAGATGCAAACATTGACCCCTGCTCAATGTGAAAAACCAAATTTACACATAGCACAGGAATAGGGTTTGGTCACCAGAAACTGGTGCACTGACAACTGCATATGTTAAAGAGAGGGGATATTAATAACAGGAATACAAAGCTAAGAAGTGAGAACAAGCTATGCCTATAAATAAGGAAATTCTGGTACTGTGACAACGCTGTGCCCAATATTCTAATGGCAAGGCCCGAACTCAGCAAACCTCAAATGTACAAGAAGCAGAACGTGCTCTGTATTTGCCTCAACTATTCTAGACTGGTGTAGAACCTCCAATTTGTTGCATATACATATGAATAGAGCTCTTATCCTACTAGTTGTCACCAGGTACTAAGACAACATTGTGCCACAAACAGCTGTCTTCTCCTCCCATATACTCAAAGCCTAGGATTGGAGTTTAGCCACCTGCAGATATCCCAGGATTGGAAGCCAATTCAAGAAGACATGGTCTTAGGATCCTTGCCAAAATTTGCCAGGGTGCAGAACTGGGGTTCAGCCCTCCCTAATAGTTCCAAGGGAATCATTGCCATGATATAGGGGGTCATATCCCTATTTTTCAGACTTTGTTGATTGCAATGTTGGGAGCAAAGCATCTCAGAATGTTCTCTCCTAGTTGGTAGTGAATGGGAACATTCTCAAATGGATTAACATCACCCGCCCCAGATTTTATGAAGGCAAGAACTCTGGGGATAAGAGGGGTCTGTCTGGTTTCTGAACCTTGTCTCACATCATCAGCTCATGGACATAGTATAAGGATTATGCACAAGGAAAACATGCAAAGTACAAAAAATACATATGCAATCATTGTAAGAGTGGAAGAAAGAGAATGGTGAGAGTGAGATATGAGGGAGATATGAGTCATGGGTGAGCAGAAGAACTTATTGTGAAAGAATAAATGGGTAAAAAAGAAGTGAATGGAGTAGAGGGGGAGTGGAAGAGAAATCAAATCATAAAACAAATGAATGAGATACGGGTAAGATAAAGAAGGGAGTGGGAGGGAGATTGAGAGGGACGTGAGTGTGACAGAGTAAGGAAAGAGGGAAGAAAAATGGAATTGGATAGTAAAAAGAACACAGCATGGTTTTGCTAACTGGACCAGGAAAATCATTTAGGACAGGACAATGCCTCTGAAAGGCTGGATGATCTGGGCAAGAGGCAGTCACCTGTTATCAAGCCCTTTCAAAATCTCCGAAGCATCAACCTATTGAAATTCTTCAAGATTCCAGAAAGACAAAAGTAGATACCAAAGAAAAACTAGGCTTGGGCCGGGTTGAGGGGGGATTGAAGGTTCAAGTTCATGGGAAGAGGAGAATGCAAAGGAGGAAACAGAAAGGGGGGAGGTAGAGGAGTGATCCTGTTATTGCCACTGTGTGTCTGTCTTACCGTAGGACCATCATGTAAAGGGGGTTGTGCGAAAGGCATGCAATCATTCCAGCAAAAGAGATTACAAGGATCACTGGGATGAGGTAGTGGGAGCAGCTGATGAGACAGGAACCTGTCTTGGCTGTGCTTTGACCCGATCTGATACAGGAGCAGTTTATGTAGATCTGTGTGTAGGAAACAACATAAGATCCAGAATTAGTGGAAGGCAGCAACTCGCACAACTTGCTGGGAATTAAGCTACAGACATTCTTTAAATTGGGTAAACTTAGAATTATTTGGGAATTACTGGTATAATGCAAGCAGGATATCAGACACAACTCTACCAACATACTCACTTCCAGTACTCTAAACGGGCAGGAACCCACCCAAACTGTGTTCCTGGAGAGATAGTAGGATTGTGGTAGCTTGAGCAAATGACACATTTGACACAAAGTTTTACGGTGGTAAATTGATTGGTATATTTCTCAGTTTTGTAAGGAAGGGTTGGGCCAAATGCCTATACGGGCTATAGGCCATTCTCTAGAAACAAAAGTGCTTTTAGGGGTTGCTCTTGGTGTATTAACACCATAGTAGTGTTGTGTTTTGAATTATGAAGCAAACCTAATCTTAAGAGTCCTTGTCCTCTTCATGTCACCTTAGTCTACAAAGTCCAAATGATACAGCCAATAGAAAAGTTCCACGCCTATTTATATATATGGGTATTTTAGCCTGCTTGATGCCTAGGTATTTGACCGATGAGGCAGGTGTGGGAAAAGGGTCCAAAGTATCAGGCCAGAACCCCGGGGTCCAGAGCAGAGAAGGATTAATGGTGCCAACCACCAGCACCTCTGTCTTCTCTCCGTTCAACTTAAGGCTTTTCCTGGCCATCCATCCACCCACGGCCTCCAGGTAACTCCTTGCCGAACAGCCATCTCAGGCTGAGACAGATTGATCCGCAGAATAATCTGTGTGTCGTTGGTGTCTGAGTAGCACAGAGTAATCTGTGTGTCGGAAGCATAGGAGTAGCACAGGAAACCATTTTTGGAGTCCATAGGGATTTTTGACAGATTTAGTGCTGGGGGTATTTAGTGCTGCTTGGTGAATCTGCCAATTTTTGGAGGTGAAGTGGAAGATTTACCGCCAGCAACACGCTGGTGTTGAATCCACCACTTTTCTTCCAAAAATTGGTGTATTTACTGCACAGTAATTCCACCGGCAGTAAATCCACCAAGAACTGCAGAAAAAACCGTGGTAATTCTATTACTGTCAAAAAAACGGTGGCAACGGAATTACTGCCACTTTTCTTGCTGCACTGCCAAACTTGTTATGAGGCCCTTTATTTTATTAGTTTTTGCCTACCATGCCAAAAGTATTGTCATTAAAATAGGCTTTGGATGCAGTTTTGATGTAATGCTTTTCAATGCAGGTTGGCATATGAGGATGGATACATGGTAGTTTGACTGTGTGTCCCAACCATAAGTGAAATCAATGGGCTTTTCCTCCCATTCCCACTTATATCCGCCCACAACACGCCTCTTTTTGCACTTTTTGGCTGAATTTCTACTGTGTGGTGGATTTGTCAGCCATTTTTCCTTCCAAAACGGCGGCCTCCATGTTTTAATGTTATTAAGAAGTTACTTCACTTGATTGATGCTTTAAAATCTATTTACTGCAGCTTTGAATTTATGTTACACGTTGCACAGTATTTTATTATTAAAAATAAAGAAGGAAGTGCAATAGTTACGTTTTGGTTTAAAATGGCTCTGAAAATGTACTTCTAGTGAATTGTGGAGAATTGTTTGAGTGTTTTTGATGTGAGCAGCACCTGATTGGCTGTGCAGTGAGTGATGTCAGCGGTGCTTCAGTCTGTGTTTGTTTACCAGGGCAGCAACTTTTTTGGCATGTTCTTACGTTATATGCGATTTCCATTTGCGTAAAGAGGCAGTTTCATTTATCATTTTTAGGTGAGCGCTTCTGGGCTATCGCCAAGGGAGAAAATCCATGTATGCGCATTTATCAAATTCTGGGTTCATTTGCTCATGTGAAAAATGTTTTGTATGAATTTCCCTAAAGTGTTGCCTGATGTGAGTGGTGTAAATTGTCATATTGTATTGGTTATGTTGTGCAGTTCCAGATAGCAATTAAAATGCACTAGATATATGTGTACATTGGTTTACTATTGTTGACACCAAAGCAGGTACAAAAAAAGAACAAATAATGCATGTATACGTGTAAAGCTCGTTTACTTTTGAAACCAAGAAGTGCAAGACATGACTTGAATTGTTTATGTCCACACATGCTCTGGAAGGCTTCGGCGCGGCCCCTCTGTCCCTGGTCTGCCTGCACACGCGAGGCGGTGGCTTGCAGCTTTCCCTTTGCTCCTTGAAAGCATGTCCACCCCTCCCTCCTTCAGGACGCCTAGGCATGGCTGAGCAGTAGGTGGATGGGCAGATGGGCAGGCCCACAGGGATTACGGCTCTTGTTGCTTCACACGTGAAGGCGGACAGCCTCAAAACAAACTGGTGACTGCCCACAGGCGCGGGGCGGTGCACCAGCACCTCACCCTCCAGTTTCCAGCTTTGCCCTTTCATGGTATCATTTGCACTTTGTTGCAAACACACTACGATTTATTTTCTAGGCTCAACAAAATGCAAGCAAGTGTTTTGTTTCTCAATTTCAGTGTACTGCTCTAATCTCAAACATTTTGCATTCATTTTTTCTCCTAGAGTTTGTGGGCAACAGCCTGCCCCAACCTGAGGCATCCTGACTGAATGAGAGGCAGTGCAAGCCCTCACCATGTGGCAAAGTTCCCCCTTCCTTTTTATGTTGCATACAGATGAAAAAGAAAATTGGCAACCGATAGCCTGTAAAGAAAGTAAGTTTGCAAAAAAACATGTTTGTTGCATGCTTGCTTTGAATGAAATGCGTGCATGAGCGAGTTAGTGTGTGCGAGTCTGTGTACATGTGTATGTGAAGTGTTTGTGTGTTCAAATGAAGTGTATGTGTGCAAGATGCCAGCATTTGTTTAGTTGGGGGTGAACCAGATACCACTCCAATCATGCGTGCAGCCACTTCAGGGTTGTGGTTTTATAAAGAAATGCAAAGCTTGCAAAGATCGCCATATCAATGTCATGTATGTCTGCAGTTTCAATCCCGATGGACTGAACTCGCCTGGTATCCAGAGGTATTTGTCCAGGGTTCGGGCTGTGTCTTACTCAGGGCCCCACGGGAGTTATGTGATCGATTTGCTTTAGATCAGCAACTGGCGAGAGTTTTCAGCCAATGGCGCAGAAGACAACATGTCCACTTTGAAGCGTTATTTGCTGCGGAAAGTAACCTATTCCATGCAAGTTGTACAGGGCATATGGTGTAGGGGTTATGCGGTCTACTGGAACCAGCTGGCCCTTTGTTATATTTCTGGAAACAGCATATGATCAAAGTGTGTGATACTGGACAAATAACTGTTTTTATATGATACAGTAGTGTGCTGGCATATATTGTGGACTCTACATGCTTTCAAATGCCATGCAACACACTTGAATAGATGTTGCACATCACTGCTTTCATGACATTTTCCTACATAAATACTTAAAAGGGAGTTAGTCACATTTATTCCCACTCAAAACGTAGCCTCACAAATTGTTTTTAAAAACCAACGTAAGGCGATGCTCATGCATGTCAACCCTAGCCTTCTAACTCTATGTACGACTGACAACTAGCACACAGAGATGGTTTGACTTGCTGTGATGAAGGGTCAACACACAGGACACACAAGTAAACTAGAGAAAGAGGGCAGGTGAGTATAATGCCCCGCATGCGCTCTCCTCCCTCTGTGCTCCCATTTCCCTGCGCTCTCATTTACCCCTGCGCTCTGCCTTCTCACCTGTGCTTTCACACCGTTTTGCAGCTGCTATCATCGGTGGACAGTTGATACCACTACGGCAGTGCCTGGTAAATGTCTTTCACATGCTCAAAACTGTTGGCATTGCCAATGCTCGTTTTTAAAGGACTTTTTATATTTTTAAAGGGACTCTTTTATATGTTTTAAATGTTTTGGGGATGCAGCTGCTTGGGTACGATACTATTATAAATAGTGTGTGATTTGCTCCTTTTTGTAGTAAAACTTTTAAAACCCTGCTGGTGTACTGGAAGAAAGGTATAACTAAGCCAAAGAACAACTAAATGTACCGTACACCAGCATTCCGTTGTTTGCATTTCCTTTTGTGTCTAAGAAATGTTATGATAATCCAGTGTTTTTCTTCCCTAGGGGTTTCTAGGGAATCACAACCTTACCTTTGCCTTTCCATCCCATGTCAACGCCCCAGAGAGGGGCAACCAGGTGGTCTTCAGCTCAGGTAAGCAGAGACCGGTAAGAGGCAGGTCAACTCTTCAAATAAAGTGCCATCAAAAGTATGTTGCTGTGCTCACCTACACTTGTCTCCCAATCAGTGTGGTAAGACCATTCCCCTGCTACATGTTTTGGCGGCACTGCTGGGATGACCTTTGATGTGCCTATATTTACCCTACCTACTTACCTAGCCCACCTACCTTTTTCCTTTCCTCTGTACAAATTGCTAGAGTAAGTTTCCATTTATTTGTGTAAACACGTTTTTTTGTGCAAATTTGTGGATATGGCAATTTGTATATACTATTATAATCATTGTTTTTGATTTTTAACGGATTGGCAACACATCTAACAGACAGAAAGAATCCTGATGGATTGGCTTCAGGTAACTAGCTGGGCTGAGGGAATTAAGCTAAACCATTCTTTCATTACAGGTAGCACACTCCCCATCTGGTGCTCAAGTCCCTAGACTCCTTCACCGGCCAGGTCATGCGCCGCAGTAAATCCCTGGCCTAGTGTGGACCCATTTCCTGGTCTGTTATGGCCCTAAAGACGTAGACCATGACACATGACCACTTACCATCTGCAGGCTCAATAGTGTGCTATCCTCTTTGGGCATTGAACACCTGGGCAGGGTTGCAGGCTAGTATACCATCAACACCACCTATTGCAAGCCCAAGCCCTGCCTTGTCCAGTGCTGCAGCCAGTCATCCCACAGTGCCCACTGTAGTTGCCATCATAGCTGTGCCCGCGAGCACCCCTACTACATCCGGACTTAGAGCATGTGCCAGTTCTACGGCAGAGAATAGAGGCGCCAGACTGATCACTTCCTCCAAGGCAGATGCTTTCAAAGTCCTGCGAGAAGTCTCATCCAGACGCTATGTGCCATGCAAGCAGGCCTCAGTCCATAGTATATCATGTACATGCTGAATGGGTTTTTTGAAGCCATTGAATCATTTGCACATCTAATGGTCATGTACTATCCCACCGGCCTCCAACAGGGTGAGAGGCTCTGAGTATCTGGCCACGACCAAGCTAATTATGCAGCTGACTTTACAGTGGGGGGGATTGAGCCAAACAGCCTGAACCTGGTCAGTCTGCAACTGAGACCAGTGCACCCATATCAGTTATGAACAGGGCATGCATGTTCACCTCCTTTCCAATGACAAGGAAGCAACTAGTGGCGAAATGAGAGGCATCTCACACGGCTTCATCATCCATGTATCGGGTACATTTTGTCACCTAATAATGGTAATATATGTCGAGGAAATTATTTATGTGAGTACTAAAATAGAGAGATATGTTTCAGGTAGTCTAAGTTCCCAGTTTGGCGTTCTCCTTAAGCTCCATGTTTTCACAATTCCAGCATATACTGCGCTGAACCAAGCCACATCGGCCCAAATGTCATGGAGAGTAATTTGTAATTGGAGCAGAGGAGGCTCATCCATAATAACGGGTGACTGGGTGCCGACCCTGCACCATCGGTGCCGACCCTGCACCATCGCCCATTATGGGTGATCCAAATACAGCCCAGTGAAAAGACTGCATGCTCTCACTCTGCTGACTTTAACTGTCAAAGGGAAACATGGTTTCCCTTTATCAGTTGCAGTTCCCCAGCATGCATGCCCACCGGGCCATGCAATGTCGGAGCGTTTTGCTTCCTCAGCCTTGTACTGCCCATTGGGGATGCAGACTGGGGAACTGAAGGTCTAAATCTACATAGGGGGGGGGTCTCTTGCACCTCCCCATACATTTTGGACTCCCTCAGGGGCATGAAGGAGATGTTTCAGCTCCACTGTGCATGCGCTCAGGAACCTTTCTCTGATTTCTGGATTTTGTGTGCTGTGTGTTAGCCAGAGGGTCATTGTGGCAGGGAAGTCCAGACCCGGAAGGCAGGTAAGAAAGAAAATGTATTTATGTATGTATGTGTGCATGATTACATACCAGGTTTGTATCTGAAAGAGTGCATATGAATGAGAGTGTCTGTTTTTGTTCACATGTGAATGAGAGCGTGTATGCTTAATGTGTACGTGAGTGAAGAGGAGAAATTTATGGATGTAGAAATTTTGCGCTGTCGAGTGGGTCTCTGATTTTGAGAGTGGTGGACTATTTGTGCATTGGCAGCCAAGACATGCTTCTGTATTGTGGCATGGTATTTTTTACTCTGCTTCAAGGGAAGTTTTATTATGCAACTAGTCTGGCTTGCATTGTTTGGTCCAGTCAGGCCATATCTTCATACTGTGGTATGGCATTCTTTTCTGGAAATCAAAGGGTAAAGCATATATGATAAGTGTTATTACATGACTAGAGTGGCCTACATTTATGGCGCCAGCCTGGTTCATGTCATTACTGTGGCATGGCATTTTTCAACTGGGAATCATGGGTAAAGCAAACATGGTAAGTGATATTACATGGCTAAGGTGGCCTTCTTAGTGGCACTGGTCAGTCCATATTATTTATTTTTAAAATATCATAGCACAGCCAGTATAGGCTTTTTTTTTTTAATAAAACAGAAAACACTGTGTACCATCCCGCCCTATCCATACTACCCAAATATACAGAATTGCATATCACTGCACATCCCCTTATTGATGTTTAGTGTAGACATTGATTTCCAATGCCCTATAGCACAACACACAAGCAATCCCTTGCTGTCACCCCTAGAGTCATGCACTTCAGCTGCTCTTTTATAGCCCTCCAAAAAATAATAAGGTGATAAATTAGAGGAATGTCATTCCCCTACATTAGCTGCTGCCACAGTTCATCTCATTCTGCTACGTGGCATCTACCAGATGCTACAAGTGCTCGCTTTCTTGCTGGCGAGTGTGCCGGGCAAGCGCATACCAGGTGTCTGGCTGTTTCGATGTCATTACCCCTGCAGAATCGGCACCTTCATCCCTTATTAGCAATTCCCTCTTGGGTTCCCAGTCTGCCCAGTGTGTCTACTAGATTACATTTCAGTTTTACGTAATCCATGCGCAAGTACGAGTTTGTAAATTCAAACAGATACGTCCCTGGCATATGTTCCAACACTTGTGCATTGATCAACGGTGCTATGACTTTTAGTCGATAGTTCAAACCAGTTCTGCGTGCAAGCCACTTGCCTTTTAAGAGCTACTAAATTCGTTATTGCTGCACATAGTGCGCTGCTTCAGATGCCTGCTTGGTAGGCGACAAACATCTTGTAATAGACCACCTGTTTGGATATTAAGACCATATTGACTGTGTCGATATCAAGTGCACTCACTGCATATTCTATTGGTATGCAAGCTGGCACATGTAATAGTGATCTAATGCAGATCTAATGCAGCAACTCTGCATACACGGCAAGTCATTTTCCACCCCCAGACCAGGTTTCCATACATAAGCTTCGGTATCAGCTTAATTTGATAGACCATTCTCAGGGCTACATGTGAATAGCCGGAATGCTGCATTGAGAATTTATTTAGCGCTCCCAGCTGTTGTGTTAGTTACCGATCCAGCTGCTTGGTGTGTTTATTGCCGTTTAGTCTGGAGTCGCAGATGATTCCCAACTATGTATACTCGCCCAACTCTTCTATTCTTTTCCTATACAAGAAGGTCCAACTATACTTCTTCTTTCGCTTGCTCCTTGTCTCATAAAATGATCCAATCTTAATTCCATCTAAATGTATTTTTAGGTCATGGTCAGAAGCAAATTTTATGAGATGATCCAAAAGCTCTTGTGGGTCGTTGTCCGTAATGTTTAGCAGCACCTAATTAACCGCATATCCTAGCCAGGTATGTGTTGTGATTCCTAGCTTTGGTGGACATGTAATTTTACCTGCGATGCATAGTAAAAGATCTGTCGCATAGAGATTGAAAAGAAGAGGTGCCAAGACACATCCTTGTTTCAACCCCGTTGAAGTGCTGATGGACGGGGTGAGGTACATAGAGAAGATATGATATTAAAGGAATGGTTCGCCCAAAATTTTTATTTAAAAAATAGATAGGCAATATAAAAAAAAAAGAATTGGCATTTTTTTTTTCGAAGTCCCTATGTAAAATTTTTAGCAATTCAAGCTCAAAGATAGCACATGGGGGCATCCATTTTGTGAAATGGATGCCCGCCGCTGTGCTCGCTTTGGCTTTTGCGGCACTAATGAAGGAAAAGCCAGCCAGCTGTAGTAAACAAAAGCTACCACTGGGTGGCTTTTCCTTCATTGGTACCGGGACTCGGAGGACGCGGACCGGAGACTACAGGCAGAACAGCTGCAACTGCATCTCGGTAAGTCCTATTTTTTTTTTTTTAAAAGAAGCACTAGCTGCGTTTTTTTTTTCTAAGTTTTCCGGGCTGGAGGAGCCCAGAAAACTTAGAAATAAAACTGCAGCTTTAAAAACGTATTTATGTTTGCGGTAGCTTTTGAAGCGACCGCAAACATAAATACAACGTTATTGTGTTTGAAAACGCTGCGGTTTTTCTTTCTAAGTTTCTCAGGCTCCTCCGGCTCGGAGGAGCCTGAGAAACTCAGAAAGAAAAACCACAGCGTTTTCAAACACAACCGCGTTGTTTCTGCCTGCTGTGGCTATCACTTTGGGTCTCCGGTGGTGGAGCACCGGAGACCCAAAGTGATAGCCACGGCACATGCCGCAGTGTTTCTGCCTACAGTTGATTTCCCATTTGGGGCTCTCGGGCTCCCCACGGGGGGCCCCGAGTGCCCCAAATGGGAAATGCTAAATGCTGCAGTGTTTCTGCCTAAATCTGCTTCCCCATTTGGGGCTCTAGGGCTCCCCGTGGGGAGCCCTAAATCCCCAAATGGGAAAGCAGATTTAGGCAGAAACACAACGCGGTTGTGTTTGAAAACGCTGCGATTTTTCTTTCCAAGTTTCTCAGGCTCAGAGGAGCCTGAGAAACTTAGAAAGAAAAACCGCAGCGTTTTCAAACACAATAACGTTGTATTTATGTTTGTGTTCGCTTCAAAAGCTACCGCAAACATAAATACAACGTTTTTAAAGCTGCGGTTTTATTTCTAAGTTTTCCGGGCTCCTCCAGCCCGGAAAACGTAGAAAAAAAAACGCAGCTAGTGCTTCTTTGAAAAAAAAAATAAATAGCACTTACCGAGATGCAGTTGCAGCTTTTCTGCCTGTAGTCTCCGGTCCGCGTCCTCCGAGTCCCAGCACCAATGAAGGAAAAGCCACCCAGTGGTAGCTTTTGTTTACTACAGCTGGCTGGCTTTTCCTTCATTAGTGCCGCAAAAGCAAAAGCCAGCACAGGCGGGCATCCATTTCACAAAATGGATGCGCCCATGTGTTTGCTTTTGCACATTTATTAGCTTGAATTGCTGAAAATTTGACATAGGGACTTCTAAAAAAAAAATGCCAATCTTTTTTTTAATATTGCCTATCTATTTTTGAAATAACATTTTTTGGGCGAACCATTCCTTTAAGTTAACCTCCAGGAAATCCCCATGCATCCAGTTTCTTCCATAGTGTAGATCTATTTACAGTATCAAGCGCTGCACTAAAACGTACAAATGCAGTGTAGACTCCCTACTTGTGCACGGTCCACCCATATTCCACAATGGTAATCTGTAGCATCAAATTTTCTACAGTGGAGTATTGCTTTTGAAAGCCTAACTGGTTATGCAATTTGACTGATAGTGCTATGATAGGACCATTTTGCTGCTGCCCAAGGGCGCTCTGGTTTTCAATCATCTGCTTGATCAAGTGTATTCATAATTTAGTTGGTCCAAGACTCTACAGAAGCTCCCACGGACTCTCTGCTGTTAATTGCCTGTGAGTTCACTATTTTTCTGAACACTCTTTAGTCATTTTGTTTTAGAGCCAAAAGCAGCAGACTCAATTTTTCTAACTTTAATCTGTTTTTGTGCCGTTTTAGCCACATTCTATCGTTTCTCTTAATCCCACTGCACTTCTTCGCAATCAACAAGTGTTTGTCCTGTGAATTAATGGTCTTGCGTAAGTCCCTCCTTAGGCTTCTTTCCTCATCTCCTATTGCATGCTCAAGCTGTCATTTATGAGACCCACTTTTGCTATAATGCTGCGGGTCCACTCTGCTTTTCTTAGTGCTTTAGTTAGGGAAGGAGTTGGCCATCATTTTTTGTATTAACACCTCATATTCCTTGTGGTGGCGTTCCACAGCTTCCGACGTCCATAGATCTCTTTGTCCTGAAACCAAGAGGAGTGTTTGCGCCTCGCTGGGGGCGCTGCTACATAACACAACTTCACTTTCCTCAATAAAACACCTGGCAGCTTCCTCTAGCTTTTGAGGTTGCCACTGAATCTGATTTGCACCTATTTTAAGTGCAGTAGGGCCAGTTGCATCAATGTAGACATTTCTCCTGGAAGAAGCGCACGTCAGCAAACGGGACGAGTGATCGCTTTCCTTCCTCCCTCCAGGGTTGAGACCTAATAGGAAATGGAAGTGACATGCTTGTATTAAGCAATATTCTAAAGTGGTCACACTTCCCACTGTGATTCTGGTGCATTCACCAGGGATATCCTCTGTGCTTCTCTGATTAATCATAAAAAATCCATGCAACACTAAATATTCATGCCATATTATGCCCTTAATATTAATGATTTACGGTTTCAGATTTGCAGTCGGGATGCCCATTTCATTTTGTGCATTAGATGGTCACTTCACATTTAGATCTCTCATAATCATAAAGTGTGTGTTTTCTGATTTGTACAATTGTAAAATTGAGTTGATGTTGGACATGATTTCTACAGTGTAAATGATCCCAGGTGGGTCACAGATATTACTGACCAAAGCTTCCTTGAATTCAAGCCATTGATCCCGCAGTTTGCCAGCCAATACATAATGTGATGTGCCTTGTAATAATTTCAATTTTGGCACTAATTAGCAGCCCTCCGTTAGGATGTCCAAAGGGCCCCTGCTTAGCTGGTCTCTGAATGTGATGTCTTCCATCGCATATTAATGGCTCTATTGCCCAGGTTTCCTTTAGGGCCATGATGTCAATGATGTCAAATGCTTCTGATAGAGATTACATCGAAGTACGATTGGTATCGGGCGCTATATCGGAGGGCCTTTTGGCTACAGAACAGAGAACCCTCCCACCCTCGAAGTTGGAAATAGTAATTTCTTTTGTTTGCCCTACAATAGACAAGATTACCTCAAGTGGGAGTACGGGAAGGGGGATATCCCAGACGAGCAAGAGTGGAAGAGTTGGTCTTCCTATAGCTGATAATCTGGCCAAAAAGCTTACTCATCCACTTGCTACAGACAGTGAGGGTATTGGAAACAAATATTTGTTATCTGGTTGCTATGAACCACAATTTCTACATTCCCTGTGACCCCCGCCGATTCCGGTGGAATAGCTGAGACATATCCCGGCATCTATTGCGTTGGAACCACCCCATGCCACATCAAACAGCAATATTCTGGGTGTGGATACGTTAACATTAGATGAAATAGACTGATGGGACGCGCACCCCACCTTGGTTTCACCAACCTTACTGTCTACGTGAAATAGTACTCTTGACCCAGAAAGTTTGTCACTACACAAAGGGATGGTGACTTAGAGAGTGGAGGTATGAGTAGGATCCTGAAATGTAGCAGACTTAATCACCACTTGGAAGAACAGGCATGGGTATGCTTAGTCCGAAACCATTATAGGATTGTGTTCCAGGAGACATGGGCATTGGCAGCTCTGAGTAGCCAGGGCTATAACTCTTTTGCGATTACTGCAATTTAGGGCAAAGGAGGTAGGTCAAATGGGGTATTGCTTTTTTGGATCCACTCATCGATTTATAGTGATATACAGGTTACTGAAACTGGGCTGAAGGACTTATTGGAACTTCATATTCAAGGCCTTGATGGTATAAATCGTTTAGTAATTAATTTGCACAATCGAGCAGCAGCATCTGGGGGTGATTACCATATTTGTTTATTTACATGCTTGTATAGATAGGTAGAGGTCTACATTTGGTGAATGCATAAATATTCTTGTAATGGGGGACTTCAATTTACAGTACAAGCCGTTAGGGATCATGGTTGGCCTGCTGGAAGATGAAGATAGAGAATGGGGAATTAAGGAGTTGGTGGTCTCCTTACCTGGAAGAAAGTATACACATTCTGAAAAATTGGCAGGTATTTGATGGCAAGTAGTGTGAGCATGTGCAATGGCAGGTTCCTGGGGGATTCTCCTGCTAGCAAGACTTTACATTCTGTAAACAGTTTCACTTCAATAGATTTACATTTTGTTGAATGTAGCAGTCTGGTCCTCTATCACTGATTTTAGAGTCACTACCAGATATGAGAGTGATCATAATCCATTAACCTTAACAGTGGCAGCAACGCTACTGGGGGTTTTGGTCAAGCAGTTGGGCCTGTTGGCTGTGGCATAACTATTAACGGGCATGCTAGGTGTACGATAAAGTGGGTACAAATTAATCTGGAGGTTGCCTTGCCAGTGATTTACAGTTCTATTCTACCAATCCTTATGAACTCATTAGCCACTCAGGAGGTGAGAAAGGAAGCCATCATCGAAACTCATGATGATCTAGAGAGTAAACTGGGAGAATTCTTCTCCAAGCCGTCAAAGTCCCTTCTGACCCAATCTTTCTGCAGAAACCTGTGGTATGATGGTGATGGCCATAGGGCAAAGGTCATTCTCATTAGACAGGCCAAATTGGTGACTATAGAGGCGATTGTACCTTTGTGTGATGCAGGGAAAAATTATGAGCGGGTCACGAAAGCAAAAAGCAAAAAAATAGAATCCCAGGAGGGTTTATTGGAGCTTATCCTTAACGCAATAAAAAATGGGAATGTGGGAGTTTTGGGAGTTAGTGAATAAAGGACGACTTATGGAACAGAACTCCTTTCAGGGAGCTATTCCCAAAGGTATTTGAGCAGATCATTTTCGAGAGCCTATATGAGGAGACTAGCGTTTGGGCAGCAGGCGACCAAAATATTGTTTCCCTAGTGCAAGGAAACATGCCTTTGACTTTAGGGTAAGAGTAGGTTAAGTTGGCTGTGGGGAGCCAGAAAAAAGAAAAAGCGCCGGGCCCAGAAATGAGCCCGGGTTGATTGTTTTGCTACTGAACCATTGATCTGGGTACAATACCTGACTAGACTTTTTAATGCTGTCCTGATATTGAACAGGGCTCCAGTGTCCTGGGCCCAGGCCGTCATAGTCCTCATCTTCAAGAAGGAAACTAGGAACCACCTGGCCAATTACAGGCCGATCTCCCTCATTGATGCTGGAGGCAAAGTTTTTGCAAGGGAGACATCTTGAGGACCCGGTTTGGGATGCCTATTCGGTCTTCATAGACCTAAAGACAGAATTTTAAACTGTCCCAAGAGCGAGGTTATGCGCGATCCTGACAGAACTGGGCATTCCTCAAGAGCTTCTAAGGGCTATTGGGATATTGTGTCTCGGCCCCTCTACTCTTCTGTTTATTAATAAACTGAGTAATCATAAATCCTTTGAAAACTCCTAGCTGCATCGTTGGTGGGTGATGGGATCCCGGTTCTGATGTTTGTGGACAACACGCTCCTACTATCACTGACACCTGTGGGACTGCGTGGCCAGCTGTATGTCTGTGCAGGCTTCTGTCCGGACCTGAAAGTAAACATTGAGAAGACTAAGGCTATGGTCCTTAGAGGAAAGAGGGGGATAAATCCCCTAGAATTAACTTTGCACTGGGGGAGGCTCGAATTGAGCAGGTCCAGATGTAGGATTACCTGGGCTTAAGGGTAAATCAGGATTGTACTTCGCGGGAGCGGTCTGAGAAGGCGGGAGTAACCCTAGGCAGGTATGGTGGTGCTATAACCAAATTTGCCAGAGAACATGTGGGCAGGGCTGTGTGTCTAGTCATAGATATTTTCATTTTTTTTACTGCTTGCCCCTAATATGGTGACCTAAGGAAAGGATCATTAAAACCTCTCTTCGTCTTGCGCTCAGTTAATACCACTGATGGGGATATACAACTCTGTTTAGCAGCTAAAGACCAACTTGCCACCTTTGCAAAAGGATGGCATTTTCTCTGGGCTAGGCGGAGAAGAGTGAAAACTGTGAAATAGTTCTCAGGCAATAGAATGAGCGACAAGAGCTGTATAATGCCCCCATTAACAGTTTTACTATGGTGTCACTGATGGCACCTCCATTTGTAATTTTATGAATTTGACTACCACAAGCAATCCCTTACTGGGTTTTATAACATAGAATGTTTCTTATGCACAATAGCACTTAAGTGGACTTTTATATTGGTTGTTCTTTGCGCCAAGCAGCGTGACCCAATCTAATGGGTAGTGCTTAAGTGATGATGATTTTGCTTCCCGTACAAAAACAGGAATATGACCAATAGACGCAGATTATTTACTTGTAACCTAACATAGACTGCACTAAATGCACACTGTCACTTTTTGGAAATGTTATTGTTGAGTATAAGCTGATTCATAGGTATATTTGTATGACATTTACACTGACTGAGCTGTAGATTCCTGTGATTTTTCTTGATTTTATATTATGTTTAATGTTGTGTTTTTCCTGTTTTTATGTATTGGCTTTTATGGTAAAAAATACCGAAATAAAGCAGGAATGACTGAACTAACGAATGTTCCTAGCTCTTCCCGAATGCCCTCTTGGTCCAGATAGTGGGACTGTCCTTGTGTATTCCGGGCGAGATCCTTAGACTCACTATTAGGGCCTGGGTAAGTGTTTGGGATGGAGGACACCTGCCACCCATGCCCAGTTGTCACTTTGCTTGTTGTCCCAATGTACTTGCCTTGGTTCTCTGCATTATATATATTCTTACTTTAGTCCTACTATATTCTTACTGTTGCATGGCATCATTTTTTTTTTTTACAGGAAATCAAGTTTAAAGCAAACATAATAAGTGTTATTATGTAACTAGACTGTCCTACATTGGTGGGGCCAGCTGGGTCATACATTATTTTCTTACTGGGACATGGCATTTGTTCCTAGGTATCAAGCGTAAAGCAAAAAACATAAGTATTATGTGGTGAGACTGAGATACATTGGTTCCACCTGTCTGCCCATATATTCCTGCTCTGCTATGGTATGTTTTAATGGGAATTAAAGGTAAAGCAAACAAGATAAGTGTTAATATTTGGCCTACAATGGTGCTGCCAGTCTAAACATGTTAATTTCTGTGACATAACATTTTTATTGGTAAAGCACACAGGAGTGTGTTATTATGTGGAGATACTGGCATAGAATGTCAGAGCCAGAAATTACATACTTTTTAAATAGAATAATTACTGCCATTATCCTCAAAGCAAGCATGAGTATGTTCCTTTATGGAAATACTGAAAGTAAAAGGGGTGTGGTTGGGCACTACTGGGTTAATGCAGTTTCTTGAAACCCACGTGTAATTCCTTGTGAGATACTTGGCGATCCCCAGAAACCCAATATACACCATATTGGCAAACAAATAACGGGCATAAAATGTGTCTGGTGAAAGCATCCACCAGACCTGTGGTCGCCAGGTGTTGTAGTCAACACTACTGAATATCTTTCTTCATTAATCCTGTGTTAACATGTTCGTCATTCAGCGACAAAAGGCTGGATACGTTGAGCTGGTGCAAACATTTCTTCTTTAATTGGAGTTCATATTTTTCATATTATTAAGCAGAAGCGGCTAACGCTGATGCATTTCGGACTGAGATCCTTCGTCAGGGCGATTTTCTACAATATCAATAGCAAACAAATGTTCACTTAGAAAGGAAATACAAAATAGCTACATATTACATGTGCACTGGAGTGTCTGTCAGCATCCTCGTACAAAAATTACAACCAAAGTGAAGGATCAAAGTACCTGCAGTCTTCTGAACTCCAAAGGATGTGTACATAAGTGTATCTTTTTCAAGAATCAGGTTCTGCGAGAGAAACAATAATATATATGGTGGTATATGTAAGAATTTCTTGTCTTATCTTGGCCTCCTAAACCAACAAGATCTGAAATCAATGCATGCTATTCGATTCCACATCAATATGGTAGAAGAGGAAAGGTCTCCCTTACCTCTATTTTGTCATCCCAATCATGTTCTAAGAATGGTTGGGCTGCTTCACAATATCGTGTGGACAAGTAGTACTGCGACATACATGTTCAAAGGTTAAGGGTTTCAATCTTGGCTGCGATTTGAAAACTGTGCCTGTCATGAAAAGTAGTAGTGTGGTTGTAGAGTCTTGTTGGGTACAGTCGTAATATGAAACAAGATGAAAGCATGCAGGTTTACCGAATACGACGGATTGACGCCCTTTGCCTGTGCTCAATATGCTGCCTGCAGTTCAAACAAGGAATACGGGCTATGGAGCGCACAAGCGAATGTTGCGAGTGTCACTAATGCAATGTGCTGTCTGTCCCTGCTGAAAGAAATGCCAGCGTGATTGCTAGAGTCCTGTGAATTACAGCTGTTTTGAAATCTGAGACGGGTGGAGAAGGCTTACCATATGAAGCAGGTGTAAGCACTCTATCGGTTTAGGTGGCAGTGCGAACGCACGGAGTGGCCGTGTTGCATGTGGTTTGTATAATCGAGTGGTTATGAAAACACTCGAAGGCGTGATTCGACGTAATGTTGTATGGAGCCAGACACGGAGCACCGCGTCTATGGTTGTCAGGGTAACTTGTTAGAATCTGTAGTCGCCCGAGTCAGCTGGGTTTGCAGTGCTTCCTTCCTGCATAATTGATGTAATACAGCAAAAGACATTGTGTTGAAATTATATAACGTGTAATGTGTGCGTGTGTAATCCTCTGTATTGGACAACTTTTATGGATCTCTCTGACAGATAAATGCTGCCTCACTCTGTAAGTACATGTTTCTTGGTTGTTATAGGCTGGAAGTATATAGTGCACCGCTAAATGGTGGCGGCAGTGATAACGTCCCAAATAATGTCAAATAGCAAAGATGATACAAATAACGTGCCTCTAAAGTACTCTGAGTGCTCAATCCATCCTGATTGTCAAATATCTTAACAAGGTCCTAGAATGCTGATATGACAGAGGTGTAGGCCAGAGATGTAGGGAGATCAAAATAAACAATTAGACATTGAAGCTGTCAGAAATTAAAAGGCGGTATATTGATGTATGAAACAATGTAAGAGGAATCAGTGTAATGAAAGAAGAACCATAGTTCAATGTATGTCTATAGGTAAATATAATATAGTATAAGTCATACCTTGTTTAAATGCTATAAAACGGTGTCTGTGCCTTAACTGGTAAGGTAAGGATGTGTCATGTCAAAATAAAATAATTGCTTGAGAAAGAAAACAGCCAGAAGACATGGCTAAGCATATCACAAAAAACGATGCAGATTGAGATCTTCGTTCAAACCATGGGGAGCCACCATGTCCAGTTTTTCGATCCAGTACGCCTCTTTGTTGTAACTTCTTAGTAAAGTTGATTCTAAGGTTAGTGGAGGCGATGACCTCCAGAATCTGAAATCTAATTTGAGATAACTGGTGTCTTGCTTGCTCAAAGTGTTGCACAACTGGTGATTGCTCGTTCCTCGTTCCAATGTTGGACTTGTGTTCACTCCATCTAAATGGAGCTTTCTCCCAGGTATGCCCTATGTAGAGGAGGCTGCAGGGGCATTTGATAGAGTATATCACTCCTTTGGAGATGCATGTTGAGTAATAATAGCAATCTTTTCTCCTGTTCTAGGATGTGTGACGGTACTACCTTTGATAATGCTATTGCAATTCCCACATGACATGCAAGGGAAAGTGCCTTGCTTTTTTATCTTAATCTTCACGATCTGTTGGGGTTGTGTTTTCAAAAGTAAATCTCTTAGATTGCTAATACGTTGGTAAGCAAATGCTGGTGTATCTTTGAACAACTCTTGGAGTTTATTGTCACAGGTCAAAAGGGGCCAATGGAAATACTGGCATATATTGGTGCTGCCAGCATGGACATATATGGGAAAAGGCAGCACACATTTGTTTTTATTCTGACATGTATTGTGGGAATTGCATCATGAGAATGCATTGGAAAATGTTCCTGTGTGCTCCTGGTGACTTGCATCTATCTATTCAATGTTTCCATTTGTTTCCCACAAAACCAAATGCAATCTCTGTGGCTTTATACCCAATCTGGTTGTACATGTTTTGAAATAGGCATTTTTAAATATGTGCAATTATTGTCAACATTAATTCACCCAATGTCTTTTTAAATGGGGTCCCCATGCCCTCCCCTAGCTCACACACTCACCTCCTCCCCACAGCCCCACTCCGGTACCCTCCCACATGCATATGCATGTACATGTAATTGGTCGATCTGACCAAACGTGCACAAAGTGCACACTTTTAAAAGATGTCTGTGAACAGAGTATTCTGCCCAATCGTTCACAGAAGGTGTGCTGTACAATGTATCATTTTAACCTATCATTTTTCAAAAGTTCTTGGGGGGGTAGAACCCCCCCTCCCCACCCCCGAACCCTCTTTGGTTGATTCAGGCCCCCTTGCTATCTTCAGTCATTCTCACATATTCGTGGGAAAAATGTACGCTCCTCCAACAAAACAATTAACCAGCGTCACTGCATTGGAGAAACCTTGTCTGTGCAGCTGAAAGGAACAACTAAACACCCCTTCTCCCCATGAAATTGACAGCAAACCATGTAATGAGCCTCAGGGCTATCACACTGAGACAAGGCATTTTGAAACCTCATGACAACATAAGTTCTTACAATGACATAAGGAGACCACGCCTTTGTTGTTGGTGTCTGAAATTAATATCATGTTTTATATAGCACATCATGCTGATTACTAACGATACAAGTACTATACCAATAGGTGTTCTTACTACCAAACCTAATGATACTCTATTTAGAAATAATTAAATATTAAGGCAACACTGCTAGGATTTTAAACGCCTAATTGTGCATCGCACCCATATATCTGAAGCAAGTGCTGAACCTATTGAGCTATCATGGCGGCATTTGGCTATTTAACCATAGCAACATGTTTAACCAGGCATGCACAAAACCGCAATGCATAAAATATAAGAGTGCATGTACGGAACAGACAGAGGGCATCATCACGAGTTTGGCGGTAACCCTTAAATCCGGCGGTCGCGCTATTACCGCCGGATTTAAAGGTCCACCAAATCAGGGCATCGACGGATTTCTCCCCAGCTCTGAGCTGGGGGAAATCCACCGAAAATGTGCGCTATTACCGCGGTAAGAGCGCGAAAATTCCCCATTGAGCCCAATGGGGAATGGGGCATTCCCGAACGGGCTCAGTGGGGAATGGGGAATTCCATTACCGCCAAACCCGTGATCCGGTGCTAATAGTGCTGGGGGTTTGGCGGTAGGGCGAATACCGCTGGGGGCAATACCGCCGGCGTTACCGCCCAACTCGTGATGAGGCCCTCTGTTTGTTAGTAAGGAAGCAATAGGATTTTGATGGTTTTCATTAGAATTTTGGATAATATTATGTGGGTGCACTTTTGAGTCTGTTGTCGATCGATTGATGGGATATGCTGTCTAAAACCTTTCATGTACATACATAAAGCATGAATGTGGACGATAGGTCAGTGTTTCAAATTGTTGTGACACAGGCTTCTCAGGGAGAGGATTATTCTGAGTTGGGACATATGTTGAAATAGACTCCTGTGAATCGAACAAAATGTCCTTTCCAAAGTTGTTCCTCCCAATAGTGATACATGTATTCCTTCATTGTTCATTTATAAAGTGTCTCTCTCAATTAAATTTTCTTCGGTGCCCACAGCGAACAAAAATGGGTGGTGCAGAGCAGTAAGGAAGGTACAGAAGTGCCAAAATAAGCATTTCAGGGGCTAAAAGCAGAGATTGAAGGTCATGTACAAATGGGTTCCTGGACCTGTCATTGAGCATTGCATTAGTGAGGACGGTCAATCAGTAGAGATGTCATGGAAAACGTTGATTGACTCTCTAAACCAAAGTGTAAGTGCTGAGGCAGATCTGGGTTGCCAAGGAAATTGCTGTGTTTTCAGAACTGTCATTTGAGATCCTCTATTGCTCACGTGGGTTGGATATCTGCCTATAAGATAACAGAGGAGAGAAAGCCAGGGCCGATTGGCTGGCTTGAGATTGAATCGTATTTCAAGCCACTGGTTACTGAAACCCTGAGCCAATCCCACCTCTTGGCCCCAGAAACAGCTGCAAAAAAGAAACCTTCTCTGAGAGGGGACAGTGAAAGCAGTGGTCAGAGTGTACGAAAAGAAGTAGTGGAACTATGTTCCCTGCTGGCCTGCACCCACTCCCCTCAAACCCCATCACGTCCCCTCCCACACACAATACACACCACCAAACACTTGGACCTGCTGTTCAAGGGAACGTTCAGTGCAGTGCACTGAAAGGGCAAGTTTCAACTTCTTCCTACACTTTTATTTTAAAACAAAACCATTCCGGAACGGTTTCTTTTTAAAATAAAAGTATAGGACCTGTAAAAGTTCATTAAAAAAGTAGAGGAGCACCGCTCCCGCTCACTTCGACCACTGAGTGAAAGTCTGTCTAACATCTTGCCACAAGCCATCAATGAGATTGCATGCCTCCAGTATCTGAGCCGTGAAGTATGCCGCCGATTCAGCATTAAAAATCCTTTTCACACACCTCATTCTTATCAGCTTTGCCTTTGGCTGCACGACAGAGGACAGTGAAAAGGGAATGGATCATAGTCTGTGGCTGGCTAAGTGAGAATGTTAGATGATGGGCACTAGCTAGACACACTTGTGCCAGAACTGCAGTTAACTACCCATTGCACCTTCTTCCAAGACAGTTTAAAAGAGTCACAAAATAAATGTGCCTTTTTGAAATGTCTAGTTTATTTTCATGTCTGCTGGTATTATTTATGTATTTATAATGCGCTGGAACAAGGCCCATGGGCATAGAAGCGCGGACAGACAGAAAACAACATCAAACTGACGCGAGAGAGCACATCATAGGTTACTACAGGATAGGAGAGATTCAGGTTTACTGGAACAGGAGCGTCTTGAGTTTGTGCTTGAAGGGGTTCAGTGTGTCATAGAATCTGAGGTCTGGTGGTTGGGCATTCCAAAGGTGGGGGGCTGTCGTGGGAAAGCAACCTTCAAGAACAAGAGATAATTTTTCTTTGTGAGTCACAAGCAGACTGGCGTTGTTAGATCTGAGCGTGCACCTAATTGGGAGCCAATCCTGCATGGTAGAGCGATAGATGGGATGTTTTCCATAGAGACAGTTATGCACGATACAGTGTGTGAAACATTACACGCTTCCTGATCGGAAGCCAATGTAAGGATATCCTGGCTGAGGATATATGCTCATGTCTCTGCAGCCCACAGACAATCCGGACTGCATTGTTTTGGACCACTTGAAGATGATTAATTTCTCCTAGTCCTGAGCCCTGTATAAGACTCGCGCAATAGTCAAGGCGTGACCCAATAATGGCCTGAATAATCGTGGCACAACTGTTAGGAAGGAGAAATGGACGTATGAGGGGTAAAATCTTTAGCTGGTATGGTGAGCAAGCGACCAGATGACTAACATGAGCTTTCATATTTAGCTCCTGTTCTAAGATATCCCTTTGCGTTTTGACTTTGGGAAGAGTCTTAAGTGAGCAATCTGCGACTCTAAAGGCTTTATACATAGTCAAGTTTACGAAGCCTGTGGGATATGCCCACAATCATAAGTTCAGTTTTAGCGTTGTTTAAGGCCAGTCCGTTAGATATCATCCAACTAGATATGTTGTTGTAAATGGTGTTGATTCTCTGTGTCTTTTTCATGGTCGCCCGTCGGAGGGATTAGACACTGGGTGTCATGAGCATAGTTTGCATATAACACACCCCTGGCGTCCAACATTTTGAATAGAGACAAAGTGAAAATGTTGAAGAGGGTAGGCGACATACATGAGCCCTGTGGCTCCCCACAGAGTAGAATGAAGCCTTCTGCCACTGCCACTGCCTCTTCTCTATACACTCCAGCTGTACGATCTGAGAGGAATGACATGACCCAGTTTGCAGCATCCACAGAGAAACCGGCAGAGATTTGAAGTCTATCTACCAACATGGCATGATCAACTCGATTGAACACCGCTGACATGTCCAAGAGCATCAGCAGTGCGGTCTGACCCCCATCAAGAAGTTTAAAGATGGATGTCTTCAAGTCTAGCAAGGTGTATTCTGTGCTCTGGCGACTCCTGAAACCCAACTGCTTGGGACCTAGGATGTCCTGCAATCTAAAAAGGCGTAGATTTGTTGGTGAGCAATTTTGTCCAGCATTTTAACAGGAACAGTGTATTTGTTATTGGCCGATAGTTGCCAGCCACTGAGGGATCCAAAGCAGGTTTTTTTTTTTTTAACAAGGGTGCAATCCAAGCCTGTTCAATAGTTTTAGGAATGTAGCAGTTCCTAAAAGAGAGGTTGATGAATCTGGTGATTATGGGCACAAGGAGATTGGCACAAGGTTTAACAATGGATGCTGGGCAGATGCCTCCCTTGCAGTCCCTCAGTTGGTTGGTTTCAGTTTTTCCAAGGTGGCCCAGACCACTGCCTCTGTAACTTCAGTGAACTCAAAACAGGATGTCGGAGCAATAGGGTTTTCTATGCCCTTCTCTGCAGAGGTGTTTGGTAGAGAGGTAGAGTTAGTGGCAATGACAGCTTTGATGTTATCCACTTTTCTGTGCATATAGTTCTGTATATTTAGACACCATTGTGCATCTTTCTTAAGTGAGTTAGGGATGGGGCAAGCATTTTTAATTCATTCCGGATCTTAAAAAGTTCCCTAGAGTTGGATGAGGCATTGTTAATCCTGTTCCCATAAAACATTTTCTTGGCCTCGCAAATAGCTAGTTTGTGAGATTTAACAGCTTCAGTGTATATTAACTTGTCTTCCATGGACAAAGAGTTTTGACAATTTTTTAGTGCTTTATCTTTTGCAGATTTCAATTGACGAATATCCTCTGAGTATCAGGTTTTTGAAGGTTGGGATTTTATCAGTCTTAGTTTTAATGGAGCCACGCTATTCACGGCCTATGACAGCATTGTTTCATAGGCAATTGCAAGTTGTATTGCCAACTCAAAACAGGGGAGGTTGTCGAAATTAAAGGCTGCAGTGTGGCGGATGTCAGTTTGCGCAAATCCCGGCACATTGATTTCTGAGTTGAGACTCTTTTCTTTAGAACGGGATGTATGCTCGGTAGATGAAAGTAGTTGAAACAGTGATCTGACCACAGGAATGGGATGATGGTAGTACTGTTCACTTCAAGGCAGGGGAGGCCACCCAATCCATGATTCTACCCCATTATGTGTTGGCAATTGAATATGTTGTATAAAGTTCAGCTCCTCTAGGGTTACTTGCATGGCTTTAGCTAAAGCATTATCCGGGTCATTGAATATCGCCCAGCACCAGCACCTTCGAATTAGGTTTTATAGATGATGAAAACCAATCACTAAATCGAATTAAGAATTCCGACATATTGTGTGGTGGATGATAGATCAAATGGATGTTTAGTGTATTGTTGGGGTCCAGAATTTGTGAGCAAAAATCACCACCCTGCCACCCTTTCCTGCAGATCTATATGCTCTCAGGATCATATAGTCCTGGGGCCTGCTGCATCATGAAGCCATGTTTCTTTTATAGCACAGATGTTCATTTCTTTCTCTATTAAGAAGTCATCAACCTCTTTTGAATGTTTGAGTAGGGATCTTGTGTTTAGTAGGAGGTACTTCAGAGGCTTTCTTTCTGATTTCAGTTTCCGGGTAATGGGTTCTGGCTGACCAGCATTATGCAGTGAATTTAGGGACCTACTGATGGTGTATGTGTTTGGAGGGATGTGTTCTTTTCTATTAGTAGTGCGTATATTGAGGTGCTCTGCTAGAGTTACACTACCGGAAAATATGGGTGTCCTTGGTGTGGCTACGTTATTGGCCTTATCTTCTGTGTAAGTAAGATTTCTGGTGGTGGGTAAAGGCCCCTCATATGTTGTAGCTAATTCCTTATCTCTAGTCATATAATCTTGGTTGGTATGGTGAAAGTTCCAACTTCTAAGGAGTCTTGCTTTATCATGTACATATGATATGATATGGTATTTGTAACGCGCCTATACACAAGTGTTTCAAGGCGCGACGAGGCAGGGAGGGAGGGAAACAAGGGGAAGACAGACAAACGATCCTACTAGGCCAGGTGTCATTCAGATCGCGCAAGTGCAGAGGTAAGGGGAAAAGGAGAAAGTGCAGGGGGAGGAGGTGGGGGGGAAGTGCAGTACAAGGTAAGTAGCGTAATAAAATAATAAATAATAAATAAAAAGGGCCAGCTGGTGGCAAGTGCGAGGTAAGTGCAGAGCAAGTGCTGAGAAGTGCTGGGAAGGGGGGCTGTAGGGATACAGTGACAGTCCCACAGTGCAGGGGGAGCTAGGGAGGCAATGCAAGTGGAGAGTGGCTGGGCCCTGGACCGAGGTCGCTGAGAGTGGCCCAGATGCAGGTTTAGTGCAGAATTCAGTGGGGAGTTAAGCAGGTTTAGCAGGGGAGAGGGAGAGAGAAGGCAGAAGCGAAGAGGAAGGTTTTGAGGTACTTCCGGAACCGGAGATGGTTCTCCTCAAGTTTCAGGGAGGCAGGAAGGCTGTTCCAGAGGGAGGCCCCTGCTGCGGAGAGAGATCTACCCCCAGCTCGTTGCTTCGAGAAGCGGCTGACCATGAGGGAGTTGGAGACGGATGAGCGAAGGGCTCGTGAAGGAAGATATTTAGGAAGAGAGAGTTGAAGGTATCACAGCAGGGGATAGTCCAAGCTGTTGATATTTGTGTAAGATTTCAGTTCTTTTAGAGAGTGCCCTAGTCCTTAAAGAACTCTGAGTCGTTACTGAATCCATTTACCTGCAGCGCACACCATCGCAGCCCAGACGCATACCGGCTCTAACTGGCCTTGCAAATGCGCCAGCGCTGACGCACTGCTGATGTGTTTTTGGGGCCCTTGTTATGCTAGGTATTGTAGTTCAGTGGAACTACTGAAGCGCTAATCAGCGGGGCGCTGTATCCAAAAGCCAATTGGGCACGAGAGTGCTCAATTTCAAATAAAGTGAATATGCACAAAGTTCCTGTTTCCTAACTAGTAGCTTGCAACACAGAAAATGCACAATTAGTTAAGCGAACAAAAACGCAGTCCTTACTGCTTGGAGCAATATGATTTAGCAGGTAATCAGAACGCAGCAATATCACACGGCAAACACAATTACACAAGTCTAACCCTACCCAAGCTTACATGAGTGAGGGTCACGAAAAATTCCTTTTTCAAGCCGGGCGCTAATCAGCCTTGCAAACGCGATTGTGCTGATGTGCCGCCGACGTGTTTTTGGTGCCCGGGTTATGCTGGGTATTGTAGTTCAGTGGAACTACTGAGGCGCTAATCTGCGGGATGCTGTATCCAAAAGCCAATTGGGCACAAGAGTGTGCGATTTCAGATATAGTAAATATGCACAAAGTTCCTGTTTCCTAACTAGTTGCTCGCAACACAGAAAATGCACAATTGGTTAAGCGAACAAAAATGCAGTCTTTATTGTTTGGAGCAATATGATTTAGCAGGTAATCAGAGCAAATCAATATCACACGGCACACAAAATTACACAAGTTTATAACCCTACCTAAGTATTACATGCACAAACAAGCATTTCTTTTATGTGGAACTTCAAATGTGTTTCTCATCGTGCATAATAACAAAGTGTGTGTCTAGGTCAAACAATGACCAGAAGCAGGTAACCTTGTCCCAGAGTTTTGTTTGTGTTGCTGTTTAAGTCTTAAAAGTAGAGTTGCAAAGAGTTTTTGAAGATGGCTTTACCTTGCATTCTGGTCTTTGTAGACTTCCATTGTGAATAGGGTTTGGAAGGAGAGAGGATCTTCCAACCCCCCTTCGCGATTCTGAATGAGAAACAAACTGTAAACCGCGCACCAAGGGAGGAGGGGCGTGTATACACAAGATAGTGTATGATTGCATAGTGCATGCATTAGGAGTTATATAGCAAAGGCGAGTGTAGACTCCATCTTGGTTATTGGCAGCCATATTTTTGTTAGTAGGCCTAAGCATGGTAAAAGGCACCAAATGTGTTAGAGATTTGCATGGCCCACATAGACATAACTCTCACCATGAGTAAGCGTCGGCGAGTTAGAAGCAGGCCATTGTCTCTGAGGCTGTGGGCCTTCGTGTCCACGAAAGAATGTGCTCTGAAAGGCCACGAGGAGGGGGCACAGCTCATTCTGGCAGTTACCATTTCATGATACAGATAGCATGACACCTCAGTGCCAATACCCCACACGTTAGAGTTATAGCCCTCCAATGCTTTATCCTCAGGACCCCCACATACCATGGTGCCACAACACTGGCCATAAAGCTGTAAGACCCCCGATCGATCGGAAAGCAAGGCTATCTTGCCTTCACAATTGGGTCACGTGGTTTGTGCTGCGAGGTGCCAGGGAGGGATGGAATTAAAGCTCAAAGGCGAGGGTGGAGAACCTTGGAGGCTGCTGACGTATCTGGGAACGAGTGAAGTAGGCAAGATGGTATGACCTTGGGCTCCCCCTTGGCCCATCTCTTTGTCTGCTAGGTGCACCATTTCAGTGATAGAGTAGCATTGTTTTTCAAATAGGTAACTGCTTGTTAGGCCTGTTTTATCACCGATGACGAGCCCAGCAGCACCCACGCGGACTGAGACAGACAAGAAGGCTGGGACCAATCGTAGTAACCCCTATGGAGTGGGCCGACCATGTATAGGGTCACTCCAACCAGCCTTGCAGGTTTTTACTATATACGATGATGATGACAATGATAACGTCAGATGTCCTTTTCACTTGCACATCCCCAATTTGGCAGAACGTTTTGCGGCAGCAGAGTTCTTCGCTGATACATTTGTATTTTGTAGAAATAAATACTTGTTATCCTTGCAAGCCATTACTTTTCCCTAGCAGTTGTATTTTTTATGGAGTGAGCATACAGGGGTGTGCCTTCAATAGTGAAAACAAAGCACCAATATACTCTAAGCTGACATTACTTCACACTCATGTATTTGTCATCTTCCATCTAGGATGATGAAAACAAAGCAACAGTCATACTCATTTATTTATTTACAGGACAAACAATGCTCTTTTTATCACAAAAGAATGTAAAATAAATAAGAAATCAGATTTGACGGGAAGCATGAGCTTTTTACGTTGGGGTCATTTTCAGGGACATTTTGACCAAGTTGTGAAGGGGAGTAAATCTAACAGTCACTGGGTACAATACAAAAGTGGACATACATAGATTAAGGGCAACAGACATTGGACATTTTTAAGTGCAGGAAGCCGGTATGGCTAGCTGTGTTTGGAATGGGACCATGATGTGGGAAGTACTAGAGTGGAGGCAGAGGAGATGAGGGTCAGAGGCAGGTTAGAGGCGAGGGAAAATGTTAGCTAGCAGGCAGATGAGAGGTAGGTTAAGAGGGTAACTCGGAGGCCAGGAGGCAGGCTTTCACTCTGGTTTTGACAAAATCTGTATCAACTGTTTCTCAGATGTCCGGGGGAAGAGAATTCCATGAAAGTGGAGCAAGAACGGAGCAAGAGCAGAAGCGATGGGAGCACAGGGAGGGCAAGGAGCTACACAGATAGTCGAGGAGGCAGAGCAGAGATTACGAGTAGGTTTATGAAGTTTGATAGAGGATGATAGATACAGTAGTGCCTTACTATGGATAGATTTGTGTACTAAGAGAAGAAATTTAAATCTGGCCCTGTTTTGAATCATCAGCCATCCAGCCCGGTGATGATGCAAGGAAGTAGGTGTGAAGTGAGGGAATTCAAAGAGAGTCCTGGTAGCGAAGTTAATGATATTGTTGAGAGGATAGGAAGCATAGTTGGGAAGACCAAAGAGGATGCTGGCAGAGTAGTCCAGTTTAGAGAAGACAGGCGTGGTTAAGAGATGCTTGGAAGTGTTGAAAGGAAGGAGGTGCTTGATTTTCCTACTATTTAGGAGGTTGAAGAGAGTTGCTGTTGTACTTTCAGAGACGAAAGTAGAGAAGGTGTGAGAAGAGGGTGCCGGGACTGGCTGAGGGTAAGCCAAAGATAAATCCACCTGCACCCATCCGTACTGAGGAGGAGCCTGAGAGCCCTTGGTACTTTGAAAAAAGTCCAAATAAAGGGGACCTCGAGAAGAGGCCTCTTGCGAACGATACTTGTCACACTTTTGGTTTTCGGTTATATTCCAAACGAGATTTAATCTATTTTGTGCCAGAAAACACACGCTTTCCATCAACCGTCCTTCCCAATTATCCCGAGAAGATTAGTGGCTTAAGAGCTCAGGGTTTTTCAGTGCCCTCTTCTGATACTGGAAGGACTTCAGACTCGCCAATTAATAAGATTGTCTATAAATACAAGACTTCCTACATTCATGGCCTTCTGATCAATGCCAGATCAGCAGGAGCCCATCGCAATAAATTATTTTCACTTTTAGACAAACAGAAACCCGATTTCCTGTGTATTAGGAGACATGGTTCTCTGCTGCTTCTGATCCTAATATCGATCATATGTTGCCCGCTAATTACATGATTAAAAGGCTACATCACCCCAGCTCTACCTTGGGAGGGGGTCTTGCCTTGGTGTACCATTGTTCTTTAAAATCCAGAGTGATTTCTATTTCTCATAAATCCTGTTGTGAACTCTTATTAGTCCAGTTTCAGCTTTCTCCCAATTTCTCAATTTATGCTCTTCTGGTTTATCATCCTCCTCATTGTCCAACACTGTCATTGATTAAGAATTTCAGTGAATTGGTGTCAGATTTCATGCTTTTTTATTCGAATTTGATTTTACTAGGTGACCTTAATATGCACACAAACGATTTCTCTGATCACTATGCTGCCAAATTAATAGCTGTTTTAGGCGACTACCACCTATATTTCCGCAATGATCTGCCCACGCATATCGGGAGTAATGCTCTGGATCTAAAGTTTTCAGATACGCTCTTGACAACAACTTTTGAACCTCCCTGTCACCTGGTCTGATCACATTTTGCTTGCATTTGAAATTTGTTATCCCCGTTCCAGCTATCCAGGACCATCCGTGTGCCAGGCTCGGCACTTATGATTAGACACCCCTCCAGCCCAAATAGATATTGTAGAGACTAATACATTATCTCTGAAAAGTGTCAACAACTTAGTTCCATACATGGACCTCTTAAAAGCCATGACTTTGACTGCAGATCAGGTGGCCTCTGTGAAAGTTGGGCGTTGTCGATCAAAGCCCTCTGCACCTTGATGTACCCCGATTCTTAGGATGCTCAAGTGCACCTGCCATAAGACTGAGCGCACATGGTGTTTGCACTACTCTTTGGTAGCTGAACATGGAAACAAAGCTACTTTAACAGCTTAACCATCACGCCATCAAAGATGCGAAATCTTTGTTCTATACTAACTGTATCATTGAAGCAACTGGCTCCTCATGTGAGCTTTTCAAGGTAGCCATGTAGCTTTCTGCTCCCCATCTCTTAAAACAGATCCCTAGCTACATGTGATGCTATCAGCGCCTTCTTCATAGATAAAGATTTTAAAATACGATCTCAAATTTCTTCTACTGGAATAAATTATCCTTCTGTGTTTCCAGCTTCAAATCCTGTCACTTTACCACATGACCGTGACTATTTCTGTTTTGAGTTGATCACACATGAAATGGTGGCTTTAGCTTTAAAGTAGCTCAAATCTTCCTCTCCTCTAGATCATTCCCTTTAAATCTTGTTTAGTCTTTCCCAGCTAATTTTAGTCCTTTGGCTACTGAGCCAATGCACCACTCCTTCGCAAGTGGTTCTATTCCCGAACCATTAAAACGAGCATTGGTTAAACCCCTGCTACGAAAATCTTCCCTTAATCCTTCTGAGCTCTATATCTACTTGCCTATTTCTCTTTTGCCTATAATGGCCAAACTTATAGAACTGATTTTCACCCCGCAGCTCTCACGTTTTCTTGAATCCAACCCCCATCCTCACTCTTTTCAAGCAGGTTTCAGATCTCTTAGAGGACCGGAATCCATGAAGAATCTCACTCGTTGACGACATGGCTATGCTTTGGGACCATGGCAAGTTCAGAGTGTTTTTTTAATTTGACCTCTCTGCTGCTTTTGATACAATCGTTCCTGACATTCTCCTTGGACGGATGGAGGCAATCTGTATCACTGGACTCCCTCTTGCCTGGTTCCGCTCTTATCTGTTAAATCTCACCCAAACAATGTACTTGTTTCCATTTAAGTCAAAGCCCACACCTGTTACACGTCGTGTCCCCCAGGGGTCTTCCCTATCGTCCATTATTTTTCAAATGTATCTTCACCCTCTTGCAGATTTGATCCTTTCTCATGGTGTACGGTTATATACTGACGACACCCAACTGTTTTTCCGCCTCATTGCTCCTGAATCTGATTCCCCTTGCAAATTAAGATCATGCCTGGTGGATATTAGGGATTGGATGTCGAGAAACTGTCTGAGGTTTAACAAAGAAAAGAGAGATCTTGATCGTTCTTTGGGCAACTGCCTGAAAGCCTTTGTATCAGTAAAAAGCCTGGTCATCAAATTACGGTTGGCCAGCTCCAGAGAGGCACAGATCGCTTTGAAATGCAGTGCATTGTTTCTCAAACTCCTAAGAAAAGTGTTGCCTTTTATTCCCTTACAGCTTCGCTCTCGAGTGGTCACAGCTTCCTTTGTGGGGTCACTCAACTATTGCAATAGCATGAATTTAGGAGAGCCAGAGTTTTTATTACACCGTTTCCAGATACTGCAGAATTCTGCAGCTCGTCTTCCACTTAATGCCCAGAGGCTTACTCATACTTTACTTCTTCTCCATCAGCTGCACTTGCCTCCCTCGCGTTCTCATCTTCATTTATGCCTCTCGCATCCACCTCCATTCATCCATCTCGTCCAGTCTCTCACCTCAACCTCTGCCCAACTCCCACCTCTATCCCTCGCTGGCTTCCTTTTCACCTCACCCATCTTCATTTCTTGATCTCCTTCTCAACTTCACTGATTCCCTCATAACCATCTTCCCCAATTGTCATAGCAGCGCCAACTCTTCCGGGTCACACCTATTACGTCATTTGCTGATTGTAATCGCTCCCACTTTCCCTCTAACAACCCTCTAAGCAGAGAGATAGCTAGTTGGTTTCTCACCTCTATCAAGCACCACTTTGTTTTCCTACACCAGAATTTCACAGCACGCCCTGCCCGTTTCTAACGTGCCCTATGCATGACCTGTCGATTCCATTCCAACCTGGGCCGGTACACAACAAGTGTACATTTCACTTCCCTAATAATCACACTGTAAAGGACTGATTAGTTTTCAATATGAACCTCCACTTCATACATAGTGAGAGCAGGGTTAGCAATGTTTTTTAGGCGAGCAATACTGAATATGCCCGCTAGGTGGCAGGATTGTAATCCCAATGCAAGGCACCTATGTAGCTCTGGGATTTGCAGTACTTTTGCAAAATTATTAAGAAAGTGCCAGCATAAGGGAGCAGAGGAGAGAGGGGTTGTAACGAAGAGAAGCCAGAATGTTAGAGGACTATTTGAGTGAGTGGTGTGTTGGTACAAGATCATCAAGTATGCGAGAGAAGGGTGAGAGTTAGAGGGTGAGAAGGAGGAGAGAGAAAAGGGAGAGCTTGAAGGGGAGAAATTACGGAAAACGCGCAGGAAGTGAAAGCGTGGGTAAGAGTTGCGTGTGAGATCGGTAGGTCTCACTGAAGGTAGGTGAAAAAATAGAGGTAGGTGTGTGAGAGTGACAAAAGTGATGGAGTGATGGAGTGAGAGAGGAAGGTTGATAGGGGAGTGGGGAGGGGTTGATGGCATACAGCGACGAATAAGAAAAGACGGGGAACAGAAGAGACAGGATGGAGAGGGGAGAGGATAACGGAAGGGGGTGGGAAAAGAGAGAACAGAACGTGATGAGGAAAATACTGTGAGGGTGAGCACAAAGAGCAGAGACCAAATGGAGTGTGCCACGGCAGCGTAATCCACGGACAACGCAAGGCTTGAAAAGGGGAGGGGCCATGCAGGTTCAGTTTACAGACACATGGGCCTAGGCATTGGGGTGGGTGTGGTTAGTGAACGAGGGGGTTTCAAAGACATCTACAGAGAAGCTTTAGTCCATCGCTCACTTCTTGGTGCGTCTAGCAGAGAAGCTTCAGTCCATCGCTCGCTTCTTTGTGCGGCTAGCAGAGAAGCTTTAGTCCATCCCTCGCTTCGCTCACTTCTTGGTGCGGCTAGCAGAGAAGCTTCAGTCCATCGCTCGCTTCTTGGTGTGGCTAGCAGAGAAGCTTCAGTCCATCGCTCGCTTCTTGGTGCGGCTAGCAGAGAAGCTTCAGTCCATCACTCGCTTCTTGGTGCGGCTAGCAGAGAAGCTTCAGTCCATCGCTCGCTTCTTGGTGCGGCTAGCAGAGAAGCTTCAGTCCATCGCTTAGTTCTCTGTTGTGGCGAGCAGAGAAGCTTCAGTCGATTGCTTCCACACCACACTCCTTAAAGGGATCACGCTCAAAATATTCTATACATGGTAACAGACACGTACTGTTGGGGGAGGATGTGTGTGGAGGAGGCTCTCTGTGGAAAGCAATAGTGCAGAAAGATATGGACCTAGGAGATGGCACACTAATGAGATGGAGGAGGATGGAAGACAAAGGACTAAAAGTGTGCAGGTGGGGAAGAAGTGAAGAGGGCTATCCATAGGAACGATATAGTCCTAACTCTCAATTCAGTCGCTTTTGGCAGGTGTTACCCGCCATGGAATCACTCACTCACCCGCCAAACGCCTTATCTGTCCACGCAGGTTAATGGGCTCTCACCTAGGAATACACCACAAGACGTTTTCAACCGCCCATGGGGCTCAAAGGATTGAGAGTTGTGTGTAATCTGACAAAAAATGAGCAAGAAACTAAACGTGTCACCAAAATGAGGAGGTGAATTTAGGGCAGCTGCTGCGTGCAATAAAAACAGACAAAAGACTGAGGCGACCTCTATCCTGGTGAGAGTTTTCAAAACGCAGTCAGGCAAAACGAGTGCAAAGAAAATGAAAACAAACCTGTTAAATTAACCATATGCTGACCAACAAATTGGACCTTAATGTACACACCTTCAAAAAATGGACGTTTGGAAATAAATGAAATACCTTAAGCGGCTATAATAGACACAATGGCAAAGTTTGGAATACCAATTGTTATAGGTTGCAGTTGTTCTCATTTAAATGTTGTTTGAAAGAAAACATCAAATCAGTACTTTAACAGAATGCTTTGGCCACAATTCCCTACAACCTTTGACGTTCCGTGGCCTTTTTTATTTTTTTCCCTCCTCAGATTCAAGGCCAGTTTCCGGAAGCTGCAGAGATAACACATCCAGCTGTTTTGCTATTTTGCTTCACATCCATTTGATGAAGAGGGTATCTTTTATTTAGATAATTATTTTGAGCTGTTTTTAATTAATTTTAAATCTGAATTATTTTTGTAAAAAAAAGGGGTATTGTAATTCTGTCAACAATCATCATTCTCAAACTTCACCCTAGAAGAAAGAAGAAGCAACGTTGGTAGAACATTTTGGTAACTAGTAATGGAACTAGTTCCATTGGGGTGTGGCGTTGCCCCACCACTTCATTTATGCCCTCATTGATTGAGCCATATACTGCTGGAGTGCCCTGTTCAAAATGCCGAGTAAGTAACGTGTTCACGCTGGGGGCATAAACCATTACAGAGATGCCTTCTTAGCAACCATCAGTACCCATTTGGGGACCGAAGGAAGCTTGAGGTATGTACTGACCCGTCTATGTCCAAGGCAGATATGAGGGCCTAGGTGAAGAGGGCACTGGAGCGAAGCTGTGCCCTGTTGTCCCTAAAACAGCAGTGGTTGACCACATGACTTTGTATGTGATATCTATGTCTGGTCTGTGAAGGCATCATGAAGCAAGGCACAGACAACAGATTCAAAGCTGCACTCAAAGTAAGTTTATTTAACTTAAAATGTAGGATGGAGTAAGGCCTAATTTGCCCTATGCTGAGGTGGGAATTCCCTACCTAAAGAAAACTAAGAATAGTCTGTCTCAGGATGTCCGAATTAAGCATCGGTTTGTATCCAAAACCTATACTTGCCCTCACAACGAACTGCATACAATATTGTAGGGATGTCAGCCTCAAAAGAATAGCGTTCAAAAGAAAGTTCAGACCAGCTCTTGTCTTTGGATCATCTTCCCCTTCCCAAGTTCCAACTAGTTCTCATAATATTGGGATTCTCTTCCCCAAAAGTTCAAACCTTCTTGCTTTCAAAAAAACACAGTTTGTTTATTTATTTATTCGGATTTGTAAAGCACGCGGCAGCCCAAGGGCATTGTGGCGCTTATTATAGGCATAGCTTAATTACATATCGGAGACATACAAGCAGGTAATAATGTACAGAGAATTTACAGTGACAGTTCGCTAGAGTTGCATTTTACAGGGCAAGGAATGAAGTCTTGAGTTTTGTTCGAAATGCGGGGAGTGAGTTTTCTGCTCTGATGTCTGAAGGTAGTGCATTCCAAGTTTTGGCAGCAATGTACGAGAATCCTAGGCCACCGGCTTTGGCTCTATTGATATGTGGGATGTGTAGTTGGTTCGTGTATTGTGTTCTAGTGGGATGCGTGGAGGAGGATTTGGTAATTGTTTAAGATAGATATGAAGATGCGGATAGAGTAAAGCATTTGTGAGTGAGGGTGAGGATTTTGAGAGTGATACGCTCCTTTACTGGGTTCTTTGAGACACTTCCAAAGTCGGGGTTACCTTCCCCAAGAGTTCAAATCTTGCAGCTTTCAGGAAATAACACATGTTCTTGGGACATTTCCCAAGTCGGGGTTTCCTTCACCAAGAGTTCAAATCTTTCAGCTTTCAAACTTAACACAGTTCCCTGGGACACTTCCAAGTTCAGGCTTCTTTTCCAAAACGTTCAATCCCTCCAGCTTTAAAAAAGAACAGAGATCTATTTCTTAACTTCAGTTTCTCACCCAAGGATGTGACAACACATAAACTTGACTTCAAACATACTTTCATTGGTGTTTTCCAAGTGGAGCACTCGTTCTAGGCACAGTTGTTGGACCACATGGTCCACGCATTACAGGTCACGCACCGATACCGCCTCTTACAGCTTCCACCAACTTTTAGCCACTGGTTCTATCCGACAGTGATGCTTAGTTGGGACTCAGTGTCCCACTCTTCAGACACTGTCCTGTGGCTGGCTTAGTCACCATGCACTTTATTATTCTTGTCTGTATTCTTCTGGCTCTTGCTCACACAATTTTCTCTCAGCTTGCAATGCCTGGGCCCCTCTTGACTTTGGGCCACTATTTAGCTTCTCATATTCATACCCTCCTTGGAATTCACTTGCATTTTTGCCTCTACTTGTTTCATAAACTGTATTCCTTGACTCTTGTTAATGCACTACTTTGCTTTCGCTCCATTCATGAGCATTGAATTAGCTTTTTACTCTGTACAGCATTCACAATAGCTTTCAATATGTTTTACTCAGTGCAGTATACACAAGTACGTTCAATAATTTTCAGTTCACTCAATATCTTGTCAATACATGTTCTGATATTCAACAGTACTTTGAATCAGTTGCCGTTCACTCAACATTTGCAAAAGGACGTTGTTATAAGTTACCAGAGCGCCCCAATCAGAGTGTGCATTGGCTTTACTCTTACCAGTCGCACACAGCAGCATTCTTCCTCTTGTCCTTAGCAATGGGCTTCTCCAGGCTATGGCAGTGTCCAGTATTCTCCAGACTCTGCCTTCCCCTTGGGGTCTGCACCGTGTGCATCGCCCACTCTCCTGGATTCCTTTGGTGGCTGCGGTCATGGGGAGCTCCACAGCTTCTCCCCACCATACCCGCTCCAGCAGATATCAGGACCTCCGGACCCTCGCACAGCTGACCATGGCTTCAGTGTCCCCTTCTCAGCACTGCTCCAGCCACCTGGGTCTACAGCTTCCTTTCTTCCAGTCCGTTCATCATCTCTCTGAACAGCTGTCATTTTTATATCCCTCAGGTGTGTTAATTGATCCCGGGTGTGGATCATGGAGTTCTCTTGCCTTACTCTGGAGGACTCAATTAGGCAGACATGCCTGGTTCTTCCTCTAGTATGCCTCCATAGCCCTCTGTCAGTGTTGTTTGGAAATGTCTGAATTAATTTTAAAAAGTTTTTTTTAAAAATCTCTGTTTGGTCTCTCATATATATATATATATATATATATATATATATATATATATATATATATATATGTGTGTCAGTGAAATCCGCTTAGTTGGTCTCTTCCTTGTCCCAATACTAAGGTGTGGTTTCTGGGGAACAGTTCAGAAGAAGGAGAACAGAAAGGGTTGACAATATCCCGCAATGAGTTTAGGGATAGCGGGTTCATTATGAAAGGACACAGGTGGATTCAGTGTCTTGCCTAAGGACATCCTCTCCCCATTCCTCAAGTTCCCTCCATCCAGGTGATCCTCCCTCGCAAATCCATCCCCAGGATTGGGGTCCAAGACCGATGGCCTTTCCCTGGACACCAGAGAGGAGGATTCTGGGGAAAAAGAAGTGAGGACGCCCTCAGGTTCCTCACAGGTCCCTAGTCTACACCCCTATTTTATATCCCATTATCCGGCCCCCTCAACGGGTTTCTCAAACGCACATATCCTCAATTTCCTGTGAAGCCAGCCTACCCAAGGACTGCCTCTCTCTCCTGTATTGATTCTTTTGTGTCTTATTTGTTCAAAACGACACACACCTTTCCTTACATAAAATACCATGACTGAAGTAGAGGAGGATGAAAGGCATGAATAGATGAAGGATGTCATGAGTTACAAGGACTGGCAATGGCTATAGGCCTGGCTTTACAAATGTAAAAGATACCATTTGTTCTACATTTACCAATTCTTGGTAATTCCCAATGATTATACTCCATAATGTTTCCTGTGTTGCCAAGATATCTATCTATGTTTGGTCTACAGCCTTTACAGCCCTATCCGTGTTTTAATTTTTCTGGCCGGCACCTATCGTACATAATCTAGACATCAGCCGAGTCTCATCTGACTACCCAGAATCCTTCTCATTGTGTGGGTTATGGACTGTCATTTTCTCTCTCTAAATCAGGTCATATGTACACACAGGATGGATTACAAAGGGTTGAGTGGTGAGAGTTGAGTCAATGGACGGCGGTGTGATAATAACCAAAGTCCCCCCAACTTTGGCATTTTTCGGGAATAGTTATGTTACTCTGCCTCTGTACTGTGCCGAATCAGCACTAGTCATTTTAAAGTTCTGATTCCCTGTCGATGGCATATACTGCACCAACTTGGTCTACTTTGGAAATGCTCATTCAGTACAATGCAATGACAAAAATGCACTATCTTATGAAAACACCTGCAAGTGAAAATCCTCACCTATAATGCAGAACTTCATTAACGATCATGTATGGTTACAAGCTGCAATTCAAAGGTGTAATACGCAAGGAAAACAGGGAGTACCCTAATATGATGCAGTATTTTACTCACTACAATGCAGCAGCAGAGGTTGTCATACACAAGGTAAACACACACACAGCATTTAACATTATCACAGAGACGAGATGGACCACTGGTAGGAGTGCTCATTTTTCCATGATACTGCTGTGAAAATACTACTTTCCTCAATGTGACACATTATAATAAGGTGATGGTATACCAACATGATCTTAGTATTGAACAAACATTTAAAACTCACTGAAAGTAAGACTATTATTGTAATAACAGCGTTGCAATGTCCCATATTATGCATGGAAATCAGACCACCAAGGTAATGTTACATTGTATTAATTCTAAGTTTCTTTTATTTTCCTTTTTAACTATAACGGATAAGGCCTGGAAACACAAAGATATGTGGTGTGTTTATGTTTAGGGTACCCCATTTTTAAACAGAGTAGATGGCAAATGCTGCTACATTGCAATGGGTTTTTGCTCAGGGTCCAGTACATTGTTTAGGGCTGTACATTTCACATCCATGTCCTCAATCTCAAGTGTTTAGCATTGCAAACAAGTAACACATGTTTTGCGCAAACAGGCTTTAGTTACACCTGAAACCTTCTCGGATGCGATTGCTGAATTACTGACGGTTTACCGCCCCGGGCTTGGCACACGAACATTGGCTCCCGGTGTGCCAGAGTATCGAATTTAAGCCTCGTTTGGCCACAAGCGTCACTTCTTTAAGCACAGTATCAGCTCACCTAGCACCACCAACACGAACCAAAGCCAAACAGAACAACTAAGACAGCAAACATTCGGACACAAAAGAACCCGCAGGCTAGAAATGGGTCATCCCTTGACTACAAAAGAAATGATGCTACTCAAACAGCTCAATGGAAACCAACTGCTCTCAGTGGCAACTAGGGGGTACACAAATAATTTTCGGTAGAACAAACCAGAGTATTCAACCGTAATAACGTTTTTCAATAATTGTTTAAAGTGTTAAACAAAATTAAGTAGCATTAAAACAGAATATTATTCCCACCCAATCTTTTTGAGATCAAGTCCCACATTTCTTCTGTTTAAAAACTAAAACTAAAGGTTCAGACCGTAACTCACTTGACGGGGAAATTGACCTTGACGTCTAGTTACTTGCTCAGAGGAGGCTTACTCCACATCAGCTTGTTGGAAACAGACAAGTCGACGCGTGTGAAGAGGTCGCTACACTTTGCAAGTGGGATTCGAACCCAGAGACTCGAACAAACCACAACCATTTCTCATATCCATGTATTTTGCAACACCTCAGCGAGGTGATATAATGACTACCAGATATGCCCTGTGAGCTGAAACACGTTTCAATAAAAAGGTCCCTCCTGCGGGAGTTTTGTGACTTCAATTTGGTCTACATTTTTTGTCCTAGTAAATTAATCAGCAATCACCCCCATTACGTGTGGCGAAGTCACAGTGTGAAACCCCTACAAAATTACTCCACATCACTATTGATGGACCCGCTGATTCTTTCAATATTAAAATTCAAAATATGTCCAAGAAATGCTCAAGAGCACCTTAAGCCCACTGCACTCCCAACGCAACTAAACTGATATTTTTGAGCCCTGTATTGCAGAACGTAGCACAGGGCGTCCTCAACAGTTCTCTTATATTAGGACATGTGCCAACCAAGCTTAATTAAGCATGCAGTTGTGCTTCCATTGTTTAAAATCCCTTCATTGGATCCTGGAAGGCAGTAATGTTTGGCCTATGTTATGATCATCTTTTCTGACCAAAGTTCTGGAGACAGTAGCCACCTGACTGTTACAGAAACATTTAGAAACCCACCCCATCTTGGATCCTTAGCAAACAGGGTTCCAGGTCGCATCCATGCTGGATGATATGTGGAGCGTCAGGCTCTGTGTCCTCTGCTAACTCCAGTATCATCTGTCCACAACTTCTGAGTTGTGTACAGTGACTAACAATGAGGCTTCAGATGGATATGATAACTGCATTTTCTTTTGCCCAGATTGACATGTTCAGTAGGCTGATACATCTATTTTCATTTGGGTGTTAGGTCATGCTTATTAATGCTTCTGTCTACAGCAAACTAGACTTCTGCAACTCTGTGTACCTGGAACTACCCAAGAAAGATATAGGAACACTGCAGAGAAATCACAATACTGTGGCCAGAATTATTTTGATGTCATAAAAAAAGTATACATCTCTATGGGCTTGGCACATGTACATTGGTTACCGGTGTGTGCCAGAGGATCGAATGTGAGGCTCCTTCTCTGACACATAGATCCTTTCCTAAAATATACATTACCCAAATTATGAATAGAGAAAATAAAACCATATCTTACTTTTCAAAGCCTATGTCCATCAAATCAGAGAATTACTGGCATCCCAAAAAGTCACTGTTCAGAGCTGTGGGTGTTTAGTCATGTTTTACAAATCAAATATGTTAATAAGTGCCATTTAGGTAATGACCGGCAATGAATGAACTATACTCCAACAACATATTGGTGCTCTATCTTTTACACAGTGCTTACAGAGTGTTCTGCCACTCTGTATCCATATTAATTACAGCCATCCAACTCAAATGTACTCATTCGATCAACCCCAAAAGCATGAGATACACATAGGCTTCTGAAGACTGATGAAGAGCAAAGCTGGATTGAGTGGGGATGTCTGTTTGCAGACCTGTAGGACAGGGGTCCAGGGAAAGAATTTCCTTTGATGGATGGGACGCATGTATGCATTGGCTCCTATACTGGTGTTAACACATGATTTATACTCAGTTCCCTTTCAATTGTAGAGGGGAACACCGGAGGAGGGGCCCTATTGCCTTTGCTATTCATTCTGGCAATGGAATGGTTGGCTATGAAAGTGTCCAAAGCAGTGGAGGGAGTGACTTAAGAAGGTGGACTGCAGAAGCTCTATGGCAACAACATAGCCTTTGTGGGGAACAAGGTCTCATCATCCCAGAAGGCAGTCATGGAGTTCATTGGAGAATTTGGAGACATGCCGGGTTGCCAGATGGATTCGCCCAAATCAGACATTCTCCTTCTGACAGCATGCTACAAAATTGAGAAGCAGACGCTGGACTTTGAATAGTACCCCAAGAGACTGAGGTATCTAGGTAGATGGCCGCTGCTGGCTGGCATATGCAGGAGTTAGAGAAAAGAAGGGGATGGTCTACTGCAGATATGCTAAATATCGGAGCCTCAGGAGTACTTTGCCTCATTGTGGGTGGGCGATCTTTTGGCAGAAATGATGCATGGTGTTCTAAAAGACATGAAAATGTTGTCAAGGAGATCTCATGGCGTTTCAATGAATTATACAATCCTGACGATGGATAACTACGTCAATGGATATCTGCTCGTGCCTGGGCACGGGACCTCGAAAGAGATGTGACTCAGGAGGAATGTTCATCATGGTCCTTGATTATGATGGAAGTCTCCCTGGATTGAAGTGCCAGGGTGAGTCAGGCAAAAGCCTTGGACAGGGCTTACTGCATGCTTGAGAAGATGCTAGAGAAGGGCCTAACTGATCCAGGCACCTGCTGGGCATGCAAACAAGTAGTGGGAATGTGAATACACATGATGTTTCATGGGGGTGCAGAACTTCTGGGTTGGGATGAGGCCTGATAGTGGAAAGGTGTTTGGTTCCCAGATTCCAGGAAATATTGAGGTGTTCTTCATGGGGGTGGAGCGATTGCTTCTCTTTTTTAATGGGAGTGTGCAGTTCAGGAGTGTGTGACTGCAGGCCCACAAATAGATGGTATATGTTTGGAGGTCCCCAACCTTGACAATGTGTCAAATACCTGTGTGTCGGAAAAGGTGGTGTTCAGAAATGGGGGTGAATGAGGAAATTTAATAGGGGGTTTGATCTTCATTGAGAGATATATCGAATGTGTGGGTCTTTCTTGTGACTATTAGTTACTCGCTTCCTCCCAAACGTGTATATTACATTTTATTTGAGGAGTTACAAAATTGTTTGCTATGGAAATGTAGCCATGTGCTTGTAGTCCTTTGACTTTAATAAAGAGCTGGAAGGTGACTGGCTGGCCAAAACCCCATCTTATTTAAATGTTCCTTCCATTTCTAAATGTTTTGCAATTATAAAAGCTTGGAAAGAAAACTGTAATAGGACCCTCAACTCCACAAGACTTCTTCCGGAAACCAAGCCTACCTGTGAAATTGTTGGACATAGGTTGGACTTTATTAAGAAAGTACCCACCGAGTTCATAAACTACTATTGCAGTCCTCTAAGAAATATTGTTATTTTCTTCCCTAATGTTACTATGGCCTTCTTAAATTCATCTTGCAAATTGATACAAAGTTTTGTCTGTGGTCTTATTCTGTGCTTAATAATCAATACAAATATTAATGGGGAAAAAAAGTAAGTTAAAACACCAAGAAATTCAAATTAGTCATGTGAAGGTTACAGAAAGATTTCCCTAACAGGCCAATTAACCAACAACATATCAACTTTGTGTCAGATATATGGGTATTAACTAATTGCTTTCTCTTAGAAACGCAGTTTAGTTTTAGCTCATGTGTGCCACTTCAGTATTAGCATTGCTAGATGAGTAGCGAAAAAGGGATTGTTATCATAGGAATGTATACATGTGTTGTTTCGCTGCATTGTTGTGTCTCCACTAGCTGCCATTTTAGGGTCAGGCATTTTATAATTGTTTTGCACATTTCTTTTACTTTGTATGTTGGTAGTGAACACTAACGTACACACTTTTGACTTTGAAAAGTAATTACTAGTATGCAGGGCCTATTTAAGGACTTGGATGGCTTTAAATTGCATTATGTGCTGATAATATCAGTTTCTCAAAATGCGCTGCAAATTCACTGTAATTACTTAACAATGAGCGTATTGCCAATTACATGTTTGCCCTCTTACTGTAATTTAATAAGTTAATTCTTATGTGCATATATGGTTGTCCCCTATTTTGGATCAGCCTTGAGAAAGACTCGTGAGGGTTGAAACACGTGTTGGCTGATTCACACATATTTTCAATTGAATCTCTTTTGTTGCACTTTAGGACATTTCTGTTACCATTATTTTGAACAACCAGCATGAGATATCAGGCTACAACCTTCACTAGTGAATATACAAGGTGTGGGCTGCGACCCCCTTCCCGTGTTCCTGCTGCTGGCTTACCCTATACAATCAGAAGTGCCACATTTACAAAATACACAACTTCTAAGTGCTGTGATAGTCGATTCAGTTTCTAGTGGCCCTCTTTTGTGTTAGTAATTATGTACGGTTTGCAATAATGTGTTCAATTTGGTGTTTGCACTTCGAACAGATTTAGTGAACAGATTTCTGTCCTCCGGGGTGAACATAACACTTTTTTTTTGCGAAAGCTGCTAGCCTTGCCAATTCTTGTTTTACATGATATGATATCATAGGTTATTCATAACGCGCTTAATACACAGAGGTTTCTAAGCGCAGACCCAGGGATCGAACCTGTGTTGCTCCGTGTCTAGAGCCTGTGTTGCTCCGTGTTGTCTTGCTTCCAAGGCGAGCACGTTGCCACTGAGCTATCCTCCCGAGACATGTGACATATCCTCTGACTGGCATGTAGGATTCTAATCAGGTGGCATCTTAAGGCAGGAATGGTATATGGTAGAGGTGCCACCTGCTTTGTAGCAGTCAGGGATTGTTCTGTAGATGTTATTGGGAGGATGTAAACTGTGTAACAAATAAATGTTTCGTTAGGCCTCTTGATGGAGGAAATCACTTTCAAGGGTGAAAGTGGCAGGGGCCCTTCTAACCTTGACCACGCGCTGGAGGAATTGTCTCATCGGTACCACGGAATGGGCAGGCCGGCCCCATTAGCTCATTGGCCTCTGCGCGGTGGTGGAATCGTGTCCTGTGGGAAACAGAACCTTGAAGGCAGTGCGCCTGCTGGAGCTTTGGTCTTTCTGTGGTATTTAGGGAACACCACAGCTCACTCTCAGTACCGAGTCCTCTCACAAAGGATCGCAAGAAGGTGAAATTGTGCACGCCCATTCACACTGCACTGCCGGGTGATAAGGAAGGCTAGTCATGTGCCCAGATCTGGTCCGGTTTCTCATGGAAAAGATTCAAAAATGCATTTATTCAAAATCATGTAAAAGAGCATTACTTTATTACGAATCTTGATTTGAGCGCTTGCAGGTACCTTTCGCAAGTTCAAAACTGGGGTGTGGGTGATCACCTAAGGTTACTTCAAAAACTTTTTTACAATGAGTTGACATTGACTTTTTAAATCGACAGGTTACCTACAACATGCATTTCAATTGGCTTCTTTCAAATTCAGTTTTTTTTTAAACAAATCCTTTACGTTCTATATAAAGAATAAAACTTGGAGAGCAGAAGTGGGTTTAAGCAGTGAACTGATTTAAAAGCAGACATCGTCCTCCAAAGTTTTATTATCAGTTTAATTATGCATTGCCGGCCAAGCCAACTACATTCTATGTAACAGTAAATGTGAGCAAATAATGTGGATATGGCGGGGCAGATGCTTGCTACCAATTGAATTCATTTTAAGATAACATAATACAGGGGTGCGCTGTTGCGCTCGGTAAAGATGGCTGCTTGATGTGCTGCTCCGCTCCGTGAGGCGCCTTCCCGCTCACAATCCTGCGTTGGTGCCCGCTTGTGCCTGAATCCGATCACCCCCTCAGGTTGCTGGAAGCCTTGGGGGTGTGCTGTTTGATTGCCGCCCCTGGAATCGGCCCTGCTGCGATGCTACGGCTCCCTGGACGCGGGCCGGGAGTTGGCGCTGCTCCGACCTGTTTCTCAGCTCCAGGGAGGCGTGCCTGAGGCCCGCGGCTCCGGAGCTTGCCGTGGAGGAGGGGCGCGGTGCGTCGCTGTTCTGCCTTCCCCCGCCTTCCGCGGGCCCGCAGCGACTCGCGCTGCGGCCACGGCCCCCCGGCTGCATCTTGCCTGCAAACAGAGCGGTCTGCTTCGCTGCCCCTCCTGGGCGGCGTGCTGCTTCCCGACGCACCTCGGGGACCTCGCCCTGGGACCTGGACCTCTCCACTCAATGCGGCCGCGGTGAGTTCACAGTGCTCCCTGGCCATTTCCTCACTTGCCCTGCAGCGGAACCGGTACGGGCTTCTGCCGCCTCTCCCCCTGAGGGTGCGAACAACGTCTGGGCCCTCACACACCGGCGCTAATGGCCGCATGCCCTTGATTTCGGTTGTGCATCAACCTAGCGGACTTTACGGGGCCCCGGCCCCCAACATGACCTGTGGACATTGCTGGGAGATTGGATCTCCTTGGGCGCTGGTTCCCCTCCTTCCTTGCACCCCCTGGGTGCCAGCGCGCCATACTTAATGCTCGCTCCCAGCGTGACCTCCCCCCAGCCATGGATCCTGATATCTGATGTGCAGCACTAGCGGAAGACCTTCACTGTGTCGCCACGGGCCCCAGCCCCTCCATCCACTGGCCCATAGACCCTAATAAGTGAGGTCCGGGTTGCCCAGTGTTGCTCCCCGTCATCCTGTCACTCGGCAATTGGATCCTTGACCCACCTGTGAGTGCTGTGACCTGGGGCCCCCCATACTACCTGCACTGCCAACTCTGGGCTCTTGAGTGCCCTGGCTGCCCTTCAGAGGCCCACGTCCACTGTGCTGGGTGCCTTAACCGTCCCGCCTCTTGACACAGGGAGCGTACCCTCAACCCGTTGAACTGCATTGGTGCCCAGGACCTCTCCTTTTCCCATCTTCACCATAGTACACTGGTGCCTACCTCCCGGCCCTCAACCGGGCCCCGTCTGCACTGGTGGGCTCTCTCACTGACTATGTGTTTCCACACGCCTCTGCTGGCTGAGGTAGCCACCTTCGGACCTCGATCTGTGGGTCTTCGGCGACCAGAACCCCCTCAATTTATGGCACTGCGTCCTATTTCGACTCAGAGGCCTTCTGTACGTTCACAAAGGCCCAGGCGGGACCATGGTGGAGGCATCGGGCCAGGAACCTTCTAATTTGTCAACGTCAGAACCGCCCGATTCCCAAAAAATGAATATATCCACGAGGGGTTCACCACAATTCACAGCAAGCTGGACGACATGAACGGCACTATATCCTCCATCAAGGCGTATATGGAAAGGACTGACGACCGGGTTGCCGAAATCGAGACACGAGTGAGCTCCACCGAAGACGACGCGAGTTCTCTCCGCGCTGAGGTCTCTACACTCTCTACCCGAGTCACTGAGGTCCAGAAGAAAAACGAGGACCTCGAATCCCGCTCGAGGCTCAACAACCTCTGCATTATCGGTGTACCGGAAGATGGCATACAGGAACCCATGGAAGGCTATGTGGAGACCATGCTATTACAACTACTAGACTCCCCGAAGCTCTCCCCACAGTTCGCGATCGAGAGAGCCCACCGTGCCCTTACGTCAAAGCCCAGACCGGGCGCACCACCACGCCCTATTATAGCCCGAGTCCTACATTTTCGCGACCGAGACACCCTCCTTAGGTCAGCGAGAGCCAAGGGAGAACTCCTGTTGGGTGGGGCCAGGATCCACCTATACCCGGATTTCTCGGTGGCCGTCCAACGAGAGCGCAAAACTTTCCTGGCGGTGAAGAGGAGGCTGCGTGATCTACAGGTCAAATACACCATGCTCTACCCCGCCAAATTGAGAATTGAACACTTGAAGCGAATATTCTTTTTCACGATTCCTGAGGAAGCCTCCAGGTTTATCGATGAACACTTCCATGGCTGAATCACACTTGCAACATACACTGTTAATGTTTTTGTTTCTTCTCCCTGTTGTCTGCCAACTGAGTCATTGACTTAATACAGTATGGTCTAACTGTTGGGTAGACGATGGTGGGGACCGCTCCCTGTCTGTGCATCTCAGCTGCCCACGACATGCGTCCTCCGCTCTCTGGATTACCCCTGAGATGCTGGGGGAGCCCCTTGGACCCGATGCTGATGGCCTCTCAAACTGGATTCCCCTTAATGGCATTTCTCCACTATTGTTATACTGCTTTGCATGTTGATGTTTAATACAGTCGCCTCTCAGTGGGCGGCCCCACTAGTCAATGAAATGCCCTCAGCCGATTGTGTACTGCTGGGACCTCTCCCTGGTTCCGGCGGAGTGCAATCAACAACCTGTTGCTTGGCTGCTCGGCCCCGTGGTGGGCCTCCGGACCCATTGCCAGGCGCTGTCCGGGTCTGCTCCCCCCTTCTCAGCGCTCCTCTACCATCATAACATCCCATCAATATGTGTTGTTGAACCCATATATCGTCTTGACCCAGTTAATTGAGAAACTAATTATCCCAATCTTGTATAAACTGTCTCATCATTATGCGCCCGTTCCTTGCCCGCCCTGGAGGGACCTTCACCGGGTGGCACCTGATATCATCACTGGGCACTGTGTTTATCCTAATATTGCCTCCCGGTTTGGAGCATCACCGCCAGGCCAGTTCACAGGCCCCCCAGGCGTTGATGCCATTGGTTTGGATTTGGCTGTTTGGTTATGGGGTTATCATTCCTCTGTTTGGGGGAGGGATGTGGGAGGAGGTGGGGGGGCAAGGGGTTCTATGTTGAAAAAGGCTTGGTAATCGCAGAAAAGGTAGAGTATATTACACCATGGACTCAATGGAATTGCAAATCTAACTACACGGTGCGCCGACCATGGGGGGCACGATTCCATTCTCCCGCAACCTCCTATGACTACCCCGGGGTTGTTGAGTGAGGACACCTTGACATTTATGAGCTGGAATGTGCGCGGTCTGGGAAATTACAAGAAAATTAGGCTACTACAGCTCCAGGCCAAACGCCATGGGGCTAAAGTCCTGTTCCTGCAAGAGAAACATGCATGCACTGAGTATTGTGAAAGGTTTGCCAAAACATGGGGCCCTCAAAGGTATTATACTACCTACTCTACCCAGAGCTGTGGGGTTATGACCCTAATTCACAGGAGCCTCAGGTTCGACCCCATAGCCACGCTGATCGACCCCCAGGGCAGATATGTTTTACTCCATGGTATCCTGCAAAATAAGGAGGTGGTCCTGTTAAACATTTACGGTCCTAACATCAACGATCCCGAGTTCTATTTACACCTCACGGCTCTCCTCGATAGTTTCCTGTTGTTACCAATTCTCTGGGGAGGTGATTTTAACACAATATTCGATGTAGACCTTGACAGATCCGGGTCCAGACCCCGTCAACTTTCCAAAGCTGCCTACACTACACTTTCCTCTCTCCCCCGCCTGGCCTTGGTGGATGCATGGAGGCTCCTCTACCCCGACTCCCGCTCCTACTCCTTTTACTCCTCGGTACACGACTCCTATTCCCGGATCGACAGATGGCTAATGTCTGATATACTCATAAAGAATATATCTGGCTTAACGATCCTACCCAGAACTCTCTCTGACCATTCACCGGTGACTGTCACCCTGTGTTGGGGCCCAGACCACGGCCAAACCAGACACTGGAGAATGAAACCAAACTCCCTCCTCGACCCGCTCTTCAGCTCTGAGATGGAGTCAGCAATCGAGGAGTTTTTCGAGATTAACACCAACACAGTGTCTTCGCAGGCTACCCTCTGGGAGTCCTTCAAAGCCTATATCAGAGGCATTGCCCTTTCCAAGGAAAACGGCATCCTCAAAACTATTAGAAGGGAAATTGCCGAAAGTGATGATGCGCTGTCCGCATTGGAGGCCCAATGTAAGCTACACCAAACCCCTGAAATCCTTGCCTCAATCGGTACGGAGCTGGATACCTTCCGCGTGCTTGTGGACCGTGAACTGAGGTTTTTGGACAGCCCGGGACTCGTGAGGAAATACGGCGAGGGTGAACGCCCAAGCCGGCTCCTGGCTAGACTTCTCCGCCGAGAGTTTAGCACTCCACCCATCCCCGGAATTGTAAGACCTGACAGAACCCTGGCCACTTCACCCCAAGATATCAATTCCGAATTCCTTTCCTTCTATGAATCCCTATATGCCCAAGCGGACAACGCCATGACATCGGAAATTGACGCCTACCTGGATAATCTCCCCCTCTCGATCCTTTCTCCCAAAACCATCGGTTCCCTCGAGAATCCATTCACCCATGAGGAGTTCTCGGAAGCTATAGATTCGCTCTCTTCAGGTAAATCCCCAGGATCAGACGGTATCCCTGTTGAGTTTTATAAACACTTTAAATCGCTCCTACTCCCTCGCTTAGTTGCCCTTTGGGAGGAGTCGGTGGAGGTGGGTCAGTTCCCCCCTTCGCTCCGTGAAGCCATCATAACCGTCTTGCTAAAACCTGGTAAATCCCCCACTCTGTGTGGCTCCTACCGTCCACTCTCACTTATCAATTGCGATGTCAAGATCTATGCCAAACTACTTGCCTTACGACTTGCGCCCTACATGCCACACATCATTCACCCTGACCAAGCGGGATTCATCCCGGGATGCTCCACCTCCTTCAACCTGAGGCGCCTTTTCAACATTATAAGCAGGGTGAGCCCAGATGTCCACGCGGTAGCTGTGACACTTGACATGCAAAAAGCTTTTGACTCGGTCTCGTGGAAGTATCTTTGGCGGGTGCTTGACAAATGTAAATTCGGCCCCACCTTTCTCTCCTGGGTCAGGTTGCTCTACTCCAACCCTGTAGCCAGAGTCCGCACTGAGGACCGTTGTTCCCCCCTCTTTCAAATAGCTAGGGGTACGAGGCAGGGCTGTCCCTTCTCTCCTTTAATCTTCGCTGTGGCGATGGAGCTATTTGCGGACATGCTTTGCCAATGTCATGCACACAGGGGCCTATGTACCGCCGGTTCCTTGGATATAGTTTCCCTGTATGCGGATGACGCCCTCCTCTTCATCCGTTCCCCTGACACTAATCTGGCCCCAATTTTGGAAGATATTGTCCTCTTTGGTCGAATCTCTGGTCTCAAAGTGAATTGTTCTAAATCCACCCTGTTTCCGCTCACTGCCTGTACACTCCCCCATCCGGATACCATGGGATTCACATGGGCCCAATCTGTCTTCACTTATCTAGGCATAGTAGTGTCACGTCATACTGAAGGGGTCTTTGAAGAGAATTACCAAAAATACCTCACAAACCTTACGGTAAAGATACGGGGCTGGAACAACTTCCGATCTCATTGGCGGGCAGGATAGGAATATTGAAGATGGTGGTGCTGCCCCAACTCTTGTATAGATTTGCCAATGTTCCACAGTGGCCGGGTGGCGGATTCTTTCAGGCGTTGACTGGTACCCTTAACACCTTCCTCTGGCACTCGGGCGCGGTCCGCCTTAAGCTTAAGACCCTGGCTGCTCCGATGAAGGTTGGCGGCTTCGGGGCGCCTGACTTCCTCAAGTACTGGCTGGCGGCACAACTCCAATACACTGCATATTGGTTTAACATATCAGACCCCCCACCTCACGTCAGACTCGAAAGGTTAACGGTCAGTGACTGGGACATCCGCTCCCTGGTGATAACACCCATGCCAGTGGTACCAGACTCACTTGACCCGGTGACCTGCACATCATTGGCTTTATCCAAAACGTGGCAACTATTGGGTATCACCTATCCATTGTCGGTCTAGAAAAATGGACACCTCTCACGATTGATGGCAAATGTATTTTGGTGGCCTAAGGCCAACCGTCTCATGTACGAAACAATAGAAATACAGGTTTCCGGGTTTTAACAATGAACGGCCATTTTGATGTAGCAAGGACCGCCATTTTGTTTTCTAACGATTGCTCATTGCTTTCTGTTCAAATTGCTTCGCAGCACATTTTCTGCTTACACTGCTCGACTGTTAACATTGTTGTCTGAACGTGAAAGGAGAAGGCCGCAAGGCCGCAAGGCTAATAAGAGTTTGTTGAAACACAACGTAGGCAGTTCCAAGGAGGAATGCCCGGCTCCCTCCCGAATGTAGCCTTGAAGCAGAGCCGCAGGGCATTTAATCATTTCACAGCTACCAGCCAGTCTCGTTATATGGTAGAAAAGGTTAGAATAAAGCAGCTAAAGGCTTAAATTATGCTCTTCTTACGGCCCCCCTATTCCGAGCCCTGTAGAGCGTGTCGGCTCCCAGGACATGAATAGCACCTCATAGATAGCAAGGTCGGGAATGTGACTCTTTCCCCGTATGTAGCTCGCTTACAAGAACAGAAGCACTGTGTTCTTGTCAACAAAGAAAAGATGTCTCTGCACTTGCAAGGTTGCATATTGTTACTAGAATAGATATTTAAAGGTGTCATATTCGTCGGAAGTGTCCATCATCAAACCGAGTTCAAAGAAACCCAATAAAGGGGGGTGTTAATCATGTCAAAGCTGATTGTATGATATGCATTTTGTGTATATGTAACTGATGTACGTAATTCGCTCTCTTGCGTCCCTTGAGGTCTAGAAATACACATCGCGGGGAGTGAGACTGAGTTGGCCAACTGAGACTATTTGCTTTGCAATAAACCCTAGCTTTGGGAATACAACCTCGTGTGTGGCGTATCTATCGTGTGTGGTGACTTGCCTTGTTTCCTTAACGCGAGGGACCCCTAGGGGCCCCTTTCAAGATGGCACCCGAATAGGGACCCTCCCCCACTTGTTCCATCATGCACGTTGTAATTGAGTAAAGGCGGAGAACGACGGGGACGGGACGATCGAGCCAGGATCCAAGAGGTGTTTGGGGCACCCTGTAGAAGTGATGAGAGATTCCTTTGCAGATCTGCACACATCTGATCCCTGATCGACGTATCTGGCTAGAGAACAAGGAGGTGAGGGTCCCAAAACGAGGCAGAAGCCAAGAAACGCAGACACAACGTCATTGGCTGCGTCCGTATACAGACGAATTGTGTCCTGGAGGACAAATTGATTTATCAGGTGAGTCATACCCCGATTCAAAATAATCCTGGTATTGGTTGAGAGTTGACTTTGCAAAATCAAATGCCCTAGGTAAGGTTGATTAACCAGGGGGGAGGTTGAAACATGCCTGGGGTAGTGTCCACCCTAGCTGGGTTTTTCTGCTGTGGTAGACAATCTTTGGAAGATGGCCAAATTGCACCAACTGGGGGATCGCCGGCGTATGAGATGTATGTGAAGTATGGTGTGGGAGCGATAATATTCTGTAAGACTTGGCATAGGCAAACCAGAAAGCAACAAGACCATCAGTGGCCGATAAATGATAGTTTTGAGATAGCGAGAATAGATCATTTGGAAAGGGTGTTGATGAGAAAGAAAGCGCGTCCCGCAGCATTTGATATCGTTAAGGACTGGAGAAGGGAAGCAATGCTCCGATTTAGAAGTAGAGCGAAGCATGCGCGCAGGCATAAATCGAAAGGTGAAGTAGCGGAAGAAAAGGAGGAGGGGGAGTGGACTGAGAGTCTAAGGAGGTCAGGTAGACGTGACCAGTTGAATATAGAAAAAATATACCCACAACGAGAATTGAATATAGCAGATGAAGTGATGGCAAACATATTGATCCATACAAGGCCCAAGATCAGAAGCAAGGCCAAACACGTCAGTAACTATTGCTCAAGCCCCTCCTGTAGCTCAAACTCTCCCTCCCGTAGCTCAAGCCCTCCCACAGCCACAGACCGCACACGTAACACTTCCTATTAGCCAACCAGGCCCACAGCAGACACTCCCCGTTCCAATTGTCCCATCCGCACCTCTCGCCTTAGATACAGACTCGGTACCGTCCGTTCCTCCAGGGGTTGAAGTTGAAACCACTGGGGCAAGAGGCGGGTCTAAACAAAGTGGATGCACGAGGGTAACTCGCAGTGCGATCAGCAAAGAAAGGAAGGTGGAATTGCAGCAACAGGCAGAAATGTATATAGACGGGAATGATGGGACGACAGCATTGGCTTTGATTTATGACTTCCGAAGAAGCAACGAAAGACAGGTAGTGTTGGAATGCATGGGTGAATATTTGGTGGAGAGATGGAAACAGTTAATTGGGAAATTACCAATGCAGCGATTGTTAGACTTAAATGCAGTAGCACGCTGTAGACAAAGACATGAAGAAGTGAGGGAACATGTGTATGGCCTTTTTGATTTTAAAAATGAATTGGAAAATGATTATGCTGAAATGTTTACTGCACCTGGGTACAGGGGTAAGGATATCGGGAGAAATAGGAAGGAGGCGGTAGAGCCATATATACAGCGACGACATTCAATGTCCTCAGTACAGAGGGGCAACAAATTGAAAGTATGTATACGAGAGGCGTTCAGATGGATGTCGGATCCCAGTATCCCCACAATGGAGATACATGAGATATTTGATGAATATTCCAAGCCCATGAAAAGAAAAGCACTGCAGTCGATGGCTGACCATTTAATAGACAAAGATATAAAAAACGGCAAGGCCAGCCCACCCGAAATAATGGCAGTATATAAGAGAGCACTAGAGCGAGGGACAGGAGAAACAGCCCTATCGCTTGATCTGGGAATATTATTACACATGAGAGAATGGGGAGGGACAGTAAGTGGGGCATTCCCTATGAGGGAGGTCCCACCTACCTTTGTACCAAAAACAGAGGTTCCCGTAATGGGCACCATAGCGGCGCAGGTAACGCCAGCTCATTATACCGCCCAGTACGTACATGTCCCCTTTTCCAGACATGAGGTGAACAACATAAAGCAGACGATTCCCGATATAAGAAAGAATCCTGCAGGATTTTACAAGGAAGTAGAGTCCTGCCTGCAATCATCCGTGCTTACCATGGGTGACATAGACCTAATATTCCCAGTGATCCTGCCAACAGACATATGGAAGCAAATAAGAAAGGTGGATGACGGAACGGCCTATGGTGCCACATGGGCGGACTTGATAATAGAAGACAGGAATAAAGCGGTTGGAGGGACACCAGGAGCGAACATGGTAGCATTACCAGCACGCATAATACAGAAATTAAAAGAAATTGTCCCAGAGAAAAGAATTCAATGGGACAAGTTGACTGCATGTGTGCAAGGCAAAGATGAGTTAGCAACAGATTATTTCAATACATTCGAAGAAGTATTCGCAGACTTCAGTGGGCAGGATGTGAGCTCGGAAGCAGGGAAGAGGCTATTTGTTGATAAATATGTGAGGGGGTTGAGACTTCCAATTTAGAACCTAATAATGACATCAGAAAGTGCATGGCAAGCAAAAACGCTGAGTGAAGTATTGCACGTGGCCCAATATTATGAGATGAGAGTGAATGCGGGAAAGGATCAGGAGGAAAAAGATATAGTAAATCTGAAAACAAGGGTGTTACTACAGCAAATAGCAGGACATAATAGAGGAAGAGGGAACGCACAAGGGAGGAGTAATTTGAATATGCATGGGGGGCCATTGGGACCAAATCAGTGTGCATACTGTAAGGGGGAAGGACACTGGCGAGCGCAATGTCTACATTTACAGAATAGAAATGGACCTGGTCAGAGAAGACCGCACAGAGGGCACCAAGGAGCGAATGGACCAAATAGGGATAGTATGCAGCAGCACCACAATAATGAAGGTAATCAAAACCAAGCCCAAAACCAAAGTGCTCCTAACCAGAGTCAGGGTCAGCAAAACCAACAGTATGGGAATCAGAGTGGGGGAAATAGAGGAAAGAATGGGAACATTTTCAATACGCAGCCAAATACGTATTACAGTAATAGTAGTGACTACACATCGGATGATGTGTTATTTCCCCAATAGGACAGCCCAGGGCAAGGGTCGGAAACAGTGTCTATTCCCGTGAATCAGAGAGGACCCTACGTAGAAATGGGAGTCGGGAATAAGGAGCACCGCTTCCTTGTAGATACAGGAGCGCAAAAGTGTTCAATAGACCATCACTTAGTTCCAGATATACCACTGTCAGGGCAAAAGAATGTTTCCGTAGGGTTCGCAGGTACATCAGTGATAAACCCAGTGTCCAACGGGTCCCAGTTACTATAGGACCATTCACTGAACATTGTCCCTTTCTCCTAACAGAAAATTGTGGGGAGAACTTGTTGGGATTGAACTTGTTGAAAAAGCTAGGTGCGATTATACATTGTACGTCAGATGGGGTGTTTCTGACGATTTGGCCACAAGATGCCCCTGTGTCAGAATTCATGTCTGAAACCTTGCCAGGAGAGTTAAGAAAAGTGTCAACCTGTATATGGGCGATGCATGACAACGATGTAGGATGCTTGAAGATATAGCCAGTGAGGATCATTTTGAAAGAAGGAGTTACACTGCCAAGAATTCCCCAGTATAAAATTTCGGCAAACGGAGAGAAAGGATTGAAAAGTATTGTTTCAGATTTGGTGAAATTAGGGGTATTGAAGAAATTACAGGCAGTACTTGTAACAGCCCGATTCTTCCAGTGTTTAAGAAAGGAGGCAATGAAGTACCATATCATTTCATAATTGATTTGCGCACGCTAAACAAAGTACTAGATCCACAATTTCCTTTGGTCCCAGACGTCACTACAATATTGACAATGATACCGGCCTCAGCAGAATACTTTAGCGTAATTGATCTAAAAAACGCTTTCTTTAGCATTCCGGTGGACAAGGACAGTAGATATTTGTTCGCGTTCACATTAGGGGGACGATCATTTACATTCACGCGCATTCCACAAGGATATACGGAAAGTCTGAGTATTTACAGTAGAGCGTTAAAAGAGCAGCTAGACATGCTAGAATTGCAAGTGGGGTGTGTACTATTGCAATACATAGATGATCTGCAAGAGCACCGTATTACTACTGTCACACCTAGTGGCACATGGCCATAAAGCTAGTTTGAAGAAGTTTCAATATAATCGAAAGGAGGTAGCTTATTTGGGCTACCTACTTTCGAAAGAAGGGAGAAGGCTAATGCCAGAACGCATAGAAAGTATTTCTTGTATGCCTATTCCAAAGACACAGAAAGGATTCAGAGCCATAATAGGCATGGCTTCTTATTGCCGGCAGTGGATGGGTAATTTTGCGTTAATTGTGAAGCCAATGGTGCTATTAACTAAGAAGGATGCGGTGATACCTTTGCAGTGGAATGAAGAATGTCAGAGAGCGTTTGATCAATTGAAAACTGCATTATGTTCTGCTCCAGTTTTGGGCACGCCGAATTATGAAAAAGTTTTTAGATTATTTGTATGCGAGAATGAAGGATGTGCATTAGCTTTTTTGGCACAGGAACAAGATGGAAGAAATAGGCCGTGCGGCTATTTTTCTTCTGCGCTGGACCCTGTAGCGCGCACTACCACGATGTTTGCGATCTGTCGCGGCGGCTGATGCATCGGTGAAACAAACGGAAGGGATGGTATTGGGGCATACTTTCATTCTGATGGTGCCACATGCCATAGATGTCCTATTAAATAGGACACAGACGCAACACCTCACCTCCGCTAGACTGACAAGATATGAGATTATCTTGTTCGCGCCCCATATCCAAATAATGAGGTGTAGCGCTTTGAATCCTGCAGAATTAATGCCACTGCCCATAAAAGAAATTGGTGACAACGAATCACCACCCCATGATTGCTTAATGGTCACTGAGGAAGAAACGAAGGGGAGAGTTGATTTAAGTGACATCCCACAAAAGGAGCCAGATGGAGAGTTATTTTGTGACGGCTCTTGTTTTAAACTACCTGATGGTACGTCAACTGCCGCTTAAGCTATCACTACCCTAGAGAGTATTGTAGAAAGCAAAAGAATTCCCTACAACTCGGCACAAGCCGCAGAAATAATAGCATTGACCAGAGCCTGTGAGATTTCTGAAAATTTGAACGTGAATATCTATACTGATAGTCAGTATGATTTTGGGGTGGTTCATAACTTTGGTCGACTCTGGGCTGAGAGGGGTTTCTTGACATCACATGGGGCCAGAATTCAACATGGCCCTTTGATTGTACGATTGCTGTCTGCACTCAAGTTTCCAAAGCGCCTAGCAATAGTGAAATGCGAGGCACATAAAAAGATAACATGCATAGTGGGAGAGGGAAACGCCTTTGCAGACAGAATTGCAAAACAAACTGCCACTGATTTGAATAATAAAATGATGACAGTCCAGACTGAGGAAGTACCCTGTATGATAGCAGATGGAATTGCCACTGTCAAAGAGATGCAGGCCGAAGCCACGGCCGATGAGATACAAGGATGGGCAGAGGGCTCTGCTGAGTTAGATTTAGAGGGTTGTTGGGTGGACAAGGGAACTCAAAAACTGGATGTTGCCAAAATCTTATGTGACTGCAATGGTCACAATGGCTCACAGCCCTACCCACATCTGTGCAAAAAAAATAATACAGCACCTATCTACGGTATGGCAGAATGTAAACATAAAGAAGAATGCAGAGAGGTTGGTGCAGAACTGCATTACGTGTTTACAACACAATGTAGGAAAGGGAACAGTGACTCCAATAGGCAGTTTTGTCCTGCCCTCTATGCCTTTTGAGGTAATCCATTTTGATTTCATAGAGATGGAGAGGTGCCAAAACTTGAAATATGTCTTAGTGGTGATCTGTGCATTCAGCAAGTGGGTGGAGGCATATCCCTTAAAAGACTGCACAGCAATGAGTACTGAAAAAGTAATGCTTAAAGAATACTTTTCCCGTTTTGGCTTGCCCCGTGTCATATGGTCAGATAACGGTCCAAATTTTGTGGGCGCAGTGGTATTACAGATATGTGCAGGTCTCCAGATTGATAAGAGATTTCATAGTTCGAGGCATCCGAGTTCGGCCGGTCTTGTTGAGAGGCATAACGGAATCCTCAAGTCAAAAATTAGCAAGATATGTGCACGGAGCAAGTTGAGTTGGGTGGTGCATTACCGATGGCGCTATTGTGCATGCGTACGTCTGTACAGGCTAGAACTGGGCTCTCCCCGTATGAGATTGTGATGGGGAGGCCGGCGAATGTTTGGTGCGCACCTCAGCCAAAGCGACTGAGTGAAGTGGAACATCCTGTACTTAGCACTTATTGCGGCCTTTTAATGCAGAAATTGCTTTGATTCATCAGCAGGTGCAGGAGGCTCTACCCGTTAGATATACTGGTCCGGGGCACGCGCTGGAGCCAGGCGACTGGGTGCTGCTTAAGAACTTTGAGAGAAAATCGTCTTTAGCACCCAGGTGGCACAGCCCCTATCAAGTGCTTCTGGCAATGCAGACGGCAATATGGGTGGAAGGGAGGAAGTCGTGGATTCATGCCACCCATGCCAAAAAGCCCATCTTCACTGAAACACTTGCCCAATCCGGACGACCGGAAAGAGACAGCGGTCCCAGAAACGAAAAACTGCTGCCAGTCCACCGCCACTAAATCTGTCCGAGCGGGAAGTGAAACTCGAAACAAAGCCTGAAAAGATTGCCAAAAAGGGGGAAGGGCAAAGAGTGCCCCAACGTTGCCCAGCAGAACCTACATCACTGTTGGCCGACACGAAATCTGCATTGCAAATAACGACGGATACTAAACGTGTACCCCTTTGGCGCCCACCAGCACTTGCCATGGCGCCAGAGCCAAAGACTGAATCTGCATCATTGTTGCGGCGCACACCAGCATCTGCCATTGCGCCGCAGGCTGACTCTGAGCCTGGATCTGGAAGTGCACCGGCACTGTTCATGGATCACACAATACCAGGAGTGATGCGATATGATTTGCGGCCAGTGATCCACAGTTCATTGGTGTTTATGCTAACCTCTGGTTTCGCTCATGGACGGAGAAGGGACTAGAGGTGTAGAGGAGAGAAGCGTGAGAATTGGGCAAGTCTGCTAATTCAAAACACGCGGCTCCTCGGTGCGATCATAAAAAGTACATGAGTCCTGAACCAGAGCGGACAAGCTGGGCGCACATGGTACAAAGGCAATAGAGAACTGTTCAGAAGTCCTCTGAGCAGTATGAGAGAGGATAAGTGATCTTGCCTAGAACGAATAAGCAAACCAGGCTGCAAAGGGCTGCCAGACTATACTGTTGACAATTCCTTTGAACTTATTGACATCCAGACAAGTGCGACGAAGAGTGATATCCATGACGAACTTTGTCAGGAAGAAGCAGGACAGTAAGAAAAATGTCGGGACCGGTTTCAGCCTCCTCCTGCACCACTGCTGAGAATGAGTTAGTTATAAAGACTGTAAACTTCGGGAAAGCGCATGGTAAAAATAATTGTATGCTGGCTTTGACAATAATCATGTGCTTCATTAGTGTGGTAGCACCAATGACGACAGCCTTTGTGTTATGATATGTGGAGTCTATACACCCATTGGGAATGTTTTTACCAATAGTTAATATATCCACTACTGAAAGCCCGGTTCAGGTGATTACTTATACCTTGTCCCCAATGGAAGAGAGACACAGAGAAGGGTATGGGAATAATGCGCTATTACTCATCATGAATATGACGCATGCAATTCTAAAGAAAAATAATTGTTGGGTATGCACCCATTTACTGCAGCATGTGGGGAAAGGAATAGGGTAGTATGTACAAGCATTACCATTAAGTTCTGCATGCAGTGCATCTTTAAGTGCAATGTTTTATGGGAAGTGGAATAAGAGTAGTACGGGTCAATTAGATAGAACAAACATGAATGAGTTTGAGGAAATCATTGAGGCCTGTGGGTTGTTCCATATTCCATAAAGCACAAGTGATGATCCCAGAACCTACGCAAAAAAGTATGCGAAAAATAACACGACAAAATAGACAAAATAGATTGTCCCCACCAGTTAAAACATCTGTGATGACATTTCATGTAAGAACAGACGGGAACAAAGATGCAATTCCCCCTTCTTACACGGTGAATTACAACCCAAGAACTGTCCCTTTTTGTCTAAAAAAGAAAGGCTCCTATTTAGTAGGAACATTTACTGGATGCATGAATACAGCGGCACTAAAATGGGAAATAGAACCAGTATATGTGGGAGATCCAGTCTATTTTATATGTGGAGAGAAAGCATATCCTTGGTTGCCCAGAAACTGGGGAGGTACATGTTACCTAGGTATACTGTTCCCGGGAGTGTTCCTCTTAGAAACAGCAGACATGGCCAGGCTATCCAGATCTAGAACCAAAAGCAGTAGCGAAGGTGTTTTGATAGCAAAGGACGTAGCAAAATCATTCATTCCATTGTTGTCCCAGATAGTGAACTCCTATAACATAAGGCAGCTGTCCAGAATACTAAAAGATACCATAAACACAACGACAGATATACTATTTAACATGACGTTGGAAGAAAAAGGAATTAGGTTAATGACGCTGCAAAATAGAATGGCTCTCGATGTAATCCTGGTTGATCGTGGGGGAATTTGCAAGATTGTGGGATCAGCGTGCTGCGTATTCGTAGATGACTATTCCCCTACGATTTTTGAAGCAATAAAGAAAATGCATGTCCTAAACTCCGAACTCCCTGCTGAAGAAGGGGGCTGGGGAATAGAGTCCTGGTTTTGGGGAATACTGCGTTCTTGGGGATGGAAGTTGATTGCGATATTAGTAGTAGTGTTTGGAATATTCATAACGTGCTGTTGTTGCATACACTGCCTACCGATAGTTTGCACTGAGATAACTGAGGGATATACTAAGGGATGTATGCATATGATAACAAAAAGAAAACAAACTTATGGCCGGGATGACAGTGACACAAATGAAATGAAAACAGTGAAAGAATTAATGGCTATAGATATTAATGAAGATGATGATGCTTATAATAGCATGCAAAATTCAGACATAAGTACTTCAGACTTATCGTCATCAGAGGAGGATACAATAAATGAATGAGACGTTTGGCATACGGCCAAAGGAGGGTTTGTCGGTCTAGAAAAATTGACACCTCTCACGATTGACGGCAAATGTATTTTGGTGGCCGAAGGCCAACCGTCCCATGTACGAAACGATAGAAATACAGGTTTCCGAGTTTGACCAATGAACAGCCATTTTGATGTAGCAAGGATCGCCATTTTGTTTTCTAACGATTGCTCATTGCTTCCTGTTTAAATTGCTTCGCAGCACATTTTCTGCTTACACTGTGTTGTCTGAACGTGAAAGGACAAGGCCACGAGGCTAATAAGAGTTCGTTGAAACACAACGTAGGCAGCTCCGGGGAGGAATGCCCGGCTCCCTCCCGAATGTAGCCTTGAAGCAGAGCCGCAGGGCATTTAATCATTTCACAGCTGCCAGCCAGTCTCGTTATATGGTAGAATATGTTAGAATAAAGCAGCTAAAGGCTTAAATTATGCTCTTCTTACGGCCCTGCTTTTCTGAGACCTGTAGAGCGTGTCGGCTCCCAGGACACGAATAGCACCTCATAGATAGCAAGGTCTGGAATGTGACTCTTCCCCCGTATGTAGCTCGCTTACAAGAACAGAAGCACTGTGTTCTGTTCAACAAAGAAAAGATGTCTCTGCACTTGCAAGGTTGCACATTGTTACTAGAATATATATTTGAAGGTGTCATATTCGTCAGAAGTGTCCATCATCAAACCGAGTTCAAAGAAACCCAATAAAGGGGGGTGTTAAACATGTCACAGCTGATTGTATGATATGCATTTTGTATATATGTAACTGATGTACGTAATTTGCTCTCTTGCATCCCTCGAGGTCTAGAGAAACACGTTGCGGGGCGTGAGACCGAGTTGGCCAACTGAGACTATTTGCTTTGCAATAAACCCTAGCTTTGGGAATACAACCTCGTGTCTGGCGTATCTACCGTGTGTGGTGACTTGCCTTGTTTCCATAACGCAAGGGACCCCTAGGGGCCCCTTTCACCATGGTAATGTACCACTTTGGAATTTTCTCCCTGAGGTCCCACAAGTCCCTCCCTCTGTTGTTCGCCGGTGGGCTGAGGTGGGATATGAACTACTACGGGACATTTTTGAACAGGGCAATTTTATAGAGTGGCCTGACCTCCTGCTGTCCCTGAGGCGGAGACCTTCCATTTGGCTTCAATACTCATCCCTCCGGAAAATCCTTAAACACAAATACCCGAGCTTTCCGGCACTGCCACCTGATGAGTCTGCAATTACTGAACTGTCCTCACCCTCCCCCATGAGGGGCACAATCTCCAGGCTGTACACCTTGGTGCAGACCGGATTGCGCCCCCCGTACTCTCTAAATTAAAACATACTTGGGAGATTGACCTCAGACTGGAAATGACCGATGAACGGTGGGCCCATATGTGCGCACGCATCCATGGGGTTTCCTTCAACTCCCGATTCAAACTGATTCAATTCAAGCTACTCCACAGGTACCATTACACCCCGACCAGGCTGCACCGCATGTCGAATGCCTTCTCCCCGAGGTGCCCCAGATGCGGCTGCGACGACGCAGGCTATAGCCGCATGATCTGGTCCTGTCCCTGCCTCACTCAATTCTTGAGTGCAGTATGCTCTACCATGTCGGCTATCCTCGAACACCCTATCACCCCATCCCCAATAAGGTGTCTTTTCCATGATTTCCCAGAGCTCCACCAGGATTCCAGGCAACTGGCTGGCCTCTGTATGCTACTTGCAGTGCATGCTATCCTACTCTGTTGGCTCTGGCCTACCGCTCCTACTCACGCACAGTGGCTCAGGGCGGTCACATGTGCTTCTGATACAGAGGAATCCTGGGCGATACAACAGCCCGCTTACTCCAGACCTAGAGATATTTGGTTAAAGTTTTGCTCATTTATGTCTCCCTCTGATACCGATTTCGGACCCTGCATCCCCAGCCCTCTCCTCTTGCTCCTCCCCGTCTAGTTCCTGAATTGTCTTCTACTTAGCCCTGCACCCATCTTGTATGTATCCCCCATGTGTATATACTGATTTTTGTACTCTATACATCTGTAATGCCTGCTTTGCTTTGATTGTACATGCGCTGTATGTTACTCACCTGTACCTGTGCTACCAAGCTGAATAAATAAAAGTTTTTTTTTTAAAAAAAAGATAACATAATAAAGTTGACTATATGGCTCACTAATGATTTGTGATGTACACAATATTCCATTTTATGTGTTTATATGCAGTGCCAGAGCTCAGAATCTTACTTTGCCCAAGATCATAAAGCTACATTGCAATGAATCCCTCCACCTCCCGTTACTGATTGCTTTTCTTTTCTCCCCTTGAAACAAAAGAGCTCCGACTATATTGTTTGCCCAAGATCACACGTCTGCAAACTGCAATACATCGATCCTGCTTTCCTTTCTTCCACAACTAATACACAAGCACTACATATATACTGTTTGCTCGGTATCACAAGACTTCACCAATGACTTGCTCCTCATTAACACAAACGCTCAGATTATCTTGTGTGTTCAAGATCACAACGTGTTGCTTACGGCAGTTAAAATCCCCTCTCTCTGGTACCAGCCCTTTATGCTGTTTATAGGTATGCAATGTGAACCAAAGAGTTTTCTAGTAGTCTGTGTTGCAAAAAAGTTGAGGTTTCAGGGATCTGTATTTCTGCCTAAACCAACTATTTCCATTATCGACTATTTACATTTTTGGTAGTTTGTTGAATCTCTGATGCATTACACCGCTCTTGCCTTTTCACTGTACCTGTCCCATGTTACATATCTTACTTGTGTGATGGAGTATCAGAATGAAAAAATCACAAATTAAATGTTTGAAGGCTTTGTCACACTTAAATTTAAGAAGTCTGCAGTTTATTTTGGTTAAATTCCCAACCGCTTGCCACTTGTTTTTTTCCCCAAAGTTCGAGGCATGCTTCAGAATAGAATACATGTGTCTGCACACACTGGTAACAGCAGCAATTGGATTGTTAGTATCACAAGCAACGCCTGGTACATTACAAACCCCCATGGATACAAAGGTGTCTGATTTCCGAGGTTATGCAAGACTGCTCAGCCATTGTTGCTAAACACTACAATACATGATCAGACTTCCCTTCATACATATTGGTTCAGAGGAATACTGGACTATTGTCCCCTGCAGTTTTTATATTTCTGAGGTTTTCTGTTTGTGAATTGTAGCAGTCGGTGCCCCGCTATAAACCTGTTTATGAGGTCTATCATGTAGCTAAACCTCTTTCTAGCCAGATCAAAGAAGGGATAGATGGACGAAGGAAAGAGGGAGAAATGAAGGCGGGAAGGCATGCAAAGATTAGAGAGCAATCATCAAAGTGTGAAAGGATGAAACAAGTAAAGAAGAAAATAAGGAACGATGGAAGAAATAGACAAAGGAAGTGGAAGTGGATGAAAGGAATTCAAAATGGAAGGAAGGGGCAGTAGGGGAGAGCGAAGAAGCATTCAAAGGATGAAAGAAGCAATGAGTTGGCAGAAACCCTAGGGACAGGCAGAAATGAGTAAAGGGGGAGAGAGCAAGAGAAGGATGAAACGAGTAAAGAGGGGAAGGAAAGACGATGGGAAGGATGAATGAAGTAAAAGGAGGTTGGAAGGAAAGGGAAAAGGAAATAAAGAGGGGAAAGGAAGGTGTAAGAATATAATGAAGAAAACAAAAGAACTGTTCTGTCCTCACCTAAAGAGATTCAGTGGATGTTGGGGGGGGGGGGGTTAATCCTTGGCATAACTCTGATTCCACCTTCCTCCCTACACCACATCCCTCCAAATGAATTACCCCATGGTCGATTGAAACACTCATAATTCACGGGGCGAAGGGCAGTTTCATTTGAGTACTGGCTGGTAAGGCTGATTGGCAAATGGGTGTCCATGCCCTGTAAGGACGCAGCAAGTTTAAAATATTACCCAGAAAATACAGGCCCAGTGGTCAAGCATATTTTGTCATGTTTTCCAGTTGCACTTAGAGCCCCTCTGTACTGTTTGACATGTAGTCCTGCGCAGGTGTGCGGGCACCACCAACAACAAACATGCCCCATTTTCATCTCCTTCCCAGAAGCCCACGCCATCACATACCTCTGGCCTCTCCCTGTTGTGGGTGTTGTTGAAAGCCGTACAGCCTGCGTGGCAAGGTGAGAGGTACTCTGTGCCATCCGCCCCACAGACTGGGTGAAAGACTGACTCCGGGCAGGAGCAATCTCTGCTGCACTGCTCACTCATGCCAGAGCTTGAAGTACTGCCAAGCAAACAAAGTAAGAAACACCATGAAATCAACCAGATGAATACTCACCCCTCCATCGGTTACCCCTATGGATCTTCACTTCTTCCCCAAGCTCTGACAATTTCCCCACAAGACAGAACCCCTGTAGAGAAGCCTCTGGCAAATGAGGGGGTAGTGGGTAAGCTGACTGTACATGGGAAAAGATCCCCAGGGATTGGCTGAGAATACATGGCTCCTCTCTTGTGAATACTCCTGGGTCTACCCTTATACTCTTTTGCTCCCTGCAGCAAGTATGCAACTTAGTAACATGCACCCTTTTCAGCCTATTCAGATCCTCCCCATCTCTATCTACCATCACCTCGCAGCATGGCTCTCCATGGAAAATTCCTCTCTCTAAATTCCTGCGACTCGTTTCTAAATCCATACATGGCTTGCTCCCCCGGACCCCGTGCTACCTCACTGAATACGTATCACTGTTCTCTCTCTCTCGAATTCTCCGCCCCATGTCTCTTCACAACCTATATGTTCATTGCCTCGACCCCTAAGGGACCGTTCCTGCTTTCGCTCCTTTTCTCTAATTGCCCGCTCTACTGAAATGTTCTTCCACTAGCCATCAAAGCCTACTCTTTAGTGGATCTCAAAAAAGAAAAGTACATGCTTGAGTGGGAGAGGGACCTGGGCCGGGAGATTGAGATGGAGGACTGGGTAAAGATTTGGGAGAGGCTACATAAGAGCACACAATGCATCACAAACAGGGAAGGAGGTTATACACTCTGTTACAGGTACTATGTCACCCCAGCCCAACTGAATAAATCCAATCCGGAAATTCCCCCAAACTACTGGAGAGGGAGTTCATGCAAGGGCACTCTTCCATTTGGTGTTGTCCTGTCCCAAAGCAGAGATATACTGGAGGGAGGTGACAAACCACATAAAGGCAATCACCGGACTTGCATTCCCGTGGGATCCCGGAATTATACTCTTGGGGGAAACAAGGGGAGGAGAATTCCCACTAAAGGGGAAGGCTTCCCGGCTCCGCACACATCTCCTATTAGCGGCAAAAGTAGCAATGGCTCGACTTTGGAAAACACGCAGACGGCACCTCGGTCCCATTGTGGTGGGCTAAATGTTGGGAAATTGCGGTGGCTGAAAAAGTAACAGCCATTCGCACAGGAAACCTGAACTACTTCCTGAATACCTGGGCACCCTTTATGGGCTATTCAGAACAATTCCCAGCCCACACCAAAAGACCTCTGTTAACCTGTTGGCTACAAGGCTGAGCTGAAGTTTTGAGGGGAGGGAGGAGGGTACAGTGATTTATACCATTTACTTCTGCCTCTGGCCACGTTATAGTGATTGTAATGTTTTTAAATGCTTTACTGTTGATAATGTGTATACATTTCAGAATGATCAAATAAAATGTTAAATTGAAAAAAACAAAACGATGCTCAAATGCCACATGTTGGCAATGGAAGGAGTCCCCCTCAAAACCTATCCACTCTCCTATCCAAACTAACTGCCCAACCTACCTCTCCTGCAGTCTCCTCTCAGACTACTCTATATAATTTGTAAATATCTAAGTACTGGCCTCAGGTGTTCAACGTTAAAGCATTGTAATGTCCTCTAGTTCATGCCACTGGTTTATGTTGTTATTCTTACCCCCTTCACACCCTGAATCCTCAATGAATGCTATTCTGTGAAGCCACCTTAACCTAGGACTGCCTTCGCTCTCTGTTATTGCCTAATATGGAAATCACTTGTGTTCAAAATGAATCCCTGTTCTTAAATAATACATACAAATAAATATTGTGTATTTAAGGTAGTTTACGTAACTTGGAGACTTTGAAAAAGAACAGCAAATCAAAAGACTAATAACGTTTCCATAAAAGGTCTGCAGCGCATGGTAAATACCCAGGCAATAACTGGCACTGGATTTTTGGAATGTGTAATAAGATGTGGGAGTTCTCCCTGCATACTTAGCCATTCTCAGGGATATCAAGATTTGCAGTTTTATGCACATACCTGGAGACTCTAAGGCACGGAACCCTATCCCAAAATTGCTGTAGAATCTCCATGTATAAACACTCTCAGAGCCCAAGTCCTAGTTTTGACGTTTGCAGTGTTATCGCCATACAATAACTGGAAACTAGCAGGTTCTGAGCTCCAATCCCTAGATTTGATATGGAATCTCCACATTTAAACACTCTCAAAACCCAATCCCTAGTTTTGACATTTACATTGTTACCGCCAAACAATAAATGACAACTAGCAGGTTCTGAGCTCTAATCCCTAGATTTGATATCGAATGTCCACATATAAACACTCTCAGAGCCCAAACCCTAGTTTCGAGGTTTGTAGTGTTATTGCCATACAATAAATGGCCACCAGCAGGTTTTGAGCTCTAATCCCCAGATTTGATATGAAATCTCCACATATAAGCACCCTCAAAACCCAATCCCTATTTTTGAGGTTTGCAGTGATATCGCCATACAATAACTGGAAACTAGTAGGTTCTGAGCTCCAATCCCTAGATTTGATATGGAATGTCCACATATAAACATCCTCAAACTGAATCCCTAGTTTCGAGGTTTGCAGTGTTATCGCCATACAATAACTGGAAACTAGCAGGTTCTGAGCTCCAATAACTAGATTTGATATGGAATCTCCACATTTAAACACTCTCAAAACCCATTCCTTAGTTTCGAGGTTTGCAGTGCTATCGTCATACATACAGCCCCTGGCTACCTGCAGGTTCTGATCCCTAGTCTTCGAATGTTTGAGTTATCTGCGCACTGTTAGAGGCCCATGATTTGCTGTTCTTCATAGATAACTAGTGACTCTGATGTCCAGTGTTACCATGTGGTGTACTGTACTTGGCTGCTATGAAATGGCTCTGTCCATGAATGGCTCCTTACAAAAACAAACCCCTATAAAAACCCAATAAAATAAAAAAAGACGGTATAGTTCCTTACCATGTCTCAACATTTTCTCTTAATTATCTTTAAGGGTTTATATGGGTTGCCCAAAAAATGAAACTAATAGCTCTGTCCTCCATTCTTCAAGGGTTTCCCAAGCACATCTCGGGGCCATCACACAACCATGCCTCCATTAACCCTTGTACTTAAGGAGCTATGAATTGCCACCAGTGGAAAATTGCTCGTTACTCTGAGATGTCCTCCCTTCCCTCATTGGGGATCAGCTTTCCGTCTGATCCACTGTCTACCATTATGCACAGCCACATTTCCTTTACGGTGACCACATCGCATCATCACAGTTTGGTAGTTTTGGGCATTCCTTTCCTATTCCTGCATCAACCTTCCCCTTACTTGTACCTTTTGTCCACTTCCTCTTCCTCCATAGATTACAGTCTGGTTATCCCGGGTGGTAGCACAATACGATCATTTTCCAGACAAGGTGCAGGTTCTGTGAGACCACTATCGTAGTGATTCGCTCACTATAAAAGCTTTATAACGTAACATAATCTTAGAACCTGCTGTAATGTCTTGGAAACCAAGAGGAGAACAGGGGCTGACCCAGAGTGTTACAATGTATTGTGCAGATAACAACACACACCTGGGGCCTTGGAGTCCTGTCTTGAGATAGCAAGTGTCTCAGCCGCAGTGGCCTGCTCGCACCTCCTGCAATCAGGGATATCTCTTTGACGGCATTGGATGTCAATCATTTTTCTTAACTAGCTTTGCTGAATGATGGAGCCTCTCTGTCCCCTCTGGCAGGTTTGATAGGGTAGCCGCTGTAACCCCCACTTCAACTCCCCCACCACGCACACACTTCCCCCAACCGTGCTCTTACCTGTTGACTCCCGCTATCTCCTGTGTAGAACAGCCCATGAAGAAGAGGGGCACGCAGCAGAGGACGGAGACCAGTAGCACTGACAGTGTGAACCGAGGGGTGGCGCGTAGCGAGAAGCAGAATCGCTTCATGACAATGCCCCCCATCAGCATGCCCAGGGCGGCTGCTGGCAGATTGATCGCACCTGATGGAGGAGAAAGAAAGGCATGGAAGTGAGTATTGAAGGGCATGGTTTCTAAAGCCTCCTCCTCATGTCCACCAAGGTCTACATCTTTCACACTTGCCTATTCTACATCTTTGCAGAGGGTACACATGGCCTGAAGCCTTTACGTCTGACCAGGGATGGAGAGCTTATGGGTGCATTGAGTGCGCCAGTTGAGATTTTGAAGTGGGAGTATTTTACTCCCTATTTTTTCAAGTTGAGAGTAAAATTATTTCTTAGGGAGTAAAAAAGTAAGTCCCATTCCCAATGGGAGCAGATTATAAGAGTATACGTATGTTTTAACTAAAACAAAAATGTTTTTGTAATAAATGCGTGCACCTAGTTACTCATGCACATTAAAAGATTAAAGTAGTAATAGTAGTGTCTCACTATTGCACTAAGTGTACTACTAGCCCAACAATCTCTATGTAAATGTTTGGGACAAAGCAGGGGGCAGGCTCTTTTTTTTTTACTCCCTTTTTTGGGGGGAGTATTTGCCTAATTTTAGGGAGCAGAAGTTGCTGATACACCTGCTATCTGTAGGGCTGGGTGCATTGTTCTAGTGTCTAAAAGATTGTTCTAGTGTCTAAAAGACAGACAGGTTTGGCTACATCTTCAAGTGTTTGTTGTTAAATTCTTGTGTCTCCCAGGAACTATTTATTGGGCATTTATAAGGCGCTTATACAACAAGACAGTGTTTCAAAGCACCACAAGGTAACAGGGAAGGGGAGCAAGGGGGAAAACGACGACGACTAGGCTGATTTGCACTGACTCATGACATCCAGGCATGTCGTTCAGTAGGGAAAGGAGACAATTCCCTGACAGCCTGTGTTCTGAAAGTCCTGTAGGGCTGGGGCTGTGTTTGTCACATGTCAGCTTAGAGTAAGAAAAGGAGAATGAATGAGTCTATAATATGCGTCGGATAAGAGTGAGCACCGTGTCTCAGTCGAACATCTGAGTTAGTACTGAATGGATAGATGCTTGTGTTTCATTGCAGAAGGGACATGGCTTAACATTTTGGGCTGGTGTGTTCCTACTGGAGTGAGTCCAGAGAAGGTCTATGCATATCCATAGCAGGTGCCAGCGTTTGACATCTACACACTTATTCCACTGGGTAAAGTCACTGACCGATTAGGAAGTTGGCATAGGATGCAGTGGTGCCGTACTGCTTCTCCAAGTACTTATTGAGGAAGGTGGAGAGGGCAGCAATGACCGAGGAGAAGCTGCACTGCGAGAGGACGACCAGAATGAAGAGGGGGTTCAGAAGCAGCTGCAGGAAGATCCTGGGAAACTCTGTAGAGAGAATAGATTGCATAACATTGTTTCGCTGTCCAAAAAGCTTATGCTCACAGATCACTCAACACATTTGAAATGGTGCCCTAGATCCTGAGCTTCAGCTATGTAAGCCGATGCAGCAACACCTAAGCACTGTTCATTCATATACTAATGCGCCTCAGTGCTCGCATGCATTTCTAGCTGCCGTTCCACTGCTGACACGTGCCCACATTTGCCAATGCTCTTAACTATCAGAAACCCTGCAATTTAATCAAATACAGCAGCAGCAGCATTGCACCTCAATCCTAACAAGTGGCACATCCTGCGAGTCTAAGACTACAATCAACCCAAAATGCTGCTGACCAAGTTGTCACTCTTCTCTGTTCCAACAAACAAGTCGTACATGACCTGTTCTTGGGTGGATGGCCCCTGGGAGAGTCTTAACCACGCTTTAGCTCAGTGCGCATTTAGAAGGAGAAATTTCCATAGGCATATCAGTCTTTGGTCCACCCAAAGGTAGTCAAGCATTGAAATGGTAGGCAAACCGCCTCTGAACTAGAGTACCAACAGCAACCCCAGACACGTGTTTTGACCTAGTCAGGCTTCATCAGTGAGGTGGAGCTGTGCCTCTCTGAGGACAGTGAGCAAGGTGTCCACGTCTGGATTACCCTGGTAACTTAGGGTGAGAAACCAAAGTAACCAATGATGTGCATAAAGTGGTCTGGGAGTCCCTATACCTGCACAAACAATGCCCATTGAACTGTTCTTCGGTGGATGGACCCCGGGAGAGTCTCAACCATACTTTAGCTCAATGTGCTTTTGACAGAGGAGACATTTCCATAGGCATATCAGTCTTTGTCCCACCCAAAGGTAGTCCAGCACCGAAATGCTAGTCAAATTTCCCCTGAACAAGATTTCCAACAGCAACCCCAGACACGTGTTTCTGCCCAGTCGGGCCTCATCAGTGAGGTGGAGCTGTGCCTCTCTGAGCACAGTGAGCAAGGGATACACATCTGGATTATCCTGGTAACTAAGGGCGAGAACCCAAAGTACCCAAAAATGTGCATAAGAGGTCTGGGAAATGGTCTACCTGCACACAAACATGGCCCATTGACCTGTTCTTGGGTGGTTGGCCCCCGGGAGAGACTCGACCTGCTTTAGCTCACTATGCTTAGAGAGCCACAGCTCCACCTCACTGATGAGGCCAGACTAGGCCAAAACATGTGTCTGGGGCTGCTGTTGTTACTCTTGTTCAGAGGGGAACTGCCTAACATTTTGGTGCTGGACTACCTATGGGTGGGACAAAGACTGATATGTGCATTGACATGTCTCCTCTGTAGAAAGCATAGTGAGTTAAAGCATGGTTGAGATCCTGCCGGGGGCCATCCACCCAGAAACAGGTTAATGGCCCGTGTTCATACCGGTAGAGGGTTTCCCAGACCTCTTTATGCAAATGTTGGTTACTTTGGGTTCTCACCCTAAGTTACCAGGGGAATCCAGACGTGGACCCCTTGCTCACTGTGCTTAGAAAGCCACAGCACCACCTCACTGATGAGGCGCGACTTGGCCGAAACAAGTGTTTGGAGTAGCTGTTGATACTCTTGTTCAGAGGAGAATTGCCTACCATTTCGGTGCTGGACTGCCCCAGGGTAGGACAAAGACTGATATGTGTATGGAAATGTCTCCTCTGAGGAAAGCATAGTGAGCTAAAGCATAGTTGAGATCCTCCCACTGGCCATCCACCAAGAATAGGTAAATGGGCCGTGTTCATACCGGTAGAGGGATTCCCAGACCCCTTTATGCATAGTTTTCAACAGTGAATTAGGTATTTCTTTTAAATCATGCCTAACCTGTAACATGTTAATAATGTGATACTGCCAGCTGCCGCGTCATTCTGCCATGAGCAGGTTCTATGGATTGCCCTTCAATTATCGCACAGCCAGCTCCCACTTGTCTCTGCCATGAGCAGGATACATAGACGGTCCTACAGCAATAAGACACCCATATCCCTCATTGTAGTGACATGTGTCGGATGTATGTTCTGCCCATAGTGATGGCAGAGCCATCTCCTTCATTGCATTGCCATGAGGAAGTATATGAACTGCCCTGGATCAATGACACAGCCAGTTCCCATATTTCACTGCCACAGGAAGGTTGTATGAACTGTCGTATGGTGACAACACAACCAGTAAATCCATTGTACTTCTATGAGCGGGGTGCAGAAACTGCCCTATCACAACACAGCATGGCTTGTCCAGGGAGTGGACTGGAGTGGCACGGTTACCCCTGGAATCTGTTTGGCCAACCCAGGTGCTACCACATTACCCTAAACTATGATATTTATTTTATTTTTTTATGTGTTTGCGCTCGTACTTCATGCCACCCCTGCATAAATCCCTGCTCCACTGGGGCCACCCCAGTCAAAAGAGTCTGGACATGCCACTGCAACAAAGCCATCTCCTTCTTTGCACTGCCATGTGCAGGGCATATGGTCTACCCTACAGTGGTGGCACAGCCCGCTCCCTCATTGCTTTGCCACAAGTAGGTGCATGGACAGCCCAATAGTGACGATACAGCTGACTACATAATTACTCTGCCAAGAGCAGAGTGTATGGCCTGTCCTATATCGGTTTCTATCGGGGTTTTGGGTGGGGTACAGCTGTGATTCTGTTGTCTTTTTTGGTGTTAGTTCTTATTTACTTAGCTATTTGGTCCTGCTTCCAGAAACAGTGGAGTACAAAGTGATTACAGAAGATTTTTGTTTGGGTGAAATAACCCAAACGACTGGAAGGACCTGTGTGTGGTATCACCCATTATTCGCATACATTTTTCATATTCATACAATTTACTATATTTTCATATTCTTGCAAAGGTATTCCTTTTCACAAACACATCAGTGTATACATGGGAGATTACAAAAATGCTGTCCTGCTGTCCTGGTGTCCCATGAGAACACTACAAAAAACTTTGAAGCTCACCAGGGCAAGAACCCCATAAGACTGCAAAAAGAAAACAAGATAAGATACCTAACGGGGTTCCTGAATTGACAACTTACACCAATTTTAAAAGCACCAATAAAAAGGTGCATAGATGTGGAAGCAAAGCCTGAAACTCCCTGAAGATGGTCACTAGGACCGAAATGCATTGGACACCCACAATACGCCCTTTTTCCTCCGTAACATAAAAGTTTTTGAAATCTCCCATGTATACACTGATGTGTTTGTGAAAAGGAATACTTTCCCAAGAATATGAAAATATACGAAATTATATGAAAAATGTATGCGGAATTATAGTTGATACCACACACAGATCCTTCCAGTCGTTTGGTTATGTCACCCAAACAGAAATCTTCTGTCCTATATCGGCGACACAGAGATCTTTTTGGGAACTGAAGCAGTTTACTTCTTATGAAGTCCATTAAGGAGAGATCAGAAGCTGCAGTATTTCCCAACTTCTTCTTGGCGGTGGCCTCGGAAATCGCTTGCTGGAAGGAGACAAAAGAGGAATTTGGGGCATCAAAAGAGACTGTTGAACACAAAATGTATGCATGGACAAAGAAAGGCAGAGACGTGGGCATTGACGGAGACCGACACAAGTTCCGGCACTAAAACCGACAGACACAGGCTTTGGGCCATCAAAGAGACAGGAGCAGGATTCAATACACTGAAAGCGACATATAAAGGATTCGGGGCTTTGCAACATGCTGGATGAAAGCATTAAAAGAGACAGACACTGGGTTGAAGAGACTGCAAGAGACGACTGTAGAACTGAAGGCATCTAATGAAGCAGGCTGTACATCAGCAAACATGCAGACACGTATGCCAGGAATTCTAAGAAGCAGGAGCACAATTATAACTGGTTCCTGGGGCACATGCATTAATCCGGAAATGGAAAGATACTTCAACATAACTATGACCCTTTGCAACCAACTATTCAGGGCGCATACTGTATCCCACTCGTTTTCCATCCGGCAGTGCACTTGTAAAGTAGAAGGGCTACATTGTCTGAATTTCAAAATGGCTCCCAGAGATCAGCCATGGGAACAAGCTTGTGGCCAAGGTCACTTTGTGCGCAACACTCCTTGTCACCTCACCTCTCCCTTCTGCATATGTCGTGGGAAGAAGAAATAGGGCAGAGAGGTGATAGCCAGGCATCCCGAGGAGATGAGCAGCCCCAGCCACCACGCCCCGATCCAGCGTGGGTCACCGGGCTTCAGATGAATGTTCTCTGAAAATGCAAGGGGGAAAATGCAATTCTGTCATCAAACACAGGCCGACACATGGTGGAATACGTGGGCAAAGGCATATGCATTGCTCTAAAGCCTTATTACAGCAGGGAAGTATCCTCACTGCCCCAGTGTAACAGCAAAAATCACACAGTGTTCTTTATTTAGGTGGAGGACACATACATTCCTAACAGGAGGACAATTCATCACCTAGTGGCAGTGAAAGAAAGACTATGCAATTACAAGATGATACAAGACTTGCAGGCAAGTAATGCTGGTGCAAGCTTGATGTGATGTCTGGCGAAGTGTCATCTCAGGCTCCACTTTCCTTGCAACAGGGCTACCTTTGCAGGACCATAGAATCCATGGGCATTCTACCTTGACTGGAGAGAATTGTGATCATACCGTGTGCAATATATGTCAAAAGAACCATGATATATTAAAAATCATGCTCGTAAGATTGAGAGTTTGCTAGAAAATCCTCCCAGGCATAGTGCTTAGTAGTGCATAGTGCATAGACTGCATGGAAATAATGCAAAATTACATGTGTACATTGAGTTTACTCTGATACTTTGGGTTATATGTGATTTTACTGATGGACATTACAGAGTGGTACACTTCATTGTGGTCAAAACACTGAAAAACTGCAAACTTATTTATTTTTAATTTGCCCCCCAAAGTCTTCAGACTTATTGCACCACCCCAACCCCATTCTGACCCATTTTAACCCCTCACCCCACTACCCGTTATATATTTATTTAATACTTTCTGTGTTTCCCGGTGTTATAGTCTTCGGTGAAATGTACCACTCTGTAATGTTTTAGGTGAACTGACTGGGTACCCTGCTTTGTGACTTCTTAAAAAGTTGATTTTCTTGATCTGTTTCACAAACGTAAAGCCAGCAGGTTTGGAAGTTTTTTTTAGTTAGATTTTGTACTCTGGGTGACTTATATCAAAGATTTTACAAATCTAGGTTTCATATCAGTTGCTCTTGCTACCAGCAATGGTGAAAGCCTGTGCAATGTTGAGACAGAACCCCAAAGTCTGCTTACTCTGTGTACGGGTTTGATGAACTGTTCTGTTCCAAGATTAAAGATAGTCAAATAACCAAGATCGTGGAGACCAGACCTCAATCACCGGATAGTATGTGTCTGATACAACACACATACTTTGGAGGAGAGGTGTGATGTTGCAACATCCTTAAAAGTACTTATAAGAAAGTTGTAATCGATTCCTGGAGGCCTTATAAGACTGGGACTGGCCTTCATGTTGGTACCTAGAGCTTCGCAGGCAAAAGGAACGCACCCAGGGAAAAAGTTCCAAAGTTCTTCTAGGAAAGCTGAACACATCCGTGCCAGTGAGATGCTGCCAGAGCCAAGAAGCCTGGATTCCCAGGTAGACAAGTATGTGGAACAGAACTAGGAGAGGTGAGGACTTGCTGTTGGCTCTTCCTTAGCCCCAATGATATAGGAGATAATGAAACACCCAACATGTGCCCATTATGAGTTTGGCGGCTTTTAAGTCTGGATTACCCCGTATGTTAATTACTGCTACCACATGTGGTAAACTGAGGACCTTCACCTCATTTTGTACTGACTGTACATTGCTAATAGATGCAGATGTATTAAAATGCTAGGTGCAGTATTTTAGTAGATCTTGGTGCATTATTTGTATTATTTTTTAAACGGTTTCCACCTGTGTTTGGAGGAATGGAATACTATGTACAGTAGTGGATCATAACACTCAGGAAGAACACTATAATAGGATTTAGTTGAGGAATAGGTAGAAGTGGCCATAGGACATACCATCTTTTTGTAGCTAACACTGTTTACGTCACTCCTGTGACCACCTTGCAGGACATAAACGCCTGTGGCATTCTTTGGTAGAATGAAGAAACTGACATCACATCATTCTTTGCACCCCTAGTCAAACCCACAAACAGAACGTGAAAGTAATCTGGCCCTTTTATAGGAACTCTGAACCTCTGAGAGCATATTGAATTTCACCAGGCTATGCAATGACTCTGTAAGCTGGCTGAAATGAATCCTGCCAATCTGAAACTACGAGACGGGTTCTGTTCCTTTATTGGCTTTCATTGAGTCACATGGCACCCCATGGAACTCTGTATCCAGAAGGATGCATTTGGTTCGAGTCATCAGTAAGTCTGGGCAGAGGTTCGTCACCCTAACTCCTCACTAACTTAGATTCACCACCCTTCAGTATGAATTCTCCTTGAGTGATAAACTGCCCCTTACACATTGCATCATCATATCATTATCAAGTACTTCAAGAATGGGCAGGAATAAAGAGGATGACCCAAATGGATTGAATGCTGTGGGACAACAGAAGCATACTCATCAAAATTGACAGGGTTTGGTCAAGTACACTAGTGGTCCCACAAGGTTTGTCACTGTCACCATTGCGATTCAATGGACACATATGTGCCCTCTAGCACAACTCACTGATTCACACCTGACACAGCTCCAGGTGCATACAACTAACGCCCAGATCTATCTCACAATAATATCTGATTACCAGAACGCAATGAGGGAGAGCTGCCCATCTTTAAATGGCCCGGAAATGGTGACAGTGGTAGTAAGCATACTCAACATAAACATTCTCTCTTTTACTTGACTGCACCTGTTTTTCAATGCCCAATAGCCAATTGAAAAGGCCAGAAACCTGGTATTTTGGTTTGACAGCTAGCTCCCCCTCACACCCAGCTGAATGCAGCATTTAAGAGCATGAACCATAAACTGAATATGCTTCAGCAGGTGCTTCCATTGATGAACCCTTTGACTCAAACTTGCCACACGACTCACCCGATCAACGTTGGACTATAGCAACACTGTATACACAGGGCTCCCAAGATCAAAATTAAAACAATGCAACGAATACAATACAAGGCAACAAAAGATTGTCTAAATCTCAAAATTGGACCTCATTAGCAAAGTTTAAAAAAACTTTGTTGGCTTCAACGGGTAAAAAGAATCTAATTCAAGATTCAAGGACATTTTCAAAGGCTGTTGCAACAGAGGTCCAAATTACCTAGAGAAAATGGCAACTCCCTATGTCTCTATTTAGCAGTTACTCTCTGACGAATCCTTATTGACTGTCTAGAAAAGGCATGGAAGCAATAAACAGGATGGAAGGACAATTAGCATTCTAAGTGTTATGCTTTGAAACTGGAACGAGGATACTTAGGATGCCCTGTAATCCTGTTATTTTTACTGAGCACTTGCACTTTGTATCAATGCTGTTTTATTGGATATTTACATGCAGAAGGTGGTGTTGATGTGGAATCCCATCTAAATTCAATTGTTTAATATATGGATTATTTTGTAGGCATTGTTTGTTTTATTTTGTACTTTTATGGCTGAGAGATGAAATAAAGATGATATTATGATGTAATAATGTAATAATGTAGCAGAGAAAGCAAAAAGGTTTGGTTCCTCAGTTCCTCGTAGAATGGTCAAGAAGTGCTGTAATTGTCAACTTAAAGTTACATTATTTTTTTTAACTGCAAGGTCTTTTAGTCAGTAACTCTTTTGTGATCTCGGAGATGAGCACACGTTTCAAAGCATGGCACTTAGAATGCTAATTATCCTCCTTCCATACTTTTGAAGGATTTCAAATAAGTTTCTGTAAGTGTGTAGATGGAGCTCCTTTCCTCTTCAAATACATTTTGATAGGTGGGAACACCCCCTTTGTGTCTTTAGTCCCACCCCCTTTTGATAGGCTTTTGATGTTCATTTTAATGTTAAAAAAGTATATCAAAAAGATATCAAAATGATATCAAATATATATTTCGATAGGAAGTGTGTTTTGATAGGTTTTGATATGACATGGGTATCAATTATATCAGTTTGATATAAAGTTTATATTAAAATGGTTTCAATATAAAGTTTATATTAAAATGTTTTTAATATGGGAGAGCACGTGTGCGCTGTTGCTTGGTGGAGGGCATAGTGAGTTGTGAGGCGTTACCTGGCGAGTGTGAGGTGTTGATGACGCAGGAGTGGATTGTGGCTGTGATGTTGATAAACCTTGGAATAATTTTATATAAACTTTTTATTATTTATATTTATAAAAACAGAAAGAGAAAACAAAAATGTGCTATCAAAAATGTGTTTTGATATAAAAAAATGGATGTCAAAATACCATTTTATATATCAACATTTAAAAATTTGATATAAAAATGTAATTGATTTTTTTATATCAAAATTAAAAAAGTGATGTCAAAAATGTTTATCAAAATGATATCGGATTTTTGTATATCAAAATTTAAAGTTTTTGATATCAATCTTTTCATCTCAAAATTAAAAAATGTAATATCACATTTGTTTTATATCAAAATTTAAAAACATTGATATCAAAATTACATTTATTTTTTATATCAAAATAAAACTTGATATCAAAATTATATCAGATTTTTAATCTCAAAATGTAAACAAAATTGATATCAATTTATTTTAGCATCAACATTATATCAGAATTTGTTATATCAAATTAAAAGTTTTTTATGTCAACATTTTTTCTATATCAAAATGTGATATCTGTTTAGATATCAAAATGATATTGGATTCATAGAAAGGGCTGACATCAAAAAATGTTTATCAAAATTAAAAAAAACATTGATATCAATTTTTGACATGCTTTGTGAAGGTGCCAGGGCATGCCTTGACAAGAATGCATTGTGAACATATTATGCCAAAAGATGCGCTATGTTTTTTATAAAAAAAACAGCTGAGTTACAGGGCCTGTGAACATATAGTTTATAATGTATAACAAAATGAAAAGTGAAGATCTAATTCTAGGGCTACAAAAATACACAAACGCATGCAAAATGCTGGGGCACTGGATTCTACCATTCCGCCACAGCAACACAGGTGCAGCTTGCCTTTATCTGTGAAAATGCTCCAGCAGGGCAGAAAATTCACAGATGATGACACACACACACGAGGCCCAGTGATCTGACTTAGCTATTTCTGTTTCTCTGTGTACTAGAAATGATGTGAAGCCACATCAGAATGATGCAACCTTACAATGAAGCCCGAGGCTATTGTAATCACGTGCCACCATGTGCCTGGTGTGACTAAACTGTATTTGCATGGCCCCATTCATTGTAAAGGAAGCATAGCCCAAAGGTGTATGTAATCTTCAGCCAGCATGTGACTGCTGTGTCTAAAGGACATATGAATGACCCATTGTATTGTAAACTCCCTGTGACTAGGGCTTTTTAAATGCCAGCAGCAGCCTGCACGTAAAATAGGAGGCTGGATGGGGGGGGGGTGTCTTTAAAACTCATGCTTTGGAAGCCTGCCAGAACAGCACTGTAGATTTTGGGAGATTTGCATGATCTGTGGAGCCCCGGCTGGAAATGAAGACCTCAGGCCATCTAAACCCTAGTGACAAAAGAGGCATTCTACTTTTAAAAGTAAGTTGATTTTATGTATTTAATGCAAGCTTGTAAATAAATAGCTCTGTTCTAAAAGTGTAAAATATTTAAACACAATGTGAAAATCATTTTAAAATTGTATGTTCTAGAATCTAGCACTGTGTATTTTTATTCAATGGTGCAAACAGAGATTTGAAAACAAAATGTGTGTATTCTTTAGCTGTAGGCAGGATTAATTGCCAGCCTGCACTTTTATATTTTTAAGTTAAAGTGTGCCATGCTGACTCTATGTTTTTATGTTTTTTTCAGAAATGGCTCTTAACAATTGGATGTTGCAACAGGGAGCTTCTAGAAAAACTTCCTGAGGCGATGGACAACTCGAGGCCTGTGGAATGGGGCAGCCTGTTGTTTCTGGAACAACAAATCTTGGATGTTTTAACGACTCAGGAAAGGATCTAATGTTTTTGTTACAGCAGCAAGGGCCGATGGATTTGGGGGCCCGAGAGCCAAGGATTGTCTTTTATGAAATCATCACTGGGGTGGCTTGGTTCTGGAGTTTTTGTAACTCCAGCCGTAATGTCCGGGGGGCTAATAAGTGATCAAAAAGTCTCCAAGGGGTGGGGTGCTTTGTGTGGACCAGCACATTCTGAATGTTTTGAGGGCACAGGGATGGGTTTGCCTGTCTGTACTGGATCTTTTGCGGGCACTGGGATGGGGCCTGTTTTGCATGGATCAACAGCTTTGGAATGTTTCAACGACCCATGGATGGGGTCTGACAATGCTGTTACAGTGGTAAAGCCCAATGGATCTGGGGGGCATATGCTGCAGAGTTCTTTTGTGAATTCATCAACGGGTCCTCCTGGCTCTCTTGGGATAAACAAATCATGAATGTTTCAAACACCCCAAGGATGGGTGGTACAATGTTTTTGGTGCATCAGCAATGGTAATGGATTTGGGTGGTCCCGACGCTAAGGCGTTGTTTTAAAATTTCATTAGTAGGCATGCCTGGATTACAGCTTGCACCCATTGGAGTTGGTTATTGTTTTTGTTTTTGATTCATCCAGAGTGGCCCGGAAACTGTCTGGGGGACCCTAAAACATGGAGTTTTTTTATCTTGTTGTTTTTCATTCATCCAGAGGGGCCCGAGGAATGTCTGGGGGGGGGGGGTGCTGAAATGTGGAGTTCTTTATTATATTATTATTTTTGATTCATCGAGAGGGGCCCAAGGAATGTCTGGTGGGGACCAAAACATTGATTTTTTTTTTTACCTTGTATTTTATTCATCCAAGGGGCCCGAGCAGTGTCTGGGGGCCCCAAAGCATGGCGTTATTTTGATTCATCCAGCGGGGCCTGAGGCCCCAACCAGCAGAGTTGTTCTTTTATTTTTTAAAACATGTGTCATGACACTGATAACCAATGCCAACCCAATGTTTTTCACAGGTTTGATCAGTGTTTTACAGGTGTGATGAGATGCTATATGCTGAATGATTCATCATAACTTCTAAAGCTTTGTTGTGTGTGTGATATACAATACATGTGTTTTTTTACAGTTTTCGAGATGTATACTGCATCATGTTTTTTATTTACAGCTTTTTTTATTTACAATTCAGTGTAACCTTCCACGTAGCGCTTAAACGGTAAATAGAAATGCGCAGATATAGTAACGTTTGTTTTATCAGCTTTTACAAGCTTGAAAGGCTAGCCTTCTGCAGTGATTTAAATTTGCCCGAAAAGCTTGCACATGTATATCTGTACATACTTAGCTACTGCGCGATATTTGTCATTATGGATACCAGGCTACAATACCCCTTAATGTGTGTGCTGGCCGGTCCCTCTAGCTGCTGGAAGAGTTACTTTGTCAAACATTTAGAAAATGCCCACACCATTGTATCACATGCCCCCGAAAATATTATTTGGTTTTACAGTTGCTAGTATTCTTTTTACAACACCCTACAACAGCAATTGAAACACCTTCGGTTTGTAGAAGGTATGCCAGAGAGTCTCAATGACGATCGTTTATTACCGCTGAGTGTGGTGAATATGATTATTATGGATGATTTGATGACCTAGCAGGGTCAGAATGGCGAACGCTAGCTATATAGTGTTATTTAAAAACCCATGGGATAAGCAGCAACTAGGCATGCGAGCCCGCCAGATGTGTCCGACCAAACGCTTTTTTTTCGGAAGCCTTTGAAGATGTGACCAGTAAGCCCTATGGATATATTCTGGTTCATTTAAAAACAATCACTGTAGGGGTTTATAGATTGTGCACCGATATATTTCCGCCAGAGTTGCCTGTTGTTTATATAATGAGAAAGACATCTAAATAACAACATTAAGTGCAATATCGCATCAGTACTTGGTCTCGCTTTCACCATGTCAAAACACATACGAAGAAACATTGCGCTGTGAAAATGCTTGTATATGCCACCCCTCAACAGCACACGGCCATTCTAGCCGCAGCCTTCGATGGCCGCTATTGCAGAGATTGCTCAGAACATTTTAAAGGGCCACATCCCCCTAACACACCATCAAATAAGTGTGTTGAAAAAGTAAAAGAAGGTGTTGAAAAAGGAAAAGAAGGTAATAAAAAACGGTGCAATAAGAAAATATCGCTAAGGGCTAAAAGAAAAGTGGTCTCCTAGTCCGGTGGTTTCATAGGATCGCTCATTGGCATAGCCCTACTGCTAATCACCAGCTTGCTTAGGGGTCAATAATGTAACACACCCATAAAATGTATCTGGTGGACAAGTGTCAGAAAACCAATGACTCCCACGCCCCTGCCGTATTGGGATATACGAAAGGTTGCGACCATGCGTCTCAGCTCGGAAATGAAGGATGTTTTAAACAGATCTGATTTATCGGTGAACGATAAAGCGGCATTATTCTTGAATATTCTGCACAAGTACTTAAACCTCTCCCGACACAGCGATGCAGAGAAAAACAAACTAACTTTATAGATGCTGCCCGAAGAATCTAGCTGTGTGGGGGAACCACCGGGGACATATCCTGTTGTGGCTGATGTGCTAAATACTCTTAGCCAATGCTATAAACCTAATGCAGAACTATTGCAACATAAGATGCAACTTGCAACGGTTGTGAACGCATGGACCGATAGGGGAGACTGTTTTTTATAAAGGCAGGGTTTTAAGGGGTTCGAACTTGCATGATCTAGTACAAAGTGTTACAAACCGAAACCCCACTGCTACAATAAATGCACCCATCGGCTGGAACGTGTTTATGCAGGTGGTGGCCGATTTAAATCTTTAGACTTCGGTCGAGGGTAATGTTGCCCAATGACGCCTTCTGGAATGGCTAAGACCTGGGGTTCTTGTAACTCCTCACCAACAACAGAGCCCATTAAGCACCCCCATAAGCAGTCCCCGCTCACCCAGCCCTGAAAAGGATTGGAATACCAGTTGTATTACAGATTCTTTATCCGCCTCTGGCATGCGTGCCTCTGAAACATCTAGACCATGCCAGGGCCGCGGCCGGCCTATATTGCGATCTGAATAATGTGACCCCCAATCATTGTTGAATGTATATGTTTCTTTGCCCCTATATTCTGCTATAATTGTTCTTTTCTTTCAGTATTACATATGTCTTTTTATTAATATCGTCTCGGGAGGATAGCTGAACTGCAACGTGCGTGCCTTGGAAGCAAGGCGACACGAAGCAACACAGGTTTGATCCCCTGGTCCGCGCTTAGAAACCTCTGGGTGTTTAAGCGCATTATAAATACGCAACTAAAAAAAAAAAAAACAATTATGCAACTGAAAAAATGAACAATTCCTGTAACAGCGCCTCGATGACCGTGGGCTGTGTGAGCGCTTTAAAAATGCAAAATAAATAAATAAATAAAATAAAAGTTTTCTATTCATAAACATGACTGGTTGTTTATTATGTTATATGATTTAGTATGTATAATAACATACAGTGCATATTGATTTTTAAAACTATTTTATTGATACATGTATCAGTGTATAGCCGATCCACATTTTCATTTTTGACACACTGTAAACCTCTATACACATTAGATAACATCTTGTTAACAAATCTGATCACCATTTGGTCGTTTTGCATGCAATTGCTTGAATACATTTTCAAAACAGCCGCCAGCGATTTACATTGTGACATTTGGATGATAAAGAATATACAGTGCTGACCGCAGGTCACGCTTTAGAGTCTTGAACCGGTAAAGTGATATAATGTAAATATTTTGCAATGATTTTTACATAGTCCATTAAACCTCTGGCGTATATAGGGTGTTGCGGGAAGTGCGCCAAACTGTCAAACACTGTTAGCACATCTCCCGCAGCCACAAAGCTATCCAGTGTGATCCAGCCCGGGCCTGAGGATCAGTGTTCACCACCAGGCTAACTGGGCAATTTCTGGGTTGACGTCTGGGACACGTATCGCTGGCATGCACACTATGAAATGTTCTTCTAGCGTGTCTATGTTTACACAAAATCCTTTTTTCTGTAGAGTATCCATGAAATATCAAAAAGTATGTTTCTTTGTACGTTGATCTCAAAAGCGCTATTAAATGCTTCACACTAGCAGGTAATGTGTGGCAGTTAGGTTTCATTCAAACTTTATTTCAGCGCATAGGTTTCCGCACCTCATGAGGTTGAAATGACCCACTGATGCGTTATTGGGTCTTAGATCAAAGGCAAGCAAGGTATAGACAATTGCATACTGATTGTGTGTGAATGAAACTGGTACATCACACATGTGCTTTCCAGTGACAGCCACTAACCCCATGTACTCTCTGATTATGCTCTGCAGTCCAAATTTGGGTGTAGGCAGGAATTAGAACACTGTCCTTGTGCAGAGCCACATAGTTCATGTTACAGTGTTTGAAGTCAAAAGAAGTTTTTATCATATGCACTGGTAAGGGACTTTGTTTCAACAATTTCCATGATGATTATCTTTGGGAGCTGCCCTAGAAACAGGTTGTCTTGGCTGGTGCCGCGGTAGGAACGCTGAAGACTTAAAGAGCGATGCACTCCACACAATATTTCACGTTAGATATCTGCAGTGCCTCTGCACGTGCCAGTCTCATAGTCGGGGAGACGCTTACACGTTTAACAAATAAACTGGTCTATACAAAGACTAGTTTGCTCTGCGTTCTTGCTCATGAAGCAAACAGCGTCTGTGTTTCTGGATACTTTCACTTTAAGATTAACATCTTTGATCAATAGTTTATCCTGAAAGAAAACGTCAGTGTGTAGGCGGCACAGTAAATCAAATAGTTTACTGGTCCTGGCGTTATAGGCTCTTTTCACAAATCCCTTGTTATAGCCGTCCAGAGCTGTGTTGTCAAAATGGCCCGCGTTATTGTGGTAAAAAAACCCTGCCGAGAGCTGCTTATCCAGGACATCATGGCCATAATTTAACAGACTCTCAATGTAGGCCCTGTAGGCTTACATATCATCGTTATGAGTTATCATTCGATCGCCCAACGTCACATCCACCTGATTAAACATGTTGGCTATTGGCTAAGCGATTGTACCCACACTTTCTGTAGACGCTGTTGGTTCCATCCGCCTTCAAGTTTGATATAAACAACTTTTGATATACATTTTTTAAAATGTTTATATACTTTTATATATCAAACATATTTGATATCAAACCACAGGTTTAATAGCACATTTTGTTTCTTTTGTTTTGTTTTTATAAATAGAAATAATATAAGTTTTTTTTTAAATTATCGAAAGGCTTATCAAAGGCCAGCTTATATAACATCATGTCATACCATCACAATCACAACCCACTCCCGTGTCATCAAAGCATCACCAACACCTCACACTTGCAAGCTAACTCCTCACAACTCACTATGCCCTTGACCAAGAAACAGTGCACACACGCTCTCCCATATTACATTTTTTTTAATATAAACTTTATATCAAACTGATGTAAATAATACCCTTTTCATATCAAAACATATCAAGCACATTTCCTATAAATATGTACATTTGATATAATATGAAAATTCATATCAAAAGCCTGTCAAACGGGGGTGGGACTAAAGACACAAAGCGGGTGTTCCCACCTGTCAAAATGTACTTGAAGAGGAAAGGTGGCCCCATCTACTACTCAAGTGTATCCATCAAGCATACATTATTTAAAACTTTGCGTTGCAACCAGAGTGCATTCAATTATAAAAGGCACATGACTGCTGTTCCTAACGGATTACGTAGCTCACCCATCGGGAGTTCTATTGGTGAGGTTTGTCCATCATTGCGAACCATGCTGCCCAATCACCTTAATTATCGTGGCAGTTATATTCTGTGCAAAATTGGTAGATCTAAGGAAAACCACAGGTAAAGTCCAAGTTTTAAACTAGGTGACATCTAAAGCATGGCTAGCTCACTTTTCCTCTGCTACACCACAAGGTGTTTTGCAATATCTTCTCCTTTGTCGTATTGCTCGGTGTATGAACGTGGTGACTCGAAAAAACAGTTTATTGCTGAATGATTTGCACAGGGTTAAGGCGTCGGCTAGGTGTGTGATGCCATATTGGATCAGAATGGGCTTTAAATAAAGAGCCTGCAAGGCACTGTAAGACGGGCATAAAAAGAGAAAATACTCAACAGTTTCCTCGCATTCCATACAAGCAGGGCACAAGTCTGAAACGCATTATTACGTAGACTGCTACCTCGAAACGTCCTCTATGAAAGGCGCAGCTGAATCATGTGATTAACATAAAGAGAAGTCCTGAAGCACTACACAGATTTCCAAATTCAGAAGGTGACCACATGAGATCACCGAAATGCACCTTCTATGTTTGAAACACTGAAGCAACCACCAGGATGCATGCCTCAATGTAAAATCAACTAAATACATTTTTACATTAATATAACAGCTGGGAGACAGGATAAATAGTGTAAGTCCCAAAGCTCCACTCTCTTCTACAGCATTTTAGTTTTACGCTGAGAAAATGAAGTCCCATACAGAAGGTAACAGAGACCAGAGGGACTGTCTTGATGAGTGTGCATGCTCTTTTTTGTAAGGTTGCTCACTCCTTCCTGCTTTGTGAGAGCAATGAGATAACCCTCCTTAAAACACCACAGAGTTCTGTGGTAAAAATATATTGCATAATAACTTAGAAACTCACCAACAGAAACTCTTCCAACATCTACGAAGATCCGTAGCACAACCGACCCCAGGAGATAACCAAAAGCTGGTCCAAAGACTGCCACTGAGAACAGAATCGCTAGAAGGAGGGAGAAACATGGACATATACAGTGATGCATTTGAGAGAAAAAGACATTTTTTTAGAAGTTCAAGACAGTCATCAGAGTGCAATGGGATATTTATCTGGTGGGAGACATGTTGAATATAAGGAGATACAACTCGACACCCTCAAAAGCTGTCTCTTCACTATCACCAACTAGATGGATACCCACTTCCTCAAACTCAATCTCTCCAAAAATGAATGCTTCCTCATCTGCCCTCCCAGGCACAAACCTGACCTCATACCGTGGATCGAAGAACTCACCACAGACAACCCCAACATATACCTCCCCATAACTGTCAAATCACTAGGCTGTGCCATCGACCCTCACATTTCCGCCACCCACCACATAGCTGCCATCACCAAAACATGTAAACTACAACTACACTGTCTACGCAAGACAAAATACATCCTTCCCCCTCACAAGTTATTCACCACAGTTGAGGCACTCGTTCTTTTAAAAATGAACTGTGGGCATGCCATCATCACCTGACTCCCCAGTAGCACCCTCTCCCCGTGTAAACTACACAGAACATAGTGGCAAGATTCCTCCTGCACCTACTCAAACTCTCACACATCATCCTAACTCCTTCCAAAGCCCACTTGCACCCCATACCCTAGAGAATTGCTTCCAAAGGGCTCTGCATTCTATATCGATCCATCCACTGCAAAACCCCATTTTACCTCCATAACAAATTACGACTCATCAACCACACAAACACCAGACAAGCTTTCCAACGTGCCCTACGCATTCTCCTCTGCAATTTCAAATGCACCAAAAACAAGCACTCATCCAGTGGCCATCCACAGTCAGAAACACCCCACCACATCTGCACCACATCCACCATCACCACTGTCTGAAAAAGACACAAAACATACCTCTTTCCCCACCACCTCCCCTGCCCTATCCCTTCTTTCTACCCTGTCATGAAAAATGGTGTAACTTCTGTTGCACATCCCAGATTCATAATGTGTTAACCTTGTAAGATGACCTGAGACTCTCTGCGTAGAGTCACTGCAGTACAAACATTCAAGTAATACAAAATTAGGAAAGAGTGGAAGGCAGAACAGAATAAAGAGTCAACGCTTTCTAAAGGGAGCAACAGAATAAGGTGATGTGAAAGAGGGACTTGTGGAGAGGAAAAAGTAGTGATGAGGAGAAAGAGAGAGATCTGGAGATTTGGGATGGTACAAAAAGTATATTGAAAGGAAAGAGAGATTATTAGGAATGTTAAGAGTTAAGAGCCCCGGAAAACAGTCTGATGAGTGAAATTACAATTTCCTGTCTGACTATCTGGTACTTACCAATGTAGAGAGGAGAGTTGTTGGGCTCAGCGAAGTCATCTACATAGGAAATCCCAAATGGCTGGATGGGCACCGTGCCAATTCCTGCTAGTAACTGGGCGAGGACCATTAGTGCCCACATGGTGGTGGCCTTCAGCTGGGGCTTCTGGGTAGACAAGGAACTGGTACCACAATGGGAAGACCTGTTTATGGGGAGGCAGAGCTCTGCTTCAGCTTGAGTGCTGTTGCCTGCCAAAGAAGTATTACATTATTATAAAAAAGAACACAATCCGTGAGCACACCTGTGTGAACTCTATTGGACACTTGAAACGGTCAACTAGGCCTCTACTGCATTTAGGACTTGGTCTAACCACAAGGAACCTTTCGGAGACCTTAAGCATGCATTTGTCTGGCTTTAACGTGCTATGTTCAAGCCTCTTGTTGCAATTATTGCTTTATTCTGTGAAGTTAAGCACAACAAAAATGATCCCCATGGTTTGGTTTTTACGGTACTCATTTATTCATGAATAGTTCAGAGGATGCAAAAAGGGAGCACAGGGTCACCTACACCAACATATATCAAAGATGTTTGTTAGCATTCTTGTCAGAAAACACCAAAGTAGTAATCATGCATTGAATTACTCTCAAATACTTTCTTCAGCCATCTTCAGGGTCATGTTTCAAAACCCCATACCTGAATATTTCCTCATTCATGTCCCCTCTTCTTCCGGTTTCCCAAACGTTTGAACCCTGCCAACCTATGGGGAGATGACCTCAAGAGCAAAGGCAAAGGAGTTTAAGAAAGCTTTCATTGCACCTTGCGCTGTGGTTCAATGCTCTCATTTGAGCAAGAGGAGTATTAAACTCAGTAGAATCAGCCAAAGTTCACGTTGACCACTAACATATTTACGCATTGAGCCATTTATTTGAGTTTAGCTTTTGCTTTTGTCTAGGACAGTGCAGTTACCACAAGGCAGTGTTGGTGGAGTCTGGAGATCTGACGTGCTAAACAGGCACCACATGCTGTACTCACTCGGGATACCAATGTGTCCTCGGAGCAAGTAGGCTTTATGACACATGGATACCTGGAACTGATTGATCAATCCCTGGCTATAGTTGTTGGCAGCAGTAGGTTAAACCCACACATACGCACTAACCATACTTTTAATCCAGATTGTCAAACTAAAAAGAGAGACACAGGCACTAATAAAAGCCCTGACAAAACGTTATGGCACAGCTTCGGAAGCGTTTTGTAAGGGAAAGAGGTAAATCTTACAAAATAACAAGAATTATTTCAAGCATCTCAAGGCAGAGATGTATTTTAGGGATGGTCGGAGGATGCTAGAAGTAATTTGCTCAAAAGACACCAGGAAGTGTTGGGACCTGACTTTTTCCGATCTTTCTGTGCAGAGTGTTCAGGTGAATGTGATATTGGAGACCACCTGGGTTTCATATTATTCAAAAATATTTAAGCCCATTCCAACTAAGACTTGAATAGTTACTAGCGGTAGTGATCATCCTTGCATGGCTTCTGGTCCCAATAATTTGTTGCCAATTACCTTAAAACCTAACCCCTTTTTGTGGTCACAGCTTCTTTATGGCTTGTTTATGGAGATATTCCTGAAGGAGCTAGTTCCACTGATATGGCATGAAGCATATATCATCCCGATCTTCAAAAAAGGATTCCGGCTGTCACCAGAAACGTATAGACCAATTGCTATACTGGCAGCCCCTAGTAAAGTATTTACGGCTATTCATTTAGGAGAATTGAATATATGGGTTACAAAATTGAACATCTTGTCTAAATTTCAGGTGGGCTTTCTGAGGGGGGTTGAGCACTTCATTTATTTATTTATTTAACATTTGTAGAGCGCACCAAACCTGTGGATATCTGGGCACTGGAGAGCAGGTAATACACATTACAGGAGTTACCACAGGCAACAATAGATAACATAGGTTTGGCATGTATGAGATTAAACATATTTACAGACATAACATATTTACAGAAACATTGTTCCCGTAGGTAAATAATCAGTATTAATTACATGTGCAATCTTGTTCACATAAGTAACTAACAAATGAAATAGAGCAGATGTATTTACAGAAGCATATTGTATAGGGATGATACTGTGAGCATTGAGGCGAAGAGGGCTACACATTGGAGGTGAATAACCAGGCCTTACGTTTTCTGCGGAATGAGGTGTGGGAAGGGTCGGCTGTAATGTCTAGAGGTAAGGCGTTCCAGCCTTTGGCTGCCACAACTAGGAAGCTGCGTCCCCCAGCCTTGGTTCTTTTGAGAAACTTTCTGAACAGAGAGAGGGAATGCTGACGTGGAACGTGTGGGCTTGGTGGTTTGGGTTGGAAGAAGCAGGTTGGTAAGATATTTAGGAGCTATGTTGGTGAGGCATTTGTGGGTGATTGCCATTGTTTTGAATTTAATTCGGTCCTGAACCGGTTCAGCGCACTATGCGTCTAATTTCAGAGATATGTTCTCTTCTTGGTATGTTTTGGGCATCCCGTAAGGCATTGTTTTGAGTGACCTCTAGTTTTCTGATGCTGCTATTTGCTGTGCCAGCCAGGAGGATATTACAATAGTCGAGTTTTGACAGAATGCTGCCTCTTGCTAAGGTTAGGCAACTGTCTGCTGATAACTATGGTCTGCAAGCGTTAATGAGTCACAAAATAAGCAGAATATCCCTTATTCCATTTAAAATATTGTGAAGAGACTAATATAGTTCAAAGCATGCTGAAAAAGAGACTATAGAAAGTAGACCAGAGTTTTGGGTAGGGACATTGTTTCTAACGACATTAATAAATTCACAAATGTGTTTGGTGACCTGTGCTTCACCTCCTCCTCTTCCCATCTCATATCCTAAACTGGCATCCTTTTTGTAGCATGAACACTTTTTGTATCTTTTCTGAAAGTCCAAATATTGATCTTGACAAGAAAATCATGCCTCATGAAGTTAATGGCACCTCAACTTCCTAGACTCTGGCCATTTTCCAGTTCTCCGTGGGTTATCAAACACACTGTATGCAGCACTGGATAAGGGCCTGAGCTCAAATTCAAGCCCGGCTTTTAATCTTAATTATAAGAACTTCTTTTTGCAACAAACATGAACACATCTGATATTGTTGTCTTTCGTGAAGAAGTCTGTGATCTGCTGGTGTGGAAACAAAAGCTCCTGCTGAATGCTGGTACAGAATCTGTAACCAAACTGTCGGCTGACGACTAAGCAAAGTGGTAAAATACCATTCTCACTAAAGGTCAGGTGGGTTGCCTGAAGAGTGAGTTTGGTTGGTAGACTTCTAAAATGCTACTTCACACTTCAGTCCTGTAAGGGAAAGACACAAAACAAGCCCTGGTCTGTTTGAATGCCGAAAAAAGCATTTGACCTGATAGAGTTGCTCTGTCCTTTTATAGTTCCTAAGAAGAAAACTGCCATTGCAGCCCTTTTCATTGCATCAACTGCTTGGCCGTGCATTAATGGCACCATTTCTGTCCTTGTAGAGAAAGGCAGCGGGCACCAAGTGTGGGTGCCCCATCTCTCCACTTGTTTTCAACTTCCCTCTAGAATAAAGTGGAAGGAGTGTGTTGGAAATCAATGATGTTACTGAGAACATGATTATCACCATGTCCTGCCCAAACATTAGAATCCTGGCCGTACTTGGTCAAATTGATCAATTTCACAACTTTTTCACATTAACTATTAATTGGACTAAATCTAAGCTGGTTACACTTGCAAAATATGTTCAGAAAAGCAATATTTTGGCTTGGGAGTTTGAAAGGTGTCCGTCACATGTAAAATATTTAGGCAGCCCTCATTACGAGTTTGGTGGTAGTTTGCTGGTAATTCCACCGAACTATCGCCAAATTGAATTGTCCACTTATCAAATGTTTTTAATTGTGTGAAAGAGAAGAAACCCACACACACTGAAGTGCCTATCGGCCACAGAAAACTAAGGCAGGTTGGGCACTCAGACTTGATGAGGTATCATTAAGGCGAGGTTGTGTACCAAGCAACTTGGTGGTATTGCCCGGTTTCATCAGAGTTTTGTAGCTGTTTGTTAATGGGAAAACATGGAGTGTGTGACTTGCTGTAAGAGGTATCTAGTTGGCTTTATGAGTTAATTTTCAACACCCATTATTTGAAACAGCTAGTGTGTTGAAGAAAGTCACTAGGGCAGGTACAAGCAAATATAGCACTGATATTCTGGTGAATTTCGAGAATGTCCATCTGGAGTGGCATGTTAATTCTTATAGAGAATACTCCTTTTAACTGGTTATCCTAAATTGCCACCAGGATGCTCCACTTCCACCATGTGGGAAAGGCTCACACAAGCACCCCTGTACCTTTCCCATGCTATTCTCAGCACTCTGGAACTAATTGCTCTTGAAAGGTGCAGTCCCATCACTTTTCAACAATGATGTTCAGAGCCATTGTTCAAAAGCCGACTTGGTGGATTGTTCCATTGGAGTAGAATATTAATCTGAAAGCATCTAACATCTAAAAGTCTTTGCCCGTGTTGGAGGAATTTCTGCGTGTGGGACATTTTCTTTTTGAGAAGCTGATCTGGATGTTCACACATCTCCAGCAGAATGGTTGTGGTATTCTAGGCAGCTATTAGAGAATAAGTCTAGACCAGAGGATATTGTTGAGACAATGTTTCATCTATGTATAAAGGATAACTACAACTGTTGGAGATGGCTACCTTATTGTATGTATCTCATGCCCTCTCATTGTTCTATGCTATAGAGAATCCAGCTGGTTTCCAGGTTCACTGTTGAGCTGGCAAAACAAAAGAGGGGATGTCTGGAAGGTTTATAATTAATCGTAACCTCTGGGCAACGCTCCAAACCATTGTTCTTCACCTGCCAAGCCATTACAGAAACGGGAAAGACCATATTCAAATTAAGTGTGGTCCCACCCCAAAAGGGGCAGTCCCGCCCAAACTGCTAGGTCACATTCCAGTGGTCGAAGTGAGCGGCGGGAGCGGTCAGGAGCAGTGCTGCTCTACTTCTTTTAATGAAGTTTTACTGTTCTTATACTTTTATTTTAAAAAGAAACCGTTCCGGAATGGTTTCGTTTTAAAATAAAAGTGTAGGAAGCAGTTGAAACGTGCACTTTCAGTGCAGTGTACTGGACGTTCCCTTAAAAAGCAGGTGCATGTGTTTTGGGGTTAGTATTGTGCATGGGAGGGGGTATGGCGATGGGGTTTGTGGGGAGTGGTACAGGCCAATAGGGAACATAGTTCCACTACTTCTTTTCGTACACTTCGCCCACTGTCAGATCCCTTCTGCACAAGCATCCCCAAACATGTTTCTTCGGCCTTATTGGGCCTCATCAGTGAGGAGTAGCTTGGGTCTCGAGGCCCAGCAGGCACGGGACCCATGTCCGCCCCCACTCGGGGTAACAAAGCAAATGAAAAGAGGTGATGGCTGGAAGGTTTAGACCTGGGCCCAGGTTTAGAGCTTGTTCACGACATGCTACCCATAAAGCGCATGGTCACTTTAAATCGGCAAGGATTGCAATGTGCACACTCTCTGAGAAACAAATGATCCAGAAATTGGAAACGCAAGTCCTTAAAAATCAAGGAATTGTCATCCGAAATTAATGAAAAATCTGAAGCACAGACTAGGAGAGGATGGGGAATCCTTCACAACATTGGGAAACTATATTAACTATATCAACTTCTGTGTTTCATTATGCTTGTGCTTTGTTTCAATGGATCTGCTCAGGATGTATCCTGCACATGTAATGGAAAGATTATATTTGCTTCAATATTATGTGTTCTGTTAAAACGTCCAGTAAAATTAACACATACATATATATGTATCCAGCCAAAAAATAAAATAGTTGTGTTGTTTTACTATCTAGAATGGGCCTACACCAAGCACTAAATAAAATTCAGTCATGGTTTTGGACTGGCCAATAAATATGCAACTTCCTCAATAATATTTATTTGTATGTACATTTTTCCCATGAATATTCTTTATGTAGTTTGAAACCGTTACTATTTGGATGATCATACGTCTATTTACCAATAAGAGCTTTAATTCCATTCTCAAGTGTATTTGTTGGCACTGTGATAGTTGCCTGTGGGGAAACATCCTTACACCATTAAGAAAGAACATACTAGATGGTCACATTCCAGGTAACAATTATTATCGCAGACTTGTCTTCCATTGAACGCCAGGTGGCGATGTTGCTACTATATGCCTTGAGTAATGGAATCCCAGAGTGCACCATAGCCACAATGAAATCAGACTTATTTTCACTCGTCCCCTTATGGCACCATGATTGCTCTTGTTTTGGACTACAACTCCCATTAGCTCTACACATCAATGGTCAGTGGCACATGGGGCTTACAATCCAAACATGTGGATAGCCCTGGGTTGCAGATAACTGTAACGAGACAAAGTCAATATTTCCACTAATGTTTGTGTTATATAAAATAGCCCAGATTCGGAGTCATTCTCTCTCTCTCTCTTTTTCTCTGTCTCGCTCTCTGGCGAGCTTTCTTTCTCTCCATCTGTCCGAGTAAGTCCTATAATTGTTCTTTCTCTTGGGTGAAACCACATCCCTTTGTCTCTTTAGCTGCATATACGAGTTTTCAAGAGTAACCGAGTAAGCACAACTGTCAATGTTTAAACAGGGTTCAGGCTATTGGGTGGTGTATACATGTGTTATGTTATGTCCCTATCGCCATTCCCTGTGTTTCCTTTCAAGTTGAACCTTGGAGGGGCTGTTCCAAGGGAAAGCATGTCAACTGCCGCAGGGTGCATCGACTGCTGTGAGGCTTGACTGTGAAAATGGAAACACATCCTGCCCGATAGTATATATAAGTCTCAAGACATGTACACTGCCAGTTGATTGCTCTCAGGCCAGGAAGGTAAAACCAACTCTTTCTTTGTGTCTTTTATTTATTTATTTATTTGGAATTCTTCAAGCGCCATACGCCTGTAGGCCTATTTTTAGAAATAACAAAACATTCATAAATTGAGAATTAGATGTGTAATAGTACCACCGCTCTCTGTCGCGGCCTGTAATACTCTGCTTAGAACTGCAGAGTGTCGAATTTATGGTGTCATGAGCTATGCACTGTGGTTATGTTATCTTTCATAGCCATAATTGCCAAATTCATGGGGTTTAGTTCTTTTGCAGTGTAACCATGATGTCCCTTTAGCAACGTTTAGTTCCCCAATGTGTAAGCTTTCTGTAGGGAAAAATTATCTATATTGTCCTTTGAACTAGAGTTTTTTCACTAAAGATATATGCATGCATCATTTATTGAGAGAAGGTTATAGACTATTATGAGACATTCAACATGTTTACAATAAAGTGAAAGATATAGAATGAGAGTTTACATTTTGTACAATCCTATAATGCTTGTTTCACAAAAAGTTCCAAGAGCCAAGATGTGTTTCACACATCCTGGTGATCATCAGGGCTCTCCAAATGTTTAACTAGGTATGACGGTTAGTATTAAAGAGTAGTGCCCAAGACATGTCTTTGCACATAGAACGATCTCTGATTATCGGTGCTGGCTTGAGAAAGCCACATTCACTGGTCAGGTTGCCCAAGTAAAGTACACTTTGTACTCTGAGAACAAAGAAATAATAGAGCGTAGTACTTGAAATGTTGCTACAGGAACATCCGTAAGAATGCTTGAAGAACCCAAAGAAAGCAGCTGCTATGTTGTTTTTCAACTTATATGAACCCACAAGCAAAGCCAGCAGGCAACCATTAGACAATACATGTGGTGTAGTGGATTGCAAATCAAAGCAATCTTGGCCTTGGACATACCAACTACAATGATGTTCAACTATCCCAAATAAAGAGTGGATTTTGCTAATCAAGTCATCCGTACAATTATTGATAATGGTCAAAATATGAGAATAATGTTACTTTGTACACCTCTATTAAAGAGACATTATAGTTAAGGTATTCTTAGAAGAACCTTTTAACAAATCCTTTTTGAAGGGATTTTAGGGATTCAGCTCAAATCCGCAAACCCTAAGACAACCATAGCTCGCCGCATGCAATCATAATGTAGCTAGAACTCTGCCATCGCCATGCAGGCTCCATCTCTGATCATGATGCTTCTTTCTGTCATCAATGACAGAATGCCTTATGCCTGCAAATCAGTCTATGCTGTTGATTCAGGCTATCTTTTGTGTTGGTCCTCAAATCAAACTTAAATGAACCTATAATCATTTCAAGGGAATACTGTTTTCTTATTAGCTGTTCTTCCTGCACAAACAGTGGACACACGCCGGTCATTTTTATCGAATTTATGGTGTCATGAGCTATGCACTGTGGTTATGGTATCTTTCAGAGCCATAATTGCCAAATTCATGGGGTTTAGTTCTTTTGCAGTGTAACCATGATATCCCTTTAGCAACGTTTAGTTCCCCAATGTGTAAGCTTTCTGTAGGGAAAAATTAACTATATTGTCCTTTGAACTAGAGTTTTTTCACTAAAGATATATGCATGCATCATTTATTGAGAGAAGGTTATAGACTATTATGAGACATTCAACATGTTTACAATAAAGTGAAAGATATACAATGAGAGTTTACATTTTGTACAATCCTATAATGCTTGTTTCACAAAAAGTTCCAAGAGCCAAGATGTGTTTCACACATCCTGGTGATCATCAGGGCTCTCCAAATGTTTAACTAGGTATGACGGTTAGTATTACAGACAGGAAGTAAGATCCTCTTCAGTGTTTCTAATAGAGAGTGGCGCGCTTGGATAGTTTTATTTATTTATTTACTTCTGCTGTAACCCTGCACGTCGTCAGACCCTTGACTGCTGTAACCGTGCACGTCGGGCCCTTGACTGCTGTAACCCTGCACATCAGGCCCTTTACTGCTATAACCCTGCACGTCGGGCCTTTGACTGCTGTATCCCAGCACGCCGGGCCCTTGACTGCTGTAACCCTGCACACCGGGCCCTTGACTGCTGTAACCCTGCACATCGGGCCCTAGACTGCTGTAACCCTGCTCGTCTGGCCATTGATGCCCCTAAGGATATGTCTGGGGGTCCGTCCAATGCACAAGGAGGAATTAACCTATGTTCAGGAGTCCTAGGGGGTGGACGGAGTGTCGCCCTCTCCACTTCAACTGCCCCACTCCAGGAGGCCAAAGAGACCATGCATCCAAACAAGTTGTCCTCGACTAATTCTGACCCCCTGATCCTCATGACCTGTGTGATTTCGTGTGGGTGAAGGTGCTAACACACCAGGCAGAGCCTGTACAGTCACAAATTATGAAACTGGCATGTCCCAAAAATTGTTGCCAGGGGGGGACCACTGGAGGGGCCACTGGCCAGGACAAACCTAAATGGAGATGCCAGAGATGCTAGCGATGATGTGATCATGATTAAGCAGGGCCTGCTACCTGAACCCGAACATGAACCTGAGTCCAAATACGACTCTATAACTCTGCTATCCGCCCTGGTCACAGACCGCGTCCCCGTATTTATGGAAAATGGGCAGAAAGCGGGAGACTATGGATAATGGCTTGCTGCTAAAGCTGCAGGCCACCCACCTACGGACAGGGACTTGGAAATGAAAGGGCTAGTTATCGCCCCTGGTTCAGTGGCTGTGCATATTCAGCGTTCCGTTGTCAAGGAGACACATGTGGGTAGTGGGCGCATGCGCCTTCTGGTTCCAATAGAGCTAGCATAGCTAAAGAGGCTTTGTTGGCTCTCCTAGATGGCCATGAAATGGAGGCGGCAAGGGCGGAGACACGAGCAAGATCGAACGATGCACTTCGGGGTTAAAAACCACTGTCAGCACCAGTTTCTGATAATACCATGAACATGCCTAGAACCCATCCACCTGGGTATGAGCCTAGTAGGGAACCCCTATAGAGGGCGGGTAACAATAATAGTGTGCTGAAGGCATCCATGTCCATGCACATGGTATTTGCTCAGAGAAGCCTACACCTTTGGTGCTTCAGATGTTATAGGGAAAGAAGTCTGCATTTGAAGTCAGGTGTCATCCCGCCCTCCCTTCTGGTGATGGATGCAGATGAAATGACTAGTCGAGGGGTCTGAAGGTGGGTGGTCATTGCTAGAAGGATGAGGCGGGGGGAGGGGGGGATAATTGCTTGCACTGGGGTGCAATCCAACCTTGTTACGCCCCTGGATGGTGGGGACTCAGTTCCGGCTCCCCACCTTGCAAAGACATGCACTTACCTTCAGAAAGAGAGGTGACCTGGTATGGCTCGGAAATGAAGTGAGGCAGCGTGAGAAGGAAGGCGCCCAGCGCCAGCAGCAGCCCGCCGATGCCGATCATGCGCGGCCGGTGCACCCGGCTTCCGAAATAGCTGACGAAGATGATGAGGAGGGCATTGCTTATCTGCGGGGAGAAAGAAGGAGAGGCTTAGGGCTGCTTCCCCGACATTGCCCGAAAAGACACCCCATGCGTCTGATGCAGGTAAGTATCAGGAAGGTAGACATGTATTCCACTCTTTCAGAGCAGGAGTTGCTTATTATTTGCCAAAATGCCATCCCTTTGTAATACTTTCAGAATGGGGATATACATGGGCACGTAAAACATCCTTTGAATTATGAATCTGCAAAATAGTTTTGCGGGCGTATGCCATCATTCATTAAATAAATAAATATATATATATATATACAAGTAAAAAGTCCATTCTTTGTTTTAACTTTTTGAAAAAATACTGAGAACATACTATTACTAGGCACCTGCGTTTATGGCCACTGGAACGCACAGGATGTCTCTCTTGCTTGAGGCGAGGAGGGCTGCACACATCTATTTTCTGTGGCCCACAAACATGCTGAGAGTAATTGCCAAAGGGGGAGGGGGAGACGGTTCCAAGCAGTGGAGGCGTTTAGCTGAATTGCCGGATTTTTAGATTGGCAGAAAACAAGGGGAGAGGCCAAAAATGGAGGTCAGTTTCATTAATGGCTTCCAGAAAAGGCTGTACCATTGCATGATAACCTTTTCAGAAAAAGCGATCCCTAAATAAAATCAAACATTGGTATACATCCACTCATTTCAGATACAAAAAAAAGAATTAAAAACCTTTTTTGCAGAGCATTCCACTATTGATGCACCTTTCGGTATAAAATGGGACGCTTACAAAGGAGTAGCTTGGGGAGAGCCCAGGCCATTTCGAATGCGGGCAGAAGACCGAGGGTGCATACTGAAAGCACATTCACTGCCCAACTTAAATCTTTGCAAGCCCAACACAAAGCTAGGACACTGGCTATGATCAAAAGCCAGCCTCGCGTACTGAGAACTAACACAACCTACGTTTCTCTGCCTGAAGCCACACAATGGCTCTATAGCTGTGGGCTGAGGGATGGCCCTATACTGGCCAGAGCGCTCAAAGAGCGACAAAACGAAGCTCTTACACACTATGTGTTCCATGGGAGGGTTGGAAGTACCCCTGAGATGGAAAAAGAGAAAGAATTAAGATCGTGTTTTGGGCACCTTTACACAACAGATCCCTTAATGTGATTGCGCAGTTGGCTGATTGGACCACCCAACCTCTATTTGCTAACTGAGATGCACAGAAAGGAACCGGCTACTCAAGAAGAAGATTGCCTGGCAATTCAAAACCTAAAACCAAGTCCAGATCATGCATGTCATTTCACCAATATGCCAGGCGTCGCGAAAGTGACATCACACAAACCTTGACCTGTGATGATGTATTTTCTCCCCAGCCTGAAGTGGCATCTCGGGAAGCAATGCAACACGACCTTCACTCCTTGAGAAAACAGGAAGTGGTATCACATAGCATTGCTCCTCAGTACACTACGAAACATAGGCTAACAATATCACTATAATGTGATATACATTTCATACAAGAATGGATCGCCATATGCATCGTTAATATCAGTGTGTATAGGCCCATATTACCAAATTACTGTGGATGCAAGCAGACGTCCAAGGACAAATGATAATGATGTGTTATTATATAGCATTTATTCTTAAGAGCTTATGTAGAACAAATATACATAGAATATCACCCAACCTGTGTTGGTACTCATATATGGATCTCAAGAGGATGAAAGGCTGAGTAGAGGTGTTTAAGAAAAGACTAAATCAGAGACTCCCCCCTAAAGTGTGCCTGAAATAAACCTTTAACGAGTCTAGCAATTATTGTATATAATTCTAGAAAGACTCATTATTTGTTATTCCTAGTCTTTCTTTACCTTACAAGATGTATGATATAGGAGGCGTAATATGGTCTAATTTCTGCCCAGTCAACTCCACCTATGTTTGAGAGAAGGCCTTGTATGTAAAGTGATATTCGTTATTTCCCCCCCTGGGCCCATAGGAGAGATTTGCAGTAACGCTCAAGTCTAGAGTATTTCACATTTGTTCCAAGTAGTGGCATATGTGTGAAGATTTAAAGAGCCCGGTTAAATAGGAACCTTTTCCATATTCATCACTGCCCAGAAAGGTTCCATGCGAAAATGCCCCCAGGAACATGTCGTGTGAAAATGCAGCCAGGAAAAAGTTTTTTTTTAAAATGTAGTCATTCAATACAATCAACGCAGTGTGACAATGTTGCAAGTAATAAGGTCGCCAAAAGAACTATGTTTAAATACACAGAAGTACAAGGCTGTAACCCCAACAATGACCCTAACCTTTAATAAAACCACCACAATCAACCTTCTAAACCTCTTATACTACTACCCTGAACTTAGTGTGCTAAAGGATTTTAGTTACTCAATGCAGAATCAATGGAAAATGAACAGTGAACCCAATTCCAAACCTATCACCAGCTCGCCACAAATGACACAACCTTTTCCCTAACTCAAACCCTTGCCCTAATCCTAACCTTAGCCATACCCTTACTGCAACTCTAACACTTACCCTTATGCTTACTTTGCTGTAATCACTAGGTTTATCCTATCACCTGTCCTGCGACAGCCTCACCAGCCCTCCAAACCGTCCCTATCCTGTTCATTACCACTTCCCCATTACTTTATTAGCGCTAGCCTTACCATAGCCCTTGCCCTAACACTTAATCTACCCTAAGGACTATCCAAACCTCAACATAACCAGCCCTGCAGCAACCACTACCCTAACTCTTACCCTCATTCTAATACAAACTCTTTACTCTAACTCTCCCCCCTATCACAACTCCACAAAACCCCACTTAACCCTAACAATTACCCTAGCAGCAGTGAATTTTTAGCTACTCTTAAGCTTCATTTTTGCCAACTTTTTGCTTGGCGACTTTTTCACTGTAGAGGTATGTTCATCACGACTTTTTCACTGACTGCATTTTTGCTAGCAACATTTTCAGTGGATACTGTTTAAACATTATGGGCCTCATTCCGAGTCCGGCGGTAACCCTGCCGGTGCTACCGATGGGTTGTTGCTGAACTCTGAATGAATTACCGGCACCTGACTTCCCGGTAAAACCGGGGGATTACAACCCTGGCGGTCTGGGAAGTCAGGCGCTGGCAATTTGTAAGTCCCCATTCCCATTGAGTCCTTTGGGACTCTATGGGAATGGGGACCACGGAAGCACTGGCAACGTTGTTAACAGTGCCAGTGCTTCCATGACGGCTTGTCTACCGTGGCCGCAGTGTCCGGCAGGGTCAGCCCTGTCGGGCACAGTGGTACCAGCAGGCAAACCCGTAGTGTGCCGGTCCAGAAACAACGGTGCCGGTAAGCTAACCAGCACCATTGCTTCCGGACGGCACACTTGTAATGAGGCCCTATACCATTTATATATTACAATGTTGTACACATCTGCCCAGTAAAATTAACAATATATTACAACCAGTATTGACCTTTTCTTTACATGTTACATCATGAGGGTTTTTTTACTTCACCAGTCACCATAGTAGAGGTATTACGGCACCTAGCCTTCTCTGAATATAAAGTGTATTGTGACCTCGCACAGCTGTTGCCAGACCTTGAGCTGAGGCTAAGGAACAGTGAAGCTAGAACAGTATCAAATCGGGGGTAGCACAATGGTGAGGTTTGGAAACAGGTAATAACAAGCATTGGTGAAGCAAGTCGTTTTTCCTGGTATATACCGTAAGTTATCTAGTGCAAGTGCAAGGGGAAGGTGACTACTTTTTTCTTGCGTAATAATAGTGCCCGTTTGAGCACCTGCCAAGTTCATCACAAAACCAGACCCCAGACTTCGCTGGTCTAGGTGATGCAATACAGTAAAGTGAACTACACATACCCGAGTCCTTGGGCCATGAATTACTGATCACTATCTTCAGTTATCACACACACAGCCACATCTCACTACCCTCAAAACTTGTTTCTATGCCCTCAGAATGCGTTCATCTTATTGTAGTATCCCACTTTCTTCTTATTTGCAGCATGTAGTCAAGTGTGGGAAAGTGTATTCTGAGAAATAAAAGTAAATACATGTAGTGAGTGAGTGCTATGCATGTGTAATCCTAGGAATGAGTCCTTCTATCACACCAGATGCCCATGAATAGCCCCATGAACTGATTATCTTCTGAAGGCCGAAATGGGTGCTCTTAATCACCTAAACATGAGAAATATTTAGATAACACACACACAATGTGCCACTGGTCATTCTGTTGGTGTATGCGTATTCCTCCGCAAATCTTATACGAAGACCCTTATTCACAGAGCGTTTACCAATGGGGGTTTGCCATTATAAAACACTTCTGTGAACCAGCCCCAAGTGCTAATACCACATACCTTCTTTATCGTTATGCCTGCCTGCAACATGGCCTTCGGCCAGCTTTCCAAATGGTGGCACACAGGGCACCTCAAAGGCTCCCAGAGCCTCTGGCTGGCAGTACACAAGATGCACCAAACCTGGGATACCACGAACGGAAGAGAGAAGCAATCCGAACCAAATATTCCATGCCTATCCACCGGGCACGGACAAGAAGGAAGAAATAAGAAGCTTCCTCAGAGGACAAGAGAGAGGAGAGCCAGGGCGCCTGCCCCAGCCCTGGAGCTCACCCTTCAGTCACCATGTCTGCCGGGGCAGACGAAAGCGGAATTATTGGCTTTATATGGATTCTCGTGCAGGGTCCAGGGCAAGTAAACAAGTGTATATGCACCTCATGATGAAGTGTAAGTACTGTGGCAAGATGGGCATGGAGGCAATGACCCCCTGCATACATGGCTATAACCCCCGATGCAGTACATAAGCAAACGCCTGAGCTGTGTTTACCATAAAAGCACAGTCTATACCAAAATCAGCCCAAGGGAACAAGAATGAGAAATTAAAGGCAGTTGTAATCTTTTAAAAGTCCAGATACGTCATGAAGGACGTTATCATGTTTTCTGCGCATGCGTTGATACTTTGCTTCCAGTGTAAGGGTTCCGTTTGTAATTGCTGAGCAGAGGTGAGCAGCCTTTGGCAGTTGTACTGTGCTGAGCGGAGCTGTGAGTCTGTCTACAGTGTCCCTGGGTTGTAGAGATGAAGCTATCCTGCAAAAACGCTGCTCTGAACGCAGAGCTGAGTCGAGGTGAGTGGTCTTTGGCAGTCGTGCTGTGCTGGGCTGAGCTGAGATGCAAGTCTGTCTCCAGGGTCCGCGTCCTGTGAAGGTGGAGCTATCCTGCAAAAACCCTGCTCTGAACACGAAGCGTTCGTGTAGCCGAGCAGAGGTGAGTGGTCTTTGGGAGTCGTGCTGTGCTGGGCTGAGCTGAGCTGCTTGTCTGTCTACAGTGTCCCTGGACCGTGGATAAATAAATAAACTCCATGATGGACTTGGTCTGGGTAACCCAAGTGGAGGGGTTACTAAATGTGACCTGCTGCTAACGCTCACCGAGAGTACAAACATGAATGATGGAACCTCTGATGGCGGCACTGTGCAGAATGCGCCTCAAGGTTTTATATCATTTATATCATCTCCAGTTTTAAGTGCTTTAGACAAAGGGGGCTCATCAGGAAAAACCGATGTGCGCACTGTGCCACAGATTTGGAAAAAAAAAGTGAATGGACTTCGAGAGTCCCCTGGTGTGGTAACAAAACACACTTTGAAGTTTCCACCAGAATTACGAAGATCCTCTAAAATGAAATCCATTTGTCAGCTGATGACCTTGGGCTCGGATGACACCTTCAAAAACCATAAATTTGTTTATCGTGAGGTGCCTGCTGAAGCATAACTGGGGCTTATATTTAAACCAGGTCTGTCAAACGACCCAAGGATGGTGGTGGAGGATGAAGACTTACCGGAAAGTATGAAGTCCATAGAAAGTGGCCCACCTGGTGTGTGTTTCTCCTCCCCGCCCCCATTGAGAAAGTGCAAAGAGGGGAAGTTGGCAGGATCCCCTCTGACAGTAATAAAGATATTGACGGTGGTGAACAGGATATCATACAATTCATTAATCAAGCCTTGGAGATCATCCCACGATGGAACCTTTCAAAAGTACAGACAGCATGGTGCATAACAAAAGGGGTCCATCAAAGGAGCTGGGTGTATGGCGAACTACCGAGTTAGACCATGATGTTGTTAGCCCGCCATTCACCACAGCTAACCTCACGCCTATCACGCCGGTCAATCTTTCCAAAACTAAAAAAAGGGATCCCCAATCATAAATGACATGAGTATTGTTTGAACTTCAAAGTGAACTGTAAAAAGAAATAACCAAAGAGCAAGACTTTCTTCTGGAAGTTTGGGCCCTCTCTTGCTAGAGGATTTGTCAGACTCAAGCACATGTAGCAGAGGTCTCCAAACGTACATGGTACCCATTGCTCAATCAACAGAAGCCCCTGAGTCGGACCCTAAACCAGTGGAGATAGACACTAACACTGTGGCGGCCATAACTGTTACGATGGCTCCTTTCATAAAACTCTATGAAAGTTTAAAGATCTCACAACGCTGCTGGCAATAGTACACTCAAAGATGCTTTTTGTGGAGGGCTTTGTAACAGCATTACAAGACATTTTGGATAAGAACTCTGCGCAAATTAGGAACACGCTCCACAGCATTTATTTAGCTGATCATCCAGGAGAATAATGAAAGGAGATCTCAAAGGTTGCATGCAACATTAGTCGACCCCAAGGAGGTGGAGGCTACTAAGCCTCGGAAGCAACCTAGAGAGGTTGCACATGGCCAGAGCAGCCACACAGCAGTTAGCAAACAAAAAAAGACTAGGCAGAGACATGCGCTATTCTGTACGTTAGGGACACACACTACAACTTATTTGATGGAAGGAACAGTCTCAAAGCTTACTAATTTGCAGGTAGAGGGGGACAAGAATTTGCTTGACTTGAGGTCATCAGCTATAGAAACTCTCGATACAACCCCTTGCCAAGAGAATGATGATGTGAGCGATAATACGTTGGAAGAGTTGGCGGTTCAAGAGCTTCTAGAGCATAATGAATCGGCTGAAGTGTCAGAGCTTGAAGTACGCGAGACTATGCCTCAAACCCATAACAGAGTCGACCATTTTTTCAAAATCAAAAAGGGGGATAAACCAGGCCAATTAAACCAACAGAGTCTCGCAAACCAGCAACAAAAACAACAAAAACAAGAGCAAAGGAACAAAACTAAAAACCAAAGGTTGGCGACTAAACAGAGAACAAATAATTCAGGACAATTTATACAGAACCTGACTTTACCCGAGAATACAAACAAGGGTGTGAAACCTAATATTAATATCAATGAAGAACTTCCTAAAAGAGCAAATCCAGAGAAGATCTACTGTGATGTTGAACAAGCGCAGAAACCTCAAACTAATGTCTCTTGTGATGATTTTATGAACATTTCAACATATTCCATTTCGGATGCTGAAACATCAGTCGAACAAAGTATAGTTAACAGTTTGAGTAGCAGGGGATGACAGTGCCGTGAGCGCATGTTTTCGCAGGCAAAGGAAGTGAGTGGGGTGACAAGAGAGAACGATACGAGACATGATCAATTGGGGAGCAAGACGGTCACTCGTACAGACAATGAAAATGAGCGTGAGGTAATGCCCAAGAGCCTTTTGCTTCACGTCACCCTCCCCATTTGTAAAGATCAAGAATATAATCGCCATTGACCCCATCTACTCATATCTCAGAGAGCAAATGATTCACTTTGAGACCAAAACATCAACATGATGATTTGTAGAAGTACCGTCCTAAAAGCAGGAGGGATCCAGTGACATCCAAGGAAGTTTCAGAGCATTTGGAGAGGTCAGTAATTGACAGGAAGAATTTGGAGGATTACCCTAAAAAGAGGATGCATCATGCCCCTCTCCCAAAGGGGCATACAATTGAAGAGCTCCATTCCAAATTTTGGAAGAAAAGCGAAAGAGCTTGAAAGTGCAGGACCTTAACAGAAGGTGTGTATTCGCTGGAGACCTATCAGAAAGAAAAGCGAAAGAGCTTGAAAGTGCAGGACCTTAACAGAAGGCGTGTATTCGCAGGAGACCTATCAGAAAGAAAAAGAAAATCAAACTAGCTCTAAGAAGGTCCTGCACAATGTAAACCGTCTGCTGTTAGAGAGCATCCTACACATTGATGATGATGACTTGATATTGAATTGTGAAAATGTGCTTTGGTTGCTGCACCATGTTCCTAAACTTCGTTTAGTAGCTTCAAACGATTTGCAAACAATTTAATTTTTAGAAGAGGAACGAGTGGACAAGGTGGTCATCCATGTGGTGTCTAATTTAGTTAAACACTCACTACTGGTAGAGGTGAATAACCTGTTACCCCTGTTAACCCAGTGTGATTTGACTGAACTGCCAGCTGCATCAAAACCCCCACTAAGGACCACCAGATGTGATCAAGAAAATCAGTAAGAAGTGTTGAGGATGAAAGAAAGAAAGAAAGAAAGAAAGAAAGAAAGAAAGAAGGAAAGAAAGAAAGAAAGAAAGAAAGAAAGAAAGAAAGAAAGAAAGAAAGAAAGAAAGAAAGAAAGAAAGAAAGAAAGAAAGAAAGAAAGAAAGAAAGAAAGAAAGAGGATGCCTTAACTAACCCCACGTTTGAGTACAGCTGGCCACTATCATGAGAGCAAGCGAAGAATGATAAACCAACAGGAGATATCATACAACAAAGAGTATGACAATAGGAATTGGCTTGCAGAGAGTTTGGTGGCGGAAAAAAGTAGAACCTAACTATTTCAATCAGACAAGCATAAGGCCTTTACAGTGGGAAATTGGAATGCAAGAGGATTCAGTCATTTGTTTGGGAATGGTGACTTAGATTATGATTAATTTATTTGTCATTTATATATTTGTCATTCATTTGTTTGATGTTGTATGTCTTCAAGAGACCGGGTTGAGAGAGGCCCCTTTATTGGATGGATATAGTGTTTATCTACACTAGGCTCTAAAGGGGCCTAAGGAGAGACCGATGTCAGGCTTCCTAACAGCAGTTAAAATGGAAGAGGATTATGTGTGATGGCAATGATCAATCCTAACACCCACATTCAAAATCTAATAATACGGGTTAAAGGATTGCGACCCAGTAACCAATAGTGAATGCTGCTTAGGAGGTGCTGATAGCTAATGCGGTTCCAGCTGTATACTGGGTGGAGCATTTCTCCCTTTTGTTTTCGGATACAACTTCACATGGGGTTGAAGCTGATGGCTAACGTTATAGCGAGTGGTAATTTCCTATTGAAATGGATGACATTGTTGATTTAATTAAGAAAACCATCAACTGTAAGGATCCTGTGCCGGACGGGATGCCGAATATCATGCTGAAAAAGAACCCAGAATTATTGGCATTGCTTGGTGGAAGCTGTTACATTACATAAGAAAAGTTAAAAGGTCCCGCAGTCATGGAAGAAATCAGTGGTTGTGCTGATCTTCAAGAACGGTGATAGGTCGGAGCCTAAAAACTATAGGTCTATCGCCCTTCTTGATGTGGCTGGGTAAATCTTTGCAGCTCTGGTGTTGAGGGCCCTCTCAAAGTGGGTTATTGCATCTGGAAACTATGATCTTTTATAGTTGGGTTTTATAAAAGAGGTGGTTACATCTTTGAAGGTATTTTTAATAAACATACTAAAGCCATGTGTAGTCAGAATGAAAAGTAAGATGTACCTAGCCTTTATAGATCTGGCTGGATCATTTGACACTTTTGACGGCAAGAAACTTTGTCCAAAGTTAAAGTTATGGTAGTGCCCGGGTGACACTTTAGAAGCAATACAGGAGTTATACTCTGGCACATCGCTAAAAGTAAGATTACATTTGAGAGGGACTCTTTACGACTACATTCCGGCCGAGAAAGGTCTCAAAAAAGGGTGCCCACTTGTGACTACTCTTTTTAATTTGTTTATTTCTGATCTACATAAAACATTAACGACTGCAAGAAGTTTCGCTCCTAATGTTGATGGCAAGTGCTTAGACAGATTACTGTATGCAGAGAATTTAGTCCTAATTGATCAAACCCCAATTGGGTTGCAAGGACAGTTAAATGCATTGTAGACTTATATCGGGGAGAATGGCCTGCAGATGAATGCTTATAAATCCAGACGATTAATCTTCCAGCCAGCCAAAGGCAAGGAAATAACAAGTACTTAGGAAATGAGAGTTTGACAAAAGTCGACCCTTTTATATATTTATGGATGCAATTGAATAACAGCACCAAAGACGCCCCTAGGGAATTTTCCTTGCAAAATAAACCTAGAAATCTTGCGGCTCAAGGACGCGTAATACTGAAGAGGTATGGGAGATTTTTTTCTTATAACAGTTGTTTCTTTTTATCGTATGAAGGTTGTTCCCATACTGACTTATGGTGCAGAGGTATCTTTTGCACTTCCGGCTAAAGTATGGACATTCCGGGAGGATAGTCTTGGGAGCATAGCTCAGGGCCAACTTGCTCACCTTGGAAGCAAGACGACAGAGAGCAACACAGGTTCGATGCCCGGGTCCGCGCTTAGAAACCTCTAAGTATTAAGCGGGTTATAAAAAACCTATCATATCATATCATATTCTTGAAGGCTTGTTCTGGAAAAGGGTCCTTAGTTTACCAAAATGTGTGCCGATCCAGGTAATAAGAATGGAATTGGGCCTTATATGAATGTATACTATGGTTCTTTGGAAAGGTTTATCACTGTATCGAAAATGTATATCATTGGACCCACTACATGGTTTTGCTATGATAAAGAGTGCAATGATGAGAGTCTGAGCCAATATTAATAGAATGGAAGAAAATATGCTGTGCAATATTGGCAGACTTGAACGTTGCTGAATGAAACTTTGGTGGCTAATCCAGCCTCAGTCAAATACAAACAATGGTTGAAAGACTGGATAGAGACTCAACAACAAAGACAGACTTTTAAACTGTATGCACAATTGGTTCCAGGGACTTGACAATACAACAACTTACCTAAATATTTGATCAAATTCCGAAACTGTTTTTTTCGTGCACAGCAAATGTGTTTTAGACTAAACCTCTACCTCCACAAGAGAGATATTGGCTATACGAATTAGAGTTGGAAGAACTGACCTAACATGCAGATTATGCAAGCTGGAAGAATCCAAAGAGACTCTGCAACATCTGGTATTGTTTTAAACTGCTTTGACAGAATTAAGATCGAGAATGCTGGGTAAATGTATTAATGAGCAAAGTGTGCCGAACAATGGTGGTTGGCAGTTATACACGGAGAACGACTATCATTGATTTTAGCGCTGGTTAATTTCTTAAAGGAGACATTCATATTATTAGAATTATCTTTTTTAGCAGTGATGAATAAGAATTCTCAGTAACGCCTCCTTTTTTTAATTTCATAGATGAATATTTGAGAATGTGATATTAATATCAGCTAGGAACATGTTGCTGTCAATAGGACATAAATATGTGAATGTAATTTGTGATGTTCTTTATATGTATTTTTTGGAAATGTATAAAGATGGAAATGGTAAAAGGTTTGTTGCAAGTCAAATACCAATAAATAAATAAATAAACTTTGTTCACAAAGAGGGCGTTTTTCCTTTGGAACTGTTTAAACAATATAGCAAGCCTTGTGGGTGCTTTTCAATGAAATAAGGTACGTTGGGGATATTCCAACCCGTGAGGCAAATCTGAGATTAATTTTGCTTTTATTTGATGATAATTTACAGATGAGAAGAGTACCCCTACACAACAGGAACTGGGATAGTAACACGTTAAGCTACACAAGAAATGTTCCTGTTGGAAAATATACTTGATAATAACAGGTCAACAATTTAAGTAGCAATTAATTAGCACAAATAATGAGATCCTCATCAACCACATCAATATACAATGAGAGCGGTTCTTAAAATCAATTTAATAAAAGGTTATGTGAGTTCAAATTGATTAGAAAGCACAATGTTAGAAGCGATTGTGCAACCAAATATTTGTGCAAGGTGCACATGCTAGAAGTAAATATTAACATAAATAAATTACCAGAGGGCAGATAATCATGATGAGGTGAACATTCATGTTTACATTTTTACAAGCGCATTGAAAGAACATACGATCGACATTCAAGAAAATATTTATCTGATTTACCAACAAATAAATACAGAACAATCTCATGTGGTTTAATTCATTAGAGAGGAGACTGAAGAGTCATCCAGAGTGAGCCGGGACTCAAGATATAGTGCTAAGTCCCAGTGCTGAACCGTGGCTAGCACCAGAAGGGGAACTCCTCTAAAGTCTAATTGAGTGGAGATAGACGGTCTAAACTCTGCCAATGTGATTACAGGGCAGGGTCTTCCTTCTTCAGGGGCATTCATCGGATCACGATTTTCAAGATTTATGCTAATTAATTGCGGCTTATATTGTTGACCTATTATTGTCAAGTATGTTTTCCAACGGGTACATTTGTCTTGTAGCCTAACGTTTTTTATGATAGGCTGCTTGCCGCATCATGACGTCAATCTGATTCCTGAGTAGACATCTCTTTAAATGACCTGTCCCAGGCATAACCTTTTTAACTTGTGAATTCTTCTAGAGTGAGAAAAAGGAGGTTCCCGGGGAATGAAGGGCTCCCAAAATGACCAGTCAATGCGCACCCTCGCAGAGTCCGGGAAGAGAAGATGAAAGCAGATTGTATCGGCTCTGTGACAGTGCTTCATAGCTTTCATATATGTGTGAGTGCAAACACGGATCAAGACAACACTGCTAGGCTTCATGAATGATCTGATGACTTGCAGGGGAAGCAGGATGGATCTAGAAGTAGATCCCTGCTCCCGAATTGTCCACCCTCCCTCGCTCCTGTTGTTAGCTCCTCACTCCCTTGGTTCTCTTCTTACCTCACCGTGTTCTTCCCCCTATGATTGTAAAACGTCCTGTTGCTTCCTGAAGCTAGGCCGTGCAGCAAATAAATACTACAATAATAATGAAACCTTTCTCTAGAAATCATACGTGTTCAGAAGGGTCCTGAATACTACGTTACTTCTTAGTGCTATCCATGAGTTTACTCCGCAGAATGGAAGCTTGATTCTCAAGGTCTCGTTTTTTTGTTTGAGAGCTTTTTGAGCATGGGCTCAATGAATTTTAGTCAAGTAACCTTGAGCACCTTCTGTGACCAGGCTAGGACAGGACTGCTCTGTAAAGTGATAGGAGTGTTGAGTGTCAGACCCTGTAAGCACGAAGACTTGCAACTTCAGGGGCCGACAATGAATCTGGTGTCCGTTAGGGGCCCCCGCAGAAAGTGCCCCCCACCGCTTTCACTTACCTCATGGAGACTGGAGATGAGGCCGGAGGAGAAGCTGGACAGGCCGAAGCGCTTCTCAATAGTGGTCAGGCTGCTCTTGAAGTAGGCGCTGTAGAGGAGCTGGGACAGCTGCAGAAGCCCGTGACAAAGCACGAAAACCTGCAAGCAGGAAAAAAAGAAGGAGAGGCGGGGTCAGGGGAGGAGGAGCATGGAAACCCATCGCACATATATTTGGGGTGGAGCAAGCAATGGTAGACATACACAGAGGAACATTCATTATAAACTGACATGCCAGACGCATGTTACTACATGTGCAGTAGTCATCATATCTGCAGGAAGCAACTGGTTTTATTGCAGATGCTGTTGTCCCGTCCAGAGGAACCCTTCAAACATTTACAGTCTCAGTTGACTCTAAGATGACATGTAACGAATGTAAAACTTCCTGTCCATGTCAGACAGTGCCGGTGCAGAACATAATACCTCTCCCACACTCCATCTTATATTTGCAAGTCTCCCATACCCTCCTATCTAACAACGTCCTCTCCCGCTAAGTCGAACACGCCCTTCGCAATCTTCCTTCTGTAATGTTAAGTCAAAAGGATCACTCTATGTGTGAAATCGATACATTAAACTTAGGGTTCATGAGCACTTGGAAATAGGATGTGCGAGTAAGGTATGTTCGAGTAATTGCCCACGTTGCTTTGATATGCACGGACCCGGGGATCGAACCTGTGGTGTTCTGTGGCGTCTTGCTTCCAAGGCGAGCGCGTTGCCCCTGAGCTATCCTCCCCCATAATTTGATGTACATAAGCATTATCGGAAGGTGCATTTAAGCAGGGGGAACATCAGACACCTTGCTGAAGCTGAAAGATTGTTTAGGCTGCCAACGGATCCGTATGTGGTACTAGCTGTTGGGACGTTTTTTATGAACAGCTTGTCCATTCAGAACCTGTATATTGAAGGACCCTCTGCCCCCAATGGGATAATCTCTGTGAAGTTCAACAAGATTTCATTGATACACATCTATAGCTGAGAGATGCTTCATGCATACGTCATTCTGTTTGATCTCAAAATAATTCATGAAGATGCAGAAAAATGTGATGGTTGTTTTACCTTCTAGGTCTGTGAATTGATGTAAGATTTTTTTTTTGTATACGATGCCTTAGTCTCCCTCTAGATCACTACTTCGTGCCATCCACTGCCTACTGTTACACACGCACCCCACTAACACAACCACTCTCCGTCTACCTTAACCCTATTGCATAGTTCCTTTTGGTTGTTCTGTTTGTCTGTTTTGCATTCCCTCTTCCCCATCCCCCTCACTGATGCCCATTGTTTCTTTTCTTCCTCTGCAGGCTATGGTCTTCCTACCTCAGGAGCGGCGCAGGATGCCAATTTCTCAGACAAGGCACCAATGGCACAAGGTGGGTGCTACACTATAAAAGCTCTATAACATGTACTTTGTACATTGGCTTTTTCCAACACACAAGGGTGGACAATATGTATCTTGCTTATAAGAGAATCTCATTCTAAACGTCTCCTGTCCCTCAGGAGGAGATAACTTATCCTGGGTCGCTGCCGTCCCCGGTCACTGGTGATGTGCCGCGTGTCTAATAGGGACAGCGAGAAGAAAATGTCCTTAAAAGCTAAGGTAAACTCAAGTTTTAAAATTACTCAAAGCAAAAGAGTCAAGAAGGCTACTCAAGATTCAAGTAAATGATTATCTCAGAGCAGTCAGGCATGGATTTTAGTCATTTATTTGACTCTCCTCTGAGTATGCTTCAGCCAACTTAATATTCTGCCCATTAAAAACGAGAGCAAAGCACCCCCAGTCGGCCCAAAAACTGGAAGTGAGATACATAAAACAGCCATGACTTTCAAAATGTGTCCTACGTTATTAGAAGTATACTGCAAAATGGTGTGAGTACCTGGGCATGTAATAGAAACGCCTGAAAATACCTATTTTATACTTATGCATAGGCCAAAACTGTTGGCTTTGCCAATGCTTGCTTTTAACAGGCTTCCGTGAAGGATGCGTATATTGCTTATAAATCAAGTGGCTGAATGCACACATGGGTGAGATATTTAGATTACACAAGTAGAGCATTTAGAGCTCTGATTAAGCCATTGGGCCTCATTATATGTTTGCCGGTATCCTGACGATATTACCGTCGGGATACCGGCAAACGGTAATACCGTTACCAGCATTAATCTACCCGAATTACTGCCAGATTACAGGTGCCAGAAATGATAGGTTAATCCCCATACCATAGAGTACATAGGACCCGTTCGTGCCTGTAATGATGGTCTCCCCACCCCCGTTCCGGTTCTTCGAACGGGGTCTTAATGCTATTAGCACCCCGGGTTACCAAAGCGGTATTTTCATTCAAAGAAGGGGATGCGTGCAATGTCCCATTCATTGAATGAAAATACTGTTCTAAAATGGGCAACATGACTATGGAAGGTGGGGCTCCATATGGAAGGTGAGACTTATATTTCCATGGCGGCCGCAACCTGAGAAGAAGGGAAGCTGACGCAGCAGCAGGCACTGCCGCTACAAGAAGTGGGACTGGGGAGGGGGACTGGGATGAGATTTTTTTTGAAAAAAGGAAGGGTGGGTGAGTAGAAGATGGAGGCCCGCGCGGAGGAGATAGCCTGCGGGTTCTGTGGAATGCGGGCTGAGGACCGAGACTTCAGCCCGCGATCCATGGAACCTGATTGGCTGCGCCCCCCACCCTATGTGCTATTATAAAATCTCTTTGCCTGTGGTATCCACAGCTTCCAATTCAACTCTAAAAGATTTAGCTTCACTTTTGGTGCAAGTGCCCACGGGGAAAGGGGCCACGCGCCAGCTGCATATCAGCCTGTGATCCATAAGCTTCGTAAACATTGAGTGCTGGAGCACCACTTTACTACCAAAAACTACCGGAAAAACCTTTGCCTCCTCGTTTCACGAGAGCAGGTACACGTTCAGCTTGAGGTGTCCATAATAGTTCCCTGGAAACCTCTGTCTTTGGCAGGTCCGGCATGCAATCTTTAGGGAGGCCCAGTTTTGGGGATAATGTTACTTCGCGGAATAGGATTATCAAAGATGCTGATCTCAGTGAGTGGTAAACTGTGAATGTGAAACAGAGGCAGCCCTTTTCTGTGTCGCTGGTATCGCCTGGGATTTAGCAATGTCCATTTTCATGTGATGGAGTTTCGTGAAAGACGCATTATCAGTCAGCAGCTTTTGTGAGGCAAACAGAGACCTGCCCCTTAAAACATCATCATCGGAATGGGTGCGACAAGGCTCCCTCCAGCCTTCGTCTGGTGAGACCTCCGTTTATAAGGTAAACACATCATCCTCAAGCCTGTTCACATATATACGATGACAGACGCCTGCTGGACCCCTTGATTATGGAGAATCCTTCTTGCATCTTCACCTCCGTCCCCCAAAGCCATGCAAGCTCCAGAGTAGAGCTGTGTAGGGATGCTCAGAAGTTAGTCGTCAACCCCTAAAAATAAGAGCTATTTTAAAAGCCTCCAATTTTTTAATAACCTTTTCATTTCCCGGTTGGGAATGGCATGTGATATTTAAAACAAGGGACATCATTGGAGGAACTGAATGGGGAAATGTGGGTTTTGCCCCATACAGTACGCGAGCTGCCTCCTTGCAGGAAATCAGACACCGCAGTGATCGGTTGGGAGGCGTAGCCATTTAAAGGCCTCAGTATCAGCATGTTGAAATGATTAAAAAAACATTTGAAATGAGTTCTATATTTGAATGGTCACTTAATTAAAACTTAGGATCGCATAGGATTAGCAAATGTACTGCCTGGGGCTCATGGACAGCACTGCATAGAGTAATACATTCAGTATCCACCGCGTACAGTACTGTGCAGTACGGTGGTAAATAACTCATGCGTTCCCAACTCATAATTAGGTGGCCTTTTAAACAGGAGGCATTGCAGCCCTTCTCATTAGGTGACCCTAAGTGTGTATAGCTGGGAGCGGATCACTTTACTACCCAAATGTTTCTGCGGTAAAGGATTTGGCATCCCGATAAAAAAAAAAAAGAGGGGACACAGGGGTGTCCCCCATGCAATGAGATAGAGGAGTGACAAGTGAGCTCTCTCTCTGACAGCAAAGCGGGCGGGGAGAATTGGAAAGGAAAAGAAGTCAGGGTAAATGATCCGCGGAATACTGGCACCAATCCTTCAATGCTGCTGCTAACGCGCATTACAGCCCTCTGCATGGCGGTCCAGCCACTGCAAGAGAACAGAGGAGTATTCCATAGGCCAAAATAGAGCGTCCGCATCAAGATTAAAAAAATTGGCTCAAGTAGCATTTGAGTAATCGTGCGACTTTCATCCTTAATGGTACAGCCTGTGGTTTAAAAAAAGAAATACAGGATCTTGAAGAAATTATGTTAACCAGGTTAACTTTGATTTTTGGACGCTAGATTTAAAGGCCTCATGGGTCTCTTCCTTGGCCAATTATCTACCTCAGGATAAGACCCACCTGGGCATGAAAGCTAGCAGCCAAGAATATGAGTTAGCCCAATGAAGCTGGAAACCGTTGCCTGTCGCACAGAAGCTCCCCTGAATAAATATAAATTGAGTAACTATTTTTAATATTTTTTTCTTTGTATTTGGTTTACTCAAAACCTTTACAATACAAAGCACAGCAAAACAGTTAATCATACAACATTATTAAAAAGGCACATATCATCCATAAAAACAGATTAAAATACATAGGTATCGGACATAAAAACAGATACATTTCATTACACTATTCATACTAAAATCCATTTTGTCTTAATAAATAATCAAATCATATCACATTTACAAACAAAGGAAGGGGAATCGATTTGCAACAAATCATTTAAGGTATCACCAACCTCCCTCCCTGTGAAAAAAAAGCCCATAACCACTTTGTTACATAAAGAACAAGACAACGAGATAAATCCATAACTTTAAAACGATCTGAAATTACTTAATCCTTACAATCCCTGATCAGGCAGCATAAATAACCAGAGACAGCAATTTCTGTAGAAGGACGAGTCGCCCCAGACATCTTTCCCATAGACAGCCACCCTCAGCACAATTTCATTCAACCAATACATCCCTAAAATAACTCCGCCTCACGGGTGACAGTGCAACACAGTGAATCATTAAATGTTTTAAAGTTTCAGTAGTGTTCACATCACCACAAAAATCGACAGACTTTACTTATCAATTTTTGTCTAAGGAGGACCTTTTTAGTACAAAGCAGATTCTATATAAATCGTAAAATCAGATCTCTGAAAAAAGGATTCGGGAAGATATTCATATAAAGGGTGCCACTAAACCTCTTGTTGTGATATATGGGAGGTAGAGGGATATTTATGAAGCAAGTCCACAGTCTCACACCAATCACAATCTAAGAAATCTTTTCTAACTTTGCTTGGATTAGCCTCCAAATCTTTCATATTACATCCGCGAAGTTACAGTTCACACTGCTCACCCAAATTGGACAGGAAATTGCCCTTGCCACTTTTATTAGCCACATACATAGAAATCTCACAAAAAAAGTGAATTAAAGTAGAAACCTGATTGCCTCCATTTTACTGTGACTTGTAGAGATAATATTCCTAATTCATACCGAATATCAGCTAAGGGAATGGAGTTAGGCACTCTCAATACCTTTTCCAAGTGGCAAGCCCAATTTTATCCAAGCATTCGTAAATCCATATCCCCCAAAGTTCGATGCCATATTTCAATTTAGGGGCCGCTTTACCTACATAAAAGGTTAACATTGGCTTAATCGAGAAGCACCCACATTTTTTATTTATTTTCACCATTTTATTCATTAGAAGCGTGCCATTATGCTTCAACGTATTGCAAATTGTTGCCCTGTAATCGGAAAACCCAAATAACCAACACTTGCTGCGGTGGTTAGGATGGTTTTTTCAAAATGCCACTTCTGCAAGTGATGTTTTTTCCCTTATGAGAATATCAAGATTTTAGTTTTGCTAGGATTTCTTAACAAACAATTATAACTGACAAAAGGCGCTGGAGGCAAATTATCAAAAATCAAGACATCATCTGTGAATGCGAGCTATGGAATCCTGAAAGAGCCCAGTTTCGGAGATATACATGCAGGAGTATTCAAATATTCTCAGACGTCTGACTCATAAAGATTAAAGAGGCAGGGAGCCAGAACGCATCCCTGCCTCAAACCAGACCTAGTTTCAATTCTGCGGCTCAACTGGCCAGCCTAGTATACATTGAGTAATAGTAAATGTTAAAGTAGTTGTCACAGATGGCCTTAATGACTCCCTGACACCAAATGAAGGTTCAAGGTTCTTTATTTCAAAATTGTCAGAAGTGGCTCTAAGGGTTGCAATATCTCGACATCTTGTGGTTTCCCACCTTTCTCACCCAGGTGTCCCTAACCCTCAGTTTGCAATTAGAGATAAATAACAACTACTATCTGGTTCCAACTGTCAGCAAGTCGTAAAGGCAAAAGCCGTATCTATCTAGCGCCCTCTGGGAGTTTTTTTTAAAGTCCCTGAACTGACAATTCCCCCAAGTTTTTTAACAGGGAATGATGTGCTCTTGTGCTGGCGACACCCCTGGTCCAGCCGCACCCTCATCTGCTCTCTTTCACTAGAGATGGGGGAGGCAGAGCCGGCTCAAGCCTTGTTAGAGCCAAATGCCTAGCTCTGACTTGGCTCGAGTACCTCTGAGAAAGAAGAGCCCAACTGGAGCAGAGCCAAGCATCACCTCACGCTCCATTACCTTCAGAGGGTAAATTAAAGTGAGACTGCTATGCACTGACAATTAAACGAACTGCGTGCAATCATCTACTTGCCCGTAGTGCTTTTTTATTATCTCTTTCCAGGAATTGCATGTTGGTGAAAAACTAAGGATGCAATGGGGAAGTGCATGGTCATAAACCGGCAAAGCTGAAGACAGTGCAACCCGAAAATCTGGTTTATACATTTGACCAATCTATGTAACCATGGGCAAATCACTCCATATAAATGGGGGTCATATTTCCTTTGGCTGCTGCAATTGGGATCACCTGAAAGTGATTCTGTTAAATGTGCACTGAACAAGAAGCCCAATTGAGATATACTGGGTTTTCAAGTATCTTGGAATTACCACAGGTAAATCCCCATTCCATGGAGTCCCATAGAGCTCCATGGGGGGATTTGCCGGTATTACCGGCACCGTTAATACCGGTGCCAGTAATACTGACTATTTTTACCATGCTAACCTCTATGCCCTAACCTTAGCACACTTCTCCACCTATCTCTTGCAACTAACATCATCCCCCTCCTGCTTCACTACACCCTTACCACTACTCCCACCAGTGCCTTGTACTCCTTCCACACCCTCCTACCATACCATTCTCTCTATCACATTCCCTCACTTTCCTATGCTCCTCTATACCTCTCTCCCCTGTCTCTTTCCTTATCTTCACTCTCCTTGTATGCTCACCGTTTACACACTGCTGCTCACACTACATGACTTACAGCTGGTACAAGTCTCTCACAGTGAACACCTCACCTGCACTCTACTCCAACTCTGCAATTGACTTTGAATGCTCCTCCATCTGTTCTCACCTGGTCTCTCGGGCCACCTCCACACCTCTTGACTGCACCCCTGCAACCCTCACTCTTCCTCGCATTCTTTTTATACTGGAATCCTGCTGGTTCAGACCCTGCTCCTTCCATTGATCCTAGGAGTGATCTACTGAATATGTGGACCCACCTGTGGCTATTATTCTCCAAGGGGCTGGCTTACACAGGATCAACGCTGTTAGCCCCCCCCTTTTCATTCTCTGTTAGCCATGTAGCAGCCAGATTTTCAGACTGCTCATTTTCCAGGTGACCTTCCTCATGTGCTGGTGAGTTCTGTTTTCATTTGTTTGTGGATGGTCTTGGTGTCTCATCTGTGTCTCCTCTGCTCTCCTGCACCCCCTTCTCACTCCATGTTTTGCCCCACCATTCCTCTGGTGTCATTCTGGGAGTGGTAGGTTGTGTGTTAAGAGAGTAATTTATGTTGGGCAGCAGAATCCCATTCCATTCCATTTACACTCTCGAATCCATTCCCAACGTTCCAGTCTTGGTTTTCTTAGTGCCAGCCAGATATACTCTGGGTAGTGTAGTCCTGAAAGAGAAAAAAGATAATTTTTGCCAGAAAGACTACTGGAGGGCACCATGCGATAGAGCATACCCACATTATCGCTCATGGCACTTAAGGGGGTTTCCCCCCAATTCTCTCATCCGGCTCCTGGACCAGGGCTGGCTGTGGCCCCAGCCTGCTAGGCCCCCCGACCGACCCCAGGTTGTGATGAGTCCATGTGTTTCCCTGACAGGGTCATGAACCTGCTGTCACATAGTTTAATTTTAATCAAAAGATAATTAATTCAAGTGCTTGATAACACAATGCATACGTTCATAACACATTTGTTTCAGTTTAATTGTGTGTGTCAATATGTTACAAATCTGAATGAGTCAGTCAATTAGCGTGCTTGCTAGCACAATGACATAAACACAAACACATTTGTTGTAATTCATTTTTCATGTTGGCACGTTGCAAATCTGATTACATCAGAAAATGTAAGTGCTTGTCAACAAAATGGCACAAACACACGAACATTTGTTGTGATTCATTTTGCATGTAGACACGTAGCAAGTTTTCGTGCGCCGGAACTCCCAATTTTAGGGCGAGATTCCTTGGATATGCCTGTTTCCAGTGCAATTGCACTTCAATATCTGTTCCTCGCTGATATCCTGATTAATGTTGACTTGCTGTGGACAACATGTGCTCGCAGTTACTCTGGCTATTTATTAGAAAGCAAGTCAGCTAATGCCTAGCTAGCGAGCGCCCCATGTCTGCCAGCTACTGTGTATTTTTAGACATCAAGCTGCACCGTTTGTCTCACTAACACAATGTCCCAACCACATCCTTGATGTTTGGGACCTCTGATTACTTTGGGTGTCTAAAAACACAATGCTGGCATATGCTCCATGATTTCATACAAAAGCATGTTGTGCTGCTCTTATTAGCCCCATGCAATCAAGCACGTGCAAAGTGTCTTTTCTAACAAGCACGCCAGCCCATGGAGCTTGCATCTAATATCAGACCTCCTCCTTCCCAGTCAGAAGGGGCAAAGCCCAATCTACACAGAACACGCGCCACTTTCGGAAAATATATTTCTCAGAAAGAAATTCTTTCGCCCACGGAAATGTAGACCACTCGTTTAGGAATTATTTTATTTGAAAGCAAATCTGCCTGGATGCTTCCATCAATAACCTCTTTTCAAAGCTAAAGTGAAAACCTAACATACCCTTGCGGTTCACTGCCATTAAAAAGCACACAGGACAGACCATAATATAAACGCTTATATAGCGAATTTCAATAACTCTCTACAGGTTGCCAACAAGGTTTTATAAACATTTAGCTTAGTGTTGGTCATATTTCTAAAGGCTGTGGCATCCTTAGGCCGCTGTGGGTTGTGGGGCAAGGGTTCGGCACGCTGGGCTACCTTACTGCGTTGTGTGATTTAGTCGTGCACTAGGGGAACTGCAAACACAACTGTGATTTGTCTTCTAGAAAGGAGGGGAATAAACTCACTTTTTTCCCCAGTCGTATCACTAGACTGCGCAGGCGGGCCCCGTGGTCATGGAGAGTTCTAGTAATACCGGCATGCCCCTGCTCCTCAGACCAGTAGCAGAGTCAGCTTTTGGTGCAAGGGGGTTTGACTAATAGGGTGCTAGTGGGAGGTTGGGGGTGCACTGGGCACCAGTGGGGAGCCGGGGAGGTGCGGGGGTGGCTGCCCGCTCCCCCCGCTGGCTCTGCCACTGCCTCAGACCTTCTCTTAGAAACCTAAAGTGTAGCTGACTTTTTGTTGAACCTAGGTCAGTAGCCTGATTGGTTGCAGGGGAGCAGGTGGCATGTGGTGATGTTGGATTGTAGTTGATGGACTACTGCCTTCACAACTATTTCATCCATTGAGGCTCATGTTGAGGCTTGTCTCAGGTGTTGGAGGTTCGATTGTTTAGATTCTGTAACTTGAGCATTAGAGCTTCTTGGACTGCATCTATTTGGTGAAGGGCTTCTCCTTGCAGATGCATGTATAGATGGATCTTTGGGGTTTCTAAAGCGAAGTCCAGCTGGGAAGTGACAGAATACAAAGGGGATGCAGCCAATTGGCTATGAGTCAATTCAAGGTGTGGCGGGGTAGCTGGGATGGGTATGAGGCCATGGGAGGGTGTGGGATGCTAGAGGGGGAGAACAGGGTTGATTGGCGCGACCAGCAAGTGGCAAGGTGTTCTTTGGAAAGCGTAGAATCACAGCTTTAAAATGAAAGTTAAACCACGTTCCTAGGACAAACGGTTCCGGAGATACAGACGATTTAATAAAGGTAGATTTTCGGATTTAAAGTAAAACTCAAAATGACAGGTGACAGCTTGCAGCTGCAGAATTGACAGGTGACAGTTGTGCAGCTTTACAAATGACCGATGACACGATTTCTAGGAGGCTGTTCTAATTAGGTTAAAATAGTTTGGATTAGATTATTTTAACTAAGAGATTGGGTTCTGCACAGTTCTGGCGGATACTCACTCCTAATTTTGAAATGAATGGGCCTCGTCACAGATCTGGTCAACACGTCCAGTGGCGATTCTCTCTGCTCGGCGGGTCAATCAGGCACCGGTTCTGCTCACAGCGATCCGGATCTCTGGTTCTACTCACAGCAGTCTGGGTCTGGTCTGCGGTTCCTGCACAAGTTCTTGGCAAAGAATTCAAACAGCTCGCCGGCTGTTGAATAGTTTGGTCAGGTTTGCTGGATTCTGAAGGCCTGCTGAGAATACTTTTGCTTGCAGTGGGCCTTCTTGGTTCAAAGTTCTGTAGTCTCTGTTTAGCTTGGAAGTCTAAGTGTTGGATCTCTGGATGTGAAGTCGTTGGTCAGCACGCTCCGCAGCAAATGGAATTGAATGTCTCTACCTGTCCCAGCAGTCTCTTTTTATGTGTTTTGAAAATGGGTGTGTGCCTGAGCCTAGCTAAGCCTGCCCCTCTCTACTTGTCATTGGCCCAATTCTCCCCTCTCCCATGATTGGGGGAAGGAAATGGATTGTCATCATGATGAGGTCTGTTTATGGGTCAGAGGATCCTCCCCTGGTCAATTTGCCCACAAATCTATATTTGATTCAAATACATATTTCCCAGATACACAATTTGTTGAAATTACATATACACATTATATATTCCTTATGGTCCATGCTTGTCCGCCTCTGATCTTCCTGGGGGCTTGCATTAAAAAATGACAACATTTTGCGCTTTTTGACTGGTTTACCAATATCAGAAATGTATCAAAAATTACACACGTGCGCAAGGAGTATGGACATTAATTGATGAAGTGTCAGATTTTTAACATGCAGACATTTGGAGTAAGGCCCTATTTTCCGCTAGCAACCCCCCAGCATACACCACAGGGACCTAACACCTCTTAAAACGTGCACAGAAAAATCACAAGAATAATGATATTACTTATATAATTCTGACAAGTCTGAACTATGAATTATCCATCTTTTTTAAAATTATGCTCTGGCCCAGATGGGTGTGGTTTAGGTTCCAAAGCACATGGGGGAAGCTACTGTCTGCCCCCGCCTCCAGCTTGGGTGGCTCCCAGAGGCACTTCTCCTCCCACTTCTCCCAAGAGGAAGCCACTTTATGGCCCCCCCAATATAACATTTGCCTGAGTCCAGGACAAGGCTTTGTTCAACCTCTGGCGGTGCCCCTCCCCTAATCTAATCAGAGAGGTGTCAACTCCTTTTGGTGGGGAAGCAGGATGCAGCTAGGCCTGGGAAGAGGGGCTGAGCAGGTTTCTCCTGTCGGGGGTAGTTGTCAGGCAGAATTTAGCTAAATGTCACTTTAGTTCCCAGTTTAACTCAAACTTACAATTTTTACATATACATTAAATAATTACTTCCTTCAAGTCATTTCAGAATATAGTTTTACATTGTATCCACCTCTTAGCAAGTCTTTCCTTGGCCTGGTTTCGATTCATTTGTTCAGTTTTACACAAAAGTCTGGTGGTTTTAAAACGCCGGCTTACTGATAGTGGTGAGTACCGGTATTGCATCCATTTTTGGGATCTGTCTTGAATTACTGCATTTCAGTAGAGTGGTCTTTTGCTTGATAGTATAGGACCCTTGCTTAACATTGTTTTGATGGCATCCTTACAGTAGAGTGGTGATGTGGAACCCCCCACAAGAAGGTTGTATCTTTGGAGTGGTCTTGTGCCAACTGCACAGTTCTCCTGGATTCTGGCGTGAATGTTGGCGGCGATAGCTCATCCCCACATCCACCCAGTCTATTGATTTAGTTTGTTCTGGGATAGAATAATGGGTGGCGACAGCTCATCCCCACATCTACCCAGTCTAAGGATTCAGCATGGGTCAAAACCCATGACAGGAAGAGTAAGTCTGCTCCCGCCACCACCACCAGCCCTGTGTTGGGAATGTGCCAGCATCTGTGCTTACATAGAGTTTTCCCATTAAGTCTGACTGTTTTTCACACCTACAAAACAAGGCAGAATCAATAGGGATTCATGTTAATGGACCCCACATTGTACCAACGTGACGGGGGCCTTAACCAACGTTTTTGGTTGGGGTATTAAAAGGCAGGGAAACCTCTAACAACCCGGCATTCCGTGCCTTCAGTATACTCCTAACCAAAAACAATCAGAACTACACAGAGAGAACCGAAGACACGCAAGTTGTAGTGGTGCGTGGTCGTCTCTGGGAGATTTACGCCACATTTAAAATGAGGCTGTATGTTTTTAAAGAAGGTGGATACTGTTTGACCAATTTAGGATTCGTTTCCCTTTGTAGCTATGGATGAGTACTTCGTGGAAGCAGACGTCTGTTGGCTAGAAACAAGGCTGGTTCCCTCGATCCGCAAATCACTCACCAACCCCTCTACTGAACACGGAGCACCCACACTTCTCAGAACACACCTAAACCACTGAGGAGTGGTAAGGGAGACACTTAATATTGACACCTTCTTGCCAGTGTGCTGGGAGGAGGCATTGTGGATGGGCACTGAAGTCTGCCCCATATGCATGTTTCTGTTGCTGAGCTGCCTGTCTCTGTTGAAATGAGGTAAAGCTGAAGTGTTGCTCAGCTCAAGAGTTTAATGAGACCCTCTCGAAAAGATGGCTGATGCCGGAGCTTCAGAGAAGTCAGGGACCACATGTAAGAGTACCTTCTCCTCCGCTTCTAGATCCTTGCAGTACAGAAGCTGGCAGCACTGGAGCTGTGCTCCCTTCCCTGGAGTTTGATGGCTGTTGGCCAGATTGCTTCCCCATTAAAGCATCCCTAGCTGCCCTCCAGATGAACAAGTCACAGAAGAAAACGGGCACTAACAAATTACCTACCTCTAGAAAAACAAGAAGTTCATTAACACCAGATGAAAACTTAGCTGTGAATGGAGGAAGGAAAGCAGGAGATGCTGCGGATGCACAGAAGGATCCGAGAAGATGTGAAAGAAATACTGTCCCCCAGTGCAAGCATAAGAGCCAACCTCAGTCCTCTTAGCTTCAGGACGGAGGTCATATGTGACAGAAATACAGTCCCCCAGTGCAAGCATAAGTGCCAGCCTCACTCCTCTTAGCTCCAGGACGGGGGTCATATGTGACAGAAATACAGTCCCATAGTGCAAGCATAAGAGCCAACCTCAGTCCTCTTAGCTTCAGGACGGAGGTCATATGTGACAGAAATACAGTCCCCCAGTGCAAGCATAAGTGCCAGCCTCAGTCATCTTAGCTCCAGGATGGAGGCCACGTGTGAAAGAAATACAGTCCCCCACTGCAAGCATAAGAGCCAACCTCAGTCCTCTTAGCTCCAGGACGGGGGTCACGTGTGAAAGAAATACAGTCCCCCACTGCAAGGATAAGTGCCAACCTCAGTCCTCTTAGCTCCAGGACGGGGGTCACGTGTGACAGAAATACAGTCCCCCAGTGCAAGCATGAGAGCCAACCTCAGTCCTCTTAGCTCCAGGACGGGGGTCATGTGTGACAGAAATACAGTCCCCCAGTGCAAGCATGAGAGCCATCCTCAGTCCTCTTAGCTCCAGGACGGGGGTCACATGTGACAGAAATACAGTCCCATAGTGCAAGCATGAGAGCCAACCTCAGTCCTCTTAGCTCCAGGACGGGGGTCATATGTGACAGAAATACAGTCCCATAGTGCAAGCATAAGTGCCAACCTCACTCCTCTTAGCTCCAGGACGGGGGTCATATGTGACAGAAATACAGTCCCATAGTGCAAGCATAAGAGCCAACCTCAGTCCTCTTAGCTCCAGGACGGGGGCCATATGTGACAGAAATACAGTCCCCCAGTGCAAGCATAAGTGCCAACCTCAGTCCTCTAAGCTCCAAGACGGAGGTCATATGTGACAGAAATACAGTCCCATAGTGCAAGCATAAGTGCCAGCCTCAGTCCTCTAAGCTCCAGGACGGGGGTCATATGTGACAGAAATACAGTCCCATAGTGCAAGCATAAGAGCCAACCTCAGTCCTCTTAGCTCCAGGACGGGGGTCATATGTGACAGAAATACAGTCCCCCAGTGCAAGCATAAGTGCCAACCTCAGTCCTCTTAGCTCCAGGACGGGGGTTATATGTGACAGAAATACAGTCCCCCAGTGCAAGCATAAGTGCCAACCTCAGTCCTCTAAGCTCCAGGACGGAGGTCATATGTGACAGAAATACAGTCCCATAGTGCAAGCATAAGTGCCAGCCTCAGTCCTCTTAGCTCCAGGACGGAGGTAATATGTGACAGAAATACAGTCCCCCAGTGCAAGCATAAGTGCCAGCCTCAGTCCTCTTAGCTCCAGTCCCCCAGTGCAAGCATAAGTGCCAGCCTCAGTCCTCTTAGCTCCAGGACGGAGGTCACGTGTGAAATAAATGCAGTCCCCCACTGCAAGCATAAGTGCCAACCTCAGTCCTCTTAGCTCCAGGACGGAGGTCACGTGTGAAAGAAATACAGTCCCCCACTGCAAGCATAAGTGCCAACCGCAGTCCTCTTAGCTCCAGGACGGAGGTCATGTGTGACAGAAATACAGTCCCATAGTGCAAGCATAAGTGTCAGCCTCAGTCATCTTATCTCCAGGACGGGGGTCACATGTGAAAGAAATACAGTCCCCCACTGCAAGCATAAGTGCCAACCTCAGTCCTCTTAGCTCCAGGACGGAGGTCACATGTGAAAGAAATACAGTCCCCCACTGCAAGGATAAGTGCCAACCTCAGTCCTCTTAGCTCCAGGACGGAGGTCATATGTGAAAGAAATACAGTCCCCCACTGCAAGGATAAGTGCCAACCTCAGTCCTCTTATCTCCAGGACGGGGGTCACATGTGAAAGAAATACAGTCCCCCACTGCAAGCATAAGTGCCAACCTCAGTCCTCTTAGCTCCAGGACGGAGGTCACATGTGAAAGAAATACAGTCCCCCACTGCAAGGATAAGTGCCAACCTCAGTCCTCTTAGCTCCAGGACGGAGGTCACATGTGAAAGAAATACAGTCCCCCACTGCAAGGATAAGTGCCAACCTCAGTCCTCTTAGCTCCAGGACGGAGGTCACGTGTGACAGAAATACAGTCCCCCTCTACAAGCATAAGTGCCAGCCTCAGTCATCTTAGCTCCAGGACGGAGGTCATAAAGGGGCGAGTGAAACTGCTGCAAAAGCCCAAACACGGTATGCAGTGATATTATCGAATAGAAAACAACGAATGGATGCTTAAAAGAAGCCAAAACATGTTAAAAAGAAAAATAGGCATTTACAGAAAATGTGCATATGTGGTTGGGAATGGCAATAGTCGTTTTTGTAGTGGGGAAAGTATGTTTTTAAAAGGGAGTTTCGCGGGGGGAAACAACATAGAAGACTTTTATTGTTTTTAGATATTTTGTGTTCGTTAAAAATGTATTATTTGTTTCATAATTCGATATAATGACATGTAACACCCAAACATACCTACACTACCTTCAGAGAACCAGTGGCATGTCTAGACTCTTTTCAATGTGATGGCCCAAGTAGGGCACTAAGTTAGAGCACAAACAGATAATGTTCATAGTTTAGGATAATGGGCTAGCACCTGTGGTGGCCAATCAGATTCCAGCAGTAGCATGCGCCACCCCAGGCCACTCCCTGGCCACGCCTCTGCAGAGAACTCGGGAGTGAGTAGAGAGCACGCAGCAGTCTGTACCTGAGAGCGGGCAGCAACGTGAGGCAGACAAGCTTGAGTGTCAGTGATCTTGTACAGGGGATAGAGGACCCATAGGACTCCACACCATGCCTCTGTATACTCATGAAGGACAGGATGTTTAAGGTATTTCAAACAGTCCTACCTGGGAAAGCTTGTATTGGTAAGGTTTACAGTATTGGTAGGAAAAATGGTGATTCACCTCACCCGTGGCAAGCCCTAGTCTCGTTCCTCAGGCATGATGCGAGCAATATGGACCTGGAAAAGGCCAAGGGATGGAGCAATCCAAATGGAAGGTCAGTGTTGCCACCTTCTGCCAGAGCATTGTGAAGAAAGGGTCTGAAACAATGAGGCAGGATGCTTTGCCAGAGAACATAGAGTCAGATCACAAGCCTATTGAAGTCAGTAAATGATGAACATATTCTCGATCAGAATCCTAGTTAAGTCGGTTAGTGATGAGCAGCATGGGCTTGATCAGAAGTCTAGTGAAGTCAGTTAGTGATGAGCCTGGGCCTGATCAGAAGTCTAGTGAAGTCAGTTAATGATGAGTATGGGCTAGATCAGAAGCCTAGTGAAGTCAGTTAGTGATGAGCATAGGCTCGATCAGAATCCTATTTAAGTCAGTTAGTGATGAGCATGGGCTTGATCAGAAGCCTAGTGAAGTCAGCGACTGATGAGCATGGGCCTGATCAGAAGTCTAGTGAAGTCAGTTAATGATGAGCATGGGCCTGATTAGAAGTCTAGTGAAGTCAGTTAATGATGAGCATGGGCCTGATCAGAAGTCTAGTGAAGTCAGTTAATGATGAGCATGGGCTCCATCAGAAAACTAATGAAGTCAGTAAATGATGAGCATGGGCTTAATCAGAAGTCTAGTGAAGTCAGTTAATGATGAGCATGGGCTCGATCAGAAACCTAGTGAAGTCATTAACTGATGAGCATGGGCTTGATCAGAAGCCTAGTGAAGTCAGCGACTGATGAGCATGGGCCTGATCAGAAATCTAGTGAAGTCAGCAAATGATGAGCATGGGCTTGATCAGAAGCCTAGTGAAGTCAGTTAGATGAACATGGACTTGATCAGAAGCTTAGTGAAGTCAGTAAATGATGAACATGGGCTCGATTAGAAGCCTAGTGAAGTCAGTTAATGATGAACATGGGCTTGATCGGAAGCCTAGTGAACTCAGTAAATGATGAACATGGGCTTGATCAGAAGTCTAGTGAAGTCAGTTAGATGAACATGGGCTTGATCAGAAGCCTAGTGAAGTCAGTAAATGATATGCATGGGCTCGATCAGAAGCCTAGTGAAGTCAGTTAATGATCAACATGGGCTTGATCAGAAGCCTAGTGAAGTTAGCTAATGATGAGCATGGGCTTGATCAGAAGCCTAGTGAAGTCAGTGAATGATGAACATGGGCTTGATCAGAATCCTAGTGAAGTCAGCGAATGATGAACATGGGCTTTATCAGAAGCCTAGTGAAGTCAGCGAATGATGAACATGGGCTTGATCAGAAGCCTAGTGAAGTCAGTGAATGATGAACATGGGCTTGATCAGAAGCCTAGTGAAGTCAGTGAATGATGAACATGGGCTTTATCAGAAGCCTAGTGAAGTCAGTGAATGATGAACATGGGCTTTATCAGAAGCCTAGTGAAGTCAGCTAATGATGAGCATGGGCTTGTCAGACACCGAGATGAAGACATTGGAGAGGCACGTGTGGCATAGTATCAGGAGCTGTACACATGTCAAGGGGAGAGTAAATCAGATATGAAGCTATACCTAGGAGCTAATTTCTCAAGTCCCCAGAGTGTAAATTAAGTTGTTAAATACAGATGTAAATGTGTTACAACTCTCTTAGCATCTTTATTTATGCTCTGGGTCATTTTTGTGTTTTATGAAGAAGGTAGGTGGTCACAGAGCGGGCGTTTCGTTTCATGCTGGCGTGAAACCAAAGGATTCCTATGAAACCAGCAAAAAGCAGGCGGTTTCCTTTGCAATCCACTGTAAACACTTCCTGCCATGTCAGGCATTGTTTACTTCATTTGCATTGTGCATATGCAAAAGGGAGGCATAAAGGCACTTTGCCACCATTTCACACTTCCCTTTTGCACGCTGCAGTGCAAAGGGCAAAAATGGCGGGAGGCGACCTGTTTGCAAGTAAGTGCAAAGGTAAAGGCTTCCCTCCAGCCAGTTTAATGCCGGAAAGCAAATGGCCTCCCTAGTGTGCCCCGATATCCTGAGTGTCAATGAGTAAGAACTGACGTAGGACCATGATACAAAAGTGGAGATCAAAAGCGAAATAAGAAACATTTATTCTACATAACCAGGTCATAATGGAACAGATGGATTCCATTTGGAATTTTACAAGATGCTGGAGAACACATAATTCCCTCTCCCGAGAGAAGTCCATGAAGATGATCTAGTGAAATAGACATTCCACTGGACTGCTAAAGAGATCAGGATGTCAGTGATTTATAAATTGGGAAAAGATCACATGCGGTGTGGAAGCTACCAACCCATCTCCATGATTAACATGGAAGCCAGGATTGGCATCCAAGTGTGCACCAAGAAACTATATGGCAGGGGCCTGCAACCTTTGGCTCTCTGATGTTTTGGACCACAACTCCAACCAGAGTTAGCCAGCAAAGACAGTACCGAGGGATAATGGGAGTTGTGGTCCAAAACATCTGGCGAGCCACATGTTGCATACCCCTGCTCTATGGCATTGTTAGTGGCCTGGTGAGCAATATCCAGGCACAGCCACGACAGTACGAGCTCCCTGCATATGTCATGGTTAGTAATCTGATGCAAGTACTTGTAAAAGAAAGAAGACACTTCTCCATTAGTGGTTTCTACGGCTAAACGTTCATGCGGGGATAAAGAGCGCACCCGCCACTGGCTCATGAAGTGAGGTAGCGGGGACTCTCAAATGGATGTTTACTTGGGGGGCTTGTGACACAGTCACTTTAAATGTGATCCCCTTTAGAGGTGCAATTGCCTTCAGATGTAGATATATATCAAGTAGTCTCCAGACTGACTCTCCCTTTCTTACTCTGGCCAGGAGCATTGTTCGTTCAAGGCTGAAAGGCAAGAATTAGAATCTTGGCACGGTGCTCCTGCTTTCATTATTCCATCGATATCAATGGGCCTCATTACAACTGTGTCAGTCCGGAACGGCACCCGCCCGCAGAGTTCCACGGAAGCACCAGCACCATTGTTAACGGTGCCAGTGCTTCCGTGATCCCCATTCGCATGGAGTCCTTTGGGACTGAAATGGGAATGGGGATTTACAATTTACTGGCGCCTGACTTCCCAGAACGTCAGGGTTGTAATCCCCCTGTGTTACCGGCAAGCTAGGTGCAGGTAAATATTGCAAGTCCGGCGGGAACCCGCCAGTAGCACCGGCAGGGTTACTGCCGGGCTTGTAATGAGGCCCAATGTCCCTTCCTGCTCAGATTCAGGAGTGGAATTTGTCTCTGTACATAATGGTTGCTGTGCCAAAATCCCTTATGAGAGGCAAAGGACCATGCTTCAGTGCAGATCGGGATAGGTTAATTACTGCACATCCAATTTGGTCACTGGTGAATTGGTAGAAATTATTTTTGTGCGTTTTGCCACATATATATCTGGGGACGGGTATAGGGATATAATTAATGTAAAGGGGTTAAAGGAGGAACTGTTGGGGGTCTCTCCTTGCATATATATGTGACAAAATGTAACTGACAAAAAAAAGAATTGAGACCAAATCTCCAACCACCAAAACGATTTGCAGTAATCAACCCAAACCATGCAGATCTCCTGTTATGCCCTCTAACCAGTGTATGCAATGATTCATGTATATGCTGTATGGGAGGTTTTAATCTGAAATAAACAATTTAACCAATCAACAGTTTACCAACGCTTGACACACTGATTCTGCATTGTCCTCAGAATTACTCAACACTTTTCCCAGTCCACTCCCCAAGTAAGCAAGGATAACATGGGAGATGATTTAGGATCTATGCATCAAGGGTAAGCAGAGAATTGAGAAGCCTGGATGAGCCTCGCGGTGAGTATGTCCCATCAAACCCTAACTTTCTATTTTCTGATTGGTGAGAATCAGTCCACTACAACAGGTGGCCTTCATGAGGAAAACATCTTGCTGCGTCTCTGCATACCGTCCTGAACCTCACCCATGCCAAAAGGGAACATGATCACTAGAGTCATATGAAGATGCCCTTCAAAAAGTCTTTGCTCATTGGTGAAGCTGATTACTGAACGAACATGGCTGGCTGGGGGGCTCAATTCATCAGTGCCCACCACCAAACGCAGCAGAGCTAGCTGACGGAGGAAAAAGGCAAGCCCAAATGGATGATTGGGCCCGATCATCCCTGTTGTACCCATGAATGGGGGAGCAAGGGAACGGGAGGCTGCTTGTGCCAGGTTGAGGGGATTTAAGCATGACAGGATTCATTTTAATCAGTGAATTAGCATTGTGCTTCACAGGGGACCATTTAAAACATGGATTTGAATTTTTCGGTTTGGTGGAAATGTTAAGGGTTGAAGAGGTGCCTGAAGCGAGACCAGTTCTGGTTCTGACATAGCGTCACAGAGTTAGAATGGCTGAACGCATACTTGAATCACTCGCAGGGAGAAGCCCAGGCCTGGGTACATCTGGAGAATGGACTTTTTCTGTCACGGATGAAGATCTAGGTACCTCTTGTACAGAGCTAAAATTTGGATAAGTGGCAACATGTTAGGAAGTAGAGGAAGGATCAAAGCAAGAGGATAGTGGTCACTCCAGGATCATTATCAGGTCCTTGGTTGCAACAGAAAGGAATCCTGCAAAAGGATACACGTTACCATTGCACTCCTGTCTCACAGAAAGGAATGGGACTGGTGTTGAGAATGCTCAGGCAGAGATCAAATGAGAACAGGCGGATCTACAATCTCCCCTGAAAATTGAATTCCTCTCTCTTGAGCAGTAGGACATTCTCTAGTGGACCACTGCGAGTAAACAAACAAAGATTAACATTGTGATCCTCTAGGGCACCAGCGGGACATAGAAAAGTTTGAAAAGAACATAGAATAAGGCTGCGTTGTAAAAAAGAGAATGTTGACTCCACAGTTGAGACCTCGGTCACAAATAAGTACATAGAAGCATCTTTATCATCTTCTGTTCGAGGAAAGTAATTGACTGTTAAGTTACATGGAGAGACCCTCCCTGCCCCTACTGGTTCACCAATTCTCTAGCAACCCATATTGCACGGGCACTCCTGGAGCATTTAGTCTGGCCAGCATGCATCATCTGCTCAAAATTCCACAAGCGCATCCGTGACGTCGCCAGCATTCAGCCTCACAAGCACTCACACAGCAAATGCACATGTCCACTCTTAAAGTATTCATACACCGATACAGGTCACCACATTTCTCCCTCCTTAAGGTACATAAGCTAATCACTGCACTGTGTCTTCCAAGACAAACACAGATATGACACCAAAATAGAATGAAGCAACACAAACTCTAGCTCCACCAACTTTCCCAGAAGCACAGGTGTATCAGAATTGTTAGGTTGTGACTCCTGCTACCACAGTCACCACGACACGTCACTTACACACCCCCAAAGCCATAACTACATGCACTGACTACAGCAATGCAACCATACACCCAACCAGGGTACATGACACACACACACCATCGGAGGACAAAATGCTAACATAAGGATAGAGCACAGCAGTCATTGCGACTATGTCCCTGATACACCTACAAGGTCAAGGTACTTAATGGAAGCAATGAAAACAAATAACAGAACATGTAAAAAGGACAGACAACTACAGACAACCTTGAGGTGGCAATGATACACCTGCATGGTCAAAGTACCACAAAATGACCAAGGTGGTCTGCAAAAAGGACACAGATATCAGGAAGGATGTATTTGGTCATACTGACAATGGCAGCAACACACCTGCCAGGTCAGATTGCAACACAGGGACCAGTCACACTCCATAAATTCACCCAAGCATCATAAAGACATAATTGGAACTATGGAAAAACTATGGAAAAGGGCAACTACACGTCTGCCCTATAATGAGCAGCACAGATGATCACACCAACAATGGCAGCAACTCTTCCACAGGGTCAACATGCTAATCAGTAACCAATCACACTCCACACAATCACCCAACCATGGTACAGGCACACTAAGAGGCATGGCAGGGTGCAGCTACAAATCTACTCCTTCATAAGCAGATCAATCAGTTATGTCAACAGTGGCACTGACACACGGATAGGGCCAGCATACCACTTGACGACCAATTATGATTCTGGCATCCACCCAACCATGGGGCATGCAGAGATGTTGAGTACCACTGGAGGGTGAAACTACACATCCGCCCGATCGTGAGCAGAACCCACAGTCACACCAAGAAATGTAGCAACATTGTGTTGTATTGTAGGATTTATATAGCATCTTTTCCCATTTGTATGGCCTCAAAGAGCTTTGTGGTAGGAACGCCCTCGGGGACCGAAGTCCAGGTATGGGAAAGTTTTAAGAGGAGGCTTAAGATGCGTGTGTGCATTTGGCCAATTTAGGACTTAGGAGGGCTGGCTAGGCCCCAGTAAGCAGCCCAAGAGCTCAGGCACGTGGCTGGTGCTGAGGGTGGTCAGGAAAGAGTGCTACTGCAGAAGACTCAATATGTAATCAGCTAGACCGAATTTGTCATAGGTTGTCACTGTATTCTAATGGTAGAGGTGTTGAGGCAAGTCTGGTGTTTCAGTGTGAAATTTTGATGTCAACAGCTAGAATTTGTCATAGTCGTAGCTGCTTTCTAGAGTGCCTGGATGGAAAGCCGTGCCTGAGACAGATGTCAACGAAGTGGTGCGTTTATACATAGCTACGTTTAGAAGGAGCCAATCTTTGATGTCGCTAAGTCATCCGATCCTCTGTGGGAATAAAAAAACAGTTACCATTGCAGATCTTTTCGAAGCATAATGGCAGGCTACCCCTGAGTCTACCAAGGGCAATAGACTGGTTGTCCTAGAACATCTTCTAAGTGGGACAGCCAGGCTACCATGGAAACCAGTCTAATGGAATTCAATGAGTGCAATAGACATATATAGTAAATAGACATAGCTACTACATATCTTTCATGTTCTACAAATGCTAATGAAAGCAGTTTAATAAGCACGATATCAAGGATACCTGCATGTAACTACTGTGCATTACAATGGCTAACCTAAGCAGTTATAAGTGCAATGGGGGTTACTAACATATATCTTTGAGCATCATGGGCAGGCTGACGCTTGTGGGCGTTATGATCTAAACCTGCTTTGCTTTCCTCTGGTTGTAGTGCCAGGTTACCCGCATATCCAGGCACAACCCCATGGCTGACCTTGTAAGTATTGTTGGCAAGCTAATATCAAACGGTCAGGTCCAGTATCAAGGCCCCGGAGCAGAGGCAAGCCATCCTGGCGGTTTTTTAAGTACCAAAGGGGCAATCTCAGTATATCTTCTTGGTGCAATTAACAGTCTGTCCTAAAAGGGCTTTGGGCACATTAGACCAATTGTCACCTATGACCTATTTCAACACAAACATCCACAAAGGGTCATCCTGCCCTTCTGTGACCAATGGCAATCATGCCTCACATGAATGCATAGAAATGTGCAAGTCTTTCTAGCCCTATGCAAACACTCAAACCTATACCTGCCTCACTATCAAATAGCATTCACTTTCATGCCCGCCACGCATGCCAGAAACACACATAACGGATGCCACGCCAGCAAGTGCACAACCTCCATGCACGTAGCAATCACACCACCAGATACAATGTGTTCACCTGCTATACAAGCCCATATTGCCAGATTGCATCTTCTTTCAGACAGCATACTTCCGCCCCAGACTTCCAACAATGTTCCTGTCCTGGCACACAGTAGCACTCGCGGCTCAGGCTGGGAACACCACACACCCCACGCCATGGCCAACACAAACTGCCTGCACCGAAGAGGCCCAGACCTACAGATATAGTGGTCGAGAACTCCTTGCAAATGCTCTTGAAGTGAGACACAAATTAGGTTCTACAAGAACAATGCTCCCTGGGCTTGTTTCTCTGGCAATGGGGAAATGTACAGGACCGCACTGATGCTGAAATGGACTGTTGGTGGCTGAACACCTCACCACAAATATCACGCCTTGGCCTTGAACCACTGTATAGACGTGATCTCTCCAGTCTCTATGTCTGCTGACTCGTGCTCAAGCCCTGTGCTCCTGCCCTATGGTGAGTCACAACACAAAAAGGTAGTCCCAGCCACGTGCGCTGCAGAATGGCTGCCTCACAAAAGGGCCAGAGCACACCTCCTTCCCATGTGAAGATGCGTCACACCTGCAGTGGTGAGCTACAGCCAACAACCCATTTAGCAGAAGGGTCAACCTGCCTTACACAGAAGACAACATGGACAAAGAGTGCAGCAGCACCGGCCTGCAGAGGCCCCTCAGGACAAATCAATAAACAATTTACCTCCTTTTATTTATTTATTTGTTTATGTATAGTGCAACAGCTCCGGGGCATCGTGGCGCTTGTTACAGAAAGAAGAAACTTAATTACAGGTCTTACATATACATACATTGTTGTACAGTGATACATACATACAATGCAGTGAGAATCGGGCAGGGAAGAGGAGGAGGGATGGGGGGTGTTAGTTGAAGAGACTGGGACTTCAGTGGCTGCAGTGCTCAAAATCCAGGTGAGATGCTATCCATGCCATGTGGTCACAGCTACCCCATGCCCAGGTCCCACAAGCCAGGACACACTAACTCCATGAGTCCAGTCACGAGGGCCTTCCTGCCACGATTGCTGCAGCCTCCGCCATCTGAGGGCACCTCCTGGGCTTGCCACTACTTTGAGGTAAGGATGCCTTCTTCTGGTGGAAGCTGGGTCATCTCGTTCTCTCTCCTCTGTCTCCCTCACAGCTGGGGTTTGGCAAACTCATTACCAGCATTGAAAAGAAGGGGGATGCAAACTCCACAGATGAGACCTCAGTCACAAGAAATCCTTAGAAGTATATGAATCCATCATCCTTACTTACAGGTCATCTTGGCAGGTAAGTAACAGAAACTGGATACCCATCAGTACACCCATCCTCAAGCAACCCATATCCAACTATCACTCCTGGAATGTTCTGCCAGGCAAGCACACATCATCTGCGCAACATTCCACATGCCCTCTATGACATCACTAGCAATCTCACATGCAGACACACATCACAGTAGCCACACACCAGATAAAGGTCACCACACTTCTCCCTGCTAAGGGAACACTGCCTCCTCCAAAGAAATCCCAGATACAGACATGCTGCATATTCTCCCTGCTAATGGACCACACGACAATCACCACACTGCCCCTTCAAAGAAATCACAGATATGGACAGGCCACCAACACAGAAATGGACGCCACACTTCTCCCTGCTAAAAGAACACAAGCCAATCACAATGCTGCCTCCTCCAATAAAACCACAGATGCAGACACGCCACCAGCACAGAAATGGACACCACACTTGACACTTCTCCCTGCTAAAGGAACACAAGCCAATTACCATGCTGCCTCCTCCAATAGAACCACAGATGCAGACACGCCACCAGCACAGAAATGGACACCACACTTGACACTTCTCCCTGCTAAAGGAACACAAGTCAATCACCATGCTGCCTCCTCCAATAAAACCACAGATGCAGACACGCCACCAGCACAGAAATGGACACCACACTTCTCCATGCTAAAAGAACACAAGCCAATCACAATGATGCCTCCTCCAATAAAACCACAGATGCAGACACGCCACCAGAACAGAAATGGACACCACACTTCTCCCTGCTAAAAGAACACAAGTGAATGACAATGCTGCCTCCTCCAATAAAACCACAGATGCAGACACGCCACCAGCACAGAAATGGACACTACACTTCTTGCTCCTAACCTGCTATCAGTGAACAGGCGGAGAGACAACAGCAAAGCCCCAGAGTGGGAGGGGGAGGTCACGGGTCTCTCTTTGTGGAAGTTGAAAGGAAGGGAAGTGTTCGGCTCTCTCAGGAAATAAGTGGCCGCCTGTGGAGTCCTGAACTTAAAAGACAGACCATCAAAGGCACGGTTGGCTGATGCAAATTCCAAGCTGACTTGTATTTCTGATGAGGTTAATTGCTACAGAAGTCAAGTCTGCCCTTTAGCACATGCTGTGAAAGGAACTGGTGCCTCGGCTATTCTCTTCTGAGGAAGTTTTGAGCCTGTGCCCCTGGCAGCCAAGACTGGTTCGAAAGGTCTGTTTTTCTATTTCGTATGTGGTTGCCATTTCTCTGAGGCTTGGAACCCGCACGTTTAGCGTGTTCATGAAAGGCGAGGCTACATTTAAATAGAAGCGAGACGAGCGGTGAAGTGGGGGTACGGGGGCACACGAGCAGGCATTAAACTATTTAAGGCCAAATATGGGGGTACGTGAACACTACTGATGTCTGTGCTATTTGGGATGGGTGAGGTCCCGCTGAAGGGTATTAAGCCCGTCAGTCATTTAAATTGATTGAGGCAGCGGTGAAATGTATGAAGCAAGTGAGGGGTTAAGTGAGATTGAATCGAGGTGTAACTGCCCAAGAAAGGGGACTGGGCGAGACTCCACTGAAGGGAATGAAGCAAGTGAGTGAGACAATGTGCGGCTTAGGTGAAGTCCCCGAAGAACGTGTGTGAGGATTAGTGAGGCATCACTGCACTCGGTGTGAACAAGAAGAACCACGTGTTTTAGGTGTTTGTGGCGGTTCATCGCACATGAGTGGGACTTCACTGAAGTGGCTGGGGCCAGTGGTGTGAAAATGACTGAACAATATTCAAGAGCATTGGGCCTGTGATGTGGGAAGGAATGAGATGTCACTGAATGTGCATTAGGCCAGTGTTAAGGGAAGGAATGAGACCACACTTCAGTGCACTATGCATGGTGTTAGGCGGAAACCTGTGCAGTTCCCTCTGGGACCACTGCAAAAGATTTAGGACTACAGGCGTTGGCGGTGAACCCACTTGGTAGCAGTCTGTACCACACAGATTCACTTGGTAGCTGTGGCTGAGCAGTCAGACTTCTCTCAAGAAAAGTTGAACAGTATGTGGAGTATACAACATAGGGCAATTCTTCACAGCAAGACAAGCAAACACGCAACAAGGCTTAGTGTAAAGATAGTAAGGTATTTATTTATAACACAACATCTATGGAAAACACTGAAGCAAATCACGGCAAACAAATCAAACACAATTAATCTACGAAGTAGAAAACGATCAATCCCCCTAGCAAAATATCGACAACTCTAGGTTCTACCGGTACCACTTATTTCCAGACAGAGGTGTGTATCTCAACCTAGATGACACTCGAATATTAGTTAGGAAGGGAGAGAAAAAGATAGGCAGGTTTTGAAATCAACACAGTTCAATTCTATGCGGATAAAATGCAAGGCAGGAAGGCAAGAATCACAATAGATCGTAAAGTTCAGAGGCCAGGCCTACTCGGAGAGAGGCAAGGCGCGATGTCCCAAAAAGTCTCTAGTGGAGATGCATTCAAGTCTTTATAGCAAATTGTTATCGGCAGATTGAACCAGTTCAGAACAAAGAATGAGCAAAGCTTGGAGGCGACCGAGCGGAACGGAGAGGATTAAGACACCTCACTCGAACCGAACGAAAGGGAAGCCAGGCGGACACGGTACCTTGTTGTGGAGGGCAGCTCCGGCGGGGGCAGTTGTTCCTGGTGGTGGATGCACGTCGGGTCTTTGCCAAGAGTAGAGATGATCTCGTCGTCGAAGGAAAGTGAAGTCCGGTGCACCACCAGGGAAGAGACCAGCCGCGGAGTGCTCCGTCACAAGGCACCACCTTTTGGTCGCAGTACAGGGGTAGTGGCTATCCGGTTGCCGAGGTGCTCTGCATGGGCAATTCGACCACTGCGTCCTGAGGCGAATAAAAAGCGAAGGGGACTGGTTGTTCCCACCAGTCAGGGGAAGAGACTCTCCGACAGGGAGATCTCCTCTGTCGTCGGGAAGTGGTGAGTCGGCTCAGCAGGGCTCAACCAGAGGTGTCGTCGTTGCAGGTCGGCTCAGCGTTACCCTCGTCGGATTCTTAGGTCCTGTGGCGACTTCTGAAGATCCAGTCCCAAAAGCCCTGCTTTTATGCAGAAGACCCCCATTCATTCAGCCTAGCTGTCAATCAACACATGCTAAGTGGTGAGCGGGAAGGCTCACCACCTGGGCCAATCACTCCAGAGTGCGACCTGAGTTGGCAAGGCAACTCGGTCCAGGGTGCCTAAACCCCCTCCCACACCCCTGAGGTAACCCAGACAGAATGGCACCACTTTGGAGGGTCTCTGTACAGAGGCCCGCCAAAAGTGGAACAAGGGCTCAACCTTTGGTTTAGGAGTCACAGAGACGAACACAGACGCCATTTTAAAACCGAGTTCTGGCAGAAACTACCACTCGATAAACTTATTTAAGATAAGTAGATCGGTGGTACGTCAGAGATAAATGAGAAAAAGTATCAATCTCCAACAATGGGACGAATCCCATAGGGTTATGTTCGGGATCGAACATAACAAGTAGTTTCCACTGCCACCAGCCAAAACTCGACGAGGGGGGACGAGACAGTGCCCCCTCGAGTAACAGATCCAGGAGTAATCAAATTACCCCTACTAGTACGTCCACAACAAGATGGTTGGTACTAGTTCTGTTAGTAAATTTAGGTCTAGTAAAGTCAATGGTGACTTTACATGCCCGGGGAGACAGTAGTCAGTCCCCGGGTATGGAGTTTATGGTGGGGGACCCGCTAGGGCGCCCCCGTGTTACGACATGTAGGGTGCGGTGTAACACACATAGAAAAACATATGAGACCCTATGGAGTAAAAGACCCCATAGCCCATCGAACACATTGACATTTCAAAGGAATTACACACATACATGTCCAAGAGTGGGAGAAAAGAGTCTCACTCTTGGCAGGATGGAAAAAACAAACTCCAGAAATCCAGCAAAGCTGCTGGGGGACTCACTAGGTTAGGAAATTCAGCCTAAACAGAGAATTCTCCCTAACACTCGTCCCCCCCCAGACTAAGGGACAGGAGGATTTAATCCACTCCTGGATGAATCTCATACCTCTAGTCGATGACATACATCCTAGAGAGACCATCAGCATTTTGGTGGTGACACCCTAACCTGTGCTCAATGGTGAAATCAAACCCTTGCAAGCAGATCGACCATCTCAATAGTTTGGGGTTCTCCCCTTTCATTTGCATTAACCATCTCAAGGGTTGGTGGTCAGTCTGAATAACAAAAGTAGAACCATACAAGTACGGCCTAAACTTCTTCAGAGCCCACACGATAGCAAAGCACTCTCTTTCGATTGTTGCCCACCTTGTTTCAGGATCCTTCAGATTGCGGCTGATGAAGCAAACGGGGTGCTCCCTACCTTTCCCATCCAGTTGACTGAGTACGGCACCTATCCCTACATTGGAAGCGTCTGTCTGCACAATGAAGTGTTGGCGGTAATCAGGAGCTCTGAGTACTGGGGCTTGGCAAAGAGCCTGTTTCAGGTTTTCAAAAGCCTGATTGCACTCCTCGTTCCATTTAACCTTTGTAGGAAATTTGGGCGAGGAGATGACATTCAGTGGAGAAGCTATGGTCCCATAGTTCTCTATGAAATTCCTGTAATACCCAGTGAGGCCTAGAAAGGCTCTCACCTGGGTTGGAGTATTCGGTGTTGTCCAATTTTGCACAGCTTCAATCTTACTGAGCAAAGGCCTTATTTCTCCACCGCCTACCTCATGCCCAAGATAGACTCCCTTACTCTGTCCAATTTGGCATTTACTTGCCTTTATGGTCAGATTGGCTCGTCCAAGAGCCTGCAAAACATCTCTCAGGTGGATTACATGTTCTTCCCAGGAATTGCTGAACACTGCGATGTCATCCAAGTATGCCATGCAGAAGTCCTCCATCCCATTCATAACCTGGTTTACCATCCGTTGAAACGTAGCAGGTGCATTCTTCAGTCCGAAAGGCATTACCTTAAACTGGTATAAGCCAACGGGGGTAGAAAATGCAGTTTTCTCCTTGGCATGGTCTTTCAGGGCTATTTGCCAATAGCCTGACGTCAAGTCAAATGTGCTGAGGAACTTGGTGGCGCCAAGTTTATCCACCAACTCATCTGTTCTTGGCAAAGGGTGGGCATCAGTCGTGGTGACTGCATTAAGAGCTCGATAATCCACGCAGAATCTAAGTTCTTTAGATCCGGCCTTTGGTACTAACTCAACTGGGCTAGACCATGGACTAGTAGAGGGCTCTATTACCCCGAGATCAAGCATCTTGCTGACCTCACCTTTGATGTGGGTTCGTACGTTTTCTGACATGCGGTATCCTCTGCTTTTGACCGGCAGACAGTCACCAGTGAGTATGTCGTGCTGGCCCCAAGGGGTCAAGCCTGGTGAAAGCGAGAACAGAGAGGCAAACTGATTCAACATAGTTTTGCACTCTTCTTGTTGCTCGGGTGTCAGATTGGAGGAGAGATTCACTCCTTCAATTTTTTTCATCTAAAGGTAAGCCTCTGAGGAGATCCGGAAGAGCTTCACTCTCTTCTTCTTCCTCGGATGATGCTAGAAGCAACGCTCCTACATCAGGTCGTGAGACATACGCTTTAAGTAGGTTGGTGTGAAAGACTGTCGGAGCCTCCTTGGGATTGCCCAAGTCCACCAGATAGTTCACCTCTCCGAGTTTACCCACTACTCGGTAGGGTCCCATCCACTTATCTTGCAAGGCCCTCTGCCTTGTTGGGATCATAACGAGAATGAGCTGGTCTTGAGCGAACTCAACCATGTTAGCCTTTTGATCGTGCCAGTGCTTGACCAATGCTTGTCCAGCTTTCAAGTTATCGCTTGCTTCCGTCATCATGTGCGACATTCTCCTCCGGAGACCTATCACGTAGTAAGTCACTCTGACTGGCTTGGGGGAAGGAGCACTCTCCAACCCCTCCTTAATCAGGGCCAATGTACCTCTGACGGGATGACCATAGAGTAGTTCGAAGGGAGAGTAACCTACTCCCTCCTGAGGGACTTCTCTATAAGCAAAGAGAAGGCATGGCAATAGAAGGTCCCACTTACTCTTAAGGGGTTCCTCTAGAGCACCTATCATGCTCTTCATGGTTCGGTTGAACCGTTCTACCAATCCATTGGTTTGTGGGTGGTAAGCCGTTGAGAACTTGTAAGTTACTCCGCAGGTTTTCCACATGGCTTTCATGTAGTGGGACATAAAGTTTGACCTCCTGTCAGCGATTACTTCCTTAGGAAACCCGACCCTGGTAAAAATATCAAGGAGGGCCTTAGCCACAGCCGGAGCTGTAACAGTCCTCATAGGAATTGCCTCAGGATACCTAGTAGCATGGTCTACTACAACAAGTATAAACCTGTTGCCTGAGGAGGTTGGAGGATCAAGGGGACCAACAATGTCAATCCCTACTCTCTCAAATGGGACTCCCACAACCGGGAGAGGCACTAACGGTGCCACGTTCTTGGATCCAACCTTACCAGAGATCTGGCAGGTGTGGCAGCTCCTGCAGTGTTTTTCTACTTCGGCCCCCATCTTTGGCCAATAAAAGTAGAGCGAAAGCCTTTCCTTAGTCTTCTTGAAACTCAAGTGTCCAGCCAAAGGAATCTCGTGGGCTAACTGCAAGAACTGTGGTCTGTTCTCTTGGGGTACTACAAGGTGTTTGTAGTCTCCAGGTGCAGACTCGGTCGGTTCACTGTAGAAGAGGCCATCTTCCCAGTGCAACCTGTATTTCCCAGGCTCTTGCCCTTCAGCCTGAGCTTCTGCCTGATGGCGAAGACCTTCCAGAGTTGGACATTCTCTCTGTCCCTTACTGAAGTCTGCCCTGCTGGGTCCACCTTCTGCCAGTAAAGACTGCAGCTCAGGATGGTCAACAGGATCCAGATCTCCAATGAGTTCCTGGCCTTCCATTAGCTCTTCCTCAGAGTCTAATTCTACCACGCAGGGTTGTACCTCCCTCTCAGCCTCGGCTGGAGGTGGAGTTACGGGTGTGACGTTGAACAACCGCGGGGAAGTCCGTGTCGGCTGCACTGGAATGCTGGCGGCTGGTTTCGGGATAGAAGTCTTAGGTTTCCCCTTTGCTTCTGATTTCTTGGAGACAGCGGCCGACAATTCCAGTGGAGCAGGAGTGATTTCTTTCTTCATCATCTCCGGGAGAGTACCGCGCATGGTCCTCTCTCGTGCGGGTCTGGTTAGCTCCTGTAACCGTTTACTAGGAGGTCTGGGAGTATGCAATACAACTCCGAGAGTTTTCAAATCGTTACCCAACAGTACGCGTCCTGGTACCTCACTCTGTATGCTGACAGGTATCTTCACAGTCATGTCGTTACACTGGATGAGAACTGGTAATTGGGGAAGCATCTGCACAGGCCCTCCAGCTAACTTGGTGAGGCGTTTGGGTGCCTTAGCAACATCCTCAGCCTGAAAAAACGATTTATCCACCACAGTTATGCTGGCCCCAGTGTCCCTAATGGCAGGAGTCTCCTGACCATTCACCTGGACACTGTCCTTATAATACTCTTTAGTATTATCGGGGATAGAATTATAGACATCTAAATTCTGTTGTTCCCACAACCCCAGAGATACTAAAGAAACGCTGGCTGAGACTCCAATGGGTTCGTCAGCTAGCAGTAGAAAGTTTCCACTTGCCATTTGGACTTCCTCCTCTGGAGCGAAGGCTAAGGAGACAAGCTGGACCCCTGAAGGTTTACCCTTACATCTGGGATCTCCTTTCACGTGGTCAGTCGAGCCACAAACAAAGCATTTACCGAATGCTTTCTGGAATGGTGGCTTGTTCTGACCTCCTTCCGGTTTGGCACCAGAAGACACACTATTCTGCTGTGGTTTTCCCGGTGGCTTACCCTTCTGGTTTTGTTTGGGGCCCTCTTTGGAATATGAGTTATTCGAATTCTCTTTTGAGTCTTTTTTAGGCTGTTTTCCCTCATCCTTTTTCTGAGTTGCCCCAGAATCCTTATGAGTAGCCCTGTTGGTAACCCACAAGTCAGCAGCCTTAGCTAGTGCCCTGGAATCCAATTCCCTCGAATCAGCCAAGTGCTGTCTGAGCTCAGGAGAACAGGCATCATAAATAGACTCCAACATAAAAAGATTTCTCATACCCTCATAAGTGTTCACTTTGTAACCCTTAATCCATCCCTCTAAGTTTTTCAACCCTTCACTCACCCAGGTAGCCCAAGGGGTACCATCATGCTTTTTGAGGGTTCTAAACCTCTTAAGATACTGGGAAGGGGTCTTCCCGAATCTAGCTATCAAAGCTAGTTTCACACTTTCGTAATCCGTCTTATCCGCCTCCCCCAACTCCATTACCACATCAGTCGCAACAGGAGGGAGCCTAGAGAACAACCAGGGAAGCAACGCATTCCCGGTGATGTCCTGGAGCCCATGATTGTATTCAAACAGTTTCAACCAATCCAACACATCCAATCTCGGTTCATGCATACCCACTAATTCCTTCGGCATCCGGGGTCTTTTGGGACTGGAGCTCCTAGAGGAACCAGAGGAGAGAGAAGCATTTTCCATAGACAACTTTTTCATTTCTAACTCGTGATTAAGTTCTATTTCTCTGAGTCTTAACTCAGCTTGCTTCTGCTCAGCCTGGGCATTCATCCGTCTGAACTCGAGCTCTTGGTTTCGTTCAGATTGAGCCAAGAACCGTTTATATTCTAATTCGAGCTTCATTTTTTAAAGTTCAAAATAAGCAGGGTTACTTGTGGGACCTGGTATGGGCCCCGTAGGCACAGCTGGTAAGGCAGGTAGAGGAGCGGGGGAGACAGTTTCGTTAGCCTCTCCGTCCTCGTCAGCCTCTTCATCGCTATTATCAGAATCACGATTCAGATCAACACCATTACTGTCGTCTACATTCGCTGGGGAGATTGGTTTCCTCTGAACCAGTACCCAGACTTTGGTTCGCCAGCAATCTCTCTATTAGTTCTGACTTCTTGCCTCTTACAGAAAGATTCTCTTGCCTACAGAGAGCTTGCATACTCTCAGTATTTTCACCTGACAAGGATTCTTGACTGTAAGTTTCCATCGTAGACATGTTTGTGAAAGTTGCTTTTTAGTGCTAAGCTTTGTGGTTAGTTATCCTACAGTGTCGAAAAGCACTCTAAACTGTATACTCGATACAAATCCCACCGCTGTACACCAGTGTTAGGCGGAAACCTGTGCAGTTCCCTCTGGGACCACTGCAAAAGATTTAGGACTACAGGCGTTGGCGGTGAACCCACTTGGTAGCAGTCTGTACCACACAGATTCACTTGGTAGCTGTGGCTGAGCAGTCAGACTTCTCTCAAGAAAAGTTGAGCAGTATGTGGAGTATACAACATAGGGCAATTCTTCACAGCAAGACAAGCAAACACGCAACGAGGCTTAGTGTAAAGATAGTAAGGTATTTATTTATAACACAACATCTATGGAAAACACTAAAGCAAATCACGGCAAACAAATCAAACACAATTAATCTACGAAGTAGAAAACGATCAATCCCCCTAGCAAAATATCGACAACTCTAGGTTCTACCGGTACCACTTATTTCCAGACAGAGGTGTATATCTCAACCTAGATGACACTCGAATATTAGTTAGGAAGGGAGAGAAAAAGATAGGCAGGTTATGAAATCAACACAGTTCAATCCTATGCGGATAAAATGCAAGGCAGGAAGGCAAGAATCACAATAGATCGTAAAGTTCAGAGGCCAGGCCTACTCGGAAAGAGGCAAGGCGCGATGTCCCAAAAAGTCTCTAGTGGAGATGCATTCAAGTATTTATAGCAAATTGTTATCGGCAGATTGAACCAGTTCAGAACAAAGAATGAGCAAAGCTTGGAGGCGACCCAACGGAACGGAGAGGATTAAGACACCTCACTCGAACCGAACGAAAGGGAAGCCAGGCGGACACGGTACCTTGTTGTGGAGGGCAGCTCCGGCGGGGGCAGTTGTTCCTGGTGGTGGATGCACGTCGGGTCTTTGCCAAGAGTAGAGATGATCTCGTCGTCGAAGGAAAGTGAAGTCCGGTGCACCACCAGGGAAGAGACCAGCCGCGGAGTGCTCCGTCACAAGGCACCACCTTTTGGTCGCAGTACAGGGGTAGTGGCTATCCGGTTGCCGAGGTGCTCTGCACGGGCAATTCGACCACTGCGTCCTGAGGCGAATAAAAAGCGAAGGGGACTGGTTGTTCCCACCAGTCAGGGGAAGAGACTCTCCGGCAGGGAGATCTCCTCTGTCGTCGGGAAGTGGTGAGTCGGCTCAGCAGGGCTCCACCGGAGGTGTCGTCGTTGCAGGTCGGCTCAGCGTTACCCTTGTCGGATTCTTAGGTCCTGTGGCGACTTCTGAAGATCCAGTCCCAAAAGCCCTGCTTTTATGCAGAAGACCCCCATTCATTCAGCCTAGCTGTCAATCAACACATGCTAAGTGGTGAGCGGGAAGGCTCACCACCTGGGCCAATCACTCCAGAGTGCGACCTGAGTTGGCAAGGCAACTCGGTCCAGGGTGCCTAAACCCCCTCCCACACCCCTGAGGTAACCCAGACAGAATGGCACCACTTTGGAGGGTCTCTGTACAGAGGCCCGACAAAAGTGGAACAAGGCTCAACCTTTGGTTTAGGAGTCACAGAGACGAACACAGACGCCATTTTAAAACCGAGTTCTGGCAGAAAATACCACTCGATAAACTTATTTAAGATAAGTAGATCGGTGGTATGTCAGAGATAAATGAGAAAAAGTATCAATCTCCAACAATGGGACGAATCCCATAGGGTTGTGTTCGGGATCGAACATAACAAGTAGTTTCCACTGCCACCAGCCAAAACTCGACGAGGGGGGACGGGACAGTGCCCCCTCGAGTAACAGATCCAGGAGTAATCGAATTAGCCCTACTAGTACGTCCACAATAAGATGGTTGGTACTAGTTCTGTTAGTAAATTTAGGTCTAGTAAAGCCAATGGTGACTTTACATGCCCGGGGAGACAGGAGTCAGTCCCCGGGTATGGAGTCTATGGTGGGGGACCCGCTAGGGCGCCCCTGTGTTACGACACGTAGGGTGCGGTGTAACACACATAAAAAAACATATGAGACCCTATGGAGTAAAAGACCCCATAGCCCATCGAACACATTGACATTTCAAAGGAATTACACACATACATGTCCAAGAGTGGGAGAAAAGAGTCTCACTCTTGGCAGGATGGAAAAAACAAACTCCAGAAATCCAGCAAAGCTGCTGGGGGACTCACTAGGTTAGGAAATTCAGCCTAAACAGAGAATTCTCCCTAACACATGGGGTGTGGGAAAGAAGGAGACTTCACTCAAGTGCATTATGCATGGGGTGTGGGAAAGAAGGAGACTTTACTCGACTGCATTATATGTGATGTGGCAAAGAAGGCGACTTTACATGTATAATGCACTTAAGTGATGTGGGAATGGATGAGACTTTACTTAAGTGCATTATGCACGTGAAGCGGGAAAGAAGGAGAGCTTGCTCGATTGCATTATGCATGAGGTGTGGGAAAGAAAGAGACTTAATTGAAGTGTAATTCTTCTGAAAAAGCAGTAGAGAGTGAAGGGAGAGGGAATGCGTGAGAGATCCTGCTGTGCACGAGGGCGGATATGTGGGCAATAACTATAAACAGTGTCTGGGTTTCAGGGACACCCTAGAGGAAAGGGCAGAGTGTGCCAGCTGAATATTGCCACTGGAAGACCCTGCCTTTTGCACAAATGAATGTTTGTGTCCTGCAGTTAGCAGCGAGCGCGCCATCGTCTGCCTTTAAAGAGATGCCCATGACGAGGGCCGCCATTTCCTCACGTGAAATTATCCTGCGCCTTTCTCACAAAAATCCAGCTCGGAAAGCATGGCGCTTGCTTTGTGTTAGCGGCTGTGAAAAGCTGCCCCCTGCAGCGGGATTTCTGGGGGTAGCAGAAGGTCACGCCGCTGCTTCTGCGAGATCAAAGGTGAAGGTAGAAGTGAGTCCATTCTGTATGTCAAGGAGTTTTGATAGAGAAAGAGTGGGGGGAAATGAATGGCGGAAACCTTTGATTTATTCATTACTATTGGGAATTTCTCTGGCAATCTCGTGCAACAACAAAAGTGGAAAAATGAAATGCGACTTAGTTTTCGTCCAACTCCAAATGGGGCAGTTGGCACTTATCAGACAGGCCCTATCCCCTCTGCATGGGACTGCAAGCTAGGGTGGGAAACTCTTTGATAGTTTTTTGCGGGACACTTGCCCACAAGGCGGCGTTGACGTCACAGCGTCATCCATGTTTGGCCCTCCCCTTTTTTAATTTGCATTTTTTTAATGGCTCCTTTAGAGCCTGCATGTCGAGCTGTAATGCTCTGACACCAGGCTTAATTGAAATGCAAAAGGTTTGTCCTTGGGAGGTGATGGTCACGTTTTTTAACTGCAAACATGACAATCACTACCCAGGAACAAACCATTAGCATTTGAATAAAGCCAGCTGTCGAGCGTTACAGCTCGACCTGCAGGCTCTGAAGGAGCCAGGGCTGCAGAGCAGCCCGGGGAAAGAAAGCAGCAGGCGGCAGCGCCTTGCTGTGTAAATGCCCACTTCAGTTTGCAGAGTGGCTGGGATGGATGCAGGTTGTCCTGCCGAAAGTCGGGACAACCGCGTCCTGCACAGCCACTCTGCAAACGGCGGTACAGAGTCCCTAATAGCGGGACAATCCCGCAAAACGGCGGGCGAATGCGCCGCGGGACGCGGCATGGCAGGTGCCGCCCCTTAGTGGGGGTTGCCGGGCCAGAGACTCCCCCCCCCCGTGCCTGGTCTTCCAGGCGGCCCACGGGGGCACGGGAGGAGGGGCTAACTCAGGACCACGGGGGGGCGGAGGGGGAGGGGGCCGCCCCGGAAGTGGCTGGGGTACCTGGGATTGGTTGGGGGGTGGGGTGGGGGGGGGCAGGAAGCCGGGGGGGGAAGACCCTACAAAAGGGTAGGATCGTTTCACGAACGATCTCTTCCCCCGGTTTCCTGCCCCCGCCATGTGTGGTCCACGAAGAAGCTCCTGTTTGCTGCTGGTTCGTGACTGCGGGTACGGTTTCGGGATGCAGTGTTTCGAGTTGAAGGGCGTAGCAGCGTTAGGGATGTCGGTGCTACAGTGTTCCAGCAAGAAGGATATCGAGTGCAGGCCAGAGGAGCGGTGGGTCACGGATAAGAGAAGGTATGGGCTCAAGGGGGCACTTGGCTCGGTTAGCCTGCGGTCGCTCGCTTCTTGGGCTGAAAAGATCTAACGGCTGGTGCTGGCGCCGCTCTCACGTTTCTCCTTGCTGGGTTTACAACCCCCTTCCGCTGTTTCGATCTGGCAGGCTCTAATATATGCTTGTGAATGTTTGGGAGGGGGGGTGGCTTTTGTTGTCCCTGTGTGCGCTATCATCCTTCTGCCTCACTGGCCTCTCTGGGCCGCCAAGTCCTCTTCGGTCGGGGGGCTCCTCCCATTCCTGTGTGTTACCCCCAGGGCCCTCGCACTGACCGCCTCTCCACCGCCAGCTCTGCCGGTCTCGAGACAGATCCCCTTTCAGTTTGCGGGCGGTCTTCTCGTCCGCACCTGGGGGGGAGGGGGCGGCCACCGGCCCCTGGCCCCTTCCTCTTGCTGATGGCTGCTTCCTGGTGGCGGGGGGGGTGTCCGCGGGGGTAGCATTGAGTTGGTAAAAACCCGCCTCTGTTATCAGCGCCTAGAAGTACACAAAGGACGCTCTGCAAACGCACTTCCTACGTTATGCTGGCCAAGCAGGGGGGCTTACTGAAGTTGTGGAACATGTGTCTCGTCTACAATAAGACACTTCATTGCTACGAGTGCTGCCGTCCCTGGGGTAAACATTTCTTCGCACAATCTTTCTCCGGTTCGCTCACACTCCTGGCGGGCGAATGCGCCACGTTCGAATCCCGGCAGGGCCAAATTCAGCCTTTCATCCTTCTGAGCTCGATTAAATGAGCACCACATACCGTGGGTAGTAATATGCAGCACTCAGATACCGGAGGTTTCGTAGCGCTATTGAAATGCCGATACCGGAGGGTTCGTAGCGCTATTGAAATGCCGAATTATTATGAGGGCACTTGCCGGTCAGTACAGGTGAATGCAGGAGGAGGGCGAGTTAAATAACAGGATCAGAGTATGTGAACGGGGTAGAAATAAGGGGCGAGGAAGGAGTTTTGTACGGCAAGATGTTGCAATGTTAATTTTATTTATTCGCTGTTTTTAGTCCTCGTGTTGCATTAGGGGTATTGGTCGCCATGCGGGGCTTGCCGTGGACAGGGATACTGAGCGGGACTTGGGTTCAAAATTGTCGTTTATGACATGACTTTGGGGCGATTGGGTTCAGGCTGTGGTGTGCTGCACACGTGGACGGCGGCCTGCGCGGGGACGAGTTGCTGGAGGATACCCCTGGCCCAAGGTGGCGGCATGCAGGGTCACGGCGCTGGGTTCAGAGCTGTAGTAATTGGGGAGCAGGAGACCTGCTGGGGTTGGACAATGGGCACTGTTTGGCGGTGTCGGATCCTGGCCGCGGTAGTTAGCAGGGGGTAATGGCAGTAGCTAGCGGTTTTGGTGCGGGCCGGGTCAGAGGGTAGGTGCGCCAGAGTGGGGAAACTGGGGGAAGTGCATGCTGGGCATCGTAGCGAGCTGGGGGGAGTCAGCATTTGTGTCCTGGCTTGCCACGGGCGGAAGGGGGGGTTAGGTGCATTATAGCCGAGGTAAAGGGTCGTAGGGCAAAGACTACAGGCCGTTTAGTGAGGCTCCACAAGAAGTGGACATTGGGAAAGTCTCTGAGGTCGGCAACCTCGTGGCTAAGGGCGGTAGCATGGAATTGTTCATGACATAGGGCCAGCTGCAAAGCGGGTACAATTTAGGCTGCCACACGATGGGTGGTCGCTGGTGCTCCAGTAGTACGAGATCGTACGGGGGATCGTAATGGGGAACGGTGAGCAGTTGCATGGCACAGTGTGGTGTTTCAGGAACGTTTATTTAAGCACGCAGGCGGGGGGGGGGTTTAACAGTTGGATCGGTCTGGGAGGAAGGGGTGGGTTGAGGAAGGGGTGGGTTGGCAATGTATTAATTTGTGCTTCGTTGGTGGTTTCATGGAGATAGTTACTTTTCTGCTACGTGGGCGGGGAAGGTGTTTTAGGCATTCATCAAATTTAATGGTATTTAAGTGCGGGAGGGTCGCGTTTTCTATCTGAAATGCCATTTGTTTGTGCTTTCTGGAAGTCGGCAAAGCACTGGGGCGAGGTGGTGACAACCTCGGGACGGTGCAGGGCTAGTGGTAGATCAAGCTACTTGGGAAATGGGTCAAGAAGATTGCGCATGGCAGCAGGCATATGCTGGTAGGGTGGGAATACGATGATTAGAGGTACGGGCAACAAAGGGGTGTCAAAGAGTTAGGTTGCCTCGGGGGCAATGGCGGCAGCCTGCATAACACGGGGGACATTGACAGAAATGTAATAAATCCAGCAGAGGGGCCAATCAAGGAATGGGGAGGGGAGACTAGTGACAGCGGGATTGTAAGGGGCACGGTTGGTTGTTACAAGTATATTTCACTGTGGCGTGGTTATGCAAAACCAATTTCAAAAAAAAAAAAAAAAATGCACATTTACCTTGATATCTTTTAACTGAGGCTGGGCACAGGGCCAACATTAGGCGTAGGAGCAGCTTGCCAGGGGTCTGAGATGCAATAGGGCAACGGGTCAGTACCCTCAGTCATTGTGGTGGGACAGATGGTGGGGGGCCACGGGCCTGGGGGCCGGTGGTGCTGCGGGGTGTCACGGTTGGCGGCCGGTCAGGGTGATTGGGGCAATTGCGGCTTGTTGCTTTTCTAACCTGTGCCGTGCTCCGTTTTAGCGCTTGCGGCCGTTTATATCGAACTTGGCGCTGCCAGGGGGTTTCTGCGTCTGCTTTCCTTCCTCGTCTGTTGATTTGGCACTCATTTTGGGATTAAAGAGGCCCTCATTTTACCATTTTGGCAGGCCCATTTAGAAGCACAGTGAATTAAAAACACAAAAAGGATTTTATTGGGGAAAGTGAGGAGATCGAGGTTTGTTTCTGTTGAAAGCCCCGTACCTCCCACTCGCAGCTCCGCGTGTCTGTGTGTGCTCGGAACACCCATCGCTGCATCGAAAAATAAACTCACGGTTCCCCTGCCACCAGGCGATCTCAACGTGGGTAAACGATGCACACCAAAATCAGCCACTGTAATAGGTATTCCACGCCACACTCAATGTAAATGGGCGGGGTTCAATTAAAAAAAAAAAAAAAAAAAAAAATCTAGCGCAAATCACTTTTCGTAGACTACTGGGCGCTTTGTCAGCAGATCCGCGATGTCTGATTTAAAAGAAGGGGTCAATGCATGTAAAACAAACATTATATATATAAAACGGGTGCAGGAACACAGGGCAATGCGGAATGGGCGTTGGGCATTGGGGATTGTTCAGGGGAACTTCTCGCGGCTGCAGGCGAATGGTGGGAAGGTTGGAAAACGAGACGGCGGGGCAGTGGGGGACTCGAGTGAGCAAGGGGGGTGATATTGGGGGGATCGTGAGCATAAGATACAGGCCAGTCGACCACATGGAGCGCGACAAAGAGGCCAACCTTGAGTTCGAGAGTAATATTTGTTTCTGTATCACTTATTGAAGGTTCTCATGGTAGCGCCATGGGCCCCAGCTATATTAATTGCTTCAAATCGTATAATTGTGAGAGTTTGGGAATATTCAGCTCATCTCAGGTGGGGCACCGTCGCCTGTTTGTGCAAGGGTGTCGCGACGTGGAAAACGGCAGGCGGGGCTGTAAAAGAGGTTCCAGTTTAATTGATTTAATTGCCCAAAGTGATCGGTATTCATGTTGCACGTGGAGCTGGGGGAAATAGGTACATGGTTTGGTGCTGGGATAGGGCGGCGAGTGGTGGTGCAACCCTCGCGGCCAATGGCGTCTGGTTTAGGGGCTATGATTCAGGCACTGTCTACCACACTGGCCTTCTGGCGAATTTCACGTGCTTATTACAGGGATATGGGTTGTATAACACGCATATACACAAGGTTTGACATGATTTTAAGCCAGAAATGGTCGCGACGTTGGAAACGGCATCAGCAGGCACACGGGCCAGGGGATATGGGGCATGTTGCAGAGATTGCAGAGATTTTCTATGTTGCACGCCCTCCCCACCACACTTTTATTGTGCGGTTAGGCATGCGGAGGCGCGTGGAGGGTCCGGCTTGGATTATACGGATCCTCTCATCCCGGCATGCAGTATTGATGGAACTGGGGGGGAGATAGTGAATTTCAAAATAAAGGGGAGTCTGCTTGGGGCAACGGTTAAACAGATGTTTGGATACTGCTTGTAAGAATCCTGGTAGGGCTAGTGTGGGAACAGCACCCCCACTGGCGCAGGGTAATTAAGTGCATGATTTACTATGATGGCGGCAGGTAATTTTCGCTGCTGGGCGGCCCGTACACCTTAGTATGTGCTATGCTGGGAAGTGGCCGAGCATGGAAGGGAAGCACGCTAGCTTTTACTTTACCACACAGCTTAATTAGCGACTGGTTCGGGCACTTTGGAGGTGGGAAATATCATGTAGTTGGTAAGGATAGGTTGTCTGGAGCCCTTCAATTCATATTAAAGGGCAAGTATGCTGTGTACTGAGATTGGGTTTGCTAGGAGGGATTAGAGGACCGGTCGGGTAGCACAGTGAGGAGAGCCCTCACTTTGACATCCGTGCAGTGTTTGCTAACATAGGTTCGGATCCTGGCAGGGCCAACCGCAGCCGTTTGATTAAAGAACACCACAGGCTGTGGGTCTTAAAAAACAGCGCTCCGATGCATGAGTCTCCGTAGCCCTATATAAGTCCAATATGATATGTCAAAAGGGACTGACCCATGACGGCAGTTGTTAGGAGCTGATGGGTGAGAGGGCATGTCGATAACGAGTGGTTAGGTAGCTCAGGGAGCAGGGCCCAATATTGTGGATGCGGTAGACAGGGAGGCTAACGCGGGGTCTCACGTTATCATGTATAAGGGAAGACACTTTTCGGTAACATGGGGAGTTAAAGCCGGGGTGTACAGCTTTCCTTCAAAGGAAGAAAGAACGTTGCGCGGGTTCGTGCAAAGCAGCGCAGAAGTTCCAGTGTTCCCGCAAAGGTGTTTTCGGTTCCGGTGGGACAAGGAGCGTCAATGTACCCATAGAGCGTAGAGGTAATGGCCGCAACGCAGCGGGATTATGGAGGGATAAGTGGTTCTTATGTGCAAGGTGCAGCCGTGCGTCCGCTTTGCGAATGGAATATGGTTCAGGCAGCGTTACTAAGGTGGGTGTTCTCATAAGGTCCCCCTGCATGTTTTTCAGTATCGGATGGCCGCCACGTTTTAGTGGTTTAAATCGAGCGCACGGCATGTTCTGGTTTAGTAAGATTGCCGCCGTGCAAAGGTTAGCTTGTTTCAGGTGAACACAGCAGGTTTTTTCCCAATTGCGATGGCCGCCCCGCAGCGTACGGTCGTTTCGCAAGGTAATGCAGCATGTTGTCAGCAGTTCTGATGGCCAACGCGCGACTAACGGGTGTTTTCTATTTTAGGCAGCACGTGTTTAACAAGTTGGATGGGCGCGCGCCACATTGAGTTATTTCGAGTATATGGGGCTGGTGATTTTCAAGATTAATGGCCTCCGCGCCAAGTGTGTCTAACCTAAAGGCCGGTGCGCCACGTGCTGTAATTCAGTGAGATGCTAGCAGGATTGGCTTAGTTTGCTGGTGGCAGCACCATGCCCGGTTGGGTTCGGCAGTTTTAGCCAGCAAGTTGCCCATCATTGGGTGTAGCGGGGCAACCTGCGGTAAGTTTATCCATTTCTAGCTAAGGTGGCTTTTCCTTCCACGGGGTGTGCTTCCTAATGGGCTTATCCGGTGTTATAATCCCATGTCCATGGATTAGGAACTGGGCACCAGATGTTTTACAGCGGTGGGAACGAAGGGGACGGAATGGGGCACAGCATCAAATTTAGAATGCACCGGGGTGTAGTGGGTCTGAGGTGCGAGGATACAAGGGGGTGACTAAGAGTTCGCGATGCCTCGTGGGTAATGGCGTCTGCCGGAAGGGGCCATTTATGGCAGGGTGCCCCGATTGGCCCTGTACAACTCGGCGATAAAGATGTTTAGGTAACACGTTCATGGTTATGGGGCCTACGCAGGTAACGGAGTAAAGCGCCCAAGCGAAAAAAGACACGAGGTGCGCAGGTATAAATGATGAACATTGGAAACAGTCACAGCAGTATGCAGTTTGGTTAATGTCGTACCAAATACTGTTGGGGGATATTGCATGTAATATGTGCTCTGTAAAGCGCGTTGGATTATGGCGCTACATGAATTACACGTCAGTAGCAGCACTGTTACTACTTCTTTTCGTACACTTTAACCACGGGAGGTGGATATAAAAAGGGCAGCATCCGCTCTCGTTAAAGGGGTCAAACACCAGTGTGGGGCCAGTCAAGGTTTCAGGAATCGGTCTCCTCTATCCATACTTAAACATGTTGGCGAGTACTGGCCACGATGGCACGGGGGAGGGTATGAGATGCAGGAGGGAAAAAATGGGGGAACTCTCTGCCGCCGGCAGCCCGCAGAGAGTCTTGGAGGAGTTACATTGCGATCCCTGTAGCAAAGCGCTGTCAGGCCCATAGGGGAATGCACAGCCAACAGATTAGATCTTACGGTGCCCCAGGAGTACTAGACTCAGGGGAGGCCCTGGGAAAAAGGGGAGGGAGATAGGGGTCTTGGAAGCCATTCCAAACCCAAAGGAGAGGGGCGGGGGGGGGATCAAAAGAACGAAGCTCAAAAATACAACAAAGGTATACAAGGGGAAGCCTCCGGGGGGGGGGAGGAATTTGGGGATGAGGGTCTCGAGTAGAGGCTGTGCTAGAGAAGAAGGTGGGACTGTGAGTCAAAGTAGTATTGGACACTAGTACATATGGACATCGCAGGACGATGACTTTTTAGGCAGGGAGAAAGTGGTGGGTCGGCACCGGAGGTCGGGCCGGCCCGGTGTAAAGTGGTGGGTCGGCACCGGAGGTCGGGGCCGGCCCGGTGTATGTATGAGACATTGGGACACTGTCGGTGGTGTCTGTATAGGAATTTCCAGTCGCACGGCGCCAAGGGGCGACCTGCGGTAGATAGAAGGGGACCTTGGGGACGCAGAGAGGGGAGGGGGCGGGCAGAGCTGCATTTGGGTCAATGGACCAAAGTTAAGAGGAGAACTAAACGATATCGATGGGGGCAAGTGGAAATCAACGACAGATGAACACGGGGTAGAGAGAAGATAGACAGGGCCGGGGTACCCCGGAGGCGTCCGTACGACGCCGACGGAGAGGGGGGAGGGGGCGACCCTAGGTAACCTCACACGGAGTAGAAGAACCTGTGGTGTGGTGAATTACGGATCGTATGTAAGATAACTCCAAGACTTTATGCAAAATAAAGCTGCTGTGGCATTAACACTTCCAATTGTACAATTTGTCTCTGCCTATTATTGCTTGCTCAGGGAATGTGGAGGAGGGAAGGCCGGCACGGGAGAAAGGGTGGGGGGGGGGAGCGGGCGGAGGGGCAGGGGGGAGGTGCCGGCCTACACGACAGCTGGACTAAGGGTTGGTTGGGTGGTGGGGGTGTAGTGGGGGGGAGGTGAATGGCGTTAGGATGCCCCCGCTACGGCGGGCGAATGCGCCGCTGGACGCGGCATGGCAGGCGCCGCCCCTTAGTGGGGGTTGCCGGGCCAGAGACTCCCCCCCCCGTGCCTGGTCTTCCAGGCGGCCCACGGGGGCACGGGTGGAGGGGCTAACTCAGGACCACGGGGGGGCGGAGGGGGGAGGGGGCCGCCCCGGAAGTGGCTGGGGTACCTGGGATTGGTTGGGGGGAGTGGGGGCACAGGAAGCCGGGGGGGGGAAGACCCTACAAAAGGGTAGGATCGTTTCACGAACTATCTCTTCCCCCGGTTTCCTGCCCCCGCCATGTGTGGTCCACGAAGAAGCATTTTCCCACCCGCCCTCCCTTTATGAAGAAATGTGTTGTAATGAATTTTGCTTCTTTTTCAGGTCGCCCGGCGGAGTTACATTGCGATCCCTGTAGCAAAGCGCTGTCAGGCCCATAGGGGAATGCACAGCCAACAGATTAGATCTTACGGTGCCCCAGGAGTACTAGACTCAGGGGAGGCCCTGGGAAAAAGGGGAGGGAGATAGGGGTCTTGGAAACCATTCCAAACCCAAAGGAGAGGGGCGGGGGGGGGATCAAAAGAACGAAGCTCAAAAATACAACAAAGGTATACAAGGGGAAGCCTCCGGGGGGGAGGAATTTGGGGATGAGGGTCTCGAGTAGAGGCTGTGCTAGAGAAGAAGGTGGGACTGTGAGTCAAAGTAGTATGGGACACTAGTACATATGGACATCGCAGGACGATGACTTTTTAGGCAGGGAGAAAGTGGTGGGTCGGCACCGGAGGTCGGGGCCGGCCCGGTGTAAAGTGGTGGGTCGGCACCGGAGGTCGGGGCCGGCCCGGTGTATGTATGAGACATTGGGACACTGTCGGTGGTGTCTGTATAGGAATTTCCAGTCGCACGGCGCCAAGGGGCGACCTGCGGTAGATAGAAGGGGACCTTGGGGACGCAGAGAGGGGAGGGGGTGGGCAGAGCTGCATTTGGGTCAATGGACCAAAGTTAAGAGGAGAACTAAACGATATCGATGGGGGCAAGTGGAAATCAACGACAGATGAACACGGGGTAGAGAGAAGATAGACAGGGCCGGGGTACCCCGGAGGCGTCCGTACGACGCCGACGGAGAGGGGGGAGGGGGCGACCCTAGGTAACCTCACACGGAGTAGAAGAACCTGTGGTGTGGTGAATTACGGATCGTATGTAAGATAACTCCAAGACTTTATGCAAAATAAAGCTGCTGTGGCATTAACACTTCCAATCGTACAATTTGTCTCTGCCTATTATTGCTTGCTCAGGGAATGTGGAGGAGGGAAGGCCGGCACGGGAGAAAGGGTGGGAAGGGGGGTGCGGGGGGAGGGGCACGGGGGTGGTGCCGGCCTACACGACAGCTGGACTAAGGGTTGGTTGGGTGGTGGGGGTGTAGTGGGGGGGAGGTGAATGGCGTTAGGATGCCCCCGCTAAGCGGGACAGTTGGCCACCCTACTGCAAGCATTCCCACATATGTGTTGTTGCCATTGGGTGTCAGCAAGCTTCACCTCGAGACCCTGGGTAGAGCGAGCTATGGAACCACATCCGTACCCACACTCCTTAGGAGGAGTCAGAGGATTCATTGAACTTGTAGTTCAATCGCTGTTTTCTTTGTGCTCCCAACAACAAGGAATTGATCGGATCAGCTACTAATTCCATAGTTGTTCAGCGGTGTGGCACCAATATATAGGGGGGAACTATATGCAAAATACCCCCAGACCTCTTCTGCATTGGCCTTTGAACAACCTGAGACATGTTTCAGCCCCATTGGGTGTCATCGGTGATGTCAATCTCGGGGACCCAAGGCACAGAGTGCTCCGGAACAATGCCTGGGATTACCATCGCCACTTAGAGCAAACTCACAGTCAATGGCCGAAAAGTTTAAAATGAATCATCAGCACAGGAAATTCCTATGATCAGCTTTCCATTCATCACCTTTATGGCAGTATTTGTCACTACAAAGGGAAAAAATATAAATAAAGAAGTCTTGCTTTCATCCCAAAAGGGGAGTTCAGGCTGACTAGCCATGCTTCCTAAGAAAGATTTGAATATGGGTGGTCTATTTCTGGGTTGGCAGAGAGGGGCTAAATAACAATGGATTAGAAAGCTTCCCTGCAGGCACGTCAATTCAACAAAATGGCAAAGGCTGCAGAAGTGACATCACACACCTGATGACATCACAGGATGTGATGTTACATTACTTTTGACTCGGATGGCATCAGTTCCTCTTTAACCCTGGTGACATCACCGGAAGTGGTTTGCTGGCATAAAAAAAGGTGCATAAATGTTACGTTTTGAAAATACCAAATAGGTACTAAATCAGACAAGAATATTTTAGATACCAACCACATTTTACCATGCCATGGATGGGGCCATGATATGATAGGGTTAGACCCAATGGAACCAACTTAGGCCGAGGCACTGCCATGTGCTATGTCAGCATTGTATGGCCAGTTACTTCCATAATATGCCAGTTAAAGCTGCATGTCAGGTATTGTCATTATATATGATAAGTAGAGCCCCTACATTGCCAGTTGCTGCATTATTACAGTATAAAAAATCCAATAAATGAAAGTCACCAGCTATGCTCAGGACCATTAATGCTTTGAATCATGATAATGATTTGTTATTTATATAGCGTTTTCGCCAAAGCACTATACATAGCACATATTTAAATGCAATTATCATTCTAACCGAAGTTGGTACTCATTTATCAACCTCGAAATAATGAAAGGCTGGGTTGGCCTTGTCAGGATTCAAAGCTGCAACCTGCAGATCACACATAAGTCACAGTAGCGATTGATCAACCCTATGTTAACTCTTTTCTATTAAAAATACGATGCCACAATAAGAAGACATGTCAAAACTGGCAGTACAATGTAGGCTAGACACGTAATAACACTTATTATGTTTGTTGTAGCCTTGAGGATGTACAGTAAAAAATGTCCATGCAATAGTAAGACATGGCCAAATGGGTTGCACAAAATGCCAATCTAACCACGTAATAACACTTATCTTGCTTACTTTATCATTGATGCCCAGAAAAATATACTATGCTACAGTAAGGTAAGGTTAGACTGGCTGCACCCAAATACCAATCTAGCCAGGCAATAACACTTATCATGCTTAATTTATTATAGATTCACAATAAAAATGTCATGTCATAGTAAGAAATGACTTGACTGGCTATACCAAAATGCCAGTCTAGCCAGTGATACATATCCTGCCTGCTTTATCACTGATGACCTTTATGCATTAGCGCACCCCTCTCCTGCCCCAACCTTCTAACACATTCCTGCTCCCTCTCACTCTTTTCCTCCAGTCCCCAAATTCAACTCCTCAGCCCAGTATTACCTCGGCATCACTCTTGCTCATCCCAGTACTTATGTATGAGGCAAGGCGCTTCATAGTGAAGTACTGGTACAAGGAAGAGTGTGACTAGGAGTAATAAAGATTACTGGTAAGTAATCCAGGTATTTAACCAAAGCACACACATTCACACACCACATGCTCATTAACACATGCACTCATTCACCATTCACTCACACAAGCATTCCCAGCCACCCAAACATCATGCCCTCATTCACACATATGACATGATATATGCACACACATACATTACGTAATACACACACACGCACACACTTTTACATAAAAAAATAAATGTCCTTACCTTCCAGAGTCCGCCCTCTGCAGGCATGACTCTGGCTCCCATGCTCCAGCTCGCACGCAAGGCCTGTCATGCGCAGCAGAGCAAAGGAGCCAGAGCCATCCATGTCCTGGGTGCTGGAAGGGCACTCGGATTTCAAAATGAAATAAATTATTTTTGAAGTCACTCTGACTATTTTCAAAAAAATGATTTCCATTTTGCAAAACAGAAATGGAAATTATTACTTTTTTGAAGTCAGTCACTTCAAAAATAAATTATTTCTTTTTGAAATCTTGAACCCTCCGCCACGGGGTTGCAAAGACAGTGCTAGGGGTTGCATGTAGGTTGCCAGGGTTTGCAGTTACGACCCCTAGCAACACCCAAGGGATATCCCTGCTCCTAGTGAGTAGAAGTGCCCTAAAGGTTTCTATAAACTACATTGTGGTCTTTCATTAATTTCGCTCTATGGGGAAGGGAATGTACCCAGATAGAATGTCTATTGCTTGCTGTTCATAAGAAAGCAAGCAGCACCTCATGTATGCAGCCTAACAACAACAACAAAACCTGTCTTGTGTTTCTTGAGTTCCAATGCAGAGGCCAGGGAGCCTGGTAGCCTGGGCTAAATGGCTCCATTTGGAAGCAGGGTCAAGAATGATTTGAACATGGGTCCTCCGCTTCTATAACTGTGCAGATGAGTTAGTGAACAATGGAATGGAAGGCTGCCCAGAGGAATTCTCAGTGATTAGGAGTTGTCCAATGATTTTCATCCATCTCCTTTTTTGTGCTTAAAGCCATTCTCTGTGATTGGGAGAATGTATGAGTAGACATGGATCCTCCTTTGATCACCGCACCTAGGAACACACATGCATCTGCTTGATAAGGAGCAGCAATACCAAACATATGTGGGGTTGCTTGTGTTCCCGTGCAGAGGGTAGTTGGCATTGCTGTTTGGGCTGCACTGCTTGCTTAGGAATCAGGTCCAAGATGTATTTGTATATATTTGATCTCCGATAATGGCTAAAAATTGATGTAATGGACTTCTGCACAGAGGAAGCCCCATTGGGTGCGATTGCTTCAAAGCTTTCAATGCATCACATTTTGTTCTTTGCAGATGGAGGTGGGAAAGGAATGCTGCTTCTGTAGGAAATTAAATGAGACGTAGAACAGCTGGAAATTAGTCCTATGTCTGTACGATTGTGTTTCCCCAGTAAGCGGGCAGTGCCCATCAGGAACAAAACTATCAACATGATATAGCAGCAACCATGCATATGGTAGCACAGCGGCACTGCAAGATGCTCGATGTTCATTTGGTTGGTAACTGACACTTGCCTATGTACATGTAGGTTAAGTGAGTGTGGATCGAGGTGCACTGTGTCCCAGTATTTTGCATATATACTCATACATTTTAAGTGTGGATAGAGGTTCACTGGGAAAACTCTGAGGGTGTCTAAGTACATGATGCAAGTTAATAGAGGTGCATGTGAGAGATATGAGGATGCCTCAGTATGGGAATACATTTACATGCTGTAAGTGTAGTTAACGGTGCATTGTGAGAGATATGAGGGTGCCTCAGTATGGGGATACATTTACATTCTGTAAGTGTAGCTAGGGGTGCATTGTGAGAGATATGAAGGTGCCTCAGTATGGGGATACATTTACAAGCTGTAAGTGTAGCTAGTGGTGCATTGTGAGAGATATGAGGGTGCCTCAGTATGGGGATACATTTACATGCTGTAAGTGTAGTTAACGGTGCATTGTGAGAGATATGAGGGTGCCTCAGTATGGGGATACATCTACATGCTGTAAGTGTAGCTAGTGGTGCATTGTGAGAGATATGAGGGTTCCTCAGTATGGGTATGCATTTACATGCTGTAAGTGTAGCTAGCGGTGCATTGTGAGAGATATGCGGGTGCCTCAGTATGGGTATGCATTTACATGCTGTAAGTGTAGCTAGGGGTGCATTGTGAGAGATATGAAGGTGCCTCAGTATGGGGATACATTTACATGCTGTAAGTGTAGCTAGTGGTGCATTGTGAGAGATATGAGGGTGCCTCAGTATGGGAATACATTTACATGCTGTAAGTGTAGCTAGGGGTGCACTGTGAGAGATATGAGGGTGCCTCAGTATGGGTATACATCTACATGCTGTAAGTGTAGCTAGTGGTGCATTGTGAGAGATATGAGGGTTCCTCAGTATGGGTATGCATTTACATGCTGTAAGTGTAGCTAGCGGTGCATTGTGAGAGATATGCGGGTGCCTCAGTATGGGTATGCATTTACCTACTCTAAGTGTAGTTAGGGGTGCATTGTGAGAGATGTGAGGGTGCCTCAGTATGGGTATGCATTTACATGTATATGTGTGTGTGTATGTACGTATATGTTTGTGTGTATCTGTGCATATATATTTCAATACACATGTCAGGGTAGACAAAAAGGAGCTCTTAAAGACAGCATTCTACAACCCTAGACGCAGCTTACACAGTAGTCTGGGCATTTATAGAATGCCGCAGCCTATCTAAACAAATTCTGTATTGCTCAATTTTCTGAGAGGCAAGCTTCTTTGTGTTGCATGTGTGTATGTGTCTATGGGTCTCTAACCTGGGCAGGGTAGACTGAAGGAGCTCTTACAGGCCACATTCTACAACCCTAGTCCCAGTTTACAGAGTGATCTAGGCATTTACAAATTGAATGATCCTATCCACACAAATGCCACAAAAGCAGGGATCTTCTGTGTGTTGCACATCCCCTGTTTACATTTCCCAACTGGTTTAGCATGAGACGGAGGGAAGGCAATGTATCATTGCTTTTGTGGTTGTTAGGGAGAATGTTCATTTTTAGTGCTTAATTGCTCCTTAGAGACCCCCAGCTCTTTTGCTGGACTTTAAGACTTTTTGATTTTAACCCTGGATTGAGTGAGACATTTTTGCTCACTCTCTCATGTATTTTGACCTAATTTGGATCATGTTTTTGGAGTCTGACAAACTCCATCATCTACTTTTTGTATGGTGACACACAGCACATTCAGTGCAGTGTCACAGAGAAATTCTTTAGATTCCTCATATGGTTTAAATACCTTTTGTTGTGTGAACTACTCTTTTCAGGAACAGTAAAGTGAAATTGACTTTAGTTACCTTTTCTCTTTGTAGGTCCAGCACACACCATTTTATGTGGAGTGCTGGGGGGTTACCTAGTAGCAGCTTATCCTACCTTCTCATGTAACATTTTTTATGTTACCCTCACTACTTTAAATGGCTGGTGGCATTGGTTTCATTTTCCTACCATTGTGCTTTTCTATTGCAGGCTGAATCCTCAATCGCAGTATAGCACCCATGGGTGACCATTTTTGTCAAAATGCCCCCGGAGGAAGGAAAAAGGTTAAACAGGTTCTCAGGGCATGTGAGTATACTTAAATCTTAACTAGTGATATATAAATGTTATTACTGTCCTTGTGAATGAAGTCACCTCCGGGTGTAGGAAGTGTGTAAAACGCATATCCAAAGAGTATCCACTAACTTGTGCTGATTCTGGAAAAGTATTTTTAAAGTATATTTGATTATTACATACCTTGCCCTTTTTAAAGAACGCTTATTTAAAAACTGATGTTAAATAAATAACTATTTATAACTAAAACCTTGGGTCTAAGTGTTACTTGATTATTTGTATCTGTGAATTTCATTGTTACAGCTCTACAACTCACATTTCCCCCTCTTGAGATAGGCCTGGCTGCTCAGTCACACTACCAACTTTTGTAGTACAGACCTATACCAAAAGGTGGGTTGCCCAATACCAAGCACATAAGTGTTGCATAGTCTCACACAGTTTTACTACACCAATTCCTATCTAACAGTGGTCACAGAAGGAACACACAGCAGCTGCCCAGTTTAGGAGTGAGTGTGGGCTACTTCTGCTGCCTTCTCAGACATTTTCGTAAACCAACCTCTGTAAACATTTTAAATGTAAGCACAATTCAGACAACACCCCACATACTTCAGAGAGACAACCAGACAGACTCTCTCCTCCTTCCTCTCTTCTGTAGTGTAAATAGTTTTTACTGCGTGAGGCAGCAGCTTCCCTGACTCCAGGAGATCCTCTGTTGGGAACAGCTCACACCTTGTGCATATGCCAATCCATGACAGCTCCTCTCTGCCATTGGAAGGACAGTCCTTGAAATCTGGATGAATAAAAGCATGGTTGTTTTTGCTCTGGTCCCATAATTTAGCTGTGGCACAAGTAAGGAAATGCCCCTGAGAGTTTTAGTTAGCAAGGGGCCTGAGAGACTGAAAACTCGAGATTGCAGCCTTATTGGAAAGTCCATCATATTCCTCACCCCAAAAACCCCTACCTGTCACTGCCAACAAAATGCTTTGCACCACCCAGAGGCAGCGTATCCCCTCGTCGCCCTCTGTAGGCCAAGTTTCTGCATATTTGTATTTCTTTTGTGGAATCCACACCCCACCTTCCATCTTTTCTGCCCCTTGTTTCATCGTGAAGAATCCCCAGTGGGGTTGCAGCATCGCTCTCATACCAAAGGCCTGACGCTCATCAAAACCTGGTGAGTTGTGGCAGTTGTTAGCAGGGGAGGAGGTTTAATTTGGAATTTGCAAGAAGAGTTTCAGCATTGTAGAAGACAGCAGGGTAGACCTCTGACCGATGTAAGCAGGGACCGCTGGGTGAAATGACTAGGGATTCTGGTCCTTGCCCCAATCAATCCCCCTGTTGTGTTGCTGCAAACCCTTGTTTATTGTTACTATATTGTGTGCTGTGTGATATATTGTTAATTTCATGTTTGGTGACTGCTCTGGATGAGCAAACGTCCCAGCATGCCAAAGGGCATAGCATCATCTGAGCATGTTAGAGTGAGGTTCTATGCATCTCTCAGCCTGTTGACCAACATACAGAGGAAGCTGAAATGGGTGAATGCAGTCTTCAGATTTCAAGCTGTCCTCCCACTGAACCTTAAGCTCTTGCCCCCAATAATTGTTAGCAGGTTATGAAATTAAGTTTATACTGCCCAACAAACATCTGCAAACAGCACATCCACCATGCAAAGCTTGAACAGTAAAGTTGAAGGAGCAAACGAAATTAAAGGATATACTGCCAAATTCACACAGTCATATGTGACATCTAATACATAAATCACCCCACTCTCCTCAATAACTACCCACCACCATTGTTAAAACTGACATACAAAAACTGTCTCAGACAAGTGCGACAAAGTCAATACCCTGGCCCTGTCAAGAAGAGGTGAGCTTGAGGGGGACAGGAACAGTCAGGGGAAAGTCTAAGTACTATGTCCCCCATTATGCCGGCTTGAATCAGTGCAACATGCTGAAGTCTCATACGATACCTCTTTGTGGAAGTGCTCGCCTGTTTCCTTTTTTCTGTTATAGGACCAGATTCCCGGAACGAACAGCTGACAATAAGTGAAGGACGAGGAGGCCAACTAGGCAAGTTCAAAGCAGCCACCTGGACTATACTGAGTGCCAAACCACAAAACCCTGATCCCCGTGACAGAGCCTTAGAAAGGTGGGAGAGGATGGCCCACACAAGCACAGACGGCCAATAAAACCATGCCATGTCTCAGTGCAGCTACACCGCAGCCCCGAGCAGAAGAAGCCAAACCAGGACCAGGCAGGCCTACCAGTGGGCCTGAAGTGATGCTGCTAAACCACCATGGACATAAAAAGATTACAATCCTAGGACTTACTTATAGGCCCTACGGAGACACAACACTAGCTACAAACTTAAGTTTATCACCACCAGATTTCTCAGGCAGTTATCCCGTGTGGAAGAAGTGGGCCAGGCGAAGTCCACTTTTTAAAACCTTTCTTGGTACACACACAGCCTTGGGAAGAATAAAGCCAGGAGATTGGCAAGGGACCAGTGGCCAACCAGGATTAAGAGTGGGATATTTAAGCAGGAAGGCGGAACTGAACAGTGCCAGCTATCCGGAGGAGCTCACAGTGGAATGGATGAAAGTAGGCCAAGAGACCAGCAGGAGGATGTAAGGAGTGGTGGAGTGTGGATGCGGACGCAAGAAGATGTATTGGTATTGAACACAAGGCTGTTGCAGAATGAGTGGGGGTGTCTGAGTTGAGAGTACTAGTAGTGAAAAGAGAGGAGTAGTAGCAGAGTGAGGAGAGGAATAGTAGTGGTGAGAGGAGAGTACTAGTAGTAGTGAGAGGAGAGGAGTAGCAGTATTGAAAGGAGAGAAGTAGTAGTAGCAAGAGTAGAAAAATAATAGCAGTGAAAGGAGAGGAGCAGATGTAGTGAGAAAAGAAGAGTGGGTGGAAAGTTGTGTCTATAAAAGCGTGGAGGTAGGAAGGCAGAGTGACACATCGGTGGGACAGAAGAGAGAAGGAGAAGGGGAGAGGAACGGAAAGAGTAGAGTAGGGCAAGGTAAGAGTGAGTAGGACTGCTTGGCGAAGATAAAATTGAGTAAGTGGCAGCAGTGTTAATAATTTCACATAGAACACATAAGCGGGGCAAGAGTAGGGGCAGCTATAAATTGCTTGAAGAGGGTCAGAGTAGTCATTGTCTCAAGGAGAATCCTAATAAAGTAAGAAATAGTTCGTAGGGATTACCGAGCTGTAGCAGTAACCCAGAGTTACGGACACCTGGGCCAGAGTGGGTAATCCCAGGCAAACAAGAGAGTGAGGGAAGGCCCTAGCACCAACCTTCCCAAAGACCAGGCCAGTCAGTACCCCAAACCAGCCAAACTGTCGACCGGTCACCACTTTGATAAGAAGAACAGGCCATATCCTTGTGAGACCTCTGTAATAATCCCTTGATTCATTTCAAGATTTTGGAGGGCATTTTGGGCAACCACCACACACGACGTATTGGCAGTATGTTCAATGGCACCAAACTTGAAAGGAATAATATACCACACAACACACAATAGAGTAACGATAAACAAGAGTTTACTGCAACACAACAGACAAAACATCTGACATGTTTGAATAAAAAAAAAGTTGCAATGGTCAGCTAAATAAACACATTCTCCACAAAGGGTCATTGCAGTGGATGTTGAAATGGCAGACGTGTCACATTTCATGATTGTGCATGAAGGCACACATGCCTTTGTTGACATTGTGCCACGTTTTGTCATTCTTACATGAAGAAATAGTGTGACACAAAAGAACTGAAAAACACAAACACTCCAGGTCAACACTCAAGGTCATTCACACAAACATGTAAGACTAGCATATCAGACACAGCTTCGCAGTCAGCATTACAAGACCTCAAAAAGGCCATTAAATATCAGGCCATTTACCGCCACTATGTCCATGCCAGTCAATATTGTTTCCAATTCAAATCCAATACTTAACAGGAAGTACCAAATCTATTGAATCCAACAGTCTCCAACTATCCACAGCCTGCAGGCATATGGAAAACCTGAGAAACATTAAAAGACAATGCACCAATTTGACTTTTATGGCGGCATCCTATAAAACCCCACTAGAGGACTAAAAACTCATAGTAGAACAAAATATCAAACAATCAAGACATACTTTTGTGCCTTGCACATGGTAAACAGATGACTTCTGTCTTCTGACCCCCTGTGTCTCTTTACCATAGGCCCTTGCCTATGTTCAAAGTCCCAAAAAAATATAGTTTGTGTATGACTTGAGTGCCGTCCTGGGGTTCTAGAAGCGTCTCTCTTGCTCTCCATGAAACTTGTGTGTCTCACAGTCCTTCTCCTTTGGAGATACTTTTGTATTTACCCTTCCCGTAGTCTGGGGCTCTTTCAGTCTCTTTCTTCCCCCACCCTGGCACTCACTCTTGCTCATTTCCTACTCTGGGCGGCTAGGTTCCTTCACCACATGGGGATTCTCTCTATTTTCCCACTCTGTGGATTCTTGGCTCTTCCCCCACACTGTGCTCATCTTGGTTTCTCCCCAATCTGGGGTTTCTTACCCTGGCATTGCTGGCCGCCTCCCGTACCTCTGCATTCCTGTATTTCACGAGCCGTGCCCTGGGAGGGCTAAGTGACTCCTCGACTGGGCTCCGTGGTGGCGGGTGTCTTCTCCTGGGTACTGCTTGCTCAGTGCAGGTGCTTGGATGTGGTTTCTCCTCCGTGTTCTGCTACGGCCTGTTGAAATACTCTGTTCTCACTCGGACTGTCAAAGTCCATGGCTTCCGTTTCTCACCAGCCGGGCTATGTCGCACTCTCCTGGTGCGGACCACCAGGCACAACACTACATCTGGCATTCTCTCTCTCTGAGTGTCTCATCTCCCAATGTGTTCTGTGGCATAGTTAAAGTCTGCGGGTTGCACAGATACTCTTTCCTGATTGGTTCCTTACCGGACGTGACACAAGTAGGCTGTTTTTTTCCACCCGTCTGCTGCCTTGCCTAAAGAGGATGAAATTAAGTTAGGGTCTGAAGCAGATTCAGACATTGTTAAAGGTTTTTCACGCCATTTAGCTGTTGCCACCGCCATAAAGATGTTAGTCTCTGGGGGGAAGCGATGATGACTGAAGTCTCTTTCTGGGTATTCTATGTCCGCTAAGGTGGAGTCACTGCTAGAGGGATCCAGTTTAAGCGATCCCCTGGGGGGGTGTTAAGCATAGCAGGCTCACCTCCTTAGTCCCATAGGGGGTGGCTCCCCTTTGGAGAGAGGTGACAAACTCCATGGATTCGTCACAACAAACACATGCATACATACACATCCTGCAGACGCATGAAACGCAATCCTTAGCAGAGTGCAAATGGTTATGGAGATCACTATTTACCAAGTTAAAAAAAACATGATTCACACACATCAGAGGTGCAAAGCCCACTCATACACATGCCCGTGCTTAAGCACCCCCCGATTTGATAGCCATACCAACAACCAGTATTTTTGCTACACCTGGTTCATTTAATACATCCATGTGCTTTTTAAAATTCATGACTGCCCATAAAATGAAAAGAAAACCTAATACACTAATAGGGAGTTACGAAGTAGCCGTATACATAAAATTGCCTCCTTTACACCCAAATGTCGCAAACTACACAAATGCACTTGAAAGCATGGCAAAAAGAACAGAACACATGCATGTTAGATAATCTCATGCCAACAAATCTCCTTTCAAACCAATCACCGATTCATGCTTACTTTTCAATAAAATACACACAACCATGGAAATAAATAAGATTAAAAAAAATAACCAAAACAATTCTCTTCCGCAAAGCATCTACATATCCAATATACCTCCTAAAGTGCAGAGATCATTGTTTTGATCTAAACAAGAATGAACCTATAATAAGTTGGTTGAACTAACATTGATCCACCCAAATAACTTGAACCATATACATTTAAATGTGTATACATACACCACTTTTCCGCTGTCAAATTCCAACTTTCATTTGGCGATACTTTCAAATCAATTCCAAGACCTGCTTCCAAAACTCATCCAAAATTTTATAAAGAAATACAATATATTTCAAATGATTAAACATTACAAGTTTAACAAATACAGCTTATTAAAACATCATAACAAATAAGCACATATGTTTAGAATAACTACTCACATGAAAGGAACACATCAACTTTCTATTCTGAAGTCAACACACCAAATGACCATGTATGCCTTCAAGAGAGTCTTAAAAGTAATATGTGTGTGCTTGAGTGAGCAAGTTGTCTAAATGCGTATGACAAGACCAATGCTTGAAGAGCCCTGGTTGGCAGACAGATGGTGTCCTAGACTCTCACACCTAATGTATGAATCGTACCCTCAGAAATGTGTTCTTTTCTAACCTGGTTGCCTGTCAACTCATCTGCACCACATCAAGTGAAAGAAAAACAGCCTCTCTTCCGCCAAAACTAAATTTGACTCTGTTTTCAAGTCATTCCTAAAGCCCATTTTTGGACAAAACACCTCATAGAAAGTGCAGCTGCCAAGGAGCCATTATTTTTTAATAAGGGCATCCTTTAAACTGCTGGCAGATTGACTCCAATATAAGCAAGAGTAAGAGCAAATAAAAAGGCAGGATGGTTAAAATGTCATTTTAGGACAACGAGGCCAGAACTGCGTGTGAGTGGCTTCCAAATGGCAGAAATAATCACACACTATTTAAAAAAGCACAGTCACCAAGACAGCTCGTAATCACAGTAAACAACCAATGCATCTATTTTGCCATTTTCAAAATGTACACTTTCAGAAATTACTGAGCATGTTTCCTCATCAACTAGTCTTGTTATATCTGGATAAAGTACCGCCTACCATAATGTATAAGGATCTTACATGTCTCTCAGGATGTCTCTGACCAAATAGACGAACGAGACCGAAGGCTGAGTTCCATTTTGGGTTCGGGAGCTTCGAGGTGACTTACAATAGTCTTTTTACATACAGTAGTGGGTATTTATATTACCTATAACTTTACTTTTATTACTTAGAATATATGGCCACACACTGGCATACGCTTTAACATCTGGCCTCTTGCATAATATAATGTAAGAGCTATTGCATTTGCAGATCCATATAATCAATGTAGAATCTATTTGGGTTTCTAAAAAACTAATATGAAGCCTTGAGTGGGTTGCAGGAACACAGTTTAAAAATAAACATTTTAACAAAATGCATCGAAAAAACGTTTTCATTTTTTAATTTAAGAAAAGTAATCGCCCACATGTGTTCAGCTTTAGCAGTGCACAAATTAAAGATTCTACCATAAACAGTTCATTGGCAATTTATGTCTGTAAAGGATCAGAGAAAACGATTTAACAAGCAAGGAATTTGAAAGCAATTTCTCCTCTGCCCCTCGGCCCAACACCAAAGGGGTGCCACAAGGATCCTCCCTTTCACCCACCCTGTTCAACATCTACCTAAACCCACTGCTGGCTCTTATCCACTCTCATAACCTTACCTGCTACAATTACACAGATGACAACCAGATCATTTTAAAAATTCCCAAGACTCCAGCCTCTCCACCTCCCAACGTCACCTCCTGACTCTCGGATTTTGACCTTTGGGTGACGACCAACCACCAAATCCTCCACCCAAGCAAATCAGAAATCCTAAAATGCGGCAAAACTGCTCTGATTGCCCATCCCCTACCATGGCCAAATGCCATGGGAGCCCCACATGGCGCTTACACCTCAGTTAGAAATCTTGGATGCACAATGGACGCAGACCTATCTCCCTCCAAACACATCAGCTCTGTATCCAGAACCTGCCACTTCCACTTATGCATCCTAAAAAGAATCTTTCCTTATCTCTCCTATCCTCAAAGGGTCTGACAATAATGGTCATCATCATCACCTGCTTAGACTATGTCAATTTCCTCTATCTCGGCATCCCAGCGTGCCAGCTACGGAAAGTCGAACAAATCCAAAATTCAGCAGCCAGGCTGCTCCTTGCCCCCTTGCCAGAGAACATACCACTCCCGCCCTCAGAGTACTACACTGACTCCTTATTAGCCTAAGAGCGACCTTCATAATACAGGATGGAAGGCCCTACAGGATAAAATCATCCACTGCCAACCCCCCAGAAACCTCAGATCGGGCTCAGCTCTCCTCCTTGCTATTCCCACTTACAACTCCACCAGCTCGGCCTTCTCCATCCAGCTCCCACCATCTGGAACACTCTTCCTCTGCACATCCGCTGTACTGAGAACTTCCTTTCCTTCAAAAAAGCCCTAAAAACCTGGCTATTTCCCACATTATTGTAAAACCTGTCCCTAACCTTCTAACTCCCAATCTGAGAACCAGGCGGCACCGGCTGCTTTCATGGTGGCCCTGACCTCGCAGCACCTGTCGGCACTGGCTGTTTTCACGGCGGCCCGTACCACACACACTATCAAACACCAATCATGACCCTGGTTTCCCACAAGCACCACCAGCTAAAACACAGCCCTTCATATCATTTTCAGACTATGAATTGTCAAAGGATTGATTAGTCACTGTACCTGGTAGGTACAAGAAAACAGGCAAATCATACTGAAAGTAGTTGTGATAGAATCACCACCACTGCACTCAGACAGATTGGGATGCACTGCGGGGAGTTGTTATGGGAAGAAATGTGCCATGGCTATGTCTCACGCGCAAAGGCTAGGTCAGGGTTTCTCGTGCATTACTCCAGGAAGGCAATCCAGAACTAGATCTGAATCACAATAGGACTTGAGGGATGGCCATGTATTGCACATGGATGAACTATAGGATGGGCCACCCATGGTAAAAGTAACAATTGAGAAGGTTGAGTAAGTGCATGATATCTGGGTAGATTTGCCATGCTATTGACCTAGAAGAGCCTGTAAGCATAGCCCATGCTCCTCTAGTTGCAATAAGTTGAAGCATAGACTGTTGCTGTCGCTAACCGTTTTATCGCAGCCGCAAGATTCAACAGAAGAAGCAGATACCCGATTGGTAGCAAATACAACAAATCACCACTGAAACTGCTAGGTATGTATAAGGCACCACTACGGTGTATACTGGCCGCCGGCATGGCTACCCACACACATCAAAATATAGCAAGGACTATGATAACTTTGGTCACGCTGGTAGTATAATTTGCCACCTACTGTGATAAACCTGAGGGTATTCTCACTTCGACTCCCTTAGGATTTTCTGCACAGGTGGCCAGGGCAAGGACATCATTCTTGGATCCCGACCCTGGGGGTAGACACGCGAGGGAAGATCACCTGGGTGGAGGATGTTTGGGGATTGCAATTGGGGTGCCTTTGAGTGAAACACAGTATTTCCCACCTACCTTACAGGGAGAAACCTATGTTCCAGGGGCAGTTATGGGATATTGTTGTTCATGGTATCCAGTTAAAATGTCCCAAAAAAAATTTCGAATGACAAAAATGTTGAAAAAATAATACCTAAAAAAAATATTCGAATGTCTTATTTTTTCATTTACATGTTTTTTTTGTTACGTGAGTAAAAAAAAAGGGGTTAAAAAAGGGGGGGGTTGGATGGGAACCCCCCATTTCAAACAAAAAATAAAAAATAAAAGACATTCAATTTTTTTTTTTTAGGTATAATTTTTTCAACATTTTGGCATTCGAAATTATTTAATTCGAAATAGTCACTATAAACCGTTGTTCATAGCCCCTTGACCAAGAAAAGAGTAGAGATGCTCTCCTACAAGGAAAAGGTATAAATGACTAACAATATCGTTACGACTCAGGCGGTAAGGGGTTTACGGCGGCGTAAACAGCGCCGACCCTTACCGCCTGATTCCGAGGTCCCTTAGCGCCATGGAGGTTTTAACACCTGCTTTTAGCAGGTGTTAAAATCCATGGCGCTAAGGGACCATGTTGTTAATTACGCCACTGTAATTTACGGTGGCGTAATTAACGCTTTCCCCACACCCATTATGCCCTATGGGGCAAAAATGGGAATGGGGAAGGGTAAATGGGGATTGGGGACTTACCGCCCCGCCAACCTCGGAATGGGGCGGTAAGTCCGCCAACCACCATGGCGTAAACGTAGTTTACGCCATGGTGGTAAAGGTACGACCCAGGCGGTAACTTACCGCCTGGGTCGTAATGAGGCCCTAAATATAAGAGGGTGAAAGGGCTCTGTGGGTACTGGGAGTGGGATACCTTTGGGGTAGACTTTGTGCCCCTCTTTCCCTAATAATGGTCAAACCAACCCATCCCCCATCTTTATGGGATATTGCAAACCAGCTCCCCTGAATTCTTCAAACATGACTAAAAAAAGTACTGAGACGAGGCAGAGGAAACTAAGAACAGTGAATAATAGTTGCTTTCACTACTTAGGTACTGGGATTAAGAAGAAGAAGCCTGCTGAGAGCAGTAGAGGTCAGGCAAGCCCCCTTAATGATGGTCAGGAAAGGGTAATTGTCAACTCGCACCTGCAGCCTGTTAAAGGGCTGCAGGTGTATAAAAAGCGCCACCAAATGACTGTAAGAGAGGGAATGGTGACAGGGAACAGTGGCTGTGAATTTGCAGTAGTGGAGAGGCCAAGAAGAACAGCAAGGACCTGTCTGTGTGCATCACGCTTATGGTTCAGGTAAGAGTGACCCAGGAGCTGGGGCTCTGTGGAACCAAGGGAAGCGTGAAAAGGGAGCCGTTCTGGAAGGCTGCCCCTTTTCCTTTTGCTCAAGGTGCTCGTTCTCCTGGGTCCAGAAGTTGACCCAGGAGTGCCTGAGGGGCAGGAGGTGGAGCCCTGAAGCAAAGACCCAAAGGCCGGAAGATCTGTGCTGCAGGAACTCGCATCAAAGAAACCAGTGAGCTTCTAGGCAAACTGAAGCCTGAAATGCAAGTGTTTGATGCTACGCATAAGGATATTTTGTATCAGAGTGGTTGCATGAATGAAAGGAACGTTTTCAAAGGTCTCTATTTGAATACTTACAAACTGATGAACATTAAGACTTGTTAACTTGTAAAAGCAGAGTGAATATTTTGTTACAGAGTGGTCATGTGCAGATGAAAGCACGTTGTTGAAGGTCTCCAAATGCTGGGCACATAGAAAGGCCAATCATAAAGACAAATTACAATAAGTAACAAATTGAACCAGGTCAACAAAGTTACTTACCGTACAACCTTTACACCTTAGTGAAGTGCCAATACGGAAAAGAATATTTAAACTACAAATCTGCACCATTTGGAATACTGCACTGAAGGAAAATCCCATACAACTGAATACACTGTGTGCTAATTCCTAAAGTGAAGGAAACTTACATTGCTTGCAAGCAACTTTCCAAAATGTCACTTCTACAGAACAATCAAGTGTTATTGCAAAAAAGCCAATGAGTAATGAACTAAAAAGTGAGTGCCCCTTTAACCAGAACAGCTTACCAAATGTGCATTATTTCCCAAAGTGAATGGAACTTTGGGAAGTGAACTTTAGGAACTACTTTAAAAAGTTGAATTTACCTGAACTGTCAATTTCAAACAAGAACGCGTGAGCGGTACAAAGACCAGTAAGAAGCAGAGGGTGTGAATGTGGCACAGAACATTAAGCAGACACCCTCCTATTAATACACCATTGAAGTTGTGTCTTGGGGAAAGAATCCCTAAGAATGCAACTTTTTTTTTGTCCTGAGGACGGCGCCTCAGGATATTTTGTGTTCTGAGGGTGCAAGTGTGGCACAGAACGTTAAGGAAATACCCTCCTATCAATACATAATGGAAATTGTGTCTTCTTGGGAAGGAATCTCTGATATTGGAAATGTTTATATGTCCTGAGGACAGAGCCTCAGGATATTTTGAGTTTCGAACTGTGTTTTGGAACTTGGGGAAGGGAACCCAGAGTATTGGACAAGTCCTTGATTACATTGGAACTTAAGGTAATCTTAAGACTTTTTATAAGAACTGTTTTATACTTGGGGAAGGGAGCTGAAAGAAAGCTACAAGATAAACCAAGTTCCGAACTTTATACTGAACACTATTTTGTTGGTACTGACATGCCTACACATTGTATGTTAGTTGTGAGGGCAAGTATAGGTATTTGACACAGACCGATTCCTATGATGAACTTGTAAACTTTGACTTTCCTGAGTTTTGGTCTGGTAGGTAAGCCCCACCATAGTATAGGGCAAGATAGGTGTTTTTCCATCCTGATATTTGAGTTAATAAAAGTGTTTGCTTTGAACTTTGAATCTGTTGTCTGTGTCATACTGCAAGATGCTCTCACATTAGCTACAAGATAAGGGTATCAGGAGACAGAGTTATCTAGCAGGTACTAGAAGTGTGTGGTGTAAACATTTTTAGTAAAAACATTAACAAGGACCCAAAAATGGTTAAAAAAGACAGTATCAAATTTTAATAATAAACATATCATTAAGATTAAAACCTCAATTAAATAAATAGGTAAGTAATACAGGCATAGTCAAATCCCATGTGCAAAGGCAAAAATAGGGAATACATAACAGGCTCAGGGGCCAGTTAAAAAGATGTTGTAACAATCATACGACCACTGTGGGTACTTTCCAAAGAACAAAGGTACCCTATCCAAATATGGATAAATGTGTCATCAGTTATACTCTCTGTCTAGAGTTCAGAGAATTGTCTCGACATGTTTCTGTTCCTAAAGAGCGAGGTGTGGAACATTCATCAGGAGGAAATGAATAACAGTATCGCCTATTTAACAATTGGGATAGAAAGCATTAATGCCGCTACAGTATCATAGCACCTTACAGTGTGCCTGTGGGGGCTCTCTACTATAAATAGTAGGAATGGGGTAGTCAAAGTCACGACCCCCATGCGGGAGAGGGGACACGGCAACCAGCTCGCTCGCAAGGACCTAAACACAGTGTTCCACATTAGCTACACCAGACTATGCCTCAACACCGACATCAGCATGCAGCAAAGACCTATGACAAACATAGCATGCTGAACACATAGTGAGTCTCTAGCACTCACACTATCTACTGACTCCTCTCAGCACCCATCCACATGCCTGACCTCATGGGTTGCTCTCTACCGGAGCCTGGGCAGCCCCACTAACCCTTATTTGTCCAAATGCACACATGCATTCTAATCGTACCCCATGACTGCCATCACTCTGGACTTCGGTCCCCGAGGGCATTTCCACCAGCAGCGCATTGAGACTATAATAATGGTAAAAGGCGCTTTATAAATGAGAACTACAATACAATACAAAGGCTTGTAACGCTTTACTTAACTGCCGCAGTGGCAGCTGGAATTCTGTCCTTTGCTGGCTCAAGCAGCAGGCATTCTGATGTCATAACTTAAGCGTAATAACTGATTACGAAGCAGTTGTGATGTAATTCTCTCATTACAGTTCAGTTGTGATGTCACAACTAGCCTGTAATATAGGATAAGGCACACCCTATAGTAGGTAATAAGGAGTTTTGTGACCAAATAGAGGAACAAGGCCAAAGACCAAGTACCTTTATAAGGTTACAGAACTCCAAGGTGACTTGCAATATCCTTTTTATGTATGGTAAGGTGTTAATACATAGACACACACTGTAATTCCCTTTGATAGCTCGTCTCTTGCATAATTTATTGTAAGAGTAAGAGGTCTTCCATTTGTTATTCCATATAATCAATATAGGACTATAGTTCAAGCAGTTTAATAAAATGTATCAAAAAGAGTTTTCATTTTGTGCTTTAAATTAAGTAATAACATGCAGATTCTTGCTCGCATGTGTTAAACTCCCGCAGTTTACATATTAAACCTTTTACCATAACGGTTCTTGTCAATTAATGGCTGTAAAGTGACACAGAAAACTTTTCAAAGCTGTTCACGGTTTTAATTATGTGCTGGAATCTCCTCTGCTGGCTCAAGTAGCAGTCGTTGTAACATCACAATGGAAGCATAATAACTGATTGCAGAGAGGCTCTGGCCTTATTTTCTTATTAAAGATCAGTTGTCATGTCACAACTAGCCTGTAATAAGAACATTATTTCCAGGCTTTTATACACAGAATGCCATGTATAATAATGCAATACAAATGTGTGCCATTTTCAACTGATAATTGTAAGTGTAATGTAAATTGGTCTTGTATAGTGCCTGTCTGCCACTATTGGCAGCCTTGCTGCACTTGGCTCTGTAAGAAAGAAGGAGGGGGGTTCATTAGTGGGACAGTGGGAAAGGCAGATGCGAAAACTTTGGTGTTGATGGGCGCAGGTCGGAAGTATCCAGTTCCGGAGTTCCAATATGCTTTCTACAAGTTTGGTGGAGAAACATCGGCGTATGTCATGCATAGAGAAGAGTCCAAGATCTAATAAGTTACATTGCTTTGGGTCGCGTTAGCCGCTGATGTGGGTGAGTACGACAGTGCTAAAAGTAGAGCTTATCCGTGGCTCAGTTAGTGTTGATGTGCCATTCTAGCCTCTGGTGGCCGTCTGTGTGGGGTTTGTGTGTGTAGAGTAAGGTGATAGGAGATCTTAGAGGGGAGATGGATAGTCTGGGCAATGAGGAAGTAGGTCATACAAGGCAACCTACCTGTATCCACTGGCCTCTTGTATATAGGTCCCATTTTACAAGCTCACTCTGCGTCCCCCACCTCTCTCTCTCTCTCTCTCTCTCTCTCTCTCGCTCTGTCTCTCTGTCTCTGTCTCTGTCTCTCTCTCTCTTTGATACATTGTAACCCATGTGCAAAAACACAAGCATCTGCGAGTAGGAAGATGAGGGGGAAGGGGCAGTCTGTAAACTCCAGTCAATTTCCATAAGCACCACGCCAGATGACAACACTTCATCCGCGGCCACTGTCTCTAAAACGACTGTCATCCCGACTGAAGGAGTAGATTCGGATGGAGATACCTGTGCAGTACTATTGTCAGTAGTCTCCATCTCCTCACAGACCCGTTCTAGCCCAGCCAGTTGATGGCGGAGCTGGCACCCAATTTGCATGTTTTAACGTTAATGGTGATACCACCTCTGCCAATACTCAAATGTCCTCTATGACCCAGGCTAATAAATCGCACCCTAATACTAAAGTGAAGATGGTTCTCCTTAACACACATTCTATTGTTAGGCACGCTACTGAAGTGGCAGACTTTACTAGTGAATACGACTTGGATGTTATAAGCCTTACTGAAACGTGGCTTTCACCTACCACGAATCATTCGGCTACCCTTGCGGCATCTGCTGGCTACAGCATGTTTAGAGCTGACAGGACATCAGGGCCGGACGGAGGTGCTGCTATAATTTTTAAAGACACTTTTAACGTTTTTGTCTCGGATTCACCATCCTTGGAGGATAGTGAATCCTTACTGGTAAAAATGAGTATTGATGATAATAGCACCTTGAATATTTTAAATATCTATCGACCACCATCCTGTACTAATGCCTTTGAAGAGCAACTTGTTGCGCTCATTAATAATTCTTTTTAAACATCTTCCCATTTCAATATTCCTGGAGATTTTAACTTGTGGGATTATGATGGCGCTGATTCTAAGGCCTCATCTTTGATAACCTCTCTTCCAACTCTTGGTTTTACTCAATCAGTTAACTCCACCACCAATCAAAAAGGCCACAGGCCTCATTACGGGGTCGGCGGTAACCTTGCCGCCGACACAGAAACACTGAATTTGCCGTCTGACTTCCCAGTGCCACCGAGACATTACAAGGGAGACTCCATGGGAGTGTGGAGATGGAGAAAAAGTGCTAACGGCACAAGTGCTTCTGTGAAAGTCTGCCTGCAGGGGCCGTTGCGCCCAGCAGGTCTGACCTTGCCGGGCGCAACAGCTCCTGAAGGCAGATTCATAGTGTGGCAGTCCGGAAACAAAGGTGCCGGTAAGCTTACAGGCACCCTTGTTTCGAGACAAGCATACTTCGAATGAGGCCCCACATCTTAGACTGGTTCTTAACTCTTAATCTCATCATTTCTTCTCCTATCATACAGATGTGCCCATGGTCTGATCATTGTTATATATTATTTGACCTTGACACACCGTGTTATAACAGAAAGGTATCTCCTCTCATACCATAGGCTATACCTCGAGAAATTTAAAAACTTGTCCGAACCTACCTTTCAGGTCCTCATTTGTGACCTTTTGATCGCACATGTACCCACCAGTGACACTAGCTCACAGGTGCAACAATTTAAGACACCACCTTTCCCTTGCTCCCCTCCTATTGAAAGACGTGGTAACTTGTAATCATGTTATGTTTATGGCTGACCTACTGGAAGCTAGGAAACAGAAAAGCGCACTGGAAAGGATATGGAGGAAAACCCATGTTCCGACACTCATGTCTCTGACTCACTCTACAAGGCTGGAGCCCTTCATTATAAGAAAGCTCTGCTTGCTATCAAGAAATCATACTTTGAAAACAGAATTGTGAATGCCAATTCTGATTTAAAAAAAATAACTATTTAATGTTCTGAAGGAGTTTGGAGGCAAGAAAGGACACTCTCACGCAGGCTAGTGATTACTGGTGTGCCGCACTTCAGTTAGGATTTTTTAATAAAATAAAAAATCATCAAATTGACATCACTACCCAACAGAAAAATCTTTCATCTACCCAGCTAAGTCGTACTGATAATTCTCCTAACAGGATAGATATATCTTGTAATGTCATGCCTTTTGACCTCTCATTGCCCTCTGAAGACTCTTTAAGGAAAACTGTTTTAGAACTTAAACCTGCAAAATGTGCTTCAGATGTTTGGCCTTCTAGCCTTGTTCAAAACTCTATCTACTTTCCCACTCCTCTTCTGTTAAAAATGGTTGACTCCTCCTTCAATACAGCTGTTATTCCACCCTGCCTGAAGGAAGTCTGGAAAACTAATTACCGTCCTATCAGAAACGTCCCGTTTTTGTTAAAAATACTGGACAAGATCGCATATTTGCAGCTCCATGACCACATTGAATAGTATGGCATACTTAGTACTCGCCAGTCAGGGTTCCCTGCCATGCACGGCACATTAACAGCTTTGATTGACCTGCACATAAATTTGACTGACATTGCTGAAAAGGGCAAGCTTGTCCTCTTGGTCTTTCTTGACTTGATGATTGGTCTATCATCCGCCTTTGACTTGGTGGACCACTCATTATTATTTGACAGGACGAGACACCTAGTCAAATGCCCGGACTCTACCACAGCTTGGTTTGCATCATTTCTCTGCCCCAGAACAGCACAGTGGTAATTGGCAACTTTAAGGCTCCCCAGGAAGCCTATCTCGTGGAGTGCCACAAGGGGTTTGCCTCTCGCCTATTCTATTTAACATTTACACCCATCCGCTGTTTGATATGCTTGATAATGCGGGTATCATCTAAATTAACTATGCAGGCGATACTCAGCTTGTCTTGGAACTTGACAGCGATTATAAAACTGACCTTTCTCTTGTGAATAGGGTCTATGACTTGATCCAAAATTGGATGATTGCTAACTCGTTAGCACTGAACAATGATAAAACAGAGCTCATGATTCTGGGCTCTCCCCAGAGGATTCAGAAACTTGATGTTCAGTACTCACATTTTCTCATCTCAAACTGCTGTATAGCGGTTAGCCCTTACGTAAAAACACTTGGTGTTGTCTTGGACTCCGGTTTAACTATGAATCAACATGTTGCACACAATAAATCTTCTTGCTCTTATGTCAATAAGCTCTTGAGACAGATTAAAACGTATTTGTCTTTAGCAAATACTGCCTCCCTTGCTACTGCATTGATTAATTATTGACTAGATTACTGCAACGGGCTGCTTTCAGGCAAATCTAAGAAAAATCTTCATAGCCTTCAAGTAGTCCAAAATAATGCATTCAGGACAAATTGTAGCTTAAGCTTGTGTGACCATGTAACCCAATCAAGATGAAGCCTACACTGGTGATCTATTCGCCATTGTATTTCTCACAAAATGTTAACTTTGTCATACAAATGTATTTCTAACCAAGCTCCTATTTAACTGGTTAATAGGGTAGCTAAGCCCCCCGTTAGTCACAATCTTAGGTCAACTGATAATTCCAGGCTCTTTACCCCGTGGTTCAAGTTAAAGAGTTTTGGGGACCACTGTTTCTCTGTTCAGGTCCCAAGTCTTTGGAATTCCTTACCATCCTCCATACGCAATGCTTCATGCCTCTCTGGCTTTAAGAATGCTTTAAAGACATTTTTCTTTAACTCCAATGATTAAGCTTGCTTCCCCCTACTGCTGCCTCTTTGGCGCTGATCCATGAAATGTCTATCCCTTTAGTGCACTGAGGCCTTCGGGCATGTTGAACTCAATAAGTAATTAATAACATAACACAACAAGCTACAGCAAAGCATTGGAGGCTAGAACCTTTGGTTCAGAGAAAGGGCTACTTAAAATTTGAGGCTGGAGCGACCCATTTTGCCTTGCTTTCCATGCTGGTTGGCAGGCAGAGAGATGTCTCAAAGCTCACTCTACCATGCTCAGGTGCTGTGCTCAGTGGCATGCTGGGAATTCTGCCCATCAGAGAAGATGCATTTTTGGCAGTGCAAGAAGGCGTTTGTAAAAGGTATACCAGAGGACCGGGGTTCGTGCTACAAAATCACCACTCAGCAGAGTACCCAGGGCCCTACGAAAATTCCCCTGATAATGATGGAGGACTCAGCCAAGGGCAAGTTAGAACTGTCCTTTATTTTCCAAACAGATAGGGATCATCCAGGAAAAGCACAGTTCTCCAGCAATCACAGCTCCTGAGCCTGTGTCACAAGTTTTTATTATATTATGACAGCACAATCCCTAACCCTTCCCTGAAAACCTAAGAGCTCATTCTATTGGGTAGCTTGGGAACTATCACCTCTTGGTATCCCCGGTATGAGTGGTCCAAACTGTACCTTCCATGTCAGGTGTGTATGCCTGAGACGTCCCCAAAAACGATCTATTACATTGGTGCATGGTTGCAGGATAGCGATTGTCCCTGGCCTCATTACACACGAACCCACGATTTGTGCTACCTGATTGGCTGGAATGGGTCTCCCCAGGCCTGGGACCCTGCTCTTCTCACGGTGCTCAGTGTACCTTCTCCAGGTAATGAGAAAGACTTTGCGTCCCAATTGTTGCCAATCGTATAGCCACCTAGCCTGGGAGAGTGCCTGCAGGTTGCAATGTTTGTCCATCTTTGCTGGGAACCGCTTCTCTTCCCACCACGGGTAAATGGCTATTGTTTGGCTTGTCTGCGTCACTAGGGTGAGGACCGCAAAACTGAGCTTTTCGGTCTGCAATTAGTGAGGATTTATTCTGTTATTTTGCAGGTGGCTCCTTGCCTCTGGTGTCAGGAATGTTCCACCCACCTCTGCCTTTGGCTGCAAGCAATGGCCCTGTGCTTTGTGCTGTAGAATCTGCATCTCTTTGTTTCTTATTCTGAGGCCTGTGGCTTCATGTATATTCACTGCCGTCATTCTATGGTTTCCCTACATATATATTGTAGTATTCTCCTTATGGGCTAGTAGTATTCGGCTCTTCCAGGCTCCTTATACATCCCAGTAATTCCATATGGTTAGTTGCAATAAGCGGTTGCAAGCTTGCTTTGTGTGACTCTTGCTTTCTTGTGTTTCTGCGTTTGGCTAGTGAAAAGAAAAAAGCTTCTGGCAGTTTGCACCTGTATCTGTCCTCTATTTACAGAACTGTGTATGCATGTTCTTCGTGTGTGCACATGTGTGTCTGTGTAACTTTGTGCAGGGATGCGAGTTTACTTGGTGACTAACACTTTTATGTCGTGTTGTCACTAATGACATCAGCACAAACTGAACATTTGTCATTAGTCCACCTGATCAGGGATGGGTCACCTGTACCCGCGAAGACATCAGCTGGTGGATAGGGCTTGAACGGTTGTCTGAGAGAATATCTGCTCACATATGTGGGATGTTCTGGCCCTCCTGGGGGTTGGGCAAACAGCGACTGCCATCTCTTGTTTCTCATTCTTCGGGCTGGCATGCAATAAGGGACACAATGGCCATTCCAGGGACCCTCTCTTCACATTTGTCAGGTGTTCATCAGGCATTGTTCGTGGCAGGGGCCAGGCTCCCTGATCATTTCTCCACTAGCCCCCGAGGTGTACCCTGCTGTCTCCCTCAAGCCCCAAACTCTTCTCACATAGTCCAAAATCAACCCCCCCCCCCCTTCATCGCCACCGACACAATCTCACTCATCAGGTTTTGACTTGGCACCAGGCCTTCAGTATCAAAGGGATGCCTCAACCATGGAAGGATTATTCACAATAAAATACGCCACAGAAAAGATGGTGGGACAGCATGGATTCCTCAAAAATGAACAGCACCTTGGCCTCAAAAAAGGGGATCGGGAGATCTGAAATGTGCAATATGGTGAAGAATTGTGTGTTGGCAGTGACTGACAGGGGTTTTGTAGCAGGGGATATGTTGACTTTCTAATACGACTGTAATCTTGAGTTTGCAGTCTCTCTGGCCTCTTTCTAGCTAAGGATCTCATGCGGTCTTTCTTAATTGTGCCACAGCGAAATGATGGGACCAGTACAAAAACAGCTATGCTTTATTAATCCAGATTTTAAGGGCTGGGGTTACAGGGATTAGAGCATATTCACAAGGTGTGAGCTGTTCCCCACAGGTGGTCTCCTGGGACCAGGGAAGATTCTGCCTCACCCATTAACAGCTATTTACACTACAGATGAGAGGAAGGGGGAGAGAGCTTGTCAGGCTGTCTCTCTGAGGTACATGCACTGCTGACTGAATTGTGCTCTTACATTTACAACGTTTACACAAGTTGGTAGGTTGTCTTAGGGACATGTCAGAGAAAGGCAGCACAGGTGCGTCACACTTGCACCTAAACTGGGCAGCTGCTGTGTGTGCCATCTGTGACCACAAAAGTAATTATATATTTCCCTCCCTCTGTCTCATGCTTGACCAACTGAGAAATGTAAATAGGGGATGTACAACACATAGAGGACGCCTGCAGCTCCCTGAAAATTGAGGAAAAAAGCATTTGTGTGGATGGGATCAGGCATTTTGTAAAGGCCTGAGCTACTCTGTAAACTGGGTCAAAGGTTGTAGGTTGCTGCTGTGAGAGCACCTTTAGTACACTCTGACCTCTGTATAGACACACACACCACACACGTGCACACTCTCTCGCAAACAGCTACATACACATACACACACATATACATACAAACACACACACACATTGTTGTATATTCATACATGCCAACCCTCCCGATTTAGGCGGGAGACTCCCGATTTTTGGATGAAAAATGTTGCTATTTTTCACTGTCTCCCGCCTGAAATACCTGTAGCCCCAATGCATTTTTATGGGGAAATGTTTGTCTCCCGATTTCCCTGTGGAAATCTCCCTCCCAGCTGTGTCTGAATGTTGGCATATATGTATATTGCCTAACTTGGGGTGATGCATCTTCACATGTATTCACAGAACCCAAACAGAGCAGCAGAATTGTCACGTTATCAACTGCTGTGCTATCTATATGCAGAGCGAGTGTAGGTGTAATTCATTTGTTATACGGGTAAGATCCATGCTCAGAGCTGGAGTATATCTAAATATATTTACAAACGGACAGTGGTAATTTATCATGTAGCCTCGAGGCAAATGCAACCAGCGTCCTCACTAATCCAAGAAGAAACTCTGCAAGCAAACCAACAAACTACCAAAAAGAAGAAGACATCCAGACATTGAATTATCCCAGTCAGCTCTCCGATTTTTTCGTAAAGATAAAAATAAAGCAATCCAACAAGGGATTACTATATATAAATACATATAACTTCCCCTATACCTAGTACACCTTTTGAGCTGACTTTAAAATCCAGCATCTTGTTAGAAGTCCCTCTTCTTCCAAAGATAACTTCCACTGTCACGTGTGAACTCAAGGTTTTAAACCCCGTAAGTCCCTCACTCGCCAGGCCACACGTAGGCCTCTCAGTATATGTGCAGGCCTGGGTAACCCAAGTGAGACTGAAAAGGGTTTCGCGGCACCCCAGCTGTTCTGCTCTACTGATCCTGGAAGATCTGACCTACCCGGGCTTTCAGAAATCAGGGGTCTGGCTTAAACGCCATGCGAGATAAGGCGCAAAAGCCTGGAGAGCGTATTCCTTACTCTTCTCCTGACCCAACTGGTCTTGTCAGAAACACTGTTGTCATTCATCCGAGTATAAGTACCTAGCTGTAGTGACCCCGAATTCTCTACTACAACAGTCATATTATAGTCGCAATCAAGAAACCCAGTGGGGCCAGATAATCTTAACCCCTTTTCAACTGCAAAGGCCTCCTCGAACGTGCAGGAAATGCCATAATCAGAGAAATTGGTTTGTAGGAAATTTCACTAATTGAGTAAAGTGCATCATCCATGTCAACCGTTGGAATACTAGAGCATAGGCATGACATGAGGGAAAACAATTCATGTGACTTTGATCATAAACACAAATGGCATTCAGCCGATGTTTCTCTATTTTTAGTTTTGGCTGTCAGGGTTGCTCTAGCGCTGCCTATAGGCTGAAACTAGTGTCATAGCGAATGAAGATAACAAGAGATGGGATGAAGGAGGGGCCCAGAGCCTATGGATGTTGTTTAGCTATTTACCCCCCGCCTACCCCATTAACTACCCATGGCAATGGTAGTCCCTATTACCATTGCCACCCACTATCTGCCCCTCCCTGTTAAACATCCTCCACTCTCAAATCTCTCTGAGCTTGCCCTGAGCAGGCTTCTGACAGGTAATGGCTTAAACACTGCTGTAAACCAGCTCATGGTATAATTAAAAGGTCTTAAAGAAGTGTGCCATCAGCCACCTGATTTATAGGCAGCATGTGTGCCCGTGCATCTCATGCTTGTACTGAAGTCCTTTTAAAAATAGGCATTGGCAAAGCCAAAAGCTTTGGCTCTTGTATTGGCATCAGATCGCCATTTGCCAGACACTTTCATAATATGCTGAGGTACTACAGTAAGACCTTTTGCAAGCTATTGCCATTTTATGGCCATGTAGCCATTATGCCTGTGCCTTGAAATGGCAATTCTAGGTCTAGACAAAAAAACAAAACTGTTGGCTTTGCCAATGCTTGTTAATAACTGGTTCTCACTCTGCATCTGTATGCCCCTTTCCCATCTCCTCTTAACATTTTTTAACTATGGAGATGTTCCAGGTGTTCATTATAGGGCCCTCTTGCACTTCCTATTTACCTTTTTACTCTGATGACATTCCACACATTGCATTCTGCTTTCTGATGTCTCTTCAATGTTTCACTCCTCTTGATTTTGACTCCACTGTTTGATGTTGCGTCTCCTCTTACTCAACTTAAACTATCTATTCCTCCTTTCTGCTACTTGTCACCTCCTCCACACTACTCTCCTTCCCCAAGAAGTTCACTGTCTCCAGAGCTCTGGTTCTCTCTAGGCTGAACTACTGTAACAGCCTCTTTCTAAATCTACCTGCCTCCACTCTCCACCCTCTGCAACTCATCCAAAACAGGACTGCGAGACTTGTCCTTGGCCTCAAGCCCAGGGATCGTATCTCTCCAGGACTGAAATCAATTCACTGGCTCCCAGTGGGGGCGAGGATTAAGTTAAAAAACCTCTGCATTGTCCACAAGGCCTTCTGGGGCCTGGGACCTCAATACCTTCAACTCTACCTTCCTAAATATCTTCCATCTCGAGGTCTTCGCTCATCCGCCTCCAACTCCCTCAGGGTCAGTCACTTCTCCAAGCAGCGAGTTGGTGGTAGAACTCTTTCTTCTGCTGGGGCCTCCCTCTGGAACAGCCTCCCTGCCTCTCTGAAACTTGAGGAGAACTATCTCTGGTTCCAGAAACACCTCAAGACCTTCCTCTTTGCTTCTGCTTTCTCTCCTCCTCTCCCCTGCTGATCTCCTGGCTGAATCTGAAACTACACGTGTTACTTGGCTACCCTCTGATCTCGGGCCCAAGTCCCTTCACCCCCAGTTGCACACGTGCACTGCCCCCCTGGCAACGCTTGCACTCAGGGAATGTTTCTGTATCCCTACAGCCCCTACTAGCACTTGACCCCTGATGTCTGTTTTAGCCTTGTACTTGTCACCAGCTGGTCGCACTTTTATTTATTCTCTTATTTATTTATTGTTATCCTATGTACTGCACTGCCCCCACCCCTTCCCCCTTTACTTTTCCCCTTCCTTTCACCCCTGCACTTGCGCGATCTCAATGCCACCTGGCCTTGGAGGATCGATGTCTGTCTTCCCTCTGTTTCCCCTTTCTTGCCTTGTCATTCCTTGAAACACTTGTGTATAGGCACGTTATAAAAGCCATATCATATCATGTCATCCTACTTCCCTCCTTCCACTACTACTCTCCTCCTCCACTACTACTCTTCTCCTCGCACTACTACTAAGCACTAGTAATCTCCTCCTTCCACTACTACTCTCCTCCCTCCCACCAACTACTCAAACACCCTCCTTTCAATTCACATTCACTCCTTTCACTAACCTCTCTACTCACTTGTCACACAACCATCCACACTCACACCGCAGAACCATTTCCACTCCAAAGCCAATACCTCACCTGCTCCATGAATCTCCTCCACAGGCCACCACTCCCTTCTTCCTCCTGCTGGTCTGTTGGTTGTCCTCCACCTTTACTACTGACCCCACCTGAAAAACCCACACTTTCCGCTTCCTACCCCCTTTTTACATTCCCCTACCCCATGAGTATTGGGAAACTGTCTCTGGCTAATCTGGCTCTGTCTGCCCCACCCGGGGTGTGTCTTTTCGAGAATAAATCATAAGAAGGGGGCTGAACCATGCCCACCTTCTCCATGCGGGCTTGCCACATACCAAAGATGGTGGTATAGGAAGCCAAAAGTACAAGTTCATGTTTCGGGACCCATTGCCATGGGTTATCGGGTTATGTTTTGGGGAGAATGGTTCCTTTTCCCCCTCTTTGTTCCTGGGAATCTGTAACTGATTGTGCAAGCTTGCCAGTGGCCTCTGCCGGTCCCGTCTCACAGGTCTCCATGCTGTATCTATGCACGGCGGCAGCTTGCTTCTCTCTCTCAATTAGCGGTGCGATCAGGGCTCTTCAGGGCTGTGGCTTCTCTTTGTAGCGCTTCCTTTCCATTCTGTGGGCTGATTCTCTTGCTTGGTCTTCTCTGTTGGCTTTCTGCAGCTGCCCAGGATTGCTGAAAACGGAAAGGACACTGGTCAGTATTTGAGACATGACGCAAGGCTGGAGATAAGGGTCTGCAAACAAACAAATTGGCACAGAGGGGAACACCGGAAGTGGAGCCCTCATGGCTGAGCCTGTCCTCAGGACCAAGGCTAGCTCTGGATTTCTCTCTACCCTTCCAACTTTCTGTAACAAAGGGTTTCCACCCCATTTGAAGAGGCCAAGTAATTGGCCTTGCACAATGAGCGTTTCCTTTCCAGGCAATGCAGACTGGGGTCTGAAAGACTTCTGTGTGCACTGCCCTTTCTCCTGTGCTTGGCATCCTCCCGGGCAGACCACATGGAATGGACTGTGGTGAGCCATTCAGGTGGCATTCACCACAGTCCATTCCATTGTGAATGAAGGATGTCCAGTGGGATGCGCCTTTTACTCCCACAGCTCCCACAGCAACCGGCCCCCCAAACTGCATCCACAAAAGCAAAGGTGCATAATCTTCTATTTTGGTGATCCAGCCCACCCCCAAGTTGCACATTTACTGTTAGCATTCTGGAAGATCCTTTCCCACAGACACGCTGGATTCTTATTTTGCACGGCGAGTTTCAGCATCATACCTTTTGACACATACTTTAAAACGTTTTGACAGGATTAATCCGTTGTGGCTGAGTTATGACTGAATAAACTGAGTGGAGATACTAAGGGCCCGAATCATGGAATTATCAGTGTGGGAAATAGGGTACTTGCACACGCAACTGCGAATCGAATACGCAGTACTTTTCCTGGACTTGCGTGGAGTTTGCGCTGGCTCATCACGTCAGTGGGAGCCGTCGAGGGCTTAGAGCAAGACTTCATGCAGAGCATGGGCGTGGCTTGCGCAGGGTGCTGGGAAGGGGGCGGATCACCAAAAATGGGGAAGAACTTGCGAAAAAGTGGGTGTTCCGAGGGACAGCCTGCATGCAGTCCCTTGCACACCCACAATTGCGTGGCACAAGACGTATTCATGGATTCGATCGCGCAACATCTCGGCTGGGAAATGGCCATGCATGTCCTTCATCTGATCGGCCACCCGAAGGCAGGCGTAGGTACACTTGCTTGTGGGATTTGTAGGTTGCAGGTGGGGTTGCATACTGGATTTTGTCATGCGTGTACTCAATCGGGGTTTCGATGTAACTTAGGGGTGCACATAAGCAGTGTAGCGTTGTGAGAAATGTTTTACGGGGGTTCGCACGCATATACGCATGTTGTCGGGGTGCCGGATACAGTTATGTGGGACCCCACGCAGGGTCCCTGACTCGCAGGCATGGTTAGGGGGATCCCACGCACTGTTTGAATTGTGTGTGTATTCGTGCACGGGGAGCACGCAAAGGTAGCTGTTCTGGCTGTTTATGCTTTGCATGTGCGCCTGTCGGGGGGAATAAAGTTACTTTGTGCTGTTAATTCCATGAATATGCGGAGTGCACATTTTTCTTTCTGCACTCAGGCTCGCGCAGTGTCCTTCTCGGCACGCGGCTCTTACAGGTTTTCTGCGCACATTTCCATGAATCGGCCCTAAGGCAATGAAGTTTTTTGTTAGTCACACAGTTGTCAACTAGTTGTCACCTGTGGCAATAAATAGCTTTTCCGTTATGTTTTGCGAGGGTGTGTATAACCGTTTGCTTAACGAGTGCTAGACTGCCACTGCTGTTGGATTTAAGGTGCCATATAACATACTATGCCAGCTATAATAAAAATACACAAACACAAACAACAGGTGCAACAAAGGCAAAAGCGCAGATCTCTCACTACACACTGTCCTTTCCTTTAACACACTGGCTCGTCTTGAACCCCCAAATGCAAGTCTCGGAGGTGGAAGGCCCAGGAACATAAGCCTAGAGGGGCCATGAAGTTAGGAAGTTGCCTCCTCACCCATAACAAAGGGGGAGAGGAGGTTCAGCAGGAAACCAAACGGCCCATCACCCCTTCGCACCAAGGTGTGCAGGGAGAGGGCCTGCCACAACAATGGAGTCACCAGACTCACGGGCGCCCTGGCCGGGAATAAGGAGCTGCGTTGCAGGAACTACCTGCGAAATAGACTTGGCATTGTGGTGGCAAAAGACCAAAGGACGGCCACCCAGGGTAGTGTTGGGGCCAGGTCGTGCCAAAAGAAAAAACAAAGGGGTGCTCAGATGCCGTCGGGCCTGCTTTGGCCCATAAGAGGAGGAGGAAGAGGGAACTTCCTCACATTTCCTCCTCGGCACTACAGTGGCGCAAGTCTTGCATGATTTGCACACAAGAAACCCACCCTGCCCACACAAAATAGGTTAAAAAGGGATACCCAACAAGGGTAAAAATACACATTCATAAGAAAGGAGACAGGGAAAAGGAAGAGTACGGTGGAGCGCCGGGCATAGTATGTTTTAAGGGTAAATCATAACATATAAGAGAAGAGCACAGCAGGAAAGCTGAGCACTTGTAGGCTGGTCTACTATAAAGGACCCGCACAACATAGAAGAGTAGAGCACAGCAGGAACGCTGGGCATGGTAGGTTGGCCTACTATAAAGGACACGCACAACATAGAAGAGAACAGCACAGCAAGAACGCTAGGCATGATAGGTTGGCGTACTATAAAGGACACGCATATTATAAAAGAGAAGAGCACAGCAGGAACGCTGGGCATGATAGGTTGGCATACTATAAAGGACACGCATATCATAAAAGAGAAGAGCACAGCAGGAACGCTGGGCATGATAGGTTGGCTTAGTATAAAGGACACGGATATCATAAAAGAGAACAGCACAGCAGGAACGTTGGGCATGATAGGTTAGCCTTCTATAAAGGACACGCATATCATAAAAGAGAAGAGCACAGCAGGAACGTTGGGCATGACAGGTTAGCCTTCTATAAAGGACACGCATATCATAAAAGAGAAGAGCACAGCAGGAACGCTGGACATGACAGGTTGGCCTACTATAAAGGACACGGATATCATAAAAGAGAAGAGCACAGCAGGAACGTTGGGCATGATAGGTTAGCCTTCTATAAAGGACACGCATATCATAAAAGAGAAGAGCACAGCAGGAACGTTGGGAATGATAGGTTAGCCTTCTATTAAGGACACGCATATCATAAAAGAGAAGAACACAGCAGGAACGCTGGACATGATAGGTTGGCCTACTATAGAGGACACGCACAACATAGAAGAGAAGAGCACAGCAGGACCGCTGGGCATGATAGGTTGGCCTACTGTAAAGGACACACATATCACAAAAGAGAATTCACAGCAGGAACGCTGGGCATGATAGGTTGGCCTACTATAGAGGACACGCACAGCATAGAAGAGAAGAGCACCGCAGGAACGCTGGGCATGATAGGTTAGCCTTCTATAAAGGACACGCATATCATAAAAGAGAAGAGCACAGCAGGAACGCTGGGCATGATAGGTTGGCCTAATATAAAGGACACGCATATCATAAAAGAGAAGACCACAGCAAGAACGTTGGACATGATAGGTTAGCCTTCTATAAAGGACACGCATATCATAAAAGAGAAGAGCACAGCAGGAACGCTGGGCATGATATGTTGGCCTAATATAAAGGACACGCATATCATAAAAGAGAAGAGCACCGCAGGAACGCTGGGCATGATAGGTTAGCCTTCTATAAAGGACACGCATATCATAAAAGAGAAGAGCACCGCAGGAACGCCTGGCATGATATGTTGGCCTAATATAAAGGACACGCATATCATAAAAGAGAAGAGCACAGCAGGAACGCTGGGCATGATAGGTTGGCCTTCTATAAAGGACACGCATATCATAAAAGAGAAGAGCACCGCAGGAACGCTGGGCATGATAGGTTGGCCTAATATAAAGGACACGCATATCATAAAAGAGAAGAGCACAGCAGGAACGCTGGGCATGATAGGTTGGCTTACTATAAAGGACACGGATATCATAAAAGAGAAGAGCACAGCAGGAACGTTGGGCATGATAGGTTAGCCTTCTATAAAGGACACGCATATCATAAAAGAGAAGAGCACAGCAGGAACGTTGGGCATGACAGGTTAGCCTTCTATAAAAGACCCGCATATCATAAAAGAGAAGAGCACAGCAGGAACGCTGGACATGACAGGTTGGCCTACTATAAAGGACACGGATATCATAAAAGAGAAGAGCACAGCAGGAACGTTGGGCATGATAGGTTAGCCTTCTATAAAGGACACGCATATCATAAAAGAGAAGAGCACAGCAGGAACGTTGGGAATGATAGGTTAGCCTTCTATAAAGGACACATAAAAGAGAAGAACACAGCAGGAACGCTGGACATGATAGGTTGGCCTACTATAGAGGACACGCACAGCATAGAAGAGAAGAGCACAGCAGGACCGCTGGGCATGATAGGTTGGCCTACTGTAAAGGACACACATATCACAAAAGAGAATTCACAGCAGGAACGCTGGGCATGATAGGTTGGCCTACTATAAAGGACACGCACAATATAGAAGAGAAGAGCACAGCAGGAACGCTGGGCATGATAGGTTGGCCTACTATAAAGGACATGCATATCATAAAAGAGAAGAGCACAGTAGGAACGTTGGGCATGATAGGTTGGCCTTCTATAAAGGACACACACAACATAGAAGAGAAGAGCACAGCAGGAACGCTGGGCATGATAGGTTGGCTTACTATAAAGGACACACATATCATAAAAGAGAAGAGCACAGCAGGAACGTTGGGCATGATAGGTTAGCCTTCTATAAAGGACACGCATATCATAAAAGAGAAGAGCACAGCAGGAACGCTGGGCATGATATGTTGGCCTAATATAAAGGACACGCATATCATAAAAGAGAAGAGCACCGCAGGAACGCTGGGCATGATAGGTTGGCCTTCTATAAAGGACACGCATATCATAAAAGAGAAGAGCACCGCAGGAACGCTGGGCATGATAGGTTGGCCTAATATAAAGGACACGCATATCATAAAAGAGAAGAGCACAGCAGGAACGCTGGGCATGATAGGTTGGCCTTCTATAAAGGACACGCATATCATAAAAGAGAAGAGCACCGTAGGAACGCTGGGCATGATAGGTTAGCCTTCTATAAAGGACACGCATATCATAAAAGAGAAGAGCACAGAAGGAACGCTGGCCATGATAGGTTGGCCTTCTATAAAGGACACGCATATCATAAAAGAGAAGAGCACCGCAGGAACGCTGGGCATGATAGTTTAGCCTTCTATAAAGGACACGCATATCATAAAAGAGAAGAGCACCGCAGGAACGCTGGGCATGATAGATTGGCCTAATATAAAGGACACGCATATCATAAAAGAGAAGACCACAGCAGGAACGTTGGACATGATAGGTTGGCCTACTATAAAGGACACGGATATCATAAAAGAGAAGAGCACAGCAGGAACGTTGGGCATGATAGGTTAGCCTTCTATAAAGGACACGCATATCATAAAAGAGAAAAGCACCGCAGGAACGCTGGGCATGATAGGCTGGCCTAATATAAAGGACACGCATATCATAAAAGAGAAGAGCACCGCAGGAACGCTGGGCATGATAGGTTGGCCTTCTATAAAGGACACGCATATCATAAAAGAGAAGAGTACAGTAGGAACGCTGGGCATGATAGGTTGGCCTAATATAAAGGACACGCATATCATAAAAGAGAAGAGCACCGCAGGAACGCTGGGCATGATAGGTTGGCCTTCTATAAAGGACACGCATATCATAAAAGAGAAGAGTACAGTAGGAACGCTGGGCATGGTTTGTCGTAAGCTTCTAAAGGACAGAAGAGAGCAGCCTCGAGTTGGCCCTACGATGGAGCAGGACCCCTGCTCACCTGATTCCTGGTCCCCCAAAACATTTCTTTCTGGTTGTGATATGTTGTCTTGATTATGAGTTATGGTTTTGTGTAATAAAGCTTACGGCCTAATCTTTTCCACCTTACCTGGTTTCCTGTTGCGTTTATTACCAATGCATGTTAGGTCAGGGGAGGGATGGATTGGTCATTAGCTAGACCTACCTGGTCATTATTTCGCTTGCCCGCACTATGCCACTTGCAGGCTTATTGCCTTGCTCTAATTGTCGCGCTCTCTGCCCTCAGCTGTCGGACTTTTCGTTTTTCTCGCAGACACCTTTGCCTGCATCTACTCTCTGCCTCTTGCATGCACTTGCAAGCCTCTCACTCCCACTAACACATGCCTGTCTTTCACATCCACTGATGCACGCACACACATGGTTTGCTTGTGGTCTCGTGCAGAAGGACTGTGCCCCCCCCCCCGCACACCACCCTCAGCTGCGTTGGCATGGCAGGCTGAAAAGCGATGGTCTGTTTCGTTACCCCTGCCTCCCTCTTTCTGCATGTCTCTCTCTCTCTCTTCCTGGCCATTATCACCTCGCTCTTCATTGCATGCCATCCTCATTTTGCCTTTTCGCATGCGTTGCTTCCTCGTCACCACCCCAGGCTCCTTCTAATCACCTTGCAGGGTGATCAGTTCTTGGACCGAGTGCTGTTTTTGTTGGGCGTCCTCCATTGACTCTGGTCCAAGCCACACTTCCACGTGCTCTGCCAACCCTCAGCAAAAAATGGCTGGTTGCCTTCTCTCGCGAAAGGCTTTTACACACTGCAAGCAATTACAGGCCTAAAGAAACACAGCCACACAGACACACATACGCTTATGAGAGTTACACAGCCACACAAATACACAAGCTCATCCCACCAGAAAATGTGAAACACCCATCGTCTTTGTGCAAAATAATAATGCAAGTTTGGGGGTGCTAACCCGTAGTTAACGGACACATGCAAATACATACACTCACACTGATGGGTAAACAGGCAGTCAGGTAGGCTTTATCCAGAGAAACATATGTATAAACCATGGCAGACATTCTCCTAAAGTCAAGGACACAGAAACCTAGACACTCACAGATACACATGCAACTAAACACACACAAAATATGGCATCAACACAACCGGAAATCTACACCTGCTCACTGATTTATGTGCACCCATGCAGAAATGTACGGACGCAGGGCCCCTGCATGTGCATGCCGTGGGGCAGTTGTTAGTAGCAAACCCAAACAATATCTCCTTTGAAAGCAGCTACTTAACAGCATAAGTGTTCAGACTCTCCTATCTAATAAACCACAAACCCACCAGCTAAAAAGGCGATAGAGGACGTTATAGTCTAGCAACGTAGGGGGCTGGTTTCACAGAGGCGTTGCTGGGGAGGGGCTGAGGGTTCTATAGTCCTGGGTGTTTTGGTTGAAGCCCTGGATAGAAGCTGAGGAGTTACAACCAAAATAGGCTAGCTAGCCCCCAGACCCGACTGTCCCAAAATTAGCGTAACCCTGGATCTTTTCCAGATGTAGCAGCACCCCTGGCTGGTTGCCTGGAACTCTTTCCAAAAGGCAAGCCATTCCTGTTCCCAGAATGTCATTGGAACTATAGTAAATGTCAGCTTGAACACAAGCGTAGGGTGACCAGATGTCCCAGTTTGTGCTGCTCTGTCTCCCTTTCTCAAGATTATGTTCCCATTGGAAACTGCAGCAGTGCTTTTTTTTTTTTGTCGTAGGTCTAAATAGTTGGCAGGCAGGAATGCACAATCTCGCAAAGACGAAATGCTGCATTTTACAACTTAAGATAGTGTTAGTTTGCGATAAATTAATCATAATATGTGTTTCTTTGAACAGTAACACTTAAACCCCCTTCTCCTCCAAACGCTATTGAAGTGTAGTGCCTTGACAGTCACTTACAAGAGTTAGTCCTACTTTTATGTTAGTTGCCGTGTCCTGGTTTAAAACTTTTAAAATCTGGTCACTGTACACAAACGGAGAATGTGAGTTGCCCCTGGACCCTTGATTACACATAGGTAGGACTAAAGGAGACCTTTTCCACATAGATCAATAGATCACCTGTGGACTGTAGACGCAGAGTGGGCATTCGCCTCTCTCAACCTAGCGCATGTTACAGTCTTCATTCTCACCAAGGTTAAATGATATTACAACTAGTCTTTTTTTCGATGGGTGTTTTAGCGGAAATCTTTTTTCTTAATACTAATAGTAAAAACGTTTTTTTTTTATTCTGGGTGTCCAACCCCCTCGTACTCTATTAATTTAATATTATTCCCTGCCCCTTATATACCCTTACCCATTACCGTATATATTTGTGTATTTTTTTTTTTAACCAAAAAACATTTCGGTAAAAAACCCAACAAAAACAGACTGTTGATGTAACAACGATGTACCCTCTCCAGAGGATCATTAGATTAACAATAGGAAAGTACCCGGTACTGAGCCAATCATGAGAGGGTCTTTGCCTCGGGTGTGCATTTTCAAGTGGAAGGAGCAAAAGCCAAGTGGCCTTGCTCAGAAGACATCTGGGGCATGAGTTTCGTAGAAGTTTGGATCTCAGTTGCAATGATGTTCAAGAGCTTAGAATCCTCCCTCGTCCATGCACCAATGGGACTGTGCGTTTATCGATCAGGAAACCCTCTCTATAGCACCAAGTCTATTATTCGGTCTTACTGTAGTGTGCACAATTCTTGTTACAAAGTTATACTGATATCGACTATTGAAAAGTACCAATCAAATTAGATTCGGCATAAGACTTTATGTCCAATGTCCTTTGGCAGAAGGGATCATCTTCTTTAATTTGACCCTTGGTATTGATGGGCAGTTTATCTGGGCAAACAATGATTCCATTTGTTTAGTGGACTTGGAGGTCACATTATTAGTTAAAATTGGGTATCCAGTGATATTAACGAATTGGAAATAACGAAATACATTTAAACGAACCCTAACTACCGAAAAAAATACTGATTTGTTTGTAATAAATATGTATGGGGGGGTTTGGGTAAAGGATTAAAACGGGTGCGAAGGGGGTTGGGGTTATAAAGCAAGGGGAACAGGAGATTGGGGGATGCCCCCAAATAAAATCTGATTTTTTTTTGGTATTTAGGGATTGTTAAAAATGTTTTTGTTGATTAAGTTTTGGTTAAAATGACAGTGATCCATTACATTGTACTGTAGCCTCTCGGACTTTAAGTTTTACTGGACATCAGAAGGCGCACTACCTTTGGTTACTTTGGTAAAACGTCTTGTGTCTGTTGACTCTCCAGCCAATGTACTGCAGTGCCTTCAGCTGCTACTCCGGATTGCATTCTGTAATATTCCACTGCTTGTGCTCCATTGCAAATATGTGCAAAAGTTAAACTAGTATTCACTTCTTTGACTACAGATGTATGAGGAAAACGAAGGGGAGTCGTTTTTTTTCGTAGCCATAAGAATTGTTCTCTCAAATCCTTTTGGCTATATGTGTAAATATTGTTTTATTATTTTAGCTTTTCAATCCTAACCATGTATAACTGCAGACAGGCCATGAAAAATCAGGCATTGTCCTGCGCTACTATTATCTTCCTTTCGTTGCTTGTCCCTGGTCAGCAATTCAGAAAGCTTGGAAAACGTAAAATAATGACTATTATGTTTTGTTTATGTATTTATTTATTTTGACATTTATAGAGTGCACCTAACCCAGAGGCAACTGGGCGCTAAGTGACCAAATGAGGATCTCACACAATGGACATTGGCATACTGAAACTTTCCAATGATTTATCGTGTGTCTTCTTTTAAATCATGTGCTATATCAGAAGGCGCACTACCTTTGGTCACTTTGGTAAACCGTCTTGTGTCTGTTGCATCTCCAGCAGACGCGTTTGGGATTGTCAGAGAGGTGTAGCTTCGCCACATCAGGTGTCTTTCCTGATTTTCCCCCCATCCCATGGACGCTATTGACAATTTAATATGTGTGCATGTTGCTTCTCTTGGAGTAAGTGTATGTCTCCCAATGTGTTCCTTATCTCACCACTTTACTCTCTCACTCATGGCAGAAATGGAGACGGGAAGAAAAAAAACGACATCTTAAAACATCAATACGAAAACTGTGTTTAATTTGCCTTTTGCAAAGCTTACAAATATTTAAATGGTTCTATGTTCATTTATTGACAGTGTTTTTCTGATTGGTTCTTTGTAGATTGTTTTTCTTTGACAAAACCAATCAAAACATGTATCTTTTTATTTTTGACACAACCAATCAAAACTTTTATCTTTTTATTTTTGTTTTTTGTTTGTTTATTTATTCATATTGTACTCCAGACCCGGAGGTAAAGGGGTGCTTCAGGAAATGGTTACATAGTACAATATATACATTTTTCATTTATACAAACATATATACAGTGTACAGGTAAAAAGCACAGTTAGATATAGGCAGTATCATCCGGCACGTGAGAGAGATGGTAAGTGTTATTTTTTGTTCAGTAACCATCCAATAACATGCTTCCTAAAGGACTGAAAGGACTCGATAGATTTGATGTTAAATGGTAGGGTGTTCCAGAGTTGGGAGGCAAGGACCTTGAACCTGGAACCTCCAGCTCTTTTTAAGGTAAATCTAGGCCCTGTTAGGCATAGGGTATTAGAGGATCTGGTAAATCTGATAGCAGGTTTCAAGGTAAATTTGACAGTGAGATAAGGAGGGGCTAAATGGTTTAAGGCTTTGTAGGTGAGACAGATGGATTTTAGGTCAATTTTTTGTTGTATGGATAGCCATTTACACGCTTTTCTGGTGGTGGAGATATGCTCTCACCTGTGGATGTTTAATGCTGCGCGTAGTGCGTTATTTTGGAGCACCTGTAGTTTGTTGATTATGGATTGATTTGCGCCAAGGTAGAGACTGTTACTGTAGTCCTATTTAGACTGTATAAGAGCTCTGGCCAACGTAAGGCAGCTATTAGAGGACAGAAAGGGTCTGCTAGCCCTGATCACTTACCAGTGTAGACAGTGGCTGAGGCAGTCATGTTAATTTGTTTAGAGAGGTTAGTGTTGGTATCAAGATAAAAGCTAAGGGTTTTCACATTTTTAACAATAGGAATAGTGTTACCATTGATGATAATGCTATTCTAGTTAGGGCAGAGTTTTGACAGGATATGGGGTGAACCGACAAGGAGGAGCTCAGTTTTCTCATCATTCAGGCATAGCCCGTGTATGGCCATCCATGCCTGAATGATGGAAAAGATTTCATTAATCCGGATGATGTCAGTGCTGTAGTTGCCTGAGAGTGTGAGGAGTATCTGGGTGTCATCAGCATAATTGGTGTAGGTGACACCCAGAAGGTCCAGTTTGTCAGAGAGTGGCTTTGTAAATATATTATACAAAGTGGGGGAGACACATGAGCCTTGTGGGACGCCACAGGTGATAGGGATAGGGTCTGCTGCTGCTATTGGTGAAAAAACCCTCATGGTTCTATTAGCCAAAAAGGATTGTATCCATATGATGGCAGAAGAGGAGAAGTGAGCTGCGGAAGATTGGTGGTTGCAGAGGATTTTATGAACAACCAGGTTGAAGGCCTCTGAGAGGTCTAGAAGGAGTATGTTGGCCACTTTACCTTTGTCTTTGATTTCATCGATCTGGCTCTTGAGGTCAACAAGGGCAGTTTCTGTTCCGTGTTGAGGTCTAAAGCCAGATTGACGAATACCTAACAGTTGGTTTGTCTCCAGATAGCCCTGAATTTGCAGGTAAGCAACCCTGTCCAGGATTTTTAGCAAGAATGGGACCGTTGTGATGGGTCTATAATTAGTGGGTATGGCTGGGTCTAATGATTTTTATTTTAAGAGTGGGAGAACCCATGATTGTTTCAGGTTGCTAGGGACTGAGTTAGTAGAGAAAGACAGGTTAATTTGTTTTGTGATGAAAGGGGATAGACCTCTGGCTGCATCTTTTATGATCTGGGCAGGGCAGCTGTCCCCTTTGCAGTTAGATGGTTTTAGAGAGGTGATGATTTTTTGAACTTCCAATATCGTTACCTTTTTAAATGTGAAGCCTACATTGGAATCAGTGGGCGTTGGTGAGCTTGAGATAGTAGGCTTACTACTGGTAAGTTGTTGTCGTTTGTCCTCAATTTTGGTTTGGAGCCCTGTAATGTTGTTGGCAAGGGCGTTCTGGATGCTGGTGCACCAGGGTTTACCTTTCGTGCAGGTATCGGTGGGAGGATTAGGATTTTCTAATTCCTTGAGTATGTTGAATAGTTCTTTGGTACAGGATCCTGCTTCATTTATCCTAGCGTTATAGGCATCTTTTTTGGTGTGAATTATCTCCTTTTTATATAACGAGGAGATGTTCGTAAGATTGGATTTGTTTTCAGCAGATGGTTCCGTTTTCCATAGTAGTTAAAGTTTAGCTTTCTTTTTTCTCAGTATTTTGAGTTCAGGGGTGTACCAGGAGTTCAAATGAGCTCTGGGTTTGCCTTTGAGCAATTTCAATGGGGCAATGGTATCAATGGCAATGGCCATGGAGTCGTTGAAGGTGTTGACCATTAGGTTAAGATCGGCAGTGGCTGGAATTGTGTTGAGGGTGGGGAGGACCAGGGGTATGAAGGCTTCAGAGGTGATGTTGCATTTATTTCTGGTCAGATATGCTGGTGCTGTAGGGCACTTTTTTGGAACCAAGTTGTTGATATTAATATATAATGGGATGAGGTATTGGTTAGTCCATGCTAGAGGTTGGGGGTCCTTGCAAGTAATATTGCAATTGAGAGCCGCTACCCAGTCGATGATTCTACCTTTCTGATGAGTAGGTTGATCGTTAAGTTGTGAGAAGCCATGCTCAGCTAGAGCGTTGGCTAAGGAGGAGGCTGGAGAGTCATTAGGGTCATTGTAACCAAGGTTAAAATCTCTGAGGATGATAGTTTGTGCTGAAGGCTTGGAGTTTTCAGCAATTAGTGAGGTGATGTCTTCTTCAAAGGTTCCAGATGGACCCGGGGGTCTATACATTAGGTAAATAGAAATCATACTTTTAGGCGAGGTTTGAAACTTGATTGTGAGATGCTCACAAGATTTGAGTGTGGATGAGGAGACTGATCTAATGTCTAAGGAAGATTTAAAGATGATCGCTACACCTCCTCCCCTAGCATTGGGTCTGTCGACTCTGAGGATGGAGTATTTGTCGGGAATAGCTAACGTTAAGTAAGGTCCTGATGCCTCATGTAGCCAAGTTTCAGTTAAGGCAAGGAAGTCAAGATCATTAGTTAGGATGAGGTTAGTGATTTCAGTCGGATGGGCAGCAAGGGACCTGACAATAAGTAGTGCTCCTTTTAGGGGGAGTAATTTGGGCTTGTTCGCGTCTGTGAGATTATTATTTGTCTTAGTGTAGGGTTTGGCAGAAAGCTTACTAGTCATAAGGGGCAGTCTGGTGCCTAGTCTATTGTTACAGGCTGTAAGGTTGGGGCTCACTGTGCGTGTGTGTCCTAGCGGCTTAGTTGTGGGGGGCTTGGTATTAGGTTTAATGTAGCTAGCATTAGTACTAAGAGCGGTGTCCTCTGACGAACCTAGAGCATTAGGTCTGAGATGACACAAAGTTCTATCAGAGAAAGTGTTGACTAAGGTATCAACTGAGCAGACACTGACTATGGAGGTAATATTGTTTAGGTGGTAGCTAGGAGGGAAGGGTGGTAAAGAAGGTAGGAAGGGTGTGGGGCAGGGGATAGGGGAGTGTTTTAGGCAACCAAGTTTGGCTAGGCCATCCTTGAAGGCTATGAAGTTATTGCCGCTGCAAGGTAGATTATCCTGCATGATACAGAAAGGGAACATGATGAGAGTGAACCAGGTGAGCATCGTCTGGCTACGATGTGGTCTTGGTAGTAGGGTTGGGATGGGCAAATACACTTTGGCTGAGTGCAGATAAACAGATTCAGCTTGGGCTAGAGGCTCGCAAATAGGCAGATGCGACTAGGCTAGAAGTTGGAGGTTTGCCTAGATAGAGGCTAATGGTGACGTGTACAGATGGAAGGTATAATATCAGCAGAAGAGGGGTTTATCTAATTTAAAGGTGTTACAGTGAAACTGACAGTACAATCTGCTAATAGCTAGGTTCATCCGTGGGGTGTCACCTAAGTTCGAGAGAGCACACTCTAGCTAAAAATGCAGTGTGGCATCACCTAGATTTGAGAATCATACTGTAGTCTAAATATTCAGTGTGGCATCACCTAGATTTGAGAATCACACTCTAGGCTAAATATACAGTGTGGCATCACCTAGATTTGAGAATCACACTCTAGGCTAAATATACAGTGTGGCATCACCTAGATTTGAGAATCACACTCTAGGCTAAATATACAGTGTGGCATCACCTAGATTTGAGAATCACACTCTAGGCTAAATATACAGTGTGGCATCACCTAGATTTGAGAATCACACTCTAGGCTAAATATACAGTGTGGCATCACCGAGATTTGAGAATCACACTCTAGGCTAAATATACAGTGTGGCATCACCTAGATTTGAGAATCACACTCTAGGCTAAAAATACATGTAACAGGGAAAGTGGAGTTCAACCGTATGGCATCAGCAAAGTTAGAACAAACATAGGCTGGGTACTTGGTTAACGTTAACCATCAGGCTAAGCAGAACGAATATAGAGCTGTGCTAGGTGCAATGAGCCCAGCAGGTATGAGAGGCGTCGGAGCCTCAGGTATGGACGTGATAGATTTGAAAAATTATAGTTGTGATTGTATGCAGATAACATCAGGTCTAGATATGGTGGTTTCAGATATCACCTAATTGAGGCCAGTACAGGTATGCATTATAATTAGACAGTGGAACATTGAAGGAGTTGTTGAGCTAGTGTTACAGTTGTGCTGTAAACCACTTAACAGCGGTGGTACAGAGTTAAAGAGTGCTATGGCAATGTAACAAGGGAAGTGCTAACAGGTAAGGAGCAGGCAAGATACAATCAATAGTAATAATTACTTACATACAGTGTGAAATGAGACTGGGAGACTGGGTGGAGTTGGGATCCACCAACTCCACCCGTCCCTAGTAATGTAACACTATTCCTGACCCCTCACCCATTATGAACCCTTACCCACTACCCCCTACATTTTTCAATGAATTTTTTCAAAAAAAAGAAATTCAGAAAAACTCCATAAAAAATCACAGTTGATAAATGAACATCGTGCCATTTCAGAGCCCTAACATTAACTCTTATACATATAGGTCGCAATAACAATTTCCTCTCTATTATACATTTTGGGCATATGCAAAGCACATGAATTTTAACTTGTACAGCAGTATTGCGCAATGGACACATTGGGCTTCAATACGAGTTTGGAGGTAGCCATGCCGCTTTTACCAGCATGGCTACCCCCAAACTCGGGTCCGGGTCCTGGAAAATGGGAATTACCGGGCCATTCTGACCTTTGCTGACCAGTTAACTCCCATTCGCGGGACCCGGACCCGGTACGTCCCCATTCACATTTGAGCCCACATAGGGCTCAATGGGAATGGGGAGGATGGTAACAACGGTCCCGTTACCATCCTGTTCTGCTAGCGGGTGCTGCTCTGCATGTCTGGTCTGACCAGGCGTACAGAGCGGCCCCACGAGCAGAACTCGTAATGTGGCGCTAGAGTGATAACGGCATCGGCAGCACACCGGCGCCGTTATCACTCTATCGCCAGGGTCATAATGATGCCCATTGTTTCATTTTGCAGAATGCTACGCCTAAAGACTTGGCCGAATATAAAAGTCAAGAAAGAACTGCCTCACACCGAGATAATGAATTTTCTCCTAACATGTATTTTTTTTTAAGGAGCAAGGTCTTCCTTAGGTGCAAAAGTTCAACGTTCGAGTACAAAGTGAGACATGTTCTGTGAAAAGTGCAAAGCTATTGTTATCTATCACATCATCCTTCTATAAAGAAGTGTTATCCGATTGTCCAGATCACATCACCGAAATTGGACATTTGATGTCCCCATTCCATCTAGCCGGCATACTTGGCGACGCAGGGCACGGAAGGGAGCTCATACCGCATGTTCAAAAGTAGAACTCTGCCAAAAGTGAAGCATGATGGTGTTGCCTCCCATGTATGTAGTCAGTGCTCCAAGTCCTAAATGAGAATCTCTTGTACTGGGGATCCCAAATTGTGAAGTGCCATAGGTATATTGTTTTCAAGGCCGCCTCATGTCTGTAGAGTAAGAAGTGTAGAGAAGCTTTATCATTCATCCTCCATATTCTCGCTGATGGTCTGAGCTCTAACTCGTCCCGCTCATGGGACTTCATTAACAAGTTGAGTATGTATGTATGACGCTTCTCTTGAAGTATGAGTATTTCTCTTTCGCAACGCATCCCAGGTATGGCATCTTGCCTGTAACTCACGGAAGCCCCGCTCACCAAGTAAACCGCACTCCTCCAAGGAAGATTGCACTGTAAAGAAACTATAGTTCTGAGTCTCCTCTTGCGTATCATGCCGGCAGACTCGTACGCGAATGAGATGGTCCTATTCAGTAGCCCGTCTGACTAGATTCAAACACCTTGTTTGATTGTTGCGCAATACCCGCAGAGCTCTACTGGACTCTGCCACCTGTATTTCACCCTCAGCCTCCTCTGTTTCTGTTTAATTGGGCTACAACAGCACCATTAGTAATATGAGTGAAGCCTGGCTGTAGGTAGGTCTATTTGCATGTACATGGGGCTTTATGTATAAGAAATATGCCCTCTGGGTAATGTATTGCTCATGTGAACTGTACCCCCGCTCCTTTCAAAAGCAGACATGGAAAGAAGTAGTAATTTCTCCCCATGTTTGTTATAGTTAAAATCATATTTTTCAGATCTTCTAAAAGTGGAAGGTGAGTGCATTTCTATATGATACTCAAGAACGTGAAATTAGTTTTGCCTGTTCAATTTGATGTTGCAGAGTTGTAGGTTTTGAACTTAATGTGTAAATACAGGAGATTTCCCCACATGATATCTTGGCATTGAATGTAAGCTTGCAAGTTACGTAATAATAACTGCATGTCCTCCAAACACTCCGATTATTTGAATGCAACACAACAGGAAGTACGACAAATAATATGCTAAGATAATGTGGATGACTTTCTGTAGATGCAAGATTGTGACACACTAGGCTATACACCCTTCTGTTACTCTCATGCGTATTACTCATGACTTGATTACACACTTGCTTCTAGAGAACTGACAGATATACTGACTGCATATTTACTAAAGAGCAATAAGAGATCCCTCTCCGATAGAATTATTGATATAGTGCACACAACCACATTTCAAATCAAGGAGCCCAACCTTTCATCAAACATTTCTAATCCAAGAATTATTTAGTTATGCAATTAAGGCTGAGATTAATCTTTTTTACACAGCTAGCAATTATACAGCTCCTGTCTTAAACCTCTGGGATGCTTTTAAACAAACATGAGGGGTGCTACAACCAATTATTTTATAACGGCCTTCAAGGTAACCAAGAAATACAATATAGATAACATGTCTTCTTATCCAGGCTGTACAGGCACATGCAGTTTCAATTATGAGATAGTATGCACATATACATACATAACTTAAAACATCCATGGCACTAGGTGAGAGGTATGAAGCAAAACTGCAGACAGTCAATATGGGAATCCCGGAGCAAGGACAAAACTTGGTGGCAAGAGGCCGCAGATAAAATAGGGAAACTGCTTGCCCTACAAAACTCAGGAAATGATAGCAAGAAATAGAATTACTAAAAGTAAAAGGACCAAAGCTTTAATATTTATAGAGACACATTCAATGTACAATGCAATTCCCGAGAATATTACTCCACACTTGATCAGGCAGAGGCAAGTAACACAAGTTGAATCTGGAGGTATTCGGCGGGATCAGGGGTATCCTACAGATCCCATGATTTAGCAGTCGTTCCTCTCGTGTTCACCTGGCTCACCTACTTAAATCCCACCCTCAATTAGGAATGTATCCAGGGTCCTTGTGTCCCTTCCACCAGCATCTGATTCCTTCCATCACATTCATGTATTCCACCAATGCCACCACTTCCTCGCTGATTCCTGCATCCACGTAACCTCCCGAGAAAATATGTTTTTCTGTATTGTTGCAGTTATATTCCGACCTTTGCTCTTCAACAGAACCTGCAATGTATTTCCTTTCATATTTTGCAAACCAGATCGATTTTGATGTTCACTTTCTTTGGCTAGCCTGATCCTGTGGGAAGTACTGTCACTCTTTGATAATGATTTCCCTCAATAAACCACTGTGTGCAGTCCCTTTTGTACCTTCCTGTTGTCCTCTTGTGAAACAATGCTTTGCCCTCCTCTGGGCCTGTGCTTATACTCTTTACTTTTTCATGACAATGGGCCTCATCACGAGTGGGCGGTATCCCGGAGGTAATTTTGCCAGGATACCACCCAATACAAATAACGTTACCACAACTTGGTACAACGCTATTAGTGCCACATCCCAAGTTGCGGCAATGCTGTCAATCCCCATTTTTTCATGTGTCAACAGGACTGAATGGGGCGTTTCAGTGCATTTAGTGTGGCGGAAATTGCACTGCAGTAACTTGCCTCTGTCCCTCACTCCCTCTGCCTCCACTCTAGCACTTCACCATCATGGTCACATCCCGAGCACACCTGGCCATACCGCCTACCTGCACTTAAAAATGTTCAATGTCCATTGTCCTTGATCTATGTATGTCTACTTTTGTATTGTCCCCGGTGACTTGAAAGACCAAAGGAAATATCGTGGCTTAGTACCACCAAAATGAAATACGCCAATCACGAGTTCAGAGTTATAAGTATACTTTTTAATCAAAGTACAGATAGCTATCTGGGTCTCAAGCGCCTCGCAGTGTGTACCAGCAGACACCGTGAGGGAAGAGAGTGCTGGACATCACAAAGCATGCATTATTTATACACAGTCCCATTCATTGTCCAGCCCTTCTCCAAACCAATAAGTTACAAAAAGGGTTCATGCCCAGTTCACATGACAAATATGACAATATTGTCTTTAGGTTTAAGACATGTGTTTCTATACATGGAGTACAATGGTGGCAAACTTTGTTCTGTTCGGCCATGTAGATCTTTCCTTGTTCTTGAGCTTAAAGTAAGTCCAGTTTCGGACACACAAGATGGCCGCCGGAGCGAGTGGACGCGAGTGAGTCTCGCTCCCGCCGGGCCACTAATAAGCACCCTGAAGCAGCGATCCGGAGGGCGGCCGTACCGCACAAAGCCCCGGATACGGCCCCTGCCACGGGCCACGGAGGGTGGACACGTCGGCCCCCCCCTCCCGCGCCGAGGAACGGAGCTCCCCCTCCCCCATCGAGACAGGGAACGGCCCGCACACGCGGCGAACCACCATCGCAGGCCCCCTCGGAGGACGCGGGGCGGAGGCGGGGGAGGCGAGGGTCGGAGGGGCCGCCCGGATCGGATCCCCAGCATTGCGGCGCCCGTGGGCCGGGCGGACTGCGGGCACCTCCGAGGAACGGGATCGTCGACCCTCGGCGCTGCGGACCCCGCAGGAGGAGCGGGCTGGAGCCGGGTGCGTCGCGGAGTGCCCGCGGCCGCCCCGAGGCGCCGGTCTCCGGCGGAGGTCCCCGGTCCGGCGGACCACAAGGTGAGACTCCCTCCCTGGTGCGCCCCGCGCCCCCCTGAGACCCTGTGAACTTGGGGGCCCCCCCGCACGGCCAGCAAAATTCCACGAGGGCCCTCCCAGCCGAGGCAGAGAGGGGCTCCCCCCCCCCCACCCCTCGGCTGCGGGAATAAGAGGAGCCGACCACAAAACAGCCCCACCCTATGCAACGGGGAGCGGCGCGGAGGGCTGCACCAACCTGAGCCCTAACCCTACAGCACACGAGGGGCCCTCACAACAGGCGCAACAGCAAAGGGGACATTGCGCCCCCCCATGCCCACTGAAGCCACCCCCTACTACGACAAGCAACCCAAGGAGGGACTCTTAATCACCAGGACGCACCAAGGCCCACCTGCCAAGAGACTTATCCCCGGCCACAGAAATAGTAGAGGGGACAGGCTCCTCCGGGGGGACCCCAAGACAAGAACTCTCAAAGGCAGACATGTCTAAAGCGAAGGGGAGGGGGGGGGATCCCTACAGTCACAGCAGCCCCCCAAACAAGACTCCAACCTGATACAAATGTGGGCAGGGGACACCCCAGTATCGACCAGGAGCAGGATACAGGAGGACGCTATTCAACAGACCGCAAACTCCTCCGTGGCGAGGGACCTGGCCCCCGGCTCCCAACCTTCGACAAAAGACGATATGCACTCCTGGTTCAAAGAACTACAAGAAAAATTGATGTCAACGGTCCAGGGCCAATTTGCAGCTATTAAACAGGATATGCAACAGGCGATACAGGGAGTCCAACACGACATCGTCAACCTGGAGGAAAGGACGGACACCCTGGAAAAGATAGTGCAAAACGCAGAAGAAGAGGCCCTTCAGCGCGCCGAAACACAAGAACAACTGGTGCGCCTGACCCATAATCTAGAAATTCAGTGCGAAGACCTCGAGAATAGATCCCGCAGATCAAATATTCGCATCAAAAATATGCCAGAATCGGTCCTGGACGGGGACCTTAAGAAGGCTGTGCAGGAAGTCTTCGGGGATATCATCGAAGCTCAGGACCCGGAGACAGTGGGGATCGATCGAATACACCGAGTGGGTCCGAGGCGCGCGGGGGCACCGGGGGAGAGACCCAGAGACGTCCTGGCGGCGGTGTCATCTTATCCACAAAAAGAGCTCATTCTACGAAGAGCAAGGCAGTTGGACCAGATCAGGATGAATGGGGCAGACATTCAGCTGTATCAGGACTTATCAGCAGTTACACTCCTAAAAAGAAGAGATATGGCTCCTCTCACAAGGGAATTGGTCACTAGAGAGATAAAATATAAATGGACATTCCCTTTCGGTCTCCTATTCGACTGGGAAGTGAAACAAAGGAGGGTGACCACCACGGAAGAGGGGCTAGCCATCTTGGACATCCAGCCAGGGGAACCCTTGGCCAGAAAAGACAGGAAAATGGGAGAACCACACAACAGGCCGGGGGGCTGCGAAAGGATCCGACAGAAAAGAAAACGGCGTGGTGGGGGCCGGGTTGGGCCCACCGAAACAAATTAGAGGAGGCAAAAACGAAAACACATAAGACCCGGGGCTCAATAACAGAAGACACCACATGAAACGGCCCCCGATGATGGATGACGCATTCGACAGATTTAACTGGCCGGGCACAGAGCTAGAACAACTTACATAAAAGTCAAGGAACGATGAGGGGTTTAGGACTCCCCTCCAAGTTAACCTCGAGCCTACAGAGGGCTGGGAGCGATAGGCGGAACGCCAGAGCTACCTTAGGTACCCGTGCCCTCCTCGGGAGTAAAGTTAAAACAAAGTTTTCGGTTGGGGGAATTGTTTATCGTTCGGGATGGGAGGGTAGATCTTCCGGAAGCAAGAAGGGGAGCACAACTCGAGCTCAACACAGGCACAATCAGACCAGTGGAAATGGGGAAGATTCGTCTCGTAACTTTAAATGTAAGGGGCCTGAACTCCCCGGTGAAGCGGAAAAAAATGGAGATCATGCTACGAAGAGAAAAGGCGGATGTCCTTCTGCTCCAAGAGACCCACATTAAAGCTCAAGATAGGGGGAAAATTCGCCTGAGAGGATACGAGATAATAGCACAATCTAACGCCGCCGAAAAAAAGGCGGGAGTGTTGATCGCCGCGAGAGCAAACATAGAAGTAAAGGTGATAGACAAGACCTCAGACAAGGACGGAAGGTTTGTCTTCGCCAATATCAAACTTCACAACGCCCTTATGACATTGGCATCCATTTACGCCCCAAACTCGGGCCAGGATGGCTTTCTGAGGGACACAATGAGGAGGCTGGAGGGGTTCGCGAAGGGGGAAATGATTATAGGAGGAGATCTAAATATGGCCTGGCACCCCCAATCAGACCGTAGTGCAAGCGGACCCCTCCACCAGAGCGCCCCCTCTCAGCGATTGAGGAAACAAATGGAAGGCATGGCCCTGTGGGACGCGTGGAGGGAACATAAAGGCCAAACCAAGGGTTTCACCTACTTTTCACACGTTCACAACACAATGTCTAGAATAGACTACTTCTGGGTGTCAGTGGGGATCTTGGGCAAAATACAAGACCTGGAGCTGGGCCCCATTTCACTGTCGGACCACGCACCTATCTGGCTGGAACTGTCGACTCCGGGGAATGAAAAGAGAATTTGGAGATGGACACTCCCACAAGAAATACTATCCGACCCAGTGATGGGAGACTCCATTAGAGAAAAATTGGAAGAATTCTTTGAGCATAACGACACGGGGGAGGTCCCCTTGAGCACCGTATGGGAGGCGGCCAAAGCCGTAATCAGAGGCCATTTAATCGCCCTCAAAGCGACCAGGGATAAACAAACACGGCAGTGGGAATCAGAACTGGAAAAGAAGCTGTCGGATATCAGAGAAGGATTACTGAAAAACCCCACAAGAGACCTAAAACGCACCCTCAAACACACAGAGGGTCAACTCGAACATCTTCGAACCAAACAAGCTCAGAGATCTCTACTATACCTCAAACAGAAATACTACATAAAAGCCAACAAGGCCGACCGTCTTCTAGCCCGACTGCTCTCGTCGAAAAGGAACGCAACGACCATCAAGAAAGTCAAAAATGCTCTCGGGGATACGCTAACGAACTCCGAGGATATAGGGAACACATTCAGGGAATTCTATCAGAATCTGTACTCCACAGAGAACCCAAACGAAGCGGATCAAATCAGTTTCCTGGCATCAATCCCCTTCCAAAAAATTTCAGAAGAAACCAGAGCAGGTCTTGAGGCCCAGATATCCGATAGTGAAGTGAAGAAGGCGATAATGAGCCTCCCGCTCAACAAAGCACCAGGCCCGGATGGGTTCACTGCCCTATTCTATAAAAAATATGTAGACGTCCTTGCCCCATTCCTTACTCGACTCCTTAACACCTTCAAAGATAGTGGGAATGTCACTCCTTCCATGAACGAGGCAAAATTTCTGGTTTTTCATAAACAAGGGAAGGATCCCTCCCTCCCGGGCTCATACAGACCCATTGCCCTAATGAATATGGACTCAAAAATCTACTCCAAAATCCTGGCGGCCAGACTCTCCCCACTGCTCCCCTCCTTAATCAACCCAGATCAATCGGGTTTCATCCCGGGGAGACAGACACATGACAACACCAGAAGAATAGTCCACCTTATAGAAAAAATTAAATACTCCCGCACCCCAGCAATACTTCTCTCTCTAGACGCGGAAAAGGCGTTCGACCGTGTAGAATGGTCAATGCTTTTTAGAACCCTGGCGCACATGGGATTTGGGAATCAGTATATTAACATGATCAAAGCCAACTACTCCTCCCCCTCAGCCAGGATAGCGGTAAATGGAGTAACCTCAGAGAGGGTGGAAATATCCAGGGGAACGAAACAGGGCTGCCCTCTTTCGCCACTCTTATTTGCGCTATTCCTAGAACCCCTACTTATTAAAATCAGGGAAACAGATCAAATTAAAGGGATTGAGATGGTGGGGACACAACACAAGGTCATAGCCTATGCGGATGACATGCTCTTGGCACTGGAGGACCCTACAAACTCAGCCCAAGCGGCGTTCCACCTGCTGGAGCTATTTGGGAACATTTCGGGCCTAAGAATAAATAAAAAAAAATCAGAAATGCTTATATTGGCAGGGAACAGCGTAACATTGGGCAGAGAGGCAGACCACCTGGACATAAAAGTCGCGGAAGAGGGCATAAAATACCTGGGTATAACACTTACACACAAGGTAGAGACATTGTATACCAAGAACTTTCCCCCACTCCTAGCCAAGATTCAAAAAGATCTTGAGAAGTGGAATCCCCTAAATATTTCCTGGTGGGGGAGAATACAGTCGATAAAAATGAACACTCTCCCTAAAACACTGTACTACTTCCAAGCCCTCCCTGTTGGGGTCCCCGACTCCTTCTTCAGAGCCCTAGCCAAGTCGGTCTCATCATTCATTTGGAGCAGGAAACCCCCCAGAGTATCCAGAACAATCCTCACTTCCAACATCAGGGATGGGGGTCTTGCACTCCCACACTTTAAGAACTACTACCATGCGGCCCAGCTCAGGATTCTGAGAGAATGGCTAGGAGACAATCAACGAACGATATGGGTGACACAGGATAGGGCGGTCGCCAGAACACCACTGGAAGACTTACTATGGACTCCTAAGCAGCACAGGCACCCGAATCTCCGCATCAGCGAGATCATGAAGACCACGCTGAACGCATGGGACGAGCAGACTCGGAGAGAGATCATCACCACGACTACGGCCCCGTTCACCCCAATCTGCAGGAACCGGCAGTTCCCCCCGGGGACTGAGCAAGGGGCTTTTGGAAACTGGGAGGAAGCAGGTTGCAGAAAAATAGGGGAGATGTTCGCGGACGGGGAGCTGAGATCCTTTGCCACCTGCAAATCACTGTGGAATCTCACCGAAGCGGACAGATTCAAATATGAGCAGCTTAGACACTGGCTGGCCACGCCGGAGATCACCCAAGCGGCGACAAGAGAACTTACGACCTTTGAAAGGTTTCTCCTCACCGACTCAGGAGACAGAAAACTAGTCTCCAATCTATACAGGTTCATGAATTCCCAGGGAGAAGACATCAAGTGGGCATACATGAAAAGATGGGAAAAAACGCTAGGGTTAGTCATTACCACACAGCAGTGGCAGTCGTTGTGGTCCGATATTCACAAACTGACCAGAGCAGTTCAAACCAAAGAAATGTGGATCAAGATTGTCACGCAATGGCACTACACCCCGGAGAGACTAAACAATATGTACCCACAGACACCCAACCGCTGCTGGAGAGGCTGCCCAGAAGCAGGCTCGTGGAGACACATGTGGTGGGACTGCCCCAAGGTTAAAATCTTCTGGACAGGAGTGATAGCCGAACTGAAGAAGATCTTCCCAGAGGTGGACCGATACTCGGAGCTGACCTGGCTCTGTGGATTCACGGACCACAATGCCAGCACACTCACCAGGGCACAGCGAAAAAGCTTCATGGGCCTACTCATTGCGGCTTGGGCAACAATCGCCCAGGGATGGAAAATAGAGACCCTCCGATGCTGTTCACCTGGCTACACAAGGTCTGGTCCCAAATGACCATGGAAAAGATCACACACAATCTCCAGGGTACACATGGCTCCTTCATAAAAGAATGGGGTGGAGTGCTAGAATATCTCCAGTCTGACTACATGGCACAGTGGTGCCCGCACTCTATAAAAATCTCGGACTTCTTCTCCTAGTATATGGCCACGAGCACTTTGGACCAAAGACTATCCTTCCGGAAGAGGGTGGGGGGGGGAGGTGGGAGGGGGAGTTGAGGGACTGTTTACTTTTTGTATCACTTACAAAATAATAAAAACATGTTTTAAAAAAAAAAAAAAAAAAAAAGTCCAGTTTCAAGAAACAAATCCAATGGGTTTCCGCAAAGGCACATAGTTTTAGTTGTCCGACATTCAGTTCCAATGTTTGTGTAAGGATGCAGCTATTGGTGCAGACAAAACTTGAATTGAGGTTCAATTGGACTACACGGTCTCTTAGCACAGGACAAAAATTCTGTTCTTAGCAGCCTCAATGTTGATATAGTTCAAAGTTCATTTAGCTCTGCTGCCGCTGAAAACACAATTTACAATTTTAGGACAGAAAGCAGGAGTTGGAATCAAAATGGTGGATGGTTCTAAGATGGCGGCAAAGACAACTCTATTAAGGTCTGTTTAAATGTGGTTTTCAGTACAAATGCGAATGCGCTTAGGCCAATGTTCATAATCAGACAATATTATGTGAATATGTTTTGACAGACTGTTCCATTTACTCCCCTCTACAACCGGGTCAGAATGTCTCTCAAACACGTCCCATTGTAAGAAGCTCATTGCTTCGCTTCAAACCTGATTTCTTATCTATTGCACATTATTTTTTGATCAGAAGAGCATTGTTCCGCCTGCATATAAATAAATAAACAATGCCGAAATATAGCACATTTCATTAATAGAACTGCTGCCTCTACATGCTGTTAACTTGTAGTGATACTACCCAATTTAATGGCCTTCATTGTATCCACCTCTGAAGGATGAGAGGCTGAGTTACCCACCTGGGGCCTGAGCTGTTACCTTCAGGTTACACCCAGATCCCTGTGCTGGATGCATTAGCCCACAGAGGTAATAAACAAGCTGTTTGTAATAAAAGAGACCTGTGATTATAAAAATGCCCACATGGGTCCATGCACATTTGGATTTTGCCCCAAACATGGAACAGAGTTGACAATTCCGGATGTCTTGCATGAGCTGTAAATGGCAGAGGATAGAAGGGATTTTGCAGGTCATAATGGGTCTGTCTGTTCACCTTGATTTCTGTGGGCGAAAACTAGGTTGCCTCATCTGTATCACTATGACTTCCAACATGCACAAAGTGTCGAATGTCTCTTGCTAATGGGCACTGATTGCTGACAGCATCTCTGCAATGGACGTACCGCTCTGCTTGAGTGATATCCTGATGTGCAGACATTTACAAGTCAGGGGTGAATATAACATCATCCAGGCACAGTACATTGCAGCTGGTATCACCCGGTGCTTCGGTGCAATACAAATGTGGCTACGTGGCGATAGAAATCAGTCTGAAATCTTCAAGGCAGTGCCATTGCAACACAAGCCATTCCCTTCATGGCTAAAGTTGCCGTGCTCTTCTCCGAGCCCAGCCAGAATCTTAAGGAGTTTGGAAGGGTGGTTGAAAGCACACCTCGCCAGTGAAGCATTATGCGAGGCTGCTTGCAATCCAGACGTACAAGGAGCTGGGCTCCTTACTTGATTTGAAAGTCAGTGTTCGCTCAGTGAAGCACTGATGCTGTTAGCGCAACCTGCAGCTATTGCGATATAGAGCCTCCCAGTGTGATACTCGACACTGGGCCAGAGACCACACATGGAATGCATCAGCCAATCCACTTTGGCAACCGAACAAGAGTTGATTGAGGTTAAAACCTGACTCTGGTCCACAAAGCCTTCCGGAAACAAAACATCTAAATATTTACACAATCAAATCACTGACGCCCCCTGGAAGGATATAGTCCTCTGCATGGATCATGCTAGTGTTTGGGGGGAGGTTCCTTTTCCCTGGCAGTTGGAATGACCAACAACTGCTTGGAATGCCCAGACTTTAATGTCCACAAACATTAACCTCGTGCCAATTTTGGAATGGTCTTACAAAGAGAACTTCAGTGCTTCACCTTCTCTGATTCGTCACATCTGCTGCCAAGGCCTAGTTCCCATAATAATTCACAGCAGCTCCCTGGAACCCTACACTGGCTCTTTCTCATCTGGCTGGAGAACAAGGCTGAAAGTGCCTAGCCACTGGCGCACTGCATGGTCGGGCTGTTACACCTCCATTTTGATGATTCACTACATTCCATGGTGAACCCTAGGTTCCCTTCATCGCCGGCTGGCGTAAATCGTCTGCCAATGCGCCACTGATCTCCGAGGACTGCTCCCGCTCTTTCTGCTGAAATCCAGCAACCGGGTAGGCATCCGAATATGAATGGACGCAGGAGATCTGCTGGAGGTCTCCATGCAGGATGCGGGAGCCCCACGTGGGAAGTCCATTTCAGGTTCCCCAGATCTCCTGCAGCGATCAATATTCTGCTCCCTACTCAGTGGCTGGATTTCTGCCCCCATGTATTGGACGGACATGAAAAAAGGCAAATCATGCCGTTATTATGTGGTTTTCCTCCGCGCTGGCCCCATTCGGAATAAACATAGTAGCACAACAAAGCACCACACAACACCTCCATTTCAGAAGATCAAGAATAATGCGCCCCAACTGTGCATTTTATAGCCGTAAAAACACTAAATGGTAAGTACCAAGAACAGACACACATCTAACTTTTACTTACATCGATTGTTTCGTAACCAACTTTTGGTCAAAAGAATCATTCTGCCGATTGTATTTCACAAAAGATTGCATTGTTTTATAATGTTCTGTTTAGCTCTTGAGTCACTGCATTCGTCTTTTCACAGTTTCTTTTAAAAATAAAACACTGTATTAACATTTTGGTATGGGATACAAATGAGCACCGAATCCCAAATCCCGTCCATGCGTCCCATCCGATCCCTTCGTAGGAGCTAGAAAGAAAGCAAGGCCACAAGTCTTTACAGTGCTTCCAAACAACCCTGGTGTTCCCATTGGACGCTGCCTTAACACCAGAATTGTTATTCCGATGATACACGCCCCTTCTACCATTTCCCCGGATCTTCTCATGATTGATAGAGCAGCCATTCCAAGCTTCCAGTTCGACACTGGGGGATGCTCCAAGGCTCACCGACCTTTTTGCTGTAATCATGGTCATTGCAATATACAGCATTTCATATCTGGAGAACTAACATTCACTGCATTACCCCGACAGTGCCAATTTGTGTGGTCCTTGTCTAAATGCCAGCCGGCCAATGCCTGGCTGATCTGCTCTTCCGGGTGTGTCCGAAGCTGAGGACATGACCAAACCATTTGCATGAAAGTACAATGTTTTCCATTCAAGGGGATAATGTATTCCATGCAGTATTTGAAATTGCATCAGGTAAAGCTTTGAACTAATTTGAATCTCCTTGGGGGTATGCAATATCTATGTCCAGTCTCCATTTTTTAGTCTACCCAGATCTGCTTCATCGGCCCCCTTAGCTTAGGTAGTGGGCTTGCAGTGGTATTCTTAATTCCCTTGTATAGGACTGAGAAGGCTTTACTAGACATCTCCAACTCCACCAGCCATCTTTAGTGCGGTGAAGCTTCTGTTTTTTCAAAATCCCCCATTTACCTGTGCATGGAGTGCCTGCTGAAGTAACATATCTTGGTAACATTTTCCCTCATTCATTTGACATTCTTCTTGGAGGCCAGCAAAAGATGTTAGCAGACCATCCCTAACCATAAACTACATAATGCTATATTTAGTTCCCTAGTTCTCACACTAAGTCAGGGACGTCATTTCACCAAAAGGCCATGGGTGGCGAAAGTGACTTCACATAACCATTGACATCTGATGACATCACCGGAAGTGATGTCCTTGACTCCACCCTGAAGTGACATCACAGGAAGCGATGAAACATGACCTTTCATCCCTTGACAAAACAGGAAGTTGCATCACATAGCATTGTTCCTAAGCACGCTACATAAAATATGGTTGCGATATCTCTGTAATGAGATATACATTTCACACAAGAATAAATCACTATATGTATCATTAATATCAGTGTGTATAGGCCCATATTATCAAATAACTGTGAATGCAAGCAAGCGTCCACAGGGAAAATGATATGTTATTATATAGCACTTATGCTTAAGCACTTTATATAGAACAAATAAACATACAGTGTCATCCAACCTGTGTTGTTACTCATTTATCAACCTCAGCAGGATGAAAGGCTGAGTTAATCATGCCAGGATTTGAACCTGCAACCTACAGATCAAGCACACGTCGCAGCAGTGAGCGCTCAAACCACTGAGCTATCTTACCCCCTTTATCTATCTTCCCGGCTATAGTAAAATGAGAAATTACATGTTTAAGTGTTCTCAAAGTCAGAAAGCAAATTACACTCTGTAGTGGACACCATTAAACTGATAACTGAGATTTAACAGCAGGCCAGTTCATTTGCAAGTCTGGTGCAAAGTTGGCCACATGTCAAGCCTGCGTGAATCTGCTTTTCAGGCTTCAGAGATTGTCAAAATACATACCATTGAGAGGGTTCATAACTGTGTATCAAAAAATGTAGAGTAGCACAGGAAAAGCGGTGAACTCACATGTACTCTGGGATCTCATTACCTCATACATGCAAAAAAACCTCTAGAACAGAATGCCATGGAAATAGGAAAGATAGACACATTACAACAAAGCATTAACTGTGGCACAATGAAATCAAGGGCCACTTTGTGTGCTATGGTCAAACATTTCTACACTGTACACAAGCTTTTAGGTGCAGGGATTTTGTCAAGTGACCGAGGACACCAAGATGAAATATCTTGTGATGATCGTAACGGAGACAACGGCAGAAAAAACAACTTGCGAAAAGCCAAATACATCATCCGAAATGGATGCTTAATCTACTCTAAATGGTTTTTGGAAGTTTGTGTCTGCATTGTGAATTTGAGACTAAATTAGTGACTCACCCCCTGAAGTGTGCTGAAATAAACCTTTAATGAGTCTAGCAATTATTGTATAGAATTCCAAAAAGACACATTATTTGTTATTCCTATTCTTTATTTAGGGTCACTGTTCACTTGTGGAAACCCCTATTTTTAAAGAGGCCTGAATAAGAAAGCCAGCCACTCCAGAAACAAAGAGACATATGGCACTGGCCACAGCCCAAGAGATTTAATTTTAAAAATCTATTTTTTTAGGGGTAGCAAGGGAGGCCACATGGGTAGCAAGGGAGACCCCAGCGGTCGCAAGTGAGACCCCGGGTGAGCCCCAATTGACATCACTGCACTAAGTCATTAACCTGTAGTGTATTTACTATCCAACAACAGCTTGCGAATCCTTCCTTCCAATTTATTACGCTTGTAATTTAGGAATTTCATATGGCGTACATTGCCGAATATTGCGGAAAAGGCAGTCATTTTACAAATCACAACCCTACCAATTAGGGAGGAAGGCAGCAGCCACAATCATTTAAAATCCATCAGGAACATATTAATGAGAGGTTCCAACTCAGCCTGGGGAAATCAGCTCTGATTTAGCTCTATTACATCCCCTTCCCTCCACATCGCATTCCATCTTTCCAATTATCCTTAGGGCTCTATATTCTTTAATACTATCCATGTCACATAGGACTGACACACCAGGATCCCTAGGTACAACATGAGATTATTCTTATAGACCCTCTACCCTCTGTGCCCGAGGGCCACCGCCTGCCAGTACCTGTCTATTCTGATCCATTCTGCCAAGGGTTCCGCTACCAGGGCCAAAAGGAGCAGTGACGAGAGGCAGCCCTGCCTCATCGTGTGACTCAGGGATATCATCCTAGGCCATCCTAGGCGTATACTAATTACCTTAACTCCACAGAGAGGGACAGTATATAGCAGCAGGACTCATCTTTCCCAATACAGCGCAAACAAATGCACATTTTATGGAATCACATGCTTTATGTGAGTCCAGCGATAAGAGCAGGGGCCACACCACCACATGTCCTGGGAGGGCGCTTCCGTCACCCCATGTCATGGAAACCTCTGGGCTGGAAGCCTTCATGTTATGGGGTGTTAGGGAGCCCTATGACTTCAAAAAGAAATTGTTTATTTTTCAAGTCACTCTGCCTTCAAAAAAAAATGATTTCAGTTACAGTTTGGTCCTTTAACGGAAATCATTTCTGGCTCCCCTCCACCTCATGACATGGAGTCCTCCAGATCCTCTGAAGATGATGGGAACAAGCGTTCCTGGCTGCTGCAGGGAGCTGAAGACCTCATTCCCTAGACCAACGGAATAAAGGTAACAAAATGTAGTTTCTTTAGATGTATGTGTGTGCAAGTGTGTATAAATATGTATATCATGAAATGTACATGAATGAGTGATTGTATGATGTATGGGTGACTGCCTGCGTGCGTGTATGGTGAAAGGGAGCACACTTAAATGTATGGTTGGCTGGGTGTGCATGTGTGAGTGTACCGTTAAAATGTGCACACTTTAATGTATGGATGGCTGCCTGGGTGTGCCTGCATGGTGAAAGGGTACACACTTACATGTATGGCTGGGTGTGCGTTTGTGCGTGGTGAATGGTGTGTATGCTTGTATTCAGGGGTGCAACAAAACCTAAATTTCAGGTGGGGGGAGGGGCTAACCCTTCAAATATTTGGAGAGGCGCTACCTTCGCAGACAATGGGGGAGGGGCTAATGTATATGTGTGAGGGCATCTGACGTCTTTATGCATTCTAATGAGTCTATTCTAGTGCAGCTTCAGTGTTATAAGCAGTTAACTCTCTCATTTCAGTCTGAAAGCACCCACTTATGGACTGCTGAGAAAATGAGCGGTCTCCTGTTCCCCTCTACCCTCCCAATCACTACCCTGGCATGCAAGTACTAAACCCACATCAACATTTTAATTGCCTAAAAAATTATTCATTTGAAAGGCTGTACTAAAAGTGAAATGCTTTATGTTAGTAATTGCCAGGCCTTTGTTAAAACAGTGAAACCCAGGCTACATTTAACATCTGTGTCAATGTTCTGACCGGCAATGGCTCTGTATGTCGAGTCAAAATAGCTCAAAATTTCAGGCGGGGGGGATAAATTAAATGCTGTCAGCTCAATGATGTTGCACCACTGCTTGTGTTTAATGCCTTGATTACTTATTGGTAATCTTCATTACTCCTAGCCCTATTCTTTCTCGTCTCAGTACTTGTGTATGAGGCCCTTAGCCCCATACACAAGTACTGGGATGACATAGAGGGACATGAAGGTAATGCCTGGCTTGGACACCTGAAAGCTTTATTGATGCTAGTCCCACTCTTTCTGCTATTAGTACTTACATATGAGGCAAGGTGCCTCATACATAAGCACGGGGACAAGGAAGAGGGACATGGAGGTCATTCTGTGCCAAGGAGCTGATTTGGGGGTTTGGGGCAGAGGGTGGGAGGGAGAGGGTATCTGTGTGGGGTGCGGTAGGGTGGCGATTGTGCGATAAATTGTTATGATCATCCATGTCCAGGCTTAGCAGGCATGATATGTGGTATTAGTACCGGGCGAGGGGAGTGTGACAGCCTCCCAGCCAATGAGGAGGCTTGGATTGGTGGCCTTAGCACACAGGGTAAAACGCTGCTCCAAGCCTCCTTTGAGTGGGAGGCTGCCATCTTCCCTCACAGGGAATCATGTAAGTGTGTTCCCTGCACCCCTGCCCCCTCACCCGCCCACTTACCTGCTGGATCGTTGTCCCTTGCTGGCCCCTGGGAACAGGACTGTTCCCGGTGCATCACCGGCGCACAATTAATCACCATAGAAATGGAGAAGCGACTATGTGTAGTCCCTTCTACCCTTTCCATGATGGCCATTTTGTTTGTTTACATTTTTACATTGGCCGCCATGGAAAGGCAGAATGGACTATGTGTAGTCCCTTCAGCATATCCCTGGTGGCCATTTTCTTTGTTTATTTATTTTTCTATTAATTTCAATGGCCGCCTTTGAAAGGAAGAAGGGATTACATGTAGGCCCTTTAGCCGTATCCCTGGTGGGCCTTTTTTCTTGCTTTTTCTTTTTCTCTATTTGAGAAACGGTTTCGATGCCATTTTTCCACTAGAGAAAGAAATGCTGTTAGTATCCGGGTACGACGTGCGAGGGTTGTAATAGCAATAGAACCATCGGAGTGGGGCATTACCGCTCAGGCTTGTAACTGATGCCCCGTGGCATTACTAGACCGGTAATGCCCCCCACCTCGGGTTCCATGGCTTAATATGTGGCTAGAGAGACATTTTGGTGTAGCCAGTCTAGTCATTTCTTAGTTTGGCTTGACTTTTTTTTAACTGGGCCTCTCTGATAAAGCAGTCCCGCTAAGTGTATTACCTGGCTAGACTGGCACTTGTGTGCTGCCAATCTAGCCTTTTTTTTACTGTTGCATTGTATATGTTTCTGGGCACCTGTGATAAAATAACCATGATAAGTGTTACTGCTACGACTGGAATTTTGGTGCAACCCGTCTAGGTATGTCTAAATGTTTCCTGGCATGCTCTACTGTAATATGTTATTATGTGTCTAGATTGGTTTACATTGTGCAGTCAGTTGGACATGTTTTCATTGTGGCATGGCATTTGTAATAGCAAAGTATTACATTAATTAAAGCTTTCATGTTCCTGTGCACTGTTGGTGACTTGCATGTATTGGATTTTTGAATAACAATTGCAAACGCTCTGGCTTTTTAGCCATTTTGTTCCTCAGAAAGTTTGCTGTATAATGCATTAAAATACATATTTATATCTTTCTCCTAGAGCAGTTGTAGCGTATCCCTACAGCCGCACGTGTGTGCTGCGCCAGCGTGGTAACATGAAGAAGGTGTCCACTCACGTCTTAACTCATTACTTTCCAACAGTCTCCTGGGGGATCATTTAGTCCTGGCGTTCTCCCACCCAGAAGTTGATAGACACTGTGCTCCACTTGTGCCTGCTTTAAAGCTGCCTCTACGGATTCCCTCTGATTGGCTGTTATCTGTGCAAGTGAAAGTCTTTGAATGGGACCTCACCACTCGCTCTGGCATTCCAGTACAACCTTTTATAGAAATTTGCAAAGGATGCTGCGATTTGGTTGCCCAAACTTTTTTGGTGGCCTGCATCATCTATCTCCTCAATCACCCACCTGCCAGCCTTCTCACTATGCGCTGGGCGTAATTGTAATTCCCTGTTTCATCTGTGTTCACACATTCTACCTTTCGAAAACCAACTCGAATATCTCACATTATCAATGGATACTTCCTTAAGTTCCCTTACCTTCGCCTCAGCTACTTATCGACCGCTCTGCCACATTGTATGGAACCTTCTTTTTTCGATTGGTTGATGTTCACTTCAACAAGTTTTATCTCCTTATTGCTAAGTTACCTGGGGGAACCCAGACATGGACTCCTTGCTCACTGTGCTCAGAGAGGCACAGCTCCACCTCATTGATGAGGCCCGACTAGGCCGAAACACGTGTCTGGGGTTGCTGTTGGCACTCTTGTTCAAAGGCGATTTGCCTGGCATTTCGGTTCTGGGCTGCTCTTGTGGGCTGGACAAAGACTGATATGCTAATGGGTATTCCTCTTTTGTGAAAAGTACAGTGAGCAAAAAGCGATGGCTGCAGACTCTCAACGTGGGTAAAAACCACAGAACAGGTTATCATGTCATGTTCTTTCTGGAGAGGGGTGCTTTCTACCTTTTTGTATTTTTGGAAGGAACTTGGTCACCCTAAGTTACCTGGGGGAACCCAGACATTGACCCCTTGCTCACTGTGATCAGAGAGGCACAGCTCCACCTCACTGATGATGCCCACTAGGCTGAAAAAATGTGTCTGGGTTTGCTGTTGGCACTCTTGTTCAAAGAAGGTTTGCCAGGCATTTCGGTTCTGGACTTCTCTTGTGGGCTGGACAAAGCCTGATATGCTAATGGATATTCCTCCCTTTTGAAAAGGACAGTGAGCAAAAAGCAATGGCTGTGGACTCTCAAAGTGGGTAAAAACCACAGAACAAATTATCATGCCATGTTCTTTCTCGAGAGGGGCGACTGCTAGCTTTTTGCATCTTAGAAGCAGTTCGCACACAGAGGACGAGGGAGCCTTCACCTGCCAACACTCCTGCATGCTTCCGCTAATTGGAACACAAGTTTATCAGATCAGAGGAATCAGGAGTGGAGCTTGCCAAGACTGCTTTTAGGCCATTCGACAACAAGGCACGCCTCTCTTTTTACGGTTTCAATAGGTTTGTGTTGTGATGTACTTTCTTCCTGCCCTGCCTGCTCTGTATGGATGTGATGTCATGAATGTTCTGAGAGTGGAATGTGGTGTCAGTGTTCTCTTCTGAGTGTTCCTTGGATGACAGTTGGAGAGAGACTGGCTGAGAGAGAGGTTGGCCGCTGGATGTTCCCCTTGCCTACCTGTGTCTTGTAACCTGGGGCTTAGCCATACTAGACTGTAATTCTACATGGGACTCTGGGTTATCTGTGGACAAGTCGACTTTGCTACAATGGCGACAAGTTGACCCAACTGCCTGTTGAGGAAGGACCTGCGCTGTGCTGAGGGGACAGCATGAGGACATCCACCGCCCCCCATAGTGGAAAACAAAAGAAAAGTACCCTCTCTCTGTGGGAATGGTTGTCATTCCCCAGAAACAGCAGTTACAACCACACAGTCAAAGCTGTCTGATGATGCCTGATGATGATATGGGGAAACTCTGGGAGTTACCTCTTGGACGAGATCCTGGCAAAGTGCTCCGTGCAGTCTTGATGCATGATACAGTGGCGTGTGCAGGCCAAGTTCCCTGTGGCGGCATGACCGATGCAATACTACCCTGGCAGGTTACTGCAGAGGAAGGAGAAAGAGGATCTCTGAGCTTGTCAGAGCCATGTAGGAATTGATGACGTGGGAGAATGTTGGGAGTTTGTGCGCTCCACAACAATGGGTGAGATTGGGCCTGTGCTTCCCCACGCCGTAGGGTCCTGTTTTCTACAGAAGTGCAGTGCCAGGGACACGCTGGGATTGCGTATGCGCGTGGATCCAACAGATCGGGTCAGAGGCGTAGCCAGGATTGTCTAAGAATTCGGGCCTAATCTAATGTATTTGGGCCCACTGTAGTGACATTAACATCTGTAAATGCCCACACATGCTACTGAGTGGGCGTTTACAGATTTCTGGTGGGTCTAGCCCGCTCAGGCCCTATCCTGTCTGCGCCTCTGGATCGGGTAGATAGCCTCCCATGCATATGAAGTCCTGAACCTCGGGGCAGGCTGCAACGTTTTATCAGGGAGAGGCCGAACTGTGTGGTGAATTGTAGAAGCTCCGGAGTGAAGATTGTTTTGCAACGAGAAGTGCGAGGGTCAGATCACCGTAGAGCATACATGAAGGAAAGTGCATCATTAATGTCTTGATCAGGGGTTACGTCAGATGTTGCAGGAGAGCCTGGACAGAACAACGAGTGAGAGGCACCTGGAGAGCGAGGTTTATGCGTGCCTCAGAGGTACTGTTTGGGGGTCTTAGACCACAGTCCCAGCTTGTAGTGCTTGACATTCTTTATCAACACTTGGACAAAGTGGCATAAGTACAGACCATAACCAAGTTCTGTGGTGTAGATGTGGTATAGTTGCCACACTAGGTGTGTTCCAGTTAGGAGAAGTTTAAAGTTGCTTGAAGACAAGACTGCCATCACATGGATAGAAATAAAAAGGAGCAGTAGATGTAGTGTTATGAGGCCTGTGTGTTGTTGCAAGCCTGATTGGATGCAAGTGTGCCAGTTGTGGCCTGTGTTGATAGTCAAGGAAGATGCAGAATGTGTTGGGAGCTTTGGGGACAATGTAATGCACAAAAAGTATGACTTAATATTGTTTTTCCCACAGGAACAACAGCATTTGCAGACTTTGGTCTAGAACTATGGACCTATTTTGTGCCAATGTGATATGCCTGCAATTACCATGTTTTTAAATGCCTAATTATTGCTTTTGAGTTGCAGGGAGTGAAATGTTGTGCCTGGGTGTTTGAACTTATGTTTAGATGTAGTGGGTGTATGGTGGGAACTATATTTTTTGCCATTGCAAGTCTGGGACCGTGGCCTAGCAAACCACGGGGCCAGCTGGGGGGCGGTGGTGTTTGTAGAAGCAGGTGAGACCTTGTCTAAGTGGTATACTCAGCACCTAATACCTTCGGGGTATTAGACACCCAGGTCATGCAGAGGGTGTTTGACACCCAGGCTATTTAAGTGGTGTTGGACATCTTTGTCAGAAAAGGTGTTGGGCAACTGTTTTCATTTGTGTGATGTAAGACTCCAATGGCAGAGGAGGTGTTTTACACCAATGCTCTTGGGTGGGTGGTGTTAGACACAAGTATCATTTTAGTGTGGTGTTGGACACTGTTTGTTTTGAGGGGAGGTGTTGGACACCTGGCCATGGTAGAGGGGTGTGGTGTTTGACACCCATATACCTTTAGTGTGGCGTTGGACACCGCTGGTTTTGAGGAGAGGTTTTGGAAACCTAGCCATGGTACTGGGGAGTTGTGTTGGACACTGCTTGCAGAAGACACTGCTTTTGTTCATTTAAGGGTATCAGGTAATATTATCCCCATATATATGGTCGCCGTAAATAATATCGCTGGGAAAAAGTCGTGGCAATATTATTTGGGTGACCATATATGTGGGGACAGGGGCAGCGGGGGTTGCAGGGGTGTCCCTTAAATGGGTTCCATGTAATAATGTCCCCACAAAAAACGGCCATTTTTCGGCGATTTTTTTGCATAGCAGTATTTTTGCGGGGACATTATTACATGGAACCCATTTAAGTGGGGTTGTCTCACATATGTCCCTGTTATCATCAATTTCATTTCAGAAGTAAATGTCTTTCTTACAAAGTTTTTTGGGAGTCTTGGATCCTTTCTTTCTGGCGTGAAGATGGTCCGTGAAGAGAAAAGGACGATCCTGGCCAGTTGCCACCTTGCATGATAGAATCTTCAGGCAAACTAAGGTAGATACCAGCAGTAGTGCCAGAATAAGGGGAAAGGCCAGTGGCACAAACCTTTGTTGTAAAAAAAACTGGCTCCAATAGTATTGAAGAACGAAATGTCCAAGGCACTTGTCCGGAGCAGAAGAATGATAAATTCCAGAAGTAGCACGAAATAATTACCAGGAGCAAAGATTTAAGCAACAAAAAAATGGGATGCTTTCAGGAAAAAAAGGTACAAGAAAAAGGAAACAAAACCAAGACAAAAACAAAAACAGATAAAGGGTTCAGCAGAATGGAAGGAGCACAGAAAAACACCAGAACAAAGAGTGGAAAGAATCAAGGAAAAAAAGGAGGCTGCACAAACACGGGAAGGCAGTTTAATACCTCACTGATAGAAACTTCACCAGAGGGTTGTAATGCACCGATCTGAGCGTTCAAAAGGAATAAATAACAACGTTGCTTTGGCAGACGCCATCTTGGAGAAAACAACTAGACCACTAAAAGCGGTCGTCCCAAAAACATGGTGTCATTGTGTAATGGCCGCCCCCTCCTCCACCCATGCCACAATAACCAACGAGAAGACGTGACAGGTTGGACACCAATTGCAGAAGAGGTGTTGTGCACCTGTATTCATGTATGCAAGGTGTTTAACACCCAGGTCAGTTCTGGTGTGTTGGACAGGAAGGTCATTCAAGTGGCCTGTACACCACTGGTTATGGAGAGGTGTTAGACACCTGAATGAGTGTGTCAGATATCAATGAGAGGGTGAGAGTTGTGTTGGACACCTACATTCTGTGGTGCTGGACGCTGATGGATTTGGTGTGTATGTGTTGGACGCCTATGTTTGGCTTATGTTTCAGTTGTGTATATTCTGTGACTGTCCTAGGGTGATGACGGTACAGTTAGTTAATTTGGGAGAGGGCCAAATTGTGTTAAGAGGATTTGGTGATGTTATCCGTTTTATAGTTGTAGAGTCCAGTGGCGTCGCTGGGGAGGGGGCTGAGGGGGCCCGTGCCCCCCCCCCTCTGAAATCCTATGCTCCCCCTACCTCAACTGGGCGCACCTTTGTCTCCAGCGCATGCATCTGTTCCTGAGGAAGCAACGTTTAGTAAAGGAAGTGCAATTGGCATGGTGTGTCTGGTGCTTTGCATTCAGCTGAACCTTGCAAATAAATATACAAATACTTCTGGAAACTCTGGGATAAGCTTTTTGGCCATCTAGGAACCAATAAAGCTGCAACTATCGAGTCTAAAACGGATGTGGGTTTGTAAATGAAAATCGACAAACATGTAAGTATTTCTCATCTCAATTTCTGTGCCTCCATCTGAAAGGTTGCTAATAAAATGAACTCCACTAGAAGACCCCTTGGTACCGTGTTTCCATTGCCGCGCTTTCAAACATTGCAATTTTGCCTGTGGTGTTTTTGCCGCATTTTTGTTTAAAATAAATATGTGCTCTGTGTTTGGGGTAAGGGATTGGGGGGTGCAGAACAATAAAGAGCTGTTAACTCAACCTGCAGCCAAGAGCAGCCCCTCCAATCAGAATGTAGCGCACTACCCCGCTAATGATGGGTCATTAGTGACTTCATGGTTTAGTGCCTACATTCTAATGGGAGAGGAGGTGCAAAAAAGGGGTGTGGTAGTTGGTGTGCACAAAAGATTCTTTGCAGGAGTGCTTCTGACGTCACACATTGCCCTTTCATAGGCGCCCCCCTACTTTTGTCTGTGCCCCCCTACTTTTGTCTGTGGCCCCCTCTGTGCCCCTCCTAAATTTAGTTCCTGGCGACACCACTGGTAGGGTCACCTGTCCACTTATCTTGCTTAATTGGTGTGGTGGCAGCGTTTGACGTTGTTTTGTCCAGTGGGCGTGCGTTCATGTGACACGCAAGGACAGTGTTAGGATGAAGGAATATGGATGGGTGAGTTGCAAGGCGTGGAAGTGGTGGAATTGGAGTGGTGGCTGTGAGAGGTTTACAATTGTTCTTGGTGCGATTCTGGACTTGTATGTCTCTTATATTGTGTTCATTTTCTGATTCCCCTGGAGGGGGGAGAGGGGGTGGATTTTGTTGTGATGCACTTTCTTCCTGCCTTGTCTGCTCTGTATAATGTCATACGTGTTCTGCGAGTGGAATGTGGTGTGCGTGTTCTCTGCTGAGCGTTCCTTGGGTGACAGTTGGAGAGAGACTGGCTGAGAGAGCGGTGGATGTTCCCCTTACCTACCTGCGTCTTGCAACCTAGGGCTTAGCTACACTACGCAGTAACTAATAAAGAAGATTCCTTTTCTACATCACACTCCCGGTTCTCTGTGGAAAAAGTTACTTTGTTACAGTTTGGTTTCAGATTTCTTGTTTTCGTTTTGTATAAAAGTGATAAGAAACACTGCTGGGTCCACTGGTATTTGTGTCTATTTCTGTTACCCTCAGGTCGACATCAGTGAGTAACAGAGCTCACCACACGTGCCAAGTAATTACTAGTAAACTCAAAGAGTGTAATTAAATTAACAAGCTGTCCAGGACATCAGAGCCGTCTACAAGGTGTCTGCGAACCCCAGGGCATTAGAAATTCCTCTCTCTTCTCGTAGGTTCGGACTGTAAATCGTGTTGCAGTGTCCGTCAGGCGGTGAGAGAAACCAGCACAGACGTTCAAATCTTACAGTTTGACTGGAGGCTGTAGCGTGTGTTTGCGTTGGACGCTCATGTAACTGTGCTCTTTCTGACATCAGAGAGCGAGAGTTCATTATCAAACAATTGGCTAATTCGCCTGCCATTAGTGATGACAACCAGATGTTACCTCACAACTGTCAGTAGTCATAATATGTTAGCCAGATACTATCAGTCGAACACAGCGCATAATATGAAAAAGGTGCACGTCATTACGCCATTGGGAGAGACGCCTACTTTTCTGTGTGGAATCGACGTTCACCGCCATTAAACTCTTGTGGCGTGAAACCTCCCCGCCCACCACTGCAGAACTCCGATGTTCTTTCCCGCCCTCACTCTTTTCATGGGACGTTTCTCCAGGCGCAGAGGTGTCTGCCTTGGGAGGAATTGCTCGCTCCTGGCACGTGAATGCCCTTATTTATGGCTCAGCGCCGAGGCAGACATGCAGGCGAATGGAAAACAAAGGCCAATACAAACCAGAAGGGAAGAAAATGTTCTAAGGCGCTTCTTGCAGATTGTGTTACCAGATTTATTGAAGACGGCTCTATCAGACCACACGCCATGCAATGGCAACAGGAGAAAAACATCGCTTTCTTGTCTTTTTCCAGATCACAAACGACCACAGACTTCATAATGTATGTCAGGCAATCATCGACAAAGCCAATAGTCTTGGCTTTGGTAGAGGTATTGGATAGGTGATCAGCCAGGTCAGGAGCAAAGAAAATAATGGAGCAGAGGGCTAGAGGGCAGGCTCAGACTATAAGGCAACTTTGATCAGTTACTGAACTACGTGGTTAGTAGTTTTGAGCAGTGTTACTGAATGAATATTCGTTAAAATGCGCAGTTTGCATTACATTTGATCAAAATCCTCTCCCTTGAGTACAGCTAAAATAGGCTGTCACAATAGGAGTGAATTGCCATTTGCAACTGCGGATCAATTTTTCATTGGCTCCCAAGACAATTTTATGCCCCAGTTCGACCCTGATAGAGGGGGAGGTAAGAGGCTTGAGCAAGAGGGGTGAGGAGTTAGGGCTGGAGAGGGAAAGAGGAGAGACGAAGTCGAATGGGCTGCAATATGCCACTTTGCACATTTTTAGCAGTGCAGTGTTCGCAGAAACGTGCGAAATTCCAGTAACTACAATGGCGACTGTTTAGAACATTTTACATGGCCCCAAACCACTCACACCAGCTGTTTTTCAACTAGAACATCTGGTGTCCCTTTAGTCAAATCCACAGCGCTCGCCCAGGTCTCTTCATTCACATGAGCCAATCCGGACTCTGTAAACGGCCCAATGGATTCACACACAATTTTGGCCACGTCTAACCATTTAAAACATGGATTTCTACCAAACAAGAGTAAGTACCCTTTGAGACCAGATACCAGCTTCTTGCAAAATATTTGTCCATATTCATCAAGTGATTCAAGCTGTGGAAGAGAGCAAAATTTGACCTACAAGAAATAGGAAACACAGGTTTTTGGAACTCGTGCAACTTTGCCCCACAAGGTTATAACTTCACAGAAATTGCACACAAAAAAATAGTGTTGGATGTATATTTTTGTTTGAAGAGTTTTGTTGAGATCTGTCAAATATTGCTAAATGTGTAAGCATCTGAAAAGGTGCTCTTCGTATGGGAAGTCCATCTTTTTTGTTTTACTTGATATTATTACATTTTTTTAAGAGAACCAGACAATTAAAAAATGAAACACATTTTTGTGCTAAAACAACATTCCCAATAATAGTCTAGATCCGACCTCCCCTTTCCATCCCCACACCCCCCACTACCCCAACCCCTTTTAAAACTCCACTCATTGTTCTATGGTGCATAATAAGTCTGCTTAAGTCTCAATTCCGAGAGACACCTCAGTTTATCCACCTAACCCTTGTCGGCTCCCCTCCAGCCCCCCCCCACCACATATCCTTCCTCACCATCACATTCAGATCCCCCTTTGGAAGAATCTACTCAGTTGTTTTAATCCATTCCCCACTTTAGCAGCCAGGCCGACCACTCAGTATAATATTCTGCCACTCTATCATTCACCACCGCCGTAAGCCTTTCCATTACCATCATGTTCTGTACCTTCCCTTCCCACACCTCTTTCATAGGGAGCGTTTCCTTTTTCCACCATTGGGCTATCGACAACCTCCCTGCGCTTAACAAGGCATCCCATATCTTTGGGGAGTCTCTGTTCCTCCCTGTCCTTTTGCGGGAGTCCTAGCAACAACTGAAGAGTGTCCGGATCTAACCCTATCCCTGTTACTTCTTCCATCCAGCTCAGCACCTGCTTCCAATAGATTTGCACCTTGGGGCACCACCACCACCACATATGTGCTAGGGATCCCTGATTACCACACACCCTCGGGTATAAGGGGGATACTCCCCGAAACATTTTAGACAATTTCACCAGGTTCCTATGCCAACCAATTAGCTTTGTGAAGTTTTGTTCTAACAATGCAGTGAACAGACCTCCCTGGAAAACCGCTCTGTATATTTGCGACCAATCCTCCTCTGGGATCTCCTCCCCCCGCAGTTCCTCCCAATACCTCTGGAAAGTTTGCCTCCCCTGTAGGATGGTTCCGTTCATTGCCTTGTATAATTTGGACAAGATACCCTTCCACATTACTGACTGGTCCAGGGCCTTTTCCACTGACGTCAATTCTCTTGACACCCCTGTCCACCACTTTGGATCTGTCAAAATCCCCTTTATCCGGAGGTAATCAAATATTGTGATTGAGTCCCCTACTAGCGTCTCACGCTCCTTATCCCATTCCTTGAAGGTCCCTCCCTCAAAAAGATGTCCCACCCTTTCCAGGCATGCATCAGACTAACTCTGGGAATCAGTGGCGGCTGGTGAGTTTGAAACCTGGTGGGGCGTAAATTTCCCTGGGGCAATTTGTGAGCATGCGCGCACAGCGCGCAAGCCTTCACCACTCAAGGGGTGGAATTATTTGAAACATGGCCTCCAAAATTTGCAATTTACTGTCCAAAAAAACCACCGAAATATGTCAAGAAGCATTAGGTTTTACATACTAATGGTAAATTATTCTTATGTGTGCAAGTGTGATGGTGTATTTTACAGCAGCTTGTATTGAGAATTGCTGGTACTATGGTGGAAAGAGAAAGTGAGAGACTGGTCTGAGAAAGGGCAACATAGACTCAGAGCAGTATTAAAATGGTTTCAGACGTGAATCAGGGAGGTAACAACTGCTTGTAACATTGAAGCTGCACCAGAATAGTCTCATTACAATGGGTAAAGAACTTAGATACCCACACACAAGTGAGTTTGCCCTGTCCCCAATGTCCCTGAAGTTACCCTTCCTAAATTTGAAGGAATAGCCCCTCCACCCCACCGAAATGTGTTGCCTTATTTATAAAACAAAAACATAACAGAACAACTTAAATGTTATGGTTATTTACCCACCCGTTGACTGCCTATGGCTATGGTAATCCCTATGGCCATTCCCACCCAGTTGCTGTCCATCCCCGCCCAAAACATCTCCTCATGGGAACTCTTGCAGCTCACTTTAATCAAGCCTCAACATAATAGTTATAATAATACATTGTTATATAGTGCTACACACCCATAGGTCTCAGAGCGCTGAAATAAGAGAAGACATTATTATTCCACAGAGTGGTACTCAATTATCGACCTCAGAAGGATGAAAGGCTAATGATTCAATGAATGACCCTTCCAGGAATCACTCCCTCCATTATGTGTTTCTGCCCTCCCTAAATTCCACCCCTTATACTCTAGAGATTCCTTCCCTACCTCCTTTATCATTCTCGCTGCAGGTTCTGAGGTGGGGAGGCTGGATGATCACACATGTCTAATATTTTCAGAGGTCACATCACAATGGGACATGGGGAAGGTACCCTCTGAGTTCCCCTGTCTCAATCTGCTAGCCCCTTATGAATGACTCTGTCACAGCATGTAGCTCAAAATGCAGGTGAGTTTACGATATAAAAGTACTGACAAAAAATGCCCATGCTTACTCCACATAGGCACAAGAGGTATACAGAAAAAGATGGACAGATAGAAAGATAGATACACAGAGATGGATACACTGAGATGGATAGATAGGCTGAGAAAGATAGATGACCCACAATGGGAGTAACATGGCCACTGGACTGACCAGATGCCCAGTGGCCTAGCCAGGCCTTTGGCCAGGCCCAATGGCTACTTTGCGTGTCCAGGCCTATCGCCACCCTCGGGCAAAGTGGCCGCTTTGGTGACATGCTGGGGCTTGGGCAAAAATGTCCAATGGACATGGCCACCGTCTTACATGCATGTTATGGTATTTATTGCAAACTCTGCCCCTCATGACGTCTCGCACTCACAAAAACTAAGCTCACAGGAAGTGGGGGAGCAGTAAAGTGGGGTCTTTTTAATATGGACACTATTGTTAAGACAAGTACTGATTTATCGTCACCTAAATCATTTTCAACTGTTGTGTATGGAAAACATTTGCACACAGTATGATATTAGAAATGCATGCCATTGATGTCAATTTGTCAAACAAAATGTGAGTGCCGTTTTATCTTTCAACCGAGAAAGTGGCGATTGAAAAAGAAAATGCACAAGCAGTGGTGCTGGAACAATTGAAGGGGAGTGCAGGCTCGTGAGGGCAGGGGCCAGGCAAAGTGTGTGATCTTGGGCAAATAATTCTATGTCCCTTTCCCACAGAAAAAAAATGTGCGCAAATATAGTAGTATAGCAGAGACTCAATGTTTGACCAAGTCCCACTCATCACAGCTGCACCTCCAAGTCGGCATCAGGTGCAACTGTTAACTGCAGTGTTTTCCCCCAGACGACACAAAAGGCATTTTCTTGACTTGACATGGCGACCGACGGAGACACCAACAGACGGGCAATTCAGGATGCAATACGGGTGTAAACCTTCGCAATGTTAAGTCATTCAAAATCACTGCCAAACAGATATGCGCTGAAACTAAAGTTCAAGATACGGAACCGGTGACGGTGTAACAAAATGATGCAAACGCCCAAAGCAAAGGAAAAAGTTCACAACCGAAGATACAGCGCACACTGACAATTCATGGCAATGCAAAACTTGCAAAAATGCCCACCACATAAACCATGCCCCAATTGTAATTTTAGAAAGTCCTCCTTATAAATATAGAGTTTGCATGAAACATTAAGTTCTATAACGTGTTGGATACAACACAACCCTTTCACAAATTGCGTTCCCGGACCACAGGAATGACATCTTCCATAATAAATGCATTTAAAAGCACATATCACATGGCACGGTTCCAATTGAGTGTGGTCTCTTGCCACTGAACTAAAAGATGCACTTATTTGACAGTGTACAACTAGAGGCACTCAATGGAACTTTGAAATGTGTGCAAAATATTCATGTAGATTGGCCCACGTACTTGTGATGAATTAGACACTAAATTTACCAGCATTCAAGATTGCAACTGGATACTTTTGGGGAGAAAAAACGAGAAGCCATTTAAAATTAAATAAATAGATAATACGTGCTTTTTCAGCGTGTGCGAGTGTGCAAGGAATACCCACGGCAGGCCCCCTGCCATTCCCGTGCACTACAGGGACGAACAATAAAACACATGAGCCATCTTTAAAGCAAGGCTAAATTATCGGAGCCATGGTCACCAGGCCTGAAATCAGATGCTCTCCACACAGCACTATCAGGGCCCAGGCCTGCCCCATGTGCCCCAAGGTGTGCTGGAGAGTAAAGTACACGGCCTGCTACTCCCTGTGCGTGCGCGCTGCTGGCCTGCTGCTGATGAACAACAGCTCACATTCTTGTTCACTAATGTTCCTATTTCAGTAGGAACAGGAGGCAGAGGTATGCAGTGTGAGGCAACAGTTTTTTTTAGGAAAACATTTCTTTAAAAAAATAAAATAATAACGTTCAACTGCCACTCTACAGTCTACACCCCCCTTACTGCCTCCCGAAAACAACCAGGGTGAATTGAGAAATGAAATGTAGAGGGCCTTGTGGCTGGGTCAGTAACTGAGTTACTGACCCAGCCACAAGGCCCTCTAATTGGTTTAATGCTAGCGCAGCCGCCGGCAGCCCACAGTCCTCCCCCCTAGACCCTGTCGCCACCAGGTGTGCAGCTTCTAGGCGACAGCGGTGAGCAGACGCAGCAGCCCTCCTGCAACCTCAGTGTCTTGCTCGTTGGCTCGAAAAACGTTCTTTGTAGACCCGTCTTCTCATGCCTGGGTGACCCTGCCATGAGAAGACGGGCCTACAAGGCCAGGCTGGCTCCGAGACCCCTCTCCCCACCTTGAGAAGCCAAAGCAGTTGGGCCCACCTCTCTCGCAGTCGCATGACGAGAGAGAGGTGCAGGCGCAGCTGCCCGACTGGCTTGAACTTCTAGTGCAGTGTTCCAGTGAGTCGCTTCATTAGAAGTCGGTGGCTTCTAATGGAGCGAATCAGTGACTCACTTGAACACCGCACTAGAAGGCCAAGCGCAAGCAACAAGAAAAAGTTGCCATGGCCTGATGGCCAGCCCAGTACAGATCTACTTACTGCGGCAGCGGCGGACCGAGACGGAACCAGAGGGCAAACTTGGCCTACTCTTTCTGTCTGGTGGGCAGGGCAGCGCAGCACAAACACCAACAACATGTTGAAATCACTATGGAAGAGAGAGAGAAGCGTGGGTGGTTCATGCACCCCTGAGTCATCATCACCCCACCCCGACTCTCAAGTGATTGGCTGCCTCCTGCAGATACGGTAATGTCATTGGCTGCTTGCCAGCCATTGGCAAATAGCCAATGACATTACTGTATCTATGCAGGGAGGGAGGGACACTCCCTCCCTCCCTGCAGATTATAGATCTTTGGTGCGCGGTTTGCGCACATAGTGATGCTGGCGGGGCCACCCTTCAAGCGCCCCGCCAGCCTCCTACTTAAAAGTGTTACGTAAAGTGCGTGGAGCTACAAGCTCCACACACTTTACAATGGGCAAGAGCAATGTAAAACGGGACGCGCCCCGCTTTTGCAGCCGGCCCATGAATAGGACTCCTATTCATGGGCTGGCCCGACTGTGACAATAGAAGGTTGTCTCCACAGCGCCCCCGCGCTGCTACAGATTCAGAAGAACTTCAACATCTTCTGAATCTGTTTAACACACTGAGTCACTGGTGGGGAACCTGGTGGGGGGGGCGGCGCCCTGCCGCCCTATGATAGCAGCCGCCACTGCTGGGAATGCTTGAAACCCTGACTCCACAGTTCAAATGGCAGCCCCCCATATTGAGGACATCGGCGAGGGCCATGATGTGTACCAACTGCATCTTTCCAGACCAATCAAAAGACTCCCAACGTTGGGTGGGACCTCAGTCGTCCCGGAATTAATGTTGGCGGGGCCCATAAATAGTCTGCAACCTTCAATGGATGCGCTACCAAGTCCTCTAGATAGGTCCAGTATGTCCTCAGTCCCTCCCTCATATGTTCCACCATCACTCTTATTTCTGCCACTTGGTAGTACCTGCAAATATCCGGGATCCCAAAACCCCCCTCTCCCTTGGAATGGTGTTTCCAGTTTTACTCTTGGGGTCTTATTTCCCCATAAGAACCTACGAAGCTCCCCTGTGATTTCCTGGAAAACCTGTCTGGGAGACGTTGCGAAATTGCTGTAAACAGATATAGTAGCCTAGGTAATTCATTCATTTTTATCGATGTCATCCTCCCATACCATGTCAATATCAGTGGGCCCCATCTCTTTATGTCCACCTTTAGTTGTGTGCAGAAAGGAGCGTAATTAGCCATCCCCAATACACCCAAATCCCTCATCACCAGTATGCCCAGGTATCGAATGCTTTGTTGGTTGACCCTTATGCCCAGGAAACTTCTTTTCTCATCTAAGAGCGGGCTCCTTGGCAGTATCAGCAGGATGGCAGATTTCCCCACATTAATCACCTCTATCTGGACCATTAATGCTGGAAAGGAAACTGGAACATTGGTGAGGTAAGCCAGCACTTCGTCTGCGAACGATGAGATTCTGCATTCCACATCTCCCCCCTCTATACACCTGATATGGTCATTCATCTGTATTGCAATTGCTATCGGTTCCATTGCTAAAGCGTTCAGCAGTGGGGATAGGGGACATCCCTGCCTAGTGCATCTCGTGAGTTTGAAGGACTCCGTAAGCCCCCCTTTTATCCGCACCCTGGCCCTTGCCCTAGGCCTGTTTTATGGTTCTGTCACCCATTTCAAGAAATTCGTTCCCAACACCACCTTTGCCAGCAGCTTCATCATGAAGGGCCCTTCGACCCTATCAAAGGCCTTTACTGAGTCCAATGTAACCAGGCATGCATCCACCCCTTTCGTTTGAGCCCCATGGATCAGGTTAATGGTCTTCCTTATATTATCTGACCCTTGCCTCCCCTTAATGAAACCCACCTGATCCCCCGTGTACCAGCAATGGCATAATTCCTTCTAATCTTGTTCCTAGGACCTTTGCTAGAATTTTTACGTCACCCTTGAGGAGGGAAATTGGCCTGAGCCGGAAGCACCTCAAGACCGTCCTGTGTGCCTCTGCCTTTGCCCCCTTTTCCCCTGTTGATCTGATTCTTCTCTTGGCATCGTGCACCTGGCCACCCTCTGTCATTCGGGCCCAGGTACCTGCTCACCCTTCCACCCTCTTGCACTGCCTCCAGGCCACCCCCTGCACTGGGGTTCTGTATCCGTACCATACAGTTCCCCTCCCACTTTTCTTCTGCACTTATCAGATATACCGTATCTGACTAACTTTCACCTGCCATTTGCTTGCTGCACTACCATGTTTTATCGCCCTTATTTATTTATTTACTTATTTTATTTAGTATTTATTCTGTTCTCTCCTCTTTTCTGCACTTTGCACTTCCTCCCCCTTCCATGCACTTTCCCCCTTTTCCCTTTTCCATGCACTTGCACTTTCTTAATGTCATGGGGCCTAGTAAGATCGCTGATTTTTTCTTTGTTCTCCCTTTTGCCTGGTCGAGCTGTGAAACGAGCGTGATATAAAAAAAATATAATTTAATTTCATTTCTATAGGAGGAGTACTTGGTTTGATCCTTCCCTTCCTTCAGGATTGCGAGAATAACTGCCACCATCATCGTAAGGGGCAGGGGATCACCCTCAAGAAATGCATTAAATACCTTTGCTAGACATGGAGCCAACAGGGACCTGTATAATTTATAGAATCTTATGGTGAATCCATCGTCCCCGGGGGCAGACACCGCTTTCATTCCTGCAATAGCCTTGATCACTTGTTCTGCAGTTATGGGGTTCTCTAGGCCTTCCGCTAACTCCTTCAGGAGCCCTGGGATCGGAAGTTTCTTCAGATATTCGTCTATTTGGGTCCCCTCCTCCTCCCATTCTGAACAGTACCGGGTTCTGTAGTATTCCACAAACTCGTCCCCAATACTCTAGGCATCATTCTACCATCCTCCATTCTTATAACCCCTATGGACCTCCTCTTTTTCTCTTCCCTCAGTCTCCATGCCAGTATCCTATCAGCCCTGTCTCCCTTCTCACGGTACTTCTGTTTCAAGAACAGGAGCCTCTTCTCCATTTCCTGCATCAGTAAGGCTTTCAATTTGGACTTATATTTGTGTAGCTCTTTGGCCTTGGCGGGGGAGATGTATTGGCCCTTGGTGCCTCCCAGTTGTATCCTCTCTATCTTCCTCCAAAGCTGAACCTCCTTCTACTCCTTTATCTTTTCTTCTCTGAGCCTATTCTCATCAATGTACCTCTTATGGTTGCCTTGAAGCCGTCCCAGACAGATTGAATTCCCACCTCCCCTGTGTCATTAAATAAAAAGTATTCCTTGATCCCCCTTAGCAATTCCTGTTGTACTGCTTTATCCTTAAGCAGGAAGTCATTACATCTCCAATTCCCCCGGGTCGCCTTCCTAGACCCCGTTTCGAGTGAGATTGCGACCATATCATTGTCAGACCACAGGATCGGAGTTACTAGAGACTGCTGCACCTTGTCTCTCAGAGTTTTGTCCACGAGGATCAGGTCTATTCACAAGAACAAGTCGTGAACTGCTGAGCAGTAGGTGAATGGCCGATCCCTTGCCGGGACCGGACAGAGGGAGTCGTACAGCCCCATTTCCTCAATGACCCCTTGAAAACGCTCTGATTCTGCCAGGCTGGGTTTACTCATTCATTCTCCGCCCATTCTCTTGCGATCCCCTCAGGATCCAGCACCATATTGAAGTCCCTGCCCACCACCAATTGACCTTCAGTAAATTGGATTATTTTATCTCATACTTTCTCCCAGAATTTACATTGCTGTACATTTGGGGCATATATCAATCCTATCATGAACTTCACCCCCTGCAGGAGTCCTTCGCAAACACATACGCTGTTGGGGTCTGCCAATACTGCTTCCACCAAAAATCTCTGTCTGGTCGAAACCAATACTGCCACCCCATGCCTCTTTTTGACATCTGACGCCATGATCACTTCACCAACCTCCCGAGAGCGTAGTCTAGATTCATCTCCCTTTTTCCAATGTGTTTCTTGAAGACACATCCAATCGAGTTTGGACCTCTTGAACTCCCTTAGAACCATCAATCTTTTGGAGGGGGAGTTAAGGGCATTAAGGGAGTAAATCCGCAAATCACCCTGACCGACCATTCCCCATTTCTCCATCATACCTTCTATTCCCCTCACCCCTGAGACAAGACCACCTTCAGAACCCTTTAAACCGGGTCCAAACTCTGCACCCATGATTTAGAACAATTTCTTCTTGCACCCCATCCCCACTCCTTCCTCCCACTGCCCCCCCCTCTTCCCTGCCTCCCTCCTTGGCATCCAACCCTGTCCAGAACCATCACCCCTGATGAGATTGAATCACCAGAAGTTTACCTCCACACATTCAAGTGGCCCATCTTGCTCACTCTCCCAATTCGAGCCCCCACAGTGTTTCTCATCATCCTGCAGAATAACTCCCCCCACCCCATCTCCAGCTTGCAAGCACTTCACCATACCACCCACCCCATCCTCAAATCAAGGGGGGCCCACCTGGGGCAAGCCAAGCTTTCTATATTTTCTGGAGCCTGGGACTTTACGTCTGTTCGGGTCCTTTACACGCCACCGCCTGTCCTTGGGTGCTTTTTCTTCTTTGACCCGTCTCCTTCCAGCAGCTCTTCTGAGACCCTCCTTATGTCTTCCTCAGTCACAAGTTTGTAGTTGTAGCCTTCTACTTCAAAGGCACTGAGAAGGGGAACCCCCAACGATATCTCACCCCTTTCTCAGTTAACCACTTCAGATTTGTCCCTGACAGGGTGGGCAGACGCCCCAAGACGAGCCCTGGGGGCCCTCACACTGACCAAGTCTGCTCGGCCTCACACCAGCCCCTCCAGAGGCGTGGGGGGGATGTCCACTATCTACTCTAAATCTCTTTCCTTGTTGTGGCCACTTCCTCTCGAACCTGTGGTGTAGCTCTTTCTCGGTTGGCTTGGGTCGAGCTCCATGTCCTCGTGTAGGAGGGCACACACCCCAGTGCATGACTGGGGGCCCTCACCTCTGCCGGCACCCCCTGGGTGGAGTGGGTTCTGTCTATCCCCTCCTTCTGGTCCTGGCTGCAGCGCTTTTCCTGGGCTTGAAAGGGTACCCTCCACTCCTCTCCCGTCCCCTCCTCTTCTCTCTCAATTATATTGCCCGGGGGTGGGGGGCAAGCGTGTCTCCTTCACTGCCTGGGCGAGGCAACAGTTGATGGCAACTACTTTCACCCCCTTTGGTCCACTTCTCCTCTCTGGGGGCATGAGACAACCCTGCGCATCCAGCCCAGGGGCAATGTCCTCTTGAGTTGTTCCCTGAACCCTGCTCCTCTGAGGAGGCACGGCTGGACCTGCTGGTTATCTTCTGCCCTTCCTGGCACTTCCTTCCGGCTGGCAGTTCAGTGTCTTGCTTCCATCGCCTGTTCACTGCAGGTTCCCTTGAGATGGTTAGAGGGGAGGTGGGGGGGGCTTTATTGATTGTCCTGGGCTTCTGTGATCCCCCAGTGTCCTCACATGCCCACCACGGTTGGCGGGCCTCCCGCTACTCTAATAAGGCCGTGGGAGGGGCCCCGCGAGGGTGGTGTGGTTGGCGCTCCTCTTGGAGCCTCGCGGCTCCCTCTGCAGTTTTCCTGCAGTGTGCCCGCTCTGTGTAGTTTGGAGCGGGCCCCTGGTCCAGCGTTGTCTCCCCATGGGGGCTCCCACACTGAAAATGCTGGCCGCCCCGATGACAGTTGGGAGTGGGGGGAGCCTCCTTACCTCCAGTGCGTCCCGCGGCTGAGTCCTCCCTTGGCTGGTGGTGGCCCGCACTCCTCCAACTCCTGCAGAGGTGGCGGACCGGTGCTCCCTCACCCTCCGGCCTCTCCACCCCCAACTCCACCGACCGGCTGCCTTCCCACCGGGGCACAGGTGGATCTCGCCTTGGGGTCCGCCGTGCTGCTCGGTCACACCTTTCGTTCTCGGCACGCCAGCTGTAGCTTGATCACAGTGTGAGGAGTCCTCCTTTTACGGCGACAGCGGTCTCCGTTATAACTCAGCAACGTGGCCGCGTTTTTACCTGGGTTTTCTCCCCCAGCTGCCCCTATACCGTATCCACTTGGGGGTGCGGTTTGTTGGAAATGGTGTGCCTCTAAGTGGAAGCTAATTCCACTTTAGATCGGCTTGAAGCGGGAGGGCTACGCAGCTGCTGGTTCCATCAGAACACCCCCTAGTGGCCTCCTGAGGAAGTCCATCTTAACCATTTAATTTGCTACACTGATCAAGTTGAATCAGTTACCTGGCATCCCCTGAACATAACACAAAACGCCCACAAGCTCACTTACATTTCAGGTTTATACCGCACGGAAATATCCGTAACATTACACCATTGATGCATACTCTCAAGCACAAAGCCCTTAGGAAACATACCCCATATTAAAATACAATTCGCAAAATATGCAAATGTTCAACGATGGGACATGAATCCTCCTAAACAAAACACCCACAAACATACATATGTCACAAGTTCATACTGCACCAAAAAACATCACTGCACTCTATAGCTAACCATCAACACAGAAAAAAACCAAGAAACAACTAGTTATAACACAACTATTTGTTAGTCAAAGTAATCATTGATTGAATGCTCACTTAGTAAATAAAATAAATACAACTTGTTGATCAAACAATGTACATTATAAAATCTATTGAAACTCTGGCTAAAATACGCAAATAATTACAAATTAACAGTGACACAAACCAATGATTTAAACGTACCACAATTCAGTGAGCCCTGGGATATAAAATAGTTCGAGTAATTTCTATGTAACTGAGCAAAGGGAAGGAACTATGTTTCCTCTGTTTGACTAAACAGACCACATGTAACATATATTGCAAACATTGGCTCTTTCCAAACTTAAATATTGGTGTTCACTCTACGTATGATATGATGGGTTATTTATAACAGCACTTAATACCCAGAGGTTTCCAAGCGGGGACCTGGGGATCAAACCTCTGTTGCTCGTGTCTTCTTGCTTCCAAGGTGAGTACGTTGCTGCTGAGCTATCCTCCCCAGACAGACTAGCTCAGGGCATGATCTTGCTTTGGTGTTCCCTTTCACATTCTGCAGTTCGTATTCTTTTCTGGATACATTTATGTTCATCAATATCTCCCTATCCAACCCACCTTTGTTGGCGTTCTCTTTCCTCGAAGTTTGAATTTCATTTCCTGTGTGTTATTTGTAAATGTGTTTACCCTTTGGCTCCTGGTAGTCTTTGTGAAATTGTCTCTCTTTGTCACCCTTCTCGGCCGCTTCGTTCTGACTCTCGGGTCCCTCTTTATTCTCTTCACTTTCCTCTTGCTCCTTCTCAATCTCGTTCTTTACAGCTTCTGTTCCCTACATTTTGGAGTGCCTGCACTTTTTACATTTGTTCTTCCCCCACTTAATCATTATTTAAAAGGCGTTTGAAAGAATATTTCTTTGTAACTTTTTCAAAAATGCAATTCAAATTTGTATCTTCTTCAAAATGTGGCTGCTCTCTGAGGCGTTATTTTTGCAATTACTCAACGGTATTGCACTGTTTTTTTCTTCTCTTCATGCAACGCACTTAGAATACAAATACTTGTTGGCTGATTGCAAATCAGTGATTCAATCTCAGTTAACTTGCAGTGCTTGCAAGCTAGATTTAGCTCTCTGATAGGATAGTTTTTAGCAGCAGCTAACATCTGTCCTGATCGACTTTTGATGAGGAAATAGAAAATGTAACCGAATGACATTTTCAATTTGCTCGGAGCCACAACTGCAAATTAGTGCAGTTGGTTCAAGTTGACTACCTTGAAAAGACCGTAAGAGGAGAATCAGCAATTAAAAATTGAAGAATAGGACATAGGGCTGGTCAGGATACATATTGTCCAAATATTGTTCAAAGCCACATTTGGTTTTGATGGCCAAATAATTGACAGCCAATCAGGTATTAAGTGGTTCTATGTCTTGTGGCACCACCCTCCACCCCCCTTTGGAGGCCTCTCCAAAAAAAGACAACCTTGGAGGAGCCTCCATCTGGCAAACATCCCATGCCCTATGCCTCTGCCCTCCCCCTCACCCTACCCCAATCCGCTCCATCCCTGTGCCCTGTCCTTGCCTCTGTGTGGCCACCCCCTTGTACAGTCATTGACCACGCACTCTGGGTACTCCCTTCTTCCCCGACTGTCTCCAGCCCTTCCCATATTCCCCAGCTTCAAAATCCACTTACCTTTACTGTTGTCTTCCTGGCCTGGTATGTGACCCGCCATCGCTTCCTGTGCCTTCTGTCATGTCACAGCATTTTCTCTGCTGTTTTTTTTAGTGGGAGCCCAGGGAACTCTGTCACAACACCGTGTAGTGTAATTTGCAGGCTATTCTGTTTCATAACAAAGAAGCTGACCCTCGAACTGAAGGTGACTTGCTAATTTACATCCTTGGTGCATTGTCGGAAGCGACCATTGAGTGAGTTTTTGGGAGCGGTGCAGTGTGGCTTGACAATCAATAGCAACAAGTAGTGAGGATGTTGGGAGGTTCTCTCCTCTAGTGTTGTACTTGGCTGACTGTCAGCGAGAGGGAGTGAGAGAGAGGCGCGCTGCTGAGTGAAGCTAGCCAGCTGTTTTACAGGAACACGGGCTGGTGGGACAGATGACCAAGGCCTGTGCGTCCGCTGATCCAGCAGCTTGGCGGGCTGTCACCTGATTTGCACTGATGGGAGTCGATTCAGGCATTTCTGAGGAGCAAGTAAACTGGTGTAGCTTTGTTTTTTAAACTTCCACCTTAGACTGAGCTCCAACCTGACTACTTCAAACGCCCCCACGTCATAGGAGCAAATGCACAGTGGCTGTGGGGCTACTGTATGCCCTTTGAGCTGTGTGCCAGTTAAGGCAAAGTGTGGAATCTATCTAGAGTGTCTTTTATGTTGATATCCCAGTTATAATGTATGCCTGGGGTCTGTTAGAGAAGTGCGATGTGCATGTATTGTTATAGTCTTGCAGTTTGCTGATTGAAGTAGGGGCAGGAAACAGAAATGTTTGGTGGCCCTAGTTACTGGCTTTAATATAGGGTAAGCCTAATTTGTTAATACCTACCAAATACCCTATTTGTTGCGTGAACATGACTGGCAAGATAAGCAGCAAAACTAGGACGTACAATTTAAGGAAAAATAAACCTTATTGTAAACGTAGGATCTCTTTGAAGATAACTGCTGCTGAGCCAGGAAACCAGGCTTTGCTACCCAGTACTTCCAAGGAACCTCAAGCCCTCTTTGAAGACTCCAACAAAAAGTGGCCTAGAGGCAATATAAGAGCCTCTTTTAAGACTGACGCAGGCAGTAAGGAAGTAGAGCCTCTGAAGCGGGGGCAGGATGGAGAGAAACAGAATCATGACGGACCAACAGAAGTGTCTAACAGCCGAAATCTATCTGACTTTGACAACAATTCAATGCTTGAACTCTGGTACTCTCTACAAAATAGTATTGCTGCTGTATCGTCTAGTGGCCACACAACCAGTACAACAGTCATTCCGGCAAATACCAATGAGGAGATGTTGTGTCTGGGTCAAGCTAGTACCCAAAGGTTGTCTCCTACCCCCAATTTACATGCTGAAAATGAAGAGGAGAACTTGTCGTGTGATGAAAATGAGTCCAACATCAGCAATGACTCCAGCATGGCTAGTTTGGAATTTGCTGTAATAATTCTTCTTAAACTTTGTGGCAGAATGCATGAGAATCTTAAAAAGTATGAAGAGTCTATTGTGCGGCTCGAGAAATTAACCGAAGGTAAAAATGAGATACCAGCAGGTGATGAAAATAATGATGGTGGAAATCAGTCTACTGGACAAAATGTACTCCTACCTTCTAGAAAAGTAGAAATACCTAAAGAGTGCACTACGAGTGGAAACGATGATGTTGAGGAGACGAGTGAGACGTCAGAAATATATTTAACTAAGAAACAACAAAGCCAGCAGAGGCGGTTGAAAGTGAGACAATCAGAAGCAAACCAGGGTAAGACACTGGGTGTGATGAACCCTTAAACTCAACAGTCAACTCAGACTCTAAGAAAGCCTCAAGAAGAAAGAGAGTCAACGAAAGAAGAGTCTCACTAACAATGTAGGAATGCAGACAATCTGATCACTTAAAGATGAAACTGTCACTGATAAGGAGGAAGAACCCCTTGGGGAGCAGTCTGCAATTGAGTTGGATAGTAGCTGTTCGATAAGTGATGCTAGGCTTTGAAGTCAGATTTACCTCTTGGAACTGCGCAACATGAAGATATAGGATCCACCAAGAAGTGCTGGTGTTTGCCTGGATGGTAAGGCTTTAACAATAATGAGTATTTTCTCTGAACATCACAAAAAAAGAACAAATAGGTCAGATCCTTTTCAGTTACTACAGCACATACCGCCTTTGCATGTCTTGAATTCTTGAAATTTTAAGTTTTTAAGTTTGTGAAACCACTTGAGTCAGGAGATGGAAAGATATCACGTGTCCACTGTCACACGGCTGACACAGCATCCATGATTTGAACACATTTGGATTTTTTCTTAAATTTAGGCTACAATTTGGATGTTAAATGTGATATCCTCAACTGGTCCATTAGTTGTGATAAACACGTGGGCAATTTGAAGACAAACTCTGGTATTGTTGGAAGAGTGGCAACCAGGTAGTTAAAGCAGAATGGCAATGACAGAGGATGGGAGTGGCTTTTGGGCTTTGCACTGGTGAGACTTACATTGAGACAATGAAACTGTAAGATAGCCTCACGCAAAACTCGTGGCTATAAGCACTTACTCAGTAAAGAGGGGTCACGTGGAATATTTCTTGAAAATTATATCTTTTTACTTCGAGACTTGGTTGACTTTTCCCTTTTATGTTCATGACTATCTCATCTTTCAAGAACCTGCTAGAAAAAGGTCCTACCAGGCGCCCATTCGTTGGTTTTATCATTGGGATCAAACATTATTTAAAGTCTACTCATGCCATAAAACCTGAGGGAGAGGGAAATGTAATGGCTGTAGCAGTGCTGATTATTTCAGGGATATAGACTAGGCATCTTTTAGTAATGAATGGGTATGATCCTCCTGGGGTATTCAAACCGAAAGGATTTTTGATCGTATCACAAAGGTATTGGCGGACTGGATTAGGGGGGAGAAGGATGACATAGTTTTATTGGGGGGAGACTTGAATGCTAGGTGTAAGGACAATAAAATCCGTGTGACTTATGAAAATGTCACTGGAAGGAGAGAGTTATTTCAGAAGGTCTCAAATAGCCACAGAAGATTATGGCAAGAGTATATGAATGATTGGGAACTTGCCATGCTTAAACGTCAGCCAGAAGGGGACCACCCTGGTAAATACACATGGAAAGGTGGAGCAAATAAAGCAACCCCAGTAGTCAATCTCTCCTACTGACCGGGTTCGGGTCAGCGTTCTGAAATCTCCTATTTATTTTATGGCACATTCGGTCTCTGCTGCTGTGAACCTGTGTCTTGCTTGCAACCACATCCCGGATGAACTCAAGCATGCCTTGATTATTCCTCTCTTAAAAAAAACAATCGTGACTCTTCCATTCCTTTAAATGTTTCTCCCTTCTTATTTTCCCTATGAAATTATTTGAAGCTCTGGTCACCCCTCTTCTTTGTTCTTTTCTTGAGAACTGTGGGTGTTGTGACTCTTTCCAGTCTGGGTTCAAACATTGCCGTGGAACTGAGTCTGTCTTGGTGTCCGCAGTCGATGACCTGACTCAGATCGTGGCTCAGGGTGGGATGACGTTTGTTTAGTCCATGGTGGTCATCAACCATATTTGGAAAATCTTGTAAACCTTCCCATTAGACAGCACGTGGCACTTACCAGAGCTGGTGCTCTACCCTTGGTGAACAATAAGAAAGGATGGAACAGTGCAGGGAGTGCAGTTTGCAAAATGTATGAGTTGGATGGGAAAAATCTGTATCATTTTCTCCTCGCCTGACGAGCCTATGCGCTAGTAATCAAGATGCATTACCTCTCTACTATGGAACAAAGGCCTCTCAGCTACACGACATGCAGCAATGTCCTTACTTTTAAGGGGATTTTGACATGACCAAATCAATTGCTGGGTATATACAGAGCCTGGATCAGTAAGATTCTCAGCTGCTGATCTCTGGTAGGGTGACCAGATTTCCAAAAAGAAAAACCGGGACGATCAACAACATAAAAGAGGGACTACCCCATCGCAGCGCACCAATTACCGCCCATCCCCCAACACGCCCCCACAACCACCACCCAATCATATTTCCAGCACTTCTCCTTTCTATGAACTGTATACGATATCATTTGTGCAGTTTTGTCTGTGAATCTTGGCATGTTAATTCAAAACAGGCGTTTAATCTGATTGATATTACATGACTTGTTGTACAGCCATTTTCAAGGAAGTCTCTGTGGCACAGTCAGTAAGTGCTGTGAGTCATACCTGAAAGGTTAGGGGCTCGAACCAACCCTTCAAATTCTGAAAGTGTTGTTAAAAATAATTACAATTTTAATTACCGTAGCCACCCAATCATGCAAACCCCGGACGGGGTTTCTAAAATGTACAAACTCCTGGGAAAACCAGGACGTCTGGTCCCCTAATCTTTGGCCCAAAAGGTGTTTCCCTGCCAGGGATTTTGAATGATGAAGTTTAAATGTTCTTTGGTTTTCACTTCTGCCGCTATACTGGAGGATCATGTGTGCATTCGTCTATTTGATTCAGTGGCATAATAAAATTGCTGACTCAAGGTTGGATGTTTTTAAACTTTGTTGTTGATGATTTAAACATTGTATCAATGAATTCTCTTTTTTATCCTGTTTTAGACGTTTGTATTTAAGATTGTTGTATTTTTGGTCAGTAGATCTTGTTTGTGATATATTATATCGTATTATTTCTGTCACGAAAGGCCTAATCAGCCGAAAGGGTAATGCAAGCTGATCTTCTGCCAGTTCCATGTGCCGGGTTTTTGACCTAATATTGCCATGCAAATCATTGGACTCTCCTCTTTGCTCCGCTCCTTCCGGTGCCGGCAGAAGGCCAAGGTTCCTTTGCCACTGGACTGTGACTCGGAGCTTCCTAGCCATGTACTGGAATTGGTTTGGCACAGTGAATTTACAATAAAATGAACTTGTTTCTTGCAGATAAGGAGGCCGCTTCCCCAAAGACAGTTACTTTGTTCCCCTGGGTATATAAAGTTGCCTTACATGTTTCTCATGAATTCCCGATGACATGCACAGGGCAATGATAATGCAGCTGCGTTTAAAATGGTGCAATGCAATTTACAGGGTAATTCATAGAATTTCGCAGAAAAGTGTCGCAAGCGGCTGGCGCAGAGTGTCCGCGTGCGATTGTCTGCGCCAGGCACGTGCGCTAAAACCGATTTCTGCGCACAGCGTATTCATGGATTTTAGGCTCCCAAACCAGCCGTGGCGCAGAGTATCGCAGCGACCCTGCAGCAGCGCCAGTAACGCCCCCAAGAACGCCCTCGCGCAAGGAAAAGCCATCAAAATCGCTAAATCATCGCAAAGGGCTGCGCTAACCCTAGACCAGTATACAGGGCTGCCAAACAAGGAACGCAAAGTGGGTAACGTGCATATCAGGGGTACGCGTGAAGTTTTACACGCGATTAGCCAGGGTACGTGTATTTCAGGGGTGTGCGGGAAGTTCCACACGCGAATAGCCTGGGCGCGTGTATTTCAGGGGTGCGCGGGAAGTTCCACACGCGAATAGCCTGGGCGCGTGTATTTCAGGGGTGCGCGGGAAGTTCCACACGCGAATAGCCGGGGCGCGAGTATTTCAGGGGTGCGCGGGAAGTTTTACATGCGATTTCAGCAGGGTACGTGTATTCCAGGGGTGCGCGGGAAGTTCCACACGCGAATAGCCTGGGCGCGTGTATTTCAGGGGTGCGCGGGAACTTTTACACGCGATTTCAGCAGGGTACGTGTATTTCAGGGGTGCGCGGGAAGTTCCACACGCGATTAGGCTGGGTGGGTCCTCACAGGTGTTCCCTGTGCACCCTCGACGGCCCCTGCAGGCAGCCCACAAAACAGGGGACTACCCTGCACATCTGCTCATGTCCCCCTGCACCCCCACCCCCCAGCAGTGCAGGGGCAGCCTCCACCAGGCCCCCACCCATGTCTCCCACCACCCCCACCCCCCAGCAGTGCAGGGGCACCCTCCACCAGGCCCCCACTCATGTCTCCCACCACCCCCACCCCCCAGCATCCAGGGGCACCCTCCACCAGGCCCCCACTCATGTCTCCCACCACCCCCACCCCCAGCAGTGCAGGGGTACCCTCCACCAGGCCCCCACTCATGTCTCCCACCACCCCCACCCCCCAGCAGTGCAGGGGTACCCTCCACCAGGCCCCCACTCATGTCTCCCACCACCCCACCCCCCAGCATCCAGGGGCACTCTCCACCAGGCCCCCACCCATGTCTCCCACCACCCCCACCCCCCAGCAGTGCAGGGGCAGCCCCCACCAGGCCCCCACTCATGTCTCCCACCACCCTCACCCCCCCAGCCACCAGGGTCACCCTCCACCAGGCCCCCACCCATGTCTCCCACCACCCCCACCCCCCAGTCACCAGGGGCACCCTCCACCAGGCCCCCACTCATGTCTCCCACCACCCCCACCCCCCAGCAGTGCAGGGGCAGCCCCAACCAGGCCCCCACTCATGTCTCCCACCACCCTCACCCCCCCCCAGCCACCAGGGTCACCCTCCACCAGGCCCCCACCCATGTCTCCCACCACCCCCACCCCCCAGTCACCAGGGGCACCCTCCACCAGGCCCCCACTCATGTCTCCCAGCGTGCTACGTGTATTTTAGGGGTGCGCGGGAAGTTCCACACGCGAATAGCCTGGGCGCGTGTATTTCAGGGGTGCGCGGGAAGTTCCACACGCGAATAGCCTGGGCGCGTGTATTTCAGGGGTGCGCGGGAAGTTTTACACGCGATTTCAGCAGGGTACGTGTATTTCAGGGGTGCGCGGGAAGTTTTACACGCGATTTCAGCAGGGTACGTGTATTTCAGGGGTGCGCGGGAAGTTTTACACGCGATTTCAGCAGGGTACGTGTATTTTAGGGGTGCGCGGGAAGTTCCACACGCGAATAGCCTGGGCGCGTGTATTTCAGGGGTGCGCGGGAAGTTCCACACGCGAATAGCCTGGGCGCGTGTATTTCAGGGGTGCGCGGGAAGTTTTACACGCGATTTCAGCAGGGTACGTGTATTTCAGGGGTGCGCGGGAAGTTCCACACGCGATTTCAGCAGGGTACGTGTATTTCAGGGGTGCGCGGGAAGTTCCACACGCGAATAGCCTGGGCGCGTGTATTTCAGGGGTGCGCGGGAAGTTTTACACGCGATTTCAGCAGGGTACGTGTATTTCAGGGGTGCGTGGGAAGTTTTTCACGCGATCGGGCCTGGGGGAGCGGGGTACCACTCACCGTCTGCCTTGCGTGTAGAAGAACGCGTGGCCAACACCCGCTGTGAAGTAATAGCGTGTGAACCCCAACGGATGGAAAACACACGCACCGCACGAAAAGCACGTACAGAACATAAAGGCACGCGGGATCACCAAGCCCTGCCAGGGCACCGCCCGTGCGCAAAACGTCACAGACGCGTTTACGCTGTAAGGGCCTTTGGTCCAATGAAATCGCGTACGCCTGCTGACGCGCTCACGCGCTAAGGGCCTTTCCTCGATTTTCACGCTGACGTGCAGGATTTTCACGTGCCAAATCACTCCGTATCAAGCTGGCCACGCGAAAACACACGGAAGACCACGCTCCTGCCCAGAAGGCCGAATTACTGCCCCCCAGTGCCCCGAGCAGCCTCCCACGTGCCATCTGCAGCTGCCTGCCTGCCTGCTGCCACCGTGCCCTGCCATTTGGTGCCTGCACATCAGCCATCTGCAGGTGTCCAGTTGCTGTGTCCACCCCTGCTGGAACAGAAGACTCCCGACTCGGATAACATCGCTCCACAGCCCAGCCCCAGGACCCAGTTGCCCACCCACTCCTGCCCCTGGGGTTGCCATGTCGGGCACATCAACATCTGGCACCAGTGGCAACCCCCAGCCAGAGGGGCAGAGGGGCACCAGCTTCACTGCCACCGAAGTTGGTGTCCTGGTGGAGCAAGTCCTGGGGCAGTATGATGCCCTCTTCGGATCGTCCCGCGCCAACAAGGAAGGACGGGACAGGATCTGGGCCGACTGTGTGGTTGCCATCAACGCGGAGGGGGTGGCAACCCGCACCATCCAGAAGGTCAAGAAGCGCTGGGAAGACTTGAGGTCCAGGACCCTCATGAAGGCCCGGCGCCTCGTGGAGGGGGGCCGGGGCCGCATGAGTTCCATCCAGTTGAGGGTCCTGGAACGCGCACACCCAGCGCTCCACGCCCAGGTCCTTGAGAGGGAGACCCGTCTGGAGTTGAGCGGTAAGTGGCCAAGCATTGCTGTGTGAGACAGGGCATGTTGCAGTGTGCTAGTTGTCTGATACTTGCCTGCATGTGTGACATAGGCCATGTACGCATGTATGTGTGCAGGGACATCATGGGTATGCATGTGCGACCTGTAATGTGTGAACCGCACGGTTGTTGCATGTGTTTGAATGCGACATGGGGAGCCCTGTGCAGATTGCACACATGAGAGCATGGCAGTCTCTGTTCCTGGACATGGGTGGGGGCGAGGGATGGGTGCTGATGCCAGATACATATGTGGTATCCATGTCTGTGTGCCTGACCTGCGTGTCTGTGACTTGTGAGTGCCATGGATGCATGACACATGTCTGTGACAATGTACAGATTCACTGATGCAGCCTAGTCATCCTTGTATGCACTGTGATTGGGGTGTACGGGGCCAGATGGATGTGACTGAGGTGAAGTGTGTGCATGTGATAGGCATGACCCATGATGCATGTGAGTCCCATTACATTGTATGATTCGAGAGTCCATTGGACATGCATTGAAATGTCCATGGAACGCACCATGACTGTCACTGTGTGTGTTTTGCCTGGACTGACACATGTGTTGTGGTGTGACATGATGGAAGTGTACTTTGACAGTGGCACTCATCTGCTATTGCTTCCTGTCTAGGGGACCATTGTACAGTACCCTGATGCTTGTGTTCTATGTCTCCCTCTACGCAGCGGCTAGTGAAGGAGAGGGCGGAGACGGCGCTGTGGAGCAAGGCGGCGGGGATGCCCCCACGGCTGCAGCGGAAGGGGTGGGTGAGCCCCCACAGGGGCCTGCTACGGCGGTAGACGGCGAGGAGCCATCCAGGTTGGTGGTTTCCACAGAGGAGGAGGAGGCCGCCACTGAGGCGCACATGGGGCCTGGTGGGGGCATCCCTGCTGGTGCAAGTGGTGCAGTCCAGGGGCAGGGGCAGGAGGCAGCACAGGTCACCGTGGAGGGGCCTGTGCATGTCGCTGTCCCTGAACCTGTGGGTGCACCACCTTGCACCAGCAGGGATGCCCCGTCCCAGGCCTGTCCGCAGGTAGAGGGGATGTCCATGTCACCTGACTCCCCTCTACCTGCGGACATGGGAACCCCTGGCCGTGCGGAGAAGGTCCTGATTGGGGTCGCGATGCGCACGGCTGTGATTCGTGATGCCGTGCGTGCTTCCCGGGAGGAGCACGCATGGCATCACGAAGTGCACCGTGCCGACGTGGCCCAATTGGGATCGGCCATGTTCGGGGGTTTCCTGCATGTGTTGGCCAATGTGGCGGCCCTCTCCTCCTCTGTGCAGGCTATCCACCAGTCGTTCTCCTTGCCGTCTTCCAGCCCAGATACCACCAGGGCCCCCTGTGGACCTGCCCCGACCAATGCAGCCAGCTCGGTGGGGATCCCATCCCTGCCACAGTCGGGAGTCAGAGATCCAGCAGGGGTGGACACCAGAGCAACTGGACCCCAGCAGATGGAGGATGTGACGGCATCATCGGGCAGGGCACGTGCACGACGGCGTCGGTGGTTTCCATCAGCCTGGATGCCGTCGTGCTGGCACAGGCAGTTGCGTCGGAGGCAGCAGCAGGCTCAACGTGGGAGGCATCATGGCTCGGGGCCATCAACATCAGGGGTGCAGGCATCGGCCGGAGGGCAGGAGAACCCTGGAATGGGAGTGGCTTCCGTGTGGGAGCGGTTGTGCCAGCGGATAGGTGCGGAGCGGCAGCGGGCAGAGGAGGAACGGCTCACGATGGTCAGGGCGGAGGACTCCATGCGGAGGGCGCTGAGGCGGGCTGAGTGCCTCGCGGGTCTTCGCAGGGAGTTTGAGCTTGACACTGCGTTATCCCTGCGGGACCTCGGGGCCAGGGAACATGCCCGCCTCCAAGCCATTGACCAGGAGTTCGATGATGCCCTGGCCCATGACAACAACCAGTGAGCCGTCCGAATAGCCCGCTGCCTTTGTATATAGTTGTATAGTTAGGGTTAGGTTTCCTTTGTTTTTTTGATTTTTTTTGGTAGCGATTGGACAATGCACCACTTTTTTGTATATAGTTCAGTTTTTAGTTAGTAGTCATAGTTAGGTTTAATTTGGTTGGGCTCATGGACCCAGGATGTTCTTCTTCATGTTTCTTCGTTGGCTTATTTTTATTTTTCAGATTATTTTCTTGGACATTCATCTTGTTTTGTTTGATTTGCTTTGTATTTTTTCTTATTTCATTTCCATTCTACTTGCTGTTCAATACATTATTTTTTTTATTCTTCAATGTGTCGTATCATCTCATTGCTTTCAGGCATGTCATGTTGGGTGTTTTGTCATTCACTTGCAGCCATTGTGTGTGACAGACATGTGTTCAATTGCATTATTTTAATTGGGGGTGTAACATGTAATTGCCTTTGATATGTGGGTGGGTGTGATAGTTGGTTGGGCCTTTTGGCAGGGGAGGATGGGCATTACGGACATGATTGGGGAATGTTGGGACCCAGGTGCAGGGGGGCATGGATTGGACATGGGTGGGGGCCTGCTGGCAGGTGCCCCACAGTGCTGGGGGGTGGGAGTGGTGGGTGACATGAGTGGGGGCCTGGTGGAGGCTGCCCCTGCACTGCTGGGGTGTGGGGGTGGTGGGTGACATGAGTGGGGGCCTGGTGGAGGGTGCCCCTGGTGGCTGGGGTGTGGGGGTGGTGGGAGACATGAGTGGGGGCCTGGTGGAGGGTGCCCCTGGTGGCTGGGGTGTGGGGGTGGTGGGAGACATGAGTGGGGGCCTGGTGGAGGCTGCCCCTGCACTGCTGGGGTGTGGGGGTGGTGGGTGACATGAGTGGGGGCCTGGTGGAGGGTGCCCCTGGTGGCTGGGGTGTGGGGGTGGTGGGAGACATGAGTGGGGGCCTGGTGGAGGGTGCCCCTGGTGGCTGGGGTGTGGGGGTGGTGGGAGACATGAGTGGGGGCCTGGTGGAGGCTGCCCCTGCACTGCTGGGGTGTGGGGGTGGTGGGTGACATGAGTGGGGGCCTGGTGGAGGGTGCCCCTGGTGGCTGGGGTGTGGGGGTGGTGGGAGACATGAGTGGGGGCCTGGTGGAGGGTGCCCCTGGTGGCTGGGGTGTGGGGGTGGTGGGAGACATGAGTGGGGGCCTGGTGGAGGGTGCCCCTGGTGGCTGGGGTGTGGGGGTGGTGGGAGACATGAGTGGGGGCCTGGTGGAGGCTGCCCCTGCACTGCTGGGGTGTGGGGGTGGTGGGTGACATGAGTGGGGGCCTGGTGGAGGCTGCCCCTGCACTGCTGGGGTGTGGGGGTGGTGGGTGACATGAGTGGGGGCCTGGTGGAGGGTGCCCCTGGTGGCTGGGGTGTGGGGGTGGTGGGAGACATGAGTGGGGGCCTGGTGGAGGGTGCCCCTGGTGGCTGGGGTGTGGGGGTGGTGGGAGACATGAGTGGGGGCCTGGTGGAGGCTGCCCCTGGTGGCTGGGGTGTGGGGGTGGTGGGAGACATGAGTGGGGGCCTGGTGGAGGGTGCCCCTGGTGGCTGGGGTGTGGGGGTGGTGGGAGACATGAGTGGGGGCCTGGTGGAGGCTGCCCCTGCACTGCTGGGGTGTGGGGGTGGTGGGTGACATGAGTGGGGGCCTGGTGGAGGCTGCCCCTGCACTGCTGGGGTGTGGGGGTGGTGGGTGACATGAGTGGGGGCCTGGTGGAGGCTGCCCCTGCACTGCTGGGGTGTGGGGGTGGTGGGTGACATGAGTGGGGGCCTGGTGGAGGGTGCCCCTGGTGGCTGGGGTGTGGGGGTGGTGGGAGACATGAGTGGGGGCCTGGTGGAGGGTGCCCCTGCACTGCTGGGGTGTGGGGGTGGTGGGAGACATGAGTTGGACATGGGTGGGGGCCTGCTGGCAGGTGCCCCACAGTGCTGGGGGGTGGGGGTGCAAGGGGACATGAGTTGGTGTTCATTAGTTCAAGGAGACATGTGCCTTTGCTGGGGGGCATGCCCATGTTGTGTGGGCTGCCTGCGGGACATGACCAGGGATGCAGGGTAGTCCCCTGTGGTGTGGGCTGCCTGCAGGGGCCGTGGAGGGTGTACAGGGTACACCTGGGAGGACCCACACTGTCAAATCACATGTGGGACTCCCCGGCACCCCTGAAATACACGTACTGTGCAGAAATCGCGTGTAAAACTTCCCGCGCACCCCTGAAATACACGCGCCCAGGCTATTCGCGTGTGGAACTTCCCGCGCACCCCTGAAATACACGCATCCAGGCTATTCGCGTGTGGAACTTCCCGCGCACCCCTGAAATACACGCGCCCAGGCTATTCGCATGTGGAACTTCCCGCGCACCCCTGAAATACACGCGCCCAGGCTATTCGCGTGTGGAACTTCCCGCGCACCCCTGAAATACACGCGCCCAGGCTATTCGCGTGTGGAACTTCCCGCGCACCCCTGAAATACACGCGCCCAGGCTATTCGCGTGTGGAACTTCCCGCGCACCCCTGAAATACACGCGCCCAGGCTATTCGCGTGTGGAACTCCCCGCGCACCCCTGAAATACACGCGCCCAGGCTATTCGCGTGTGGAACTTCCCGCGCACCCCTGAAATACACGCGCCCAGGCTTTTCGCGTGTGGAACTTCCCGCGCACCCCTGAAATACACGCGCCCAGGCTATTCGCGTGTGGAACTTCCCGCGCACCCCTGAAATACACGCGCCCAGGCTATTCGCGTGTGGAACTTCCCGCGCACCCCTGAAATACACGCGCCCAGGCTATTCGCGTGTGGAACTTCCCGCGCACCCCTGAAATACACGCGCCCAGGCTATTCGCGTGTGGAACTTCCCGGCGCACCCCTGTAATACACGTAGCCCGCTCCCCCAGGCCCGATCGCGTGAGGAACTTCACGCGAACCCCTGTAATACACGTAGCCCGCTCCCCCAGGCCCGATCGCGTGAGGAACTTCACGCGAACCCCTGTAATACACGTAGCCCGCTCCCCCAGGCCCGATCGCGTGAATAACTTCACGCGAACCCCTGTGATGCACGTACCCTGCAAATCGCGTGTGACACTTCCCGCGCACCCCGGTATACATGCACACGTATTTTTTGTCAGCGGGTGTCCGTGTTTGTGGGTACCCCTTTGCACGTCATTTTTCCTGGAGGGCCACAGTATGGGACATTCATCATGGCAGTATATAGGTGCTATTTGTTGGCGCACCTTTTGGCGCACATTTCTTACAGCCGCAGAGACGCTACCGCCTCCTTTCTTGTGGCGGTCGTGTTTGTGGCTGTGCGCTGGTTTGAGCGTGCGCTTTTTTCCCCTATTCTATTCCATGAATACGTGTTGTAGGCGAGCGTGTGGGCGTTCCGCGCACTTGTGCCCTGTACTTCCCCCGTGACGCCCACGTTTTGGCAAGTTGTTCCCCATTCCGAGTGTTACGCCCGTGTTCCGCCTACTTTTATTGCGTGCGCCGCGCTATGTGCGAATTTCGCTGTGGCCTGTGCGATTTTCGCTGTGACCTGGCGCACGCTGTTAGATGGCCTGTGCGCCAACGTGCGCCAACGTGCGCCGCGCACTTTTTTATCGCACATCCGCTGGTTTTCTCGCGCACGGCCTTCCATGAATCGACGTGCGCTGCTTTTCGTGCGATTTTCGCACTTGCACTGCGATTTTCGCTATTCCACTGCGATTCGCACGTTTTTGGCCACTTGCGCCGCGCTAATTATTCCATGAATCGGCCTGTTAGTGTCATCAAGTTGCGTTATAATAACAGGTGTTTTTGACTGGTAAGAAAATAGAGTTTCAAAGCACTGACAAAACAAAAAGTGCAAGAAACGTTAAAAAAAACTAAACAGTGACATTCAATAAAGGACCATTTACACTGGCCAATACATCCATAAAAGATAGATATTACATACTTTCAATGCAGGGACGTCTTTTCACGGGGTAGAGGAAGTGACATCACAGGACCCTTGACCTCTGATGACATCACAGGAAATGATGTCATTTGAACCCACCCCGAAGTGATATCGCGGAAAGCGATGAAACAAGTCCTTACACCCCTTGACAAAACAGGAAGTGGAATCACATAGCATTGTTCCTAAGTACACTACGAAAAATATGGTTACGATATCACTATAATGTGATATACATTTCATACAAAAATGGATCGCCATATGTATAATTAAGATCAGTGTGTATAGGCCATATTACCAAATGACTGTGAATGCAAGCAGACATCCATGGCCAAATGATAATGATGTGTTATTATATAGCACTTACGCTTAAGTGCTTTATATAGAAAAAATATACATACACTATCACCCAACCTGTGTTGGTGCTCATTTATCAACCTCAGAAGGATGAAAGGCTGAGTTGAGGTGTTTAAGAACAGACTAAATCAGTGACTCACACTGTGAAGTGTGCCTGAAATAGACCTTTAATGAGTCTAGCAATTACTGTATAGAATTCCAGAAAGACACATTATTTGGTATTCCTATTCTTTTTTATTTAGGGTCACTGCTGAAAGTGTTATACTTGTGGAATCCCTGTTCTTTTTTTTGAGAGGCCTGAACTAGAAATCCGGCCACTCTGGAAGCAAAGATCCTCATGGCACTGACCACAGTCCAGGAGCTTGCAGTAAAAACAAGAACAATACACTTTTGAAATTGGTATTTTTTAGGGGTAGTAAGGGAGACCGCATGGGTTGCAAGGGAGACCTTAGGGCTCTCAGTCCCTGTTCCTATGCCTTTATATACCGGTCTAGCCCACATTCGCCAAATGCATTTTCACTGAATACATTTTTGCCGTTTTTTGTGTACACTTGTTTTGTGACAAAAGGCATATGCTAAGTGTGGTAAGGTATATATGAAGGTGGGTGGTTGGGATAGTAAGGCAGGGATGTGGGAGTGTCCCCTGCAGTTTGCCACAAAAAAAGTGCACATTTGGAGAAAATGCATTAAACTAAAATGCATTTAAGGAAACATTTGCAGCAAAGTTTCATAGAGCCTACATACCAGTTTCAATACTATAATTCGGACACACGGATCTATAAATCCACTTTTAAGGGCTCATTTAATATCCCTAACCTCTCCTTCCAGGTGTACAGGTGGATAACTCACATATTAAGCTGTTGTCACTGAAGTTAGGTAAGAATTTACTTTGCCAAAGCAAGTTGGAATCCTGACAGTATGGACTCTGGCCATTACGCTGTCAATAAATCGTGCACAAGGAAATTGTGTCATAGGAATTCAGTTATCTGCTGATATTGACTGCATTCCAAACATTATGACTTTGGAAGCAGACAGGGAAACAACAGAACACATTTCTCTGAGTTCAAGAAACAGCAATGGCATTCTGATTAGTCCTAGTAGGTTGTGACAAACAGTTGTGATTCTGTTAATGACACAGTGAGCACTGGCAGAGGTGTTCAGAACAAATCCTAATAACATAACACAACATAACCTCCATTATGGATTGCTCAATTTTCTTTATTTTAAACAGCAGCAAGAACATTTAATGTGACAAAGACAAAAACACAACCCCCACAATACTTTACTTCATGGCCTCTCCATTTACTTTCCTCAAGTGGTGCACCATTCTCGATTATGACACCTTTTCAATTGAACAGAATTTTGTTTTTTTGACCAACACTGACCACCATCCAAGAGAAAAAAACAGCCATTTAACTTTTGCTTGGAGAAGAGAAGAATCAAATGTCCACACCCTCCATCACCAAAAATGACTGTGAATAATCCATGCTGAATTCTTACCAGTCTGCCATGCATATCATGACTGTCTGCTATAATATACTAGGACTAATGGGAATTATATGGCATGGCCTGCAGGCTCCTATTCTGCATACTCCGCAGCTGCGAAAGAGCCACAGATGAAGCATGCACCAAGAGTTTACACTTGAAACTATAAAAGGATTGCGCTGAAAGCAGTTGCCCTCACCCATAAATGCCTGACTAACAAGGACCCCCTACCTCTCCAACCGCCTCTCTTTGAATACTTCCTCTCGACCACAAAGAACTGCCCAGCTACACTGCCTATCCGTGCCAAGATTCAAACTCCAAAAAGCTGGGGGCTCAAGTTTCCCTGTTCTGGACACTAAACTAAGGAACTCACTTCCATCCGATATCAGGACTGAGCGTTTTTTCAACTCCTTCAAATTAAAAACCAAATTGTGGCTTTACGCTCAAATCTGAGGGAGCCTCCGCCTTGGCAATCACCTGAGCAACCTGCCTTCTGACTATTTCTGCCTCGTCTAATTATGCTCACATGATAACCACCTACTGTGATCACTTCTGTACCTTTATTGTAAAATGTATGCTCTACTGCTTTTTGTACATGCTGTAGAATATATGTAAATAGGATGAACAAGCAATATGTATATGCTATGGAATCTATGGAATATATGTAAATTTGCTTACCAAGACTTTGCGCCCGGATGCCCCTGGGCCTGGCGCTCATTACAAATAAATAAAATACAAATACAAATACAAAGGAATGCGACTCTAGACAATAGAGCTGATTCAAGGATGCCTTCCAATCTAGCCCCACCACTGAAGGCCTTTGAATCCATCCATAGCAATTCTAAAAACAATGGACGCCAAAGAAATGAAAACAAACAGAACAATTATCCTAGTTTCCTTCTTTCATTCATTTAACCAAAGTAGGAGGAGAACTCGAGTGCAAGATTTCCGAAATGAAATGAAAGAATCCCCCATAGATGACCTCAAATTAGCTGTCGGCGCCTCATACTCTTTCAGACAGCCAGGTGCACATCAGATAGGTTTATCAATGAAAGAATGGAATTCCACCACCTGGGTGGCCGTCTTAGTACAATGAGGCACATGGAATGAAACCCTCAGGGTTTAAATGCTCCACCTCTAATATCCAGGGCTCCCATATCCGCCACACTCCTGAATGCCACCAAACACATCAACGTAGCACATTTTCCAGAGAAGGCTTTTAATGATAAATGTTCATTAAAGGGCCCAGCTGGTTATGAGAATAAGGCTACATTCATATCCGCATGTTGGAATATTTGGGTAAGTGATGAGTTGGAGTGCAAACACTCTTCCATTAGTAGGAAACCAATAGCTATTCCCCGAATGCTGTACCATTCACAACGTCATAACGACTGTCAGATCAACATAAGATCACTGTTTGATAAGAAGAAACTTTTGGCAAATCTGACAAGAAATTAACTAAACAAGTTAAAGAAGCCTGAGATGGATGCTCACGCAGGTCAACCCAGATGTTTTGGGCAAAGCTGTAGCCAAGCATGCCACGGCCCAAGTGTGAAATTCTGCGGGAGGCTATCTATCCCCGAGGCCATCCATGCCGTATGAACTAGATTGATTCCTGCCAACAGAGAATGATATTCTCCCTTTGGTGCCGACAGTGGATGGGAAAAGGGTGATATGTTAATAGAGCAGTGAATGAATATTTCCAGAGCCACTGGGTGCCATGCTTGAGATTACCATAGAGATGTATGTATCAGTACCATTGTGGCCTTCTGAAACTGTGTATGCAATGCCAATTGAGTATTCATGGAAAAGGGGGGAAGGCATAGAGAACATCGGGTCCCAATTCTGGAAAAAAAGGCATCCATGGAATCAGGTCCGATCTTCAGCTAAAAAGGTTTGGGGCCTGAGATTTGGACTAGAATGCAAATCGATCTATCGTAAAAGGACCCATCTGGTTCTGCAGTTTTCGGAAACACTTGTCTGTGAGGCATCAATCAACTGGGTCCATCCAATTCAATCAACAACAATTCACTACCTTGTTGTTTATCCCCAGAATAAATTCCACTTCAACATGGTGTACCTGGGCAGACAGCACCCACAAAAGGCCTTCCATAGTTCTGCTAGTTCTTTTGGACTTGATACCCCCTAACTTCTTTATGTACCTGACTGCAGGGAGGTTGTCCATTTATAGCCTGAGCGTGCACTGTACCTTGGCCTTTGTGAAGCATCAAACTGCTAATGATTCCTCAAGAATCTCTAAACAGTTAACATGCAAACAGCATTCCTTAATCATGTCCCTCCACTGTCCATTGGTGTTCCATCTTCAACAAGCCCTCCAGCCGAATCAACTGGCATTACATTCTGAGGACCGGGCTGTGAACATAAAATAGATTTGATGTAGCCATGTGTTCTACCACTACATCAAATGCTTGGTTATTTCTTATTTTGATTGTTAGAATCCTAGATCGGGGAAGTTCCAATGATGCTTATAGATTATTCATAATGAAACTCATGAATTCAATTCCTCGAAAGAAAAGGTTTACAAGAAAACCCAACGCTAAGAGAATAGAAAATGCAGTTAACTGGTCCACGATCAGAAAGTAAATTAGCAATCTGATTCCCTTTGCTCTCAGATATCCTACAACAGGTCTCAGTAATTATGTAAAACACCTGGGAGCCAAAGGTAAGATGAAGGGTTAGAAACAACATTAAATGGATGATGTTTCCAGTGAAAACTGACATTGGCTCTATTCCTGTGCCATAGATATGCTGAGATATGCATCCTTGACATCCAGTTAGGTAAGCCAGTCATCTAACCTCATGGCGCCATGTAACAGAGTCACTGCATACATCTTAAAATGTCAGTAAACTACATAGCGATTGAGAATGTTCAAGTTGAATACAGGGAGAAAACGTGTGGGTGTGTTTACCAGAAGAAGATATTTCTGAAACATTTGGAAAGATGACCTTCCAAATACATTTTTCTTACAGAACTAAAAATCACGTTTTATACTAGTTGGATACTGCATTTGTGCTATTAGGAAGGGACAAGATATTGGCGGGGAGTGGGGGCTCTGTAATGAGGACCTCACGAATTCCATGTGGTATCCTAGCACTGCATCTATTACACAAGGCTCTTGTGAAATATCTAGCCAGTTTCTTTAGAAACTATTATGCTTGACCTCGAAAATGTTCCAGATTGCATGGAAATATACGTATGTACAAGTGTATCTGAGAGAACACCTCTATTTCCCCCCCTTCCTCTTTGGTTCTGACCATTGCCTGCTGAGTACAGAATTGGCCTGTTTCTGTGATGGGTAGGTGTTTCCAGTCTTTTGGGAGGATTGAGCGCGGCTGACTGCACGCCCCCAGTTGGAAAGAATGTGCTCGGAAGAGGCATGTCAAGGAGATTTGTGCTTTATCTAATTGTGCAAATGTTGTCACACATTGGCTACTTTCCTTGACCGAACAATCACCAAATAAAACCTCAACCGGATCTCTTTTCGTCCGAGCATTTGACAGTCTACTTCGCTTGGGATTGACATTCTTGAGGATCCTGTTTTTTCTTTGTTTTGTATTATTGGGGTATTGATGTCTCCAACAAAACAGAGTGTGCGTTGTGCCCAGCCACTCATCTCCTCTGAGTCCAGGGGATCTTCAGTAACTCAGGCCTCTTCGGCCATGTTCAGGATTTTCATAAGTGGGAGAGTGACATTCAACAACCAATCCTGCCAGGTTGCATAGGCCTTATCAACCCCTTTAGTAATGTGTTTTGCATAACGTGAAAAAAAGTTAGAAAGTTTAGGATCCACCATGGGAGATGTCTGTTTCTTCCCATCAAGGCAGTTTTGGACCACCAACCTGTATCTTGTCTTTACATTGCTATCCTATATCTTCCTCAGATAATGTTTGGTGAAAACAAGGAAAACCAATTGGCATGATTTTGAAGGGTCAAATCAAAGGGGTTGAACATCGGTTCACCCATGTGATCATTAACTCTCGAGATGATGTGAGTATGGCCCGATTAATCAACATACGCATCCACTGGAAACTGCCTCGGATTGCTAACAAAACTTGAGTGTTCATGGTTACCACGGAAATGGAGTGTCGACACCACTCATCTTCAGATGATGGTGTTTGAGCCATGTGCCTGTTGCTCTTAAATCAATATTGGGTGGGCTCTCTGTCAGGTAGCCCAAGTCTTGAAACAAAGAGTTCTACCATAGGCCTTCCAGTAAATGCCTCAGTTCTGGTGCGGCTGAACTGTTGTTCCATATAATTGACCAAACCCTGGATAATCTCCAAATGGGTCTTTTGGGAGCATGTTGTACGTATAGAGGGAGCGTCCCATGCTGTAAGGAAAACTAGCTTCCTCTCTAGCCAGACCCTTTGCCACATCTGTAGATGACACAGATCCATCAAAAGTGCCTGACAATTGATCCATTGCATTTATAATGGTGTGCACCTCTCTTTCATTGGCAGCAGTTTTGCTTGCAGTTTTCACAGTGCCATGAAGAAATTTAGCAAGATTGCTGTGCCCAGATTACTATTCCATCTCCTCAACTAGGTTAATGGGGATGGAGGGATCTTCAGATACATTTCCCATACTGTTGCTGTTTGGTTTTATCTGCAACCATGCATCCACACACAGGGAGCTTTCCTCTGCAGCCGCAAGGACACAGCCACCATCATCGAGGTCTGCCACTTAGCATAAAGTCCTTTTCTCTAAAGGCCAAACTGAGTGTCTACTCAGTGAGGCCAAGGAAATCAAGTGTGGGTGCTTGGGCTGCTTACGTCTTCCCACCAAGACTCAGAAGTATATACTGCAGTGAGATCAGAAATGGCGCTTGGGTTGCCAGCCTGGCCACAAAAATAAACACACACCAAACGTATGGTGAGTCGGGAAAATCTCCATTGTTGTGATAACTTAGTTAAACAAAATGTACCGTACTTTCATATAACTTGCATCTGCTAAATAGGAATCCCCAACTGCCATACACATGTTGGCACGTGGATGATCTTTCTAAGCCCATACTCAGCCATACTTTGAGGCCGTTTTTAAGGTTGCATATACTCATCTGTGGATGCAATTAGAAAGGAGCTATATTACAGCCTGGACCGCATTTGAGGGACACTAAGGGGGGGAGCATTGAAGCAAAGGACGGTGGGAGTGTTTTTTAAAATTATTTTTTCACAAACTGTTCTTGCTGCTGTAAAACATAAAGAAAAAGAGAAAGGCATAAATAGGCCTGTCTCAAGCTATAGGATGTATCAGGAAGATGTATGTAATTTCACCTTCAATGGAACAATTTACCGCAGCAAAGTGAAAGCTAAAACATGGACGAGTGGTTTAACTTCTGTGTATAGAAACCTTTCACTTTTACATTACAGTGTATGGAAGCTCACGCTAAAACAGTTCCAGTTCAACCAAGCTTACGATGATTAAAATGCTTATCTTATGTTATGGTATACCAGGGTATGTTAGAAATCTTTTATACTGAGAATTACCACCGCCTTACTGGTTTCAAAGAGCTTTGGCTTTACAAAGACAACATTGTTATTGACCCTTCCCAAACATATGGCCCAGTGATAATGACCCCTCCCTTTCTCTACACTATTATGTCAGCCATTAGAAGCTGGAGGAATCCGGCATAATAATAATAATAATAATAATAATAATAATAATAATAATAATAATAATAATAATAATAATAATAATATGGCATGGCATACTATGTAAAAACCTTCATTTGTATTCCCACTTGATGGAGTGAATATATAACCTACTGTGAGCCTCACAAAAGAGCACCATAATACCTTTTACCTTCTATCAATAGTTTATTGACTTCCTGTGGCTTTCTCTATTTCGCAAATTCACTATTTCACAAAAAGCGTGTTGTTTGGAGACTACGAGCATGTCCTAGGTTCTGCCAAGCATCCATTTTAGGATGAGACTGCCATACAAATTGATTCTGCCCTGAGTCATTGTCATCTTTTTTGACGAGCCATGTACTGTGTCAACTTCAGAATAAATTGTGAAACTCAATCTGAGAGAATGTGCTTACAGTTCTCAGGAATAGCTCATCTAAATATTACTCATGTGCTGCAGATGCCAGGAGTGGGTTTTTTTCATGACAGACTGAATCAGCCAATCACACCTGAGAAATACATTGTTCAAGTCTGCCTAAAAGCTGCTCGTCGGACTGAGACGCTTGCCAATTTCTCAGACCGGTGTCTGCCAATGCAAACTACAGAGCTTCCATGAAGGAAATGCGTTCAGCTTATCCGGCCCCTGACACCGGGGATGTGAAGTCTCTGCGTGGAAGGGTGTGGAATCGGAAAAGTACCTTAAACCCGCAGACTGAGGGAAATCGAGTCCAACGGTCTGCTTTTGTAATTTCTCAGCTCCTCACTGGAGAAATATTTCTACTTCCAAACTTCTGGTAATGGAAAAGTTCCAACAGTTGCTGTAAGCAAGCCATTCAATTCCAGATTGACTGACACCCAACTTCTAAAATGTTTAGAGCCCTAGAAAAATACTTTTGTGGGGAAGGTGGCTGAGTAAGACACATGCTTGCCCTCAGTTTAACTTCTTGCCGTGCTTGTTCCTCAGGTGGCCCAGTGGCGTGGAGCCAACTTTGGCCACTGTTGGAAAGAACCCTTTGTGCTGTGCGAGGCAAGTTAGAACTCTCATCGTCCTTTGGCATGCTAGAACATGCCAGGTCCTAGCATCTTTTATCGCCTTTGGGGCGACCACTGTCTCTGTCCCTTCCCACATATACATCATGCTGTCATCATAAACCAAGGAGAAAAGATGAACATGGACATATTGTCCAATAATCCCTAGTTGGTGAGTTGTGTGGGCTCACTTGGGTTTGCCTCATTTTCTATGTACTGCCAGATGCATCCAACCTTTGCTATGTTCTCAGCACCATCAGCCCCTCTTTCAATTAATATACACATGTTAACCTTTGAGTGCTTGGCCCCTAGCAAGGACCCAGTTTGCTGGGCCTAAAATTTTTGGCCTTAGGATACCCTGGGCTTTTTTGGGGGGCACATAATGCACTAAAGCATAGAATGATGGGCCATGTACAGACATCCAAAGGGCAAAACATCACATTCTTTTAGGACGCATGCAGCGTTTTTCACATATACTTGGTTAAAACCTTTAGCTGAAAGGACGTTATGGTTGCAGCGCAAAATCAAAAACCCGTGCAAATTCAGCAGATATGGCAAGCTGTGCAACCATAGCTCATGCCCCCACCATGCACTACTCATACTGACACATGACATTACAGATGGCATCATCGATAACAACACTAATGACATAACAAATGAAATCACCAATCTGTAAACATCCTGGCAGAACGTTGTTACTAGCGGTTTTCTTTATGGCATGGCAGGCGTATACCACATTAGCTAAGGTCAAGTCTTGCGACTCTTCAGGGCATCAAACCTGATTGTGTAGCATGCAAGAAGGTAGGTGTAGCGGCGCCAAAGTTAAGGTTACATGACACGTTCCATGGAAAATGAAAAAATGTGACTGCATTCACAACTATTCACCACATTTGGCACACAACTGATCCAAACAGATGCAAACACTAAAACTACATTTGAAAACGTTTTCACTCAGAAAAAGAGAGTTGAAAAAATTGGGTTTTCCATATGCATTCAAAAACATGCTGAACACATATCGTGAAATTACCGTCTCTGATCTTTACTCTTTTTTAGCCGTAGTTAGACGGCCTCATCACGAGTTTGGCAGTAACCCCTAAATTCGGCGCTAACGCTATTACTGCCACATTTTAAGGGTCCGTCCAATTCACAGGCTTGGCAGATTTACCCCCAGCTCAAATCCACTGCGAGTTTGCTGATTTTTGGTGCTATTACAGCTAGCTGTAATACCGCCGGCGGTAATAGCGCTGAACATTCCCCATTGGGCCCAATGGGGAATGGGAAATTCCTGAATGGGCCCAATGGAGAATGGGGACTTACCTTTCTGCCAGACCTGTGATCCGGCACTAATAGCGCCAGGGGGTTTGGCAGTAGGGCTCATAGCCCCAGCGGTAATACCGCCAGGGTTAGCGCCCAACTCGTGATGTTGTCTGGAACACAGGTAGCATCTTTTTTTAAAATTTGTTTTTATTTTAACAATACCAACAAACCAATTTGACATCATTAGTACATTGTTAGCATTCTCTTGTATTCCCTGTCCCCCGGAACCCTGTCCTCCAAGGACCACAATCAGCCAGATGAGTCTGTCTGTTTAGGTCTCAGATTGCAAGCTGCTTGTTTCTTCTGTGGTGGCATCTTCGTTCCTTGAGTTGAATAGAGGCACCGTCAGCGCCACCCATTGTAACAGATCCTCGCTGTTGTCTAATTTCTGTTCTAAAAAGTGCCTTTTCCCAGACCCCAGATTCGGCCGTTACCCAGCGTTGGAGGTCTCCCCACCATAGTTCCACGTTGGGGCTTTTGCAATCTTTCCACCCCATGGCAATGCGTCTTTTTGCTAAAATGTATATCAAGTCTTTCAGCTTATTCAGTGGTTTGTTCTTTCGGCTTCTCTTATATCTGCCCAATATGCATGCTATCGGGGTACTTATGTCCAGTTCTATGCCCGCATTAGCCACTCTTGTAGCTATCAGTGTCCAAAAAAGTTGTATTTCTCGGCACCCCCAAAACATGTGAGTCATTCCGGCCTCTATTTCTTTGCATTTAGGACATTCTTTAGCTACTTCTCCCTTGAACTTGGAAATTACTTCCGGTGTAAGGTATGCTCTGTTAGTGATGTAAAACTGTATTAGCTGCAGTCTGGCATTTCTGGAGACTTTTTTGTGGTAGTAGGTTATAGCTTCCCATGACGTGTCCTCTAATTCCATGCCCAATTCGTTTTCCCCCTTTGTCTTGCATTCCAGCTCCTCTTTGGATGTAGTGTCCAATAGTGTCTCGTAGAGCCTAGAAATCTCATGGCCCCCTCTGCGAGATTTAGTATGTTCTCTATGGCTTCATGTTCCGTTTCCGGGTTCTTAATGTCGGGCCATCTTTCCATGAGCCTCCCTGTCAATGCCATGTGTAGTAAAAACTATCCCATGTGCAATCCAGTAGTTTTGTGCAGGTCAGCAAAGGTCAGAATCTCCTGATCGTGCACCAGATCCCCCAATGTGGCCACCCTGCATGGCTCCCATCCATTTCTGATTTCCATGTGTCCCCAGGGTCTGCCCGTCATGGTCGCCGCTATCGGGATCTGGGGGGAGATTGGGTCTATTATTTACGTGCACTTACAGGCCCGTTTCCAAATTTGGATCCCAAGTTTCACCAAGTAGGGGCAGTTTTGTGTAGTGCTTGCAGGGGCCCAAAGTAGATCACTAAGAAGCATATGCGGGATGGCCGGTTGAAGGAGTCGGGTGTCCATCGTACTCTCGTCCGCCATCCATTTCACTATGTGTTTTAATTGTCCTTCTAGGAAATATAGTTCGAAATTGGGGATTTTTAGGCCTCCCTTTGCAGTACCTGTAGTGCGACTCAGTGCCTCCCCCCCTGCCAGAGGAATCGTCTACAAAGCTTGTCCAAGTCCCGGAAAAATTGTGAGGGGATGTTGTATAAGACGTTGCTGAAGCAATGCCACCATTTTAAGGAGCCCAGCCCTCCCTGCTACTGACAGTGGCAGTTTACTCCAGAAATCCATTGATTTTTCTAGGCCTTCTCTGGCCCTCACTGTGTTCAACACGTGTTCTATTTTGGGGTTTCGATGGATGGTGATTCCCAGGTACTTGAAAGAGGCAGTTTTCCATTGAAGTGCCAAGGCAGGGAGATTCTCTATTCTTTCCTCACCCATGGCAGCCAAGGGGAAGAGGCATGATTTCTCTTTATTTATTTGGATCCCCGTGTATCTACAGAACCCATCTAGTGTCTCCAAGATTTGTGTTCAGGGTTATTTAGGTACAATAGCGTGTCATCAGCGTACATTGATACTAAATGTGGTACCCCATCTATTATTATGCCCCCACCGCTATGTTCCTGTCTCAAGTAGGCGGCTATCGGTTCCGAGGCACTGATGTATAACATCGGGGAAAATGGGCATCCCTGCCGTGTGCCACTATCTAATTGCCATTTATCGGAGTATGTTTTGCCTGTACGCACTCTGGCCATCGGGCCTGTGAATATGAGTTTGGTCCATTTTAAGAAAGCAGGTCCTATCCCCATTTTCACCATGGTGGCGTACAGCCAGTTCCATCTGACCGAATCAAAAGCCTTAGTGGCATCCAAAGATGCCACTGCACACTTTCCGGGGCTACCATTGGTGCTGACGTGATGCAGTCGGCGCAGGTTTTCGGAAATGGTCCGCTCTGGCACATATCCCGTCTGATCTTGGTGGATCAGTAACAGGATCACCCTCTTTAGTCTGCTTGCTAGGAGTGCTGTCAGGATCTTATTGTCTTCGTTTAACATAGACACAGGTCTATATGATCCGCACTCTGCCCCATCCCTGCCAAGTTTTAGTAGAGGGATAATTACTGCCTCTCTCATGGAAATCAGGAGGATGCCTTCTTCGTACGCTGCATTAAATGATTTAGAGAGGAGTGGGGCCAGGACATCTTCGTAAGCTTCATAAAATGCTCCTGGGAGTCTGTCGGTCCCTGGGGCTTTACCTGATGGGAGGGACTTGATGGTGACCAGGACCTCTTCTGGGGTGACGGGTTCATCTAAGGCTTCTGCCATGAGAGCATCTAGTTTGGGTAATTTGATAATGTCGAGTACATCCTCTATCTCGGCATCTGTAGCTGAAGGGGAGCTGGCATCAAGATCTTGGTAAAATTCAGAGAAGACTGTGTTTATTTTCGATTGTGTGTGCACGGTCTTGCCCTCCGGTGCGAAGACTTGACATATCGGTGCTCTGGGGGCTTCGTGCTTGTACAGCCAAGCCAAGAGTTTCCCTGGCTTGTCTCCTAGGGCGCGGTTCCTTTCCATGTATTTTGTGTAGCTGAGTTTCCCAACTTTTTCCCAGTGTGTTAAGCATGCCTGTCTGAGCTCCGCTTCCTTTTTCAAGTGTTCAGGTTCTAGTTTTGCCCTTGCTTCTAGTTCTTTCAGTTCTCTTTCAGTACATGCTAATGTGTTTTTGATGGCCCTTTGGGCTCCCCCGGCAGCAGCAATCATTTCCTCCCTTATAGCTACTTTGTATGCCTCCCAAACTGTTCCAACATATCGTACACTATTCTCATTTATTCGTATAAATTCCTGCGTGCTTTTTCTGATCTGTTCGTGGAAGGCGACGTCTAGCAATGCTTCGCTTCTAAGCCGCCATGTAGGTATGGGGGGTCTGACGGCAAACACGTTCCAGGTGACCAGGAGTGGGGCGTGGTCTGAGATCACTCTGGCTAAGTATTGTTCATCACTGAACATGGCCTGTTGTTCTTCGCTTACGAATATATAGTCAATCCTGGTATGGACAGCGTGAAGAGGAGAGTAATACGAGTATATCCTACCCTCAGGATGCTGCTCTCTCCAAAGATCTTTTAGTTTGAATTGTTGTGTCAGTGCGGCTGATATTTTAGCGGGTGAGGATGGTCGGTTATATTTTTCATCTGATCTATCTTTACGAGGATCGATGGTGCAATTGTGATCTCCTCCCCATATCAGGGTATTATCTCTAAATGGGCCCAGCCTTTTGTATAGTGAGCGAAAGAAAACCGTGGCGTCATGATTGGGGGCATACAGGTAGCATCTTTGAATCAAATATAACATTATGCAAGCTAACACTAAACAAAACATAGCATTTAACATTGAAATAAATATATAGCATTGGTGCACATTTAGCATTGATACATGCATTGCATTGAAAAAAACAGAGTGTTTAAAAAGCATAGCATTTTCCCAGAGATGGCTGGTGCATTTGGAGTATTGGGGTGTAGGCCCCCCCCAATTAAGCACCAGTCGCCACTCATTCTGTCATGCACACTCTCCATTTCAGGAGACATCTGCATAACAGAACAATTGACTGTTGCCTGTAGGGGAAAAAACCTTGCAGGTCCTCATTTTGGGGTGCTGGCCCAAGTTGGGCCTGCAATGCCCCTGCCCATGCAGCCAACAGATGGCAGTAAGAATTCAAGTCCCATAAGCTTCCATTAGGGCATCCAATTGAATGATCCATCCATGTTTTCCTATGGGCCGTGGTGGAGACAGGATTCAGAGAGGTAAGTGTCAGTCAACTTCCTTCCCTGCCTTCTGCTTCTATATCATGACCAGAAAGAGGAGGAAAGCTGGGGGACATGGAGCAGAATTAATCTTCCTAATCAGGTAAGATATATTTTTTAAATCTGTTTCTGTTGTGTTTGGGTGATTCCGTGAGTGAGCTAGTGTTGTGGGAATGGGGGTAATTCCAAATGAGGCAATAAGGGGTTAACGGTGCCGGTAAAGGTGCCAGAGCCATCAACCCCTTACCATCTCATTACAAGTCTGCTAACAACGGGCCCTTTATTAATGGGCCCGTTGTTATCACCCTCCCCAGGGGATGTTCAGGGTCTGGGTTCTCTGAATGCAGAATAACCGGGCCCTCCAAGGTCGGAATGGCCCGGTAATTCCTCATTCAAAGAACCCAGACCTTGTATCCGGTAAGGGGGTAGCCATGCCGCTAATAGCGGCATGGTTACCCCCTACCTCGTAATGACCCCCAATGTGTACCTCTGTGAATATGAACCATTGTTTGTTTGTGTGAGCATGTGCTTGTGTGCATGTGTGTGTGATTGATGGTACTTACCCTGTAATAGTGTTTCTGTGGCTTTTATATGTTTAGAGTCAGATGCTTTGCACAGGCCACTATCCAGTGGTTCACCGGCAGTAGTACAAGTTGTTTTCTTTCAAAAAAAGGGAAGTCAGCAGTGGTGTTCTTGTCACACTATCCCTACCTTTGAAGTACAGTTACCCACAATCCTTAAAGCATTATTCGTGACATGTCCTGAATAGTGAAATTTTAGTTATTTATGAGTATGTGTACTGCAGCTCCCATAAGTAGAAGAATGGTTGGTGCATTTGACTGTAAACCGATGAGAGACAAAGAAAGACTATTTCTGTAAGCGCTTTGCCTGCCATCTAGACTCACATGATTTGCATAGACTAGCGAGTAGTACCAGAGGAAGGTGGTAGATGAGCTGAAGAAACAAGTTGAAAGGAAATGTTTCAGTTTAGCTGTTCCACCTGTTAGTCTGATTGTGCATGTGTGTCTACACGATAGTGTTATGTGAATGTATGCATATGACTAAGTGGGTAATTTTGCAACATATGCTAATGTTATGCAGGGGAGCAACAACGCTTACACATACATGTTGCTGGTCCACTGCATGCAATTTTAAACATTTCTAAAGTGGAGTGTAAGAGTGAAGAATGAAGAGTGAAGAGTAAATGAAAAAAGGTTCGCCTTTACTCTTCACTTTTACTCTCCCCTTTGGGACAAACAAAAAGACCGCCTGCAAATATGCTTAGCAGGCAGCGTTTTATAATGGATTCCAATGGAATCTCCTAGCTCATTAGCAGGTGTTAGTGAGCAGCGTATTCCACCTGAATCCATTTACTTTAAGCCGATATGAAAATCTCATGCAGGCATACATCCAAATGCACTTCTGAGAAGGAGGAGGAAAGCAAAGCCAAGATGCTATCCCTCATTTTCTGCCCTCTTAAACCTTGGAACAGCAGAAAAATGAGCTAAAGCATACAATTAAAGCATAAAAGGGTTTACACTCTAACACATTGCAAAACGACCTCCTATGTGTCTGCTTTGCAAATTCAGGCCAACAGGACGTTTGCAGTGAAAACTGAAATTGCTACCATACCTTTAATTGAGTGTCCTTTAGGAGTGAAAAGAAGAGGTTCATATGCCAGTGTTCAAGAGAGTTGAATACAGCGTACAATCGGCCTTACAACAGTAGATTTAGTAACTGGGCACCCCTCTCTCGCTGCTGAAAAGGCAACAAAAAACGGACTACCTTTCCACAGAGACTTTGTTTTGTCTGAATAGACCATTACTACCCTGCACACGTGAAGGGTGTGACTTGTCCTTCCCCTTTTGTTTTCGGGTCTTGGAAGAAAATAAGTAATTCTATAGACTGATTCACAAGAAATTTCAAAATGAATTTTGGTGAAAAAGAGGGGTGAGTTCTAAGTACAACCTTTTTGTTGTGCATTGCCACAGTTCTTCTACTGAGAGTGCTGGAAGTTCGCGTACTCTTCTTATTGACGTGATCACTGTGAGGAAAACTACATTGTAAGTAGGCTCATTTAGCAATGCTTTGTGCATCGGATCAAAGTGGGACCTGTAAGCATACAGTGCCTTTTTCAGACCCAGCCTGGCAATGGGTGTTCCTTTTGTGGGTGTATGTTTTTCTAAATCTTCCATGAAGTTTAGGACAACTGGTACCTTCCACCAAGCCACTTTATGTTGCCAGGTGTTACATGCTGCAGAGCAGCTTCCTGTACTTTAAGTGAATTGTACACCCACTGTAGGTCTGTAAGGGACAGAAGGTGCGTGACAATGCATGCCGGTGAAACAACAATAGGATTGAGCTGCTTCCTTTTGCACCAGATAGCAACACTCTTCCATTTATCAAAATAGCAATGTCTTGTGTTCAGTTTTCTGGCCTCACAAAGAATGTCAATGCAAAGTTGAGGCAGGTGTAGAGGACTAAACTCTATGACCTCAGGAGCCAGCCAAAGCTCATGGACTAGGGTGGGCTAGCTGTGCGAACTCGTGTGCAAACAGGTTGTGTGCTGGATGCAATTTGATTGGTAGTTGCAGCGACAAGTGTAGGAGTTGAGGATACCACACTTGTCCTGCCCATGACGCAGCAGTAAGGACTAGTTTTAAGGTCTTCTGAAGCAGATTGTGGATTACTATGAGTTTGAAGAGACCCGAGGAAAACTGTAAGAACATACCTCTGACCAACTGACCCATATTGTGCTTCCGAAGGACCCTGGGGTATCTGGACGTGAAGATTGGGGCATTCAGCATTCGTACTTGTTCCAAATAAGCCTTGAAGATTTGCTTGAGTACGTCTCTGTTGAGTTCCCATTAATCCTCCTCAGCCAACAGCATCTGCTGTGCAACTAGTGACAGTGTAGGGGAGGGTGAGCTGCCCTGTTTGTTTATGCAGAGTGGGTGTCATATTGTTTTTGTTCATGAAAACACTTCTGCAGTGGAAGAGAGTTTGAAAACTCCATAAGGCTTGGCTGATTTCCTACTGTTCTTATATATTCATGGGGAGGCAGGCCTGTTGAGCTGCCCACCTGCCCTGTGTTGTGAGCGATTGGGATTGAGTTCCCCACCCCAACATCGATGCATCTATCATTGATTTGACTTGCAATGGATTATTGAAAAAGAGTTACCTTTTAACATGTTTGTGAGAGACCAACACTTTAGGGGTTTCACCACCTTGTGTGAAACAAACACCAGAATGTCCCATTCACCTGTCACTTGTGACCATATCTTGTGAGTCACTCCTAAACAAGGCACAGTGTAAACATGTTAAACGAGTAATATATAATCACCATGCCATCATTCCCGAGAGTCCTATTACTGTTTTAACTGTTACGGGCTGTTTGACCTGACACACAATAAATTTGAGCTAGATGTGCCTGTGCCCTCAGCTTTGAGGGTTACGACAATGCTTTTAGATGGGTCTAGAATTGGTCTGAGGATGGTTTTTTGTTTAGCTTGGAATCAGGCTTGATTTGAGAACCAGAGTTGATATTTCTGTTGCACTTTGTGGCCTCATCCCCTGTTATGAGCCAATCATCCAGATAGGGATGAACTGGAATTCCTTTCTGGCAAAGGTGCGCGTCTACTGCAGCTAGCACCTTTTTTAATACTGAAGATATCAATGCAATCCCAAAAGATGGGCTTGGGACGGTTAATGGCATTGATCCACTTTGATTCTGAGGATTGCCTTGTAACATCAAACTATGAAAGTATGCTTCTTTCCCATCCAATGTCCTTGTATCTCTTTACTTCAGCAGAGGAATTACATCTTGCTTGTTTGCCGGATACAAATCTAGCACTGGTCTCATTGTGAAGTCTTTTTTTGTTACCAGGAAATGCAGTGAGTAAATACTTCTGTTTCCTCATGATTCGGTACATGATGGCCTTTTTAGCAGGACTATTTACACTTCTGTTTGTAAACATTCGTTGTGATGTTCTGTTTCTGTGCCGTGATGGTTGATGGCATGGCTTTGATATCAGTTCAGTGCAGTATCACGTTTTGACTGCGCTTTGCACCTACTTGTCTGTGATTCACTCCCATACATGGGTGAATAATATTAATCCTCCTACAGTAGTTACTTCGGAGGAGACCTGAATCAGAGAGTGGCAGTTTTGTGGATGCAGCTTCTCCATTAGGGGGCGTTCCGCTTCCTCTGAGTCGTCCACAGCATTGGCCCCTTTGTGGCAAAGAGTAAGCATCTATTTTCTCTCTCTTGAGGGTGGGTACTTGGAAGGAGCGGGTGGTGTTGCACCCTCTTTCTGGCAGTTCTTACAGAGAGTCGGCTGTAATATAGCCTTAGATGTACCCTGGATCTGTAGGTCTAGGCTTATATTTCTTCTCTATCTGCACATTCAAGGATCTAGTGGGGGCTGATTTTGGTAGTGAAGTGGCAATGTGTTTCTTTAGCGATTTAGTGAGGGAATGCAATGGACACACAGTCTCATGATCCTTTAGTGTGCACTTAAAGAATTAGATGCCTTTATCTGGGTTTTATTGCCAAATCTGGCTGCTGCTCGTTTAAGTAAGGCTCTGTCTGCTCTCTGGTCTGTCTGAGAATGAGTTAAGGGTGGCTCTACATCCTCCGTTCACACCCGTGGGGGTGAACGGAGGATAGAACAGGGGCAACGAGACCAGGCAGAGCAACAGACGTTTGAATCCCGGATCTGCGCTTAGAAACCGATCTTGTATTGGTATTAAGCACATTATAAGAAACCAATAAATAAAATAAATAAATGAGGGTGGGAGAATAGAGGTAAATAGATAGATCTAGATGGAGCTTCCTCGCTTAGAGGTTTCTTCTTCTTCTTCTTCCTCTTTTTCCTGAGAGACAATTCCCCGCTATTCTTGTTAATCCTCAGAGGAAGGGAATTTAAGGAGACCCTTGGCCTATTTCGTCATAGGTTCATTTTTCGGACTGTGATTTCAGTGTCAATGTCCCCATTTCCATGTACATAGGTGTCTTGAATTGATGTACCCTGTTTTTATGCATGCAGTTGTTTTCTCATTTTGAGCCCTCTGGGAGAGAGTAGGATTTGCGGAATGCAGACTGTCTGTGGGCATCTGTGAGGCCTTTGGCATGGGGGCTATGTGCTCTTTGCGTGTTTTTGGCATCTTAACAGATATTTGGGCCGCGTATCTGGACAGAATCGTCGTCTGCCCAGCATCTCATTCTTTTGACGCGGATGCTGAGTTTGTTGTGCTTTGCTTGCTGCTCGGTGCTTCTGCCTTTGACCGTGTTTTGGGCTTGGCTTTTTCAGCAGTCTTGTAGTTGCCAGAAGAACCCTCCCTGGGTTAGCTATAAGCAGGCCCTTTCGAACTGGAAAAGGTTGGGTTGTGCCTTCGGAGTCCGCCATCAATGGCTGTTGAGGGTTGACTTCAACCCCTTTGCCTGATTCCTTAACCTTGCAAACCTCTTCAGAGACAGAAGTCTAAACGTTTCAGGTCTGGGCCTACACATCCTAGGCCACCAAATGTGTAACTTGACGCTCCTTGAGCGTCTTTGGTTTAAATTATTTGCATGCAAAGGACTTGCCTTAGAGTGGGGCCTTGGAAGGCAATGGTTACAAACCCTATCTGTGCCCTTCCAAGGATACTTTGAATTGCAGCCAGAGCAGCAATTAAATGGAATCTTCTTCATTAGGAAACATGGAACCGAGGCAGCCTATCAATGTAGGTGTGTGTTGGAAAAATGTAAAGCCCATCTCCACTCTCCATCCTGTTACGCCAGATGGCAGCTGTTGAGCGCTGGGGATGGAATTCGTCGTTCATCATCGATTTCAGGAGCTGCTGCACGGTGGCTAAATTCTTGCGACATCAAGTCGATAATCAGGGCCGAATGTGTCGGATGGTCAGCGTCGAGAGATGTGTGAAGTCAAGAAATCATTCTCTGCTGACTCACACGCAGTCCAACTGATGGTAGAAAAAATGCATCCGAAATGTTCTGCCATGGGAACCCTGCTGCACGTGGACACAGCCAGCATGGATATATGTTTTCTTGCAGCAGCACAGCACTATCGCTGGTATTATGAGCATGGCCAATGTGAGTGTCCGTGCTCTGGGGTAATGGCCTATGCGCGCACAGCCAGCGTAAACATGTTTTCTTGCAGTGGCATGCTATTATTACTGGCATTAACCCCTTAAGTGCCAAGGACGAGTATGCTCGTCCTTTTTGCATTGACTTGCATGATAGCCTGGCACTTGCAACACTGCAGTGAAGGTTCTTATATGGAGAAACTGGTCTGATTTGACACACACAGCATGGCAGGTTTGGATTTCTTAGAGGGGCAGCATGATTAATGGCATCGTGGGCAAAGCCAAAGTGACTGTCATTAAATGGGGGTACTGGAGCATATAGGCACAACCAACAATGACATGTTTTCTTACAATTGCATTACTGGCATCCTACGTAAAGCAAACATGAGGGTCCTTACATGGGAATACTGTCATGTATGGGACTATTGACATATATTGACACAGCCAGCAGTGTCATGATTTACAGTGGCATTACTGACATTAAGAGCAAAGTCAACATCAGTGTGTTTTATATGACCAAACTGGCATACATTGCCACAGGCTGCATAGATGTGTGGATGTCTTCTTTTCAATTATATTTCTGGCATTGCGGGCAAATCTAAAATCATTGTGTTCTTATGTAGGAATACTGGCATCTGTGGGCACATCTACGATGAGTATGTTTCCTGCAGTTCAGTTTCTGGCATTATGGGAAAAAGCAACATAGGAGTGTTTATCTTACATGGGAATATTGGCAAAGTCAGCATCAACTCAGATTCGTACAGTTCAATACTGGCATTATTGAGGACAGGCAGTATGCAAATATCTTCATACACCAGAATACCGGCATATATTTTGTGCAAAGGCTTTATTGAAATGCAATGAGAAAATGCTCCTGCGTACTGTTGGTGACTTGGCACCTGTTGGAATTATCCTACCACCATCCACTCACACCCTGATCTCCCTTGAAGTAGAGGCCCCCTTGCTGGGCACAGTTACTTGCACACATTCGTGGGAAATATTTGTGTCCCTCAAAAGACAATTCACCAGCTACCACTGTATTTACCAAAGGCACGCAGCAGTGAAAGGTACACAGCATTAAAAGACATTTAGTGTTCACTTATGTAGCATGGTAGAAAACTGATTATTGAAATAAACAGCATTGAAAAACAAGCAGCAGGGAAGCAGGCATAGGAAGGAAAGAAGTGGATAGATTGAGGATGGAGGGAGAGATCACTGGATGAAGGGATGAATGAAGGGTATATGGATACAGGGGAGGAATGAAAGAATGGAGCGAGAGAGGCATGGAGGAATAGGCGGATGGAGGGAGGAAGGGTTGGTGGGAAGTATGGATGGAGAATTGTATAGATGGAATGGAGGGATGACCATTTTTGTTTGTGTCTATGCATGTGTGTAAGGATTGTATGTATGTTTGTATGCGTGCATAAAATCAAGGGGTTATGTGTGTATGTATGTATGCAAGGGGGGTGTCTGTAAGAGTATGCATATACAGGAATGCAGTGTGACTAGTGTACATGGGTGTGAGTGCGCATGTGAATGAAGTGTAAATATTCTGAATGCTCTTGTGAATGACAGAGAATGGGTGTTTCATTGGTGGTTGAATGTGTGGGTGTGAGTGTCTATGTGTGAGTGCATGTGTCTGTGTATGCAAAACGGGGACCTGTGGAGCGTTATTGGCGCATGAACATGTTTTGCAAGGTCTTACCATTCCCAGAAAGGGCTTCAACTGGGCTTAGAGGAACATGGAGCTCATCAGACCACCACCAGAGGCACTCATTCCATCTACCCAGGCTTCCCGTGGAGATTAGGGGCTTACAAGGAGCCTCCAGCTTCAATGTACAGGCTGCTCAGGTGACCTCTGACCCCAAAACCACAATCTTGCCAATGTCTTTCCATTCCCAGAAGGGGATTTAACTGGGTTGAGAGCAACATAGCGCTGATCACACCACCACCAGGTGCACCCATACCATCTGCCTGAGGCGGCTGACTGTAAAGGGCAGGGGACCTACAAGAAGAATGCAGGGTCGATGTACAGGCTGCTCATGTGATCTCTGAACCCAAAACCGCCACTTGACTCCTTGCTTTGTAGAGAACAAACCCTGGGCGACCCAGCAAAGAGCAAACAGCTAAGAGCCAACCTCCAGCCTTTCCTCAAGCCTCTTTGCCTATGAGCTATTATTGTGCTGTGTCCTGCTATTTTCTTGTGAGCACCAAGTACATCATTGCTCAGCCCCGCTATCACCATGCACTGCTCTTACTATCTCTTCTGGTCTCTTCTACTTCTTTATTAATTCTCCTCTTCTCAAACCCATTTCCACTCTTTTCCATCCCTATTATCTTTTTTCCTTGACATATCCCCTCTTCTCGCCCACCTACTCTCTCTAGTCACAAAACTCCAACCGTAACTTTCATCCCTCTTCCTTTTCTCATATCTACCCCCAGTGCCTATCATCTTCACAGTCTCTATATCACTATGTCTCTACATCTCTCTTTATATTGCTCTTTGGAATGAACATTCTGTCTCCTCTCTCTCCACTCCTCTATCCACTGACTTTAGCCTCCCTTTTCCTTAACCACTCACTCTCTTCTTTCCACTCTCAGACTGCTCATTCAAATGATAACTTCCCTGACCTTATTCTCATCTCTTCTCTACGCTCTGCCTCTAATATAGCCACAGCACCTTCAGCCTCTGATCATTCCATCCTCATTAACTCAATCTCCACTCCTATGTCTTCCCCTCTCCCTCTCCATCTATCACCTCATTACAAAGTGAAAGCTTCCCTCCTCCAAATGCCCTATCTTCCTCTCCTCCCTGACCTACAGTACTATCTGTACTCGAATGCAAAATATATCCTTTCATAAATTGATGAAGCCTTCACTAACTTTAACACTGCTCTTAATGCTCCCTTCTCCTCTCACTACATTCACTCCTAAACCCTCTCCTTCACAGCCTTGGGTTACATCTTGCATTTGCGCCCTTAAAACAACAATGAGGAAAAACCTTTGCACTTGGAAAAATCTAAACACTCCTCAGATCTCCAACTCTATATGACTTTTCTTTAAAACGACTCCTCTGCTCTCGAATATGTCAAACGTGACGTCTATCTTTCTCATTTCCTCTCAATCGTCTCAACCTAGGCACCTCCAAAAATCTCTCAACTCAATTCTCCCGCCTCATCAACCCTCCTCCATCTCCTCTACTCTTTCTGCTAATGATCTTACTTTCTACCTTTCTTCTAAAACTTCAACATTCAAAATACCCTCACAAAGTACCTGCTATCCCACCCACCGGCTCACATTTCTCCACCATTTCTACCCTCCTCTCCAACGACAATGTCTTCCTTTGCCCCCACGAAACCAGGTGATTTTCTTGCACTTCTCCTCAGGGTTAACCCTTCATGTGCCCCCATCTATCCGCAATCTCTGCATATAGTGAAACTCATAGCTCCCAGTGTTGCTCCATATCTTCTTCAACTCCTCTCTTGACAGTGCTACTTTTTCATCATCCTACAAATCGGCTACTGTCATCCCTATCCTTAAGAATTCTGGCCTAGATTCAAACTGTCCTGGCAATCTTCTGTGGACTTGGGAGGCAGGCCAAAATGAGCAAGGGTGTGTGGGAGACCCCAGGCAAAGCCGCCGGTTTGGGACAGGGATTAACAGACGCAGTGGGGGTGCGCTCTGTGTGCAGGCGGACTAGTCCCCCCACCCTCTGGAAATAACATGCAGGCTACACCGAAGAGTGCGACCACCAAATGAATGCACCAAAGACTTTGTTCAGGTCAGAAATCAGGAACAGATTATTTACAGACTGATAAGCAAACTCATTGCCGGCAGAGTACATTAGGCACACTGCTGCAGACACAAGGCGGAACATCAATGGCAGGCATATAGGCTAGACACACCCATGTTCATGGGAGCTGGGGCCTGTGGAGTAGCCTTGGATGCAGTGGGGGGAGAAGGTACACCAAGGGAAGAAGGGAAGGGTTTCAGAGGGAAAAACCAAGGGGGGAGGCTGCTGGGAAGGAGGAGAAATGACAAGTGAGAGAGACTGGAGAGAGGCGAGAGAAGAAAGAATGGGAAGCTGGGAGCCATGAGAGAGAGAGAGTTGGGAGCGAAGAGGAAAAGATAGCCGGTGGGGAGGTAGTAGGAGAGGGGAGTGAAGGGTCTGGTAGAGAAGGTGAGGGCTGAGAGAAGGGGGAAAGAAAGAGGGAATGAGAGTGAGAGAAAGAGACAGGGAGAGAGAAAGAGAAAGGGTGATAGAAAGAGAAAGAGGGAGCGAGGCAGAAAGAGAATGAGAGAAAGAGAAGGAGAGAAAGAAAGAAAGAGCAAGAGAAAGAGAGTGAGGAGCGGAAAAGGAGAGAGAAAGAAAGGAGAGAAAAAGGAGAGAAAGGGACGATGAGAGGGAGAGAAAGAAAGAGAGGAAGCAGGAGAAAGGGAGAGAGAAAAAGAGAGAGAAAGAGAAAGAAAGAGAAAGAGAGGGAGAGAAAGGCAGTGGCAGAGACGACCAAGAGGACGAATGGTGGAAAATAGAGCAGGTTGGGGGACAAAGAGGAACAAGAGGAGGAAAATGGGAGAGGGTGAACCTATTTGCTGCTTTTGATCCTGTCAACCATTCTGACCTTCTTTGAACACTATCTCTCGTAGGTCCCAGGGACAAGGCATTCCTTGGATTGCTTCATATCTCACCCCAAACACTTCCAGGTGTCCTGGAACAGCCTTCGCTCCCCACACACCACCCTTACTGTTGGTGTTCCCCAAGGGTTAGTCATGGGTTGACTTCTCTTTACTCTCTATACCAAAGCTTGTGGCACATTGATCTCCTCATAGGGTTCTCCTATTAACCCTTCACCAACACAACTCATGTCTTCTGCTCCTTTCCTTCCTTATCTGATGAGCTACGGTCAAAAATGTCCAACTGTCGCTTCGCTATCAAATACCGGATGGCATATCACTTGCTCATATTTCACTCCACTAAGACTAAAGTTCTCTACTTCCTATGCTAACTTCCTCTCCATCTTTTCTATTCTTCTCTCCTGACCACCTTCTCCACTCTGCTTCTGCTCACAACCTTGGTGTCGTCTTCAACCCATCTCACAACTTCTTGCTCATCATGTCCAAATCTGGCACTGCGGTCAGACTTATTCTCCTCAACATCAGCATAATAAGACATCTTCTTCCCTTCAACACTGCTAAGCACCCGATGTCCTCTTTAGAACTCTCTTGATCTTACTACTGTGCCATTCTCCTCTATGGCCTTCCCAACTATGCTTTTCTACCTCTCAACAAAGTCTGGAACTTTGCTGTACACTCTTCAACCTTCCCTGCTTCACCTCCACCTTCCAAGCCCCTCGTCAGTTAGGCTGGTTATCCATGAGACCGGTGGCAAAATATGAACTCATTCTCATAATCGTCAAAATAATACAAGGACTTACCCCCACCCTACCTATCGGCCCATCTCACTCCTTGGCTCACCTCATTGCATTCTCGCATGCCGCTTATGCTCCCTCTCATTTCTGCTCTCTCCCTCTCCTCTTTCCGTTACTATGGAATGATCTTCTTCTCCCTCTGCACTACTCCGACTCTATCACTATTTAAGTGCAACCTCCTAGTGCTCATCCTTTCTAAAGAACCACGTTCATAGCATTTTATGCTACCACAACTCCCTCTTCTCCTCTCGCCCAGCTCTCTACGACAACTCCACGGCACCTATCCATCACCCCATCATCCTAAACTTAGCACTTCCTCCACTATCCCGTTCCTAAATCATGCTCTGCTGTCCTCTTCCATGGTTTATTTTTCTACCTCCCCTGCATCATCTGCTCTTATACCCACATGCTCTCACCCATTGTTAAGGACAGTGGTCCTCCGCTCTGTGAATCAATGTTAAAACTGTTGTAAACATTTTTGTGCCAAAATGCATTGCTGTCCCTGTAACATGAATCAATAATTGCTGGCCAACTTGAGTGTTATTATGCGAAGAAGAGGCTGGATGGGGTTAAGTTCAAAAGGCAACATGGTAAGTGTTCTGACCTGGGGGGCATTTGTGCAGCCCATAAGGCAATCTTTTGTTACTGGGACATGGCTTTTTTTACTGGTGTTAGGGGGAATATATAACATGATGAGCGTTCTTATATGAGGGCATTTGTGTAGCCAGCACGGACATGTTTCCTTTCTGTGGCATGGCTTTTTTTACTGGCCTTAAGGCAAAGCCAACAGGAGTATGTTATTAGGTGGCAATACTGGCATATGTTGGCAGACCCAGCTTGAACGTGTTTTGTTATGGTATCATTACTGGCATTATGCTCAAAGCAAGCATGAGCATGTGGGAAAACTGTATATGTAGGTGCACCAGAATAGACGTTTGAGGGCACAATCAGTTTGAACATGTGTTTTAAACTTGCAGACTACTGGCATATAATGAGCAAAGGCATTGTGAAAATCCGTTGGAAAATGATCCTATACATTGTTGGTCACTTGGCACCTAATGGACTTTTCTCATGTCTTACCCTGCAAAACCGATTGTGAACGGTGCAGCTTTTAACCTAATTTATCACAAAGTGTACTGCAAAATGCACCATTTTAACTCATTTTATAAAACCGTTCTCCATGGAGAACTCCCCCTGAACTCCTCTTGATTGGTTTGCATTCTCTCGCTACGCTTAATCGCCCCTACGCATTCAACTGGGGCAGTAATACGCCCAATTCCCTCTGCAAGCTCCCCTTAGTGTGGGCTGTATTACCTTAGCCCCAGACCCCACTGGTTACACCATCCTGGCTACGCCTCTGTCTCTGGGCAATTTCCCCTGATAGGTGCTCGCCGGAGAAAGAAAACAATGTCCCTACATTGCCAATAGTTGGCACAGAGGACAAAAGATTCAAGAAGGCTTCTTTGGGCCTCATCACGAGTTTGGCCGGAGCCCTTAAATGTCACAGTAAAGGTATTACCGCCGCATTTAAGGTCTGGCCAAATCACAAGTTGGGTGGAAAATGGCCTTTTTACTGCCAGCTTTTTGCTGGAGGTGCAAATGACCATTTTCGGGCCGTTTTCTGTGTTATTACCGCCGGCACAATTACTGCTGGTGGTAATATTGCCCCCCAACCGCATTGGGTCCTATGGACCCAATGGGGAATGGGGATTTACTGCCCCCCCTGCAACTTGATGCAGCAGCGCTATTTGCATTAGGCAGTATCCCAACGGTATTGCCGCCGGGATACCGCTCAACTTGTGATGATGCCCTTTGTTACTTGTATACACAAAGTCGTCCCTTCATCACGTAATTCTTATTTGAGTGAAAAGCACAGTTCAGCTTCTTCCAGATTTGTAAATATAAAACCTACATTGTTGGATCGACATTTATTTTACTTGGAGGAAGCAATATCTTATCTAATGAATGTTTACTTGCTTAAAAGACAGCTAGCTTCTCATCTCTTACAAACAAAGTCATGTAGATACTGCACAATGTCATGAAAATCAACTTCAGCTTTGCAATATGAAAAGCATTTTGGCTGTTTGCAATAATGAGGATAAACCTAGTGCAATTTACGCAACAAGTGCATAAATATATCCTGAAATGGTATATGTCATATAAGTATGAGTTTATGTTATGTTATGCGTCTTTCATACTGTGAACATCACCACTGTAGTGGTCTTTTACATGCAGCTACTGGGAACAAGAGGGCGGGATGAAGTGGGTTGAACATAAGAGGTACACTGCAGCTCATGTTGCTGCTGTTTGTAATTTGACGGCGGGGACCTGGTACGTTTGCACTCGGTCATAGCCAGCAACCCCCCCTCCAAATTTCCATCATTTGCATAGCAGAGTGCAAATGTGCAGGGCAAAAAGCAGCATACTCACTACCTTTGGCCCTGCAATTTTGCACTCTGCTGTGAAAAGTAAGTAAATGCTGCCTGGCATTAAAATGCCCGTAAAATTAAACGCTGCCCAATATGCTTGCATGCCTAGTTACTTTGCACAGCAGAGTGCACAATTGCAGGGCCAAACGCAGCGTACACGTGTGTGTATGCTGCCTTTTGCCCTGCAAATGTGCACTCTGCCATGCAAATGATGGAAATTTGGTGGGCAGGGGGGCTGGCTATAGCTAAGTGCAAGCATACGAGGACCCCGCCGTCAAATGATGAACAGCAGCGACATGAGCTGCAGTGTGCCTCTTCCAGTACTACCCACTTCATCCCGCCCTCCTGCTCCCAGTGCAAAACAAGGCGGCATGTAAAAGACCACAACAGTGGTGGTGTTCACAGTATGAAAGACACATAACATAACATATACTCATACTATAATATTTACCTATATGCAAGCATGTTGGGCAGCATTTAATTGTAAATGTGCACGCTGACTGCCATGCCAGCATGGCAGACATTGTGTCCGATGGATCCCTATGGGGTCCGCTAGCTTTTTGCTGGTACATAAAGCCGGCAAGCCCTATAGGGATCTCCAGCATTTGTGTCGGCATGAAAATCCATGGCAGTGCAAACGCTGGAGCATTTGTATTGCGGAGAGGAAGGAACGCAGCGGAAATGCCAGTTTCCTTCCGCCCCTCCTCTCTGACATACAAATGATTGAAAAAGGTTGTGTGGCGTGAATGAAATGCATGAAAGCCTTACTCAAGACTTTTATGCATTTCATTCACGTTACGACCACAATGGAATATGAGCTCCACTGTGTGCCAAGTACCTCAGGTTCATGAGATCGCTGCTGGTCGCTGCAGTTAATGAACACACACATTGCACACTTATCCAATAGCTGCTCTCTTTGCCCCCACTCCTACTGTGTGTTGCCTCTGCCATTCATGTCTGTCCCCAATTTAGTTTATTCTTAAGCACAATTATCTTTCATCAACTCCACTTAGTCACCTCTAATTAAAAAATACTCTCCCACGTTTTGGACACAAAAGCACCACTGTTGTGCATTTCTGTTGCCGCCCATATTTCACTCTTAGTTTACACGCACTACACTTGCTCGTTTCCATAATCAAGTTTCTTTTGTTTTACACTGACGAGGAAGCCTATGAACAGTTCAATACACTGATGGGAGAACAACTGCAAAACATATGTGCAGTGCTCCATTATTCCCCACCTAGGTGTGCGCTTCATAAACCCCATACCTGCACACAACAGCCAAGAAGATACAAACACTTTACTGCATTGCACAGTGAAGAAGTAACCAGACACAGGTCAGTTTGCGAGCACTTATTGATAGTTACACAATCAGAACACTTGACATGGAACACAAGGTCCAAGGAGTTCAAGATTCAGCTCATAAAAGGCTCACTTCAGAAAACATCCATCCGACCCTTTTAAGCGGTAGCTACTATGTCCAGAGATTAGTTCATTTGACTAATAAAAAAGGACTCACTGGAGGAAGAGCACATGTTGAAAATGCATAACTCATCATGTGTACAATGCTTCCAGGTCAGCCATATTTTACCCAGAGATCAGTGGAGTCAATTTCAAGTTAGTGTGTGCTGCGCATCCAATAAGGAAGCAGTCATTTTCTGCATACAGGGACAGGCGCCAATCCGGCATTGTTGATGTCACTTCCTGGTTAGCTGCCCAGGATACCAATCAGCAAGCACTTCCGTATAAGTGACTGACAGGTCTCATCTCGGAACATATGCCACTGGAAGCAGTGTCGATGAAAGATCTGCTCTTCTGATTTCTGTGCTCTTCCTTCTCCAAAGACCTGCCCAGTGTGTGTTGCAATACTGGGCAGAGCATCGACACGAGCATGAAGGTGGAGCTTAGCTAGCCGGTGTTCTTCCCACTTGTATCATGGTCAGGCAGACACTGTAATCACTACAGAGAGACTAGCTTTCATCATTTACCAGCAAGCACAGGCTTCCCTATAAAGAAGTTGTAAGACTATCAAAATAATGAAGTTCCTCCAACATTAGGATGTCACTCACTCTCCCAATAAGCTCTTCCTCACTGAAAGGGTGAGAGAAGGCTGCTTAGCCATCTCTTCTTCTCCTAGGACAGGAAAGGCATTGAGTTTCCACACTCACCCTGGCAGTGGGCACTCTCTTGCCCCTTTGTCCTTCGCCCTGGCTGACAGTTGACTGATGTGAGCTAGCATTTCAAAAGGCCAACTAGTAGATTTAGTATAATAATGTGAGTTGCTTCCCTTAATACTCAGAGAGAAATCTCGACCTTGCAGCCCTGATATGTTGGCTTCAATGAAGGCACAATACTCTGAGAATGTGAAGGTGTGCCTTAACCAAGTGTGGCAAAACGCAGAGATGACAGGTGAAAGCAGATCCAACAAATTGTAACACAATCCTAGATTGATATGATGGGTTCCCCATTGTAGTGTGCAGCAGACACTGTTCAGCTCGCCTGAACCCGACACAAGGATAAGTGCAGTCAAGGAGTGATGGAGCCTGGTCACATGTTGGGTATGCACTCAGTTAGTCAGTCGAATCTGTTTATTCGGATTCAAAAGATCCATCATGCATCATGAAAACACAACATTAGGTCACAACGTGATTCACAAACAGTACAACCAAAAAAAAATGTAACGCACGCAGAAAGCTAAAAGCATAATTTATCTTAACATCACAATAATACAATGTAATCTCTTGAATAATAAAAAGTGAGGGGAACAGTGTAAAACACACATTGAATCATGATTTAGCAGTCTGACAGCAGAAAATGGTTCTTTTATGCCATGTCCTTTTTTAAACAAAGGCAACTCTGACCCCGGGGGGGAGGGGAGGGCAGTAAAATCAAGCGGGCGGTCTCCATTGGCGTAGGCCACTGGATCTGAGCAAATCCAGTAAATATCGTTTGCATATGCCACTATAGAGTGGAGAAAATAGTATTCCAACTCTGCACACAAACGTTGACCATCGCCTGTATGAGAAACCCTCAACCATTTGCATGTAATAGCTTTGAAGCGCATAACATTAAATCGGCACTACCTAGCACAATCCGATGATAGGTATTGGGGACTATAATAAGGTAGTCAGCTGCGCCCCCAGCCGGGCTGAACGGGGGTACAGTCTCAAAGAAGGTTTATCCCAGTTTGCTTTCTCTTGCAGACTGCCCGAGCAGACAAAAAAAGTTGATTTCAGCGATTGAGTTGACAAGCACTCAATACTTTCTGGGTAGTTAAAATACCAACGCCAGTCCCATGCTGCCTAATGCTCTTTTGATATAAAATAAATCAACAGTGTGAGGGTTCCCCAAACTCATAAGATTTCTAAGTAAAGTTCCCTCTTTATTCCCCCACACTGATCACCACATCAAGATCACCCTTACCCTTAACAAATCTGTAGTCATCGAAGATAATCTTTGATGCCTTTGTGGCTACCATCTGCAAGCACGATACTAAAATCTCAGCTAGTTAAGCCTCTGGAGCAATCTTTAGGGACTCAAAAAGAGTCGGGAGGTAACGTTACTACTAACGCTAGTCGCTAAATACTGTTTGTGCAGATCCGGGGGTATTCCAGAGGAATACCGACAGTTTTAAATTCTGCCAGATTTCACCCTGAGAGAATCTACCATATTGTACCTCCACCCCATAGCTGGAGGTACATTTGAAAATGTTCCAGAGGTTTTTCAAAGTGCTTGCCTTCTACAGAGTGGAAGCAAACGAGCTCCCCTTCCATACAACTGGAAAACCTTTCTGATGGGAACAGGGAAGGGATGAAGAAGTGGCCATCTTCGATGCCACGCGCCCACCATCTTTCTGTGTTGTGCATATAAGGGTCACACAAAAAAGGGCCTTTTGTGGATAACAAAATATACCTTAGTAGCCTGAAACATCAATTCCCATCATTAAATTGATGGTGGAAAGTTATAGAACAATATATTAAAATACAGCAAGTGGTAATTCTGGAGTATTGCCTATGGTATTCCATCAATGCCACTGCTGTTACCCGTGAGAGTGTGGTAAAGCTATAATTGGGTGGATTTTCAGGAATACCCTGGTGGTAGGCGTACTCACCTTTGGGGGTATTCCTGCAATACAAATTCGGGGAACTCGTAATGAGACTCGGCTGATTTCAGACCAAAGAGACGTGAGCAGACTGGAGGAACTGCGCTGCAGAAGATGGAATCTTCTAACACTGTCACAAGATTGCTTTAAATGGCATTTGTCTGCATTCTTCTCTCTCTCCAGGCCAGCATAGGACCCAGAACAATAGCTCTGTCAGCCTTTACTGCATGTCTAATACGTGCCGTGTCTGCTTCTAAGGGATGCCTTGCAGCCCTCGGTAAATCATGCTGGCCTGTGGGAGCAACAGCCCAGCTGATGCTGAAGGATGGCGGCGTCCGCGCCGAGGGATCCGGGGGGCCAGACCCCTGGACCCGTACGCCACGTGAGGGCGAGTCTGAGGCTGTCTGCAGGTCAAAGGGAGACTGATCATATGTCCAGCCAGCAGGGGTGTTGCTAGGTCTGGAAAAGACCCGGGGCTAAGATGATGTAGGAACTGTCGGGACTGGGGGCTAGCTAGCCTTTTGGTTGTAACTCCTGAGATTCTATCCAGGGCTACAACCAAAAGACCAGGGGCTATAGCCCCCTTACCCCCCCCTAGCAACGCCTCTGCCAGCCAGCAAAGTGTATGTCATCCCTCAAAGACCATATGCATTGGAGTCTGCGGACAAACATGTGTGCAACAGATGAAGCACACAAAGACACGGCCCAACGAAATATAACTTTTACCTGGTACAACCTAGCCCAACCTAACGTACAGGATTGCATTGTTTCATATGTACTTTTTATGCTCTCCACAAGCTCTTCCAGTTCACACTGTGCACTCCAGCTGTAAACCAATTTTCATGACACAAGGGCTACTCCTTGCACTGCTGATGACATGGTCATGTTTTCTGGCCCAGTATGTGTGTGGAACCTGATGTGGCAATGATTTCATTATAGTGAATATGTGTACAATTTGCACTGTGTGAATTACTTCGGCCTCAAGGCTTGTGTTGCACTGCATGCGCACACCATGCATACAATGTCATGCAACATGCTCTGTTACATGGGATTTGTTTAGCACACCGCTGCCATTTACACCACTGCATGGTCGAGTGCACTATCCGTTAGCAATGCTTTCACTATACTGTTTGCGGGTGTCTCCTGTATCCCCTCTTGATGACATAAAGGCTGTACATTGCACTCTATGTGGGCAGGGCCTCATTACAATTTCAGTGGTATCATGGTGGTAAATCCACTGAAATACCACCTAATGGAATTACTGTTACCGCCAATTGCTCCGGTGGTATTACTTCTGGATTACAAGTGGTGGTAGGTGGTGTTAGTCCCCATTAATTGAAGTTTGTAGGCCTCCATGGGGGATTTTGGCGGTATTACCGCCGGCGGTAATTCCACTGAAATTGCTGTTTTTTGGTGGAAAGGTGGTGGATTTATCTCCGGCTCTTAGCTGGAGATTAATCCTCCATCTCTCTGTCACACCCGCATCTCGCTGGTGCGGTACTGCAGCGATAACGTTATTTATGCCCCATTTTGACTGCAGCGCCCAACTTATAATGAGGCCCTCTGTCTCCCATGTGCACTGTTGATCTGATAATGATTCCGTTGCACTGTGCATGTGCGCCACGCCTCCCGTGCACACTCCTGGAGACATAACGCTTCCAGTGCTTTGTGCAATGTATGTGTTCCCCGTCCCTATGCGCCCTTCTCTCATGATACCGTTTCATTGCCCTGCCTGTGTGCAGCGGTGCTCCTCTTTGCACTCTGGGCCCGTTTCTCAGACTGCATCACTATACTACAAACATCCGGTCATGTTAGTGCAATGGTCCAGTGAAAAGGGACCGAAAACAGGTGGCCCATGTTATCAGCCCATTGGCATGCGCCCCATCGGATCCACCCTAATATAAACCTACTCCCTTGATGGTCTCTGTGTTCTGCGGAACCTCGCGTGCACACTGCTGATGCGAGCAAACGGACGTGGTAAGTCACGTGTCACTTCCGCACCAGACACCCCCCTTTGGAAGCGTTCTAGCTGCCCTTTGAGCTAGCAATCCGAGTGCGATAGTGAGTGCTCGCAGGTCACCCCGATAAGAGCTGGGACCGGAATTTCCTCTTCATCCCAAGGTACTGGAAGTGAGACTCGAGGCTTTGGGGGGGGGGGGAGAGGGGGTGGATGAGGGATGACTGGATCAGTGTGCACTTAAAAGCGTACCTTTATAAACACACCCATTTGACTGTACCCCCTTGCACCTTGTGCCTTTGCTTCCCAGCTAGCTTTGCACTATATAAAAAAAACAACACATATAGCAAATACAGTTTATGCACTGCTCGACCCCACACCCACGTAACTGGCCGAAATGACATCATCATTCTTTGGACTAGCCAATCAGGTTCCAGGTAAAGTACTTAACTGCAGGCGCTCTTGCTTCACTCCAGGAAAGAGGTGTTGGGAGTGTGTACATCTTATAGAGGCCTACACAGGAGCTCTTCAGTGGGCTTGAAAACACGGCCCAAAATGGTGTCTTCTCTCAGGTGGTCAGATGCTATTCCGGTGCACGCGGGGGCACCCACTCCCTCTGGTACATTGCTGCATGCGCTGCGCGTGAGAAGCCTGCATCGTATGTAAACACTCCTTACATCCAACATTGAGCTGTGCACATTGTAATCTGGCCTTGTCAGAGTTGTCCAACCTTGGTGTCCACTGCCTCCCTAAGGCACCTGGTTAATGTAGTTCCCACTGCTACCTTGCAATAATATCAGGCATCCCACCATAGGCCCAGCCAGCAGCCATGTGGGTCCAGGTGCAGTGCCTCTTGCTCTCCAAGAAAATGCAAAACAGACAACAATATCCCACTGCTATACAATGATCTAACGCGGGTTCTTTAGAGCTGCAGTCTGATTGGCCACTCCAACCTGTGTAATCACGCTGTTCCCATGATAGAGAGCTTTGTAAATGACCAAGAATGCATGGGTGACCTGCCCAACTCTGCATGTCATTCTGCCGTGTGCTATGGGCAGCACCCTGCAGTCTCTTAGGGCCATATCCACACTATACACATACCCCACAAAAATATATAAATAAAAACGCTGGCACTGTTCAATCAATCAGCTGCGGTCCTTTATGTCTACATTAGTAATGATTTCCTTGCAACCACCTGTTACGGTTTCGGATAGAATGCAGCTCAAAGTTTGGCCACGCCAAAGGGCACACCTGTTGGGATCTTTGCCAACACAACACTGGCAACAAGGCACCCAAGAGCAGCCTCGCCATCAAGCTGGTGCCAGCACTAGTGGTAGGCTTTGCTTGGCGTTTTCCTTAATTTGAAAGATGCTGCAGTCATTTGTCCTTCATCCCTTAACAAGGACTTTCGTGTCCCTGAAAATGTCCTCTCACGGTCCCCAAGGGAACGCCATCTTATTCCGGAGTCTGCCCTCTGTTATTGTCTTCTGTCATGCACCCTGGGCATTGCAAAGCGGCTATAAAGTGGCTTGCAGCAGTTCCCCAAAGCCCGCATTTTGTTATTGTTATAAAATAATACATGCAAATCATTTTATTCTCAGTAAAATAGCTCCTGGGAGGGAATGCCTGCTCCATCAGTCTAGTGGCAATCATAGCGGAATGACAACAGTCTTCACAGCTGTGATCTGTGTTTAATGTGAAAACTGCAGGCTCTCGGACCAGTTGACTCAGCCCTTCATTTGTCTGTGGTCCATAAATGAGTGCTGTTATGTAGGTTGAAATGAATACCTGTTATTATAACTTTTTATTTATTAATAACTTGTAATTTATATAGCACTTTTATCCAAAAAGCTTTACATAGAAGATATTTATACACAGCTAGCTGTCCCCAGCCATGCGTTGCTGTGGTTCTATTTTTGGTTAAATGGAAAAGAAAGAAAAGAGAAAGTCCACGTAATATGTTTAATTTCACAATGCTTGTGGGTGGTTTTTAATGGCTGAGGCAGTTCTCCAAGTTGAGGCAGTTTAATTTTCCCGGCGGCGCAACACATTCCTTTAGTTTCTCCATTAAATTTGAGAGCCTTCCAATAAGGACACACTTCAGTCATGGTGCCGATGAGAACATGCCGGATCAAACTATAATCATCAGCTGGGTTGTACTGGAATGCGAGGCGATTGGAATCGCGTGATTGCTGAGCACGAAGTCGTGTTTGACGCTGATCTGCTGTTTCTCATTGACGTCTTTCAGCCACTGCCAGCCTGTCGCGTTCGAAGCAGATCTGAAGCTGTAGAGTGCGATCAACTTGCTCGCAACCGTGCATACTAAAGTCTGGCTGGACGTCGCTCTGCTGCTTCCTCTGCACATATTTGAGTCAGTGTGTGTTGCTTTTACATCCAACAGATGGAGCTCGTTTGCAGTAAAATGTTTAGTATAGCGTGTGTTGCTTTTACGTCCAACAGATGGCGCTGTTTTTCAGAAAAATCATGTTTTTACCTGTCACAGTTGTGACATCTATGTATAGTAGGTATATAAAAACACACACCTATTCGAATGCAATGTTATGTCAAAATTTCAAAGCAATCAGTGAAGAACTTTCAGATATTTAAGATTTTGAACAAAAAAACATTTAAATTTTTTTATTTATGTAGATTATTGTTACCCAATCGAAACCGTTCTCACTTTTATCGACTTCAGAAGGATGAAAGGCTGAGTCAACCTTGCCAGGATTCAAACCTGCGACCTGCCGATCACACACAGATCGCAGCAGTGAGCGCTTAACCCCTGACCTATCTTACCAGCATCTAACATGTCTATGAAATGGTGAAATCAGCACAAGCAAAAAGTACTTATTATTATTATATGTGTGCAATGGACAAGTCGAAGGTCTGAGTATCTAACTCAGTATTTCAGCCTTCTGAGCTCAATAACTCAAGTGCCATTGAGTAAGCACATCAATGAATTCAAGTGTAATGAAGCAATAGCTTTGCTGTTGGCACTAAAGCAATTATAGAATAGGCCGTATTTGTATTGGTTAAGGACTGTACCCTGTGATAACAGACCGCTATCCGTAAGGAAATGACTAGAGCAAAGCCAGGGTGTTACTGGTGGTAGCGGGCTGTTACCACATCATAGGGCAGTGGTCTTCAAACTGTGGGTCTGACCCATCTGGGGGGGCCCAATGGGTGTCCAGGGGGGCCACAAGGCTCTTCCAAAAAGGAATACAGTGACTGATTTTAATAGAAAATATAAGCAGAAATTACACCGGGGGCACCAGCAGCAACATTCTTACATAAGGGCTGGTTCGGCAACATCATTTTACTCAACGGTGGCCCAGCATAAAAAAGTTTGAATACCACAGTGTTAGTGCCTGTCCGAAAGGGCATGCCCTTGGTACCCATCGGTGGCGTGAGACAAGTTCAAGTGCATATTTTGCAAAGGAAAACAAAAAGGCCCTGATTCATGGAATTATTTTTGTGTAAAACGGGGATTTGCGTGCCATTATGCCCGCAAATCCCCGTTTGACAAATGGGGATTTGCAGGCAGGAGGGCACTCAAATCCCCTTTTTACACGCAAACAATTCCATGAATCAGGGCCAAAGGCTGTCAGCATGCACGAGCGAGGCGCTCTGTGCCATGTTCTGCGTTGCCTTCAGTGATGAGAGTTGATGGGGCTATGACGCTACATAAGGTGCATTTGTGCACAGGGCCGGATAGCTGAAGTGCATAGCGGCAGGTAGGAGGATGAGAGGAGCGCTCACTGCGGTTGCAGCACCCTGAAGGAAGGGGTGGACAATGCGGAGTAGGGAAAAATTGCAGTGGGGAGGGGACGGCGAGCGAACACAGGAATGCCGACTTTTCCTGGCAAATAATACTCCATTCTCCGCTTTGTGATGGGCCCGCAATATTCCAAGGATACCAACAGCACATACCATTCTCAAAGCATATTTGCGTCTGAATATTCACCTGGGCTAATGATAATATATTTATGGCATCTACACAAATTGCATATAACTGGCAAAACTGTGAACACTGACGTTTGCTAGTGATCACAATTAAAACAAGCATTGGCAAAGCCACTAGGTTTGTGTTTGTAAATGTATATTTTCTTTGGCCTGTGGTGCAGTACTGGCTTTTGAAAAAAAAAAACAATGTAATGCAGCACAAGTGAAAAACACAGTGAACCAAGAAGCAGAAAGACAAAACATAACTTTAAAATCATCATTCTGAAATCTCTCTCCAACTTCAGCTCTTTTCGCGCCATCAAAATGGCCACAGCTATAACAGAGCTTTCCCCAGGATGCACTTGTTCTGCCTCACAGAGCAGCTGACTGGCAAGGCCACTGGCCTAATATTTTTCTTGACAATCTCTGGCAGAAAACCGAAGCTCTCTCTAGCCAACCTGAAAAAATGTGGTGTTATAGAAAAAAGGAACCATGCAATAAGAAATGAAGGAGGCAGACCTCTGTGATTTTCCCTTCAAAACCCTACGTTTCCCGCATTTGCACCACAAACAATAGAACGCACCACCACTGGGAAATCATGGTAGACCTTGATGGCAATCCCTCCTGCATGGTAGCAACACCTAGCGTGTGATGTCAGCAAATAATGGCCAATGCTGATAGTATCTGGCCATGTGATGGTACTAGCTGGTGCATAGTGTGAACAGCCTGGTGTATGGGTGGTCAAAACCGGACAAACGTCCATACAGTGCCTACATTAAAGTCAACTGGTTAAAAGGCAGTGCATATTCATAACTCAGAAAAGGTATTGCACAGTTTCTGCTCGTGTGCAGATGTTGCCATTTTGAGCTTATTTATGTGTTGTCTGTAACTGCATATGAGTGTCATTGAGATTCATCTAAAAGACAACCCTATATTTGGGAGCTGTGTTTATTTTATTGTTTGCTTTTTATTTCGTTGTGAGAATTATCAGATGAATACGCTGGGAGTTATAGTTTCAATTTTAAGTTTCACTCACCAGTCCAAGCGTGCAATGTTTTGCTTGGTAGAGAGCCAGGATTGGACACTGTCGTCCTCATGACACTGGAATTATGGTAATGATTGGAGGGAAACATGCTTAAAAAAACAACTTTAGATTACAAGCACGTCAGTTTCAGGAGAGTTCTTGTGGATGATTGGAGGCATGTTTCCACAGTCTAACTTGACAGCAATCAAGTATTGTTCTCCACTAGTCTATCATCTTTTTCCAGTGTGTCTTTCCCGCATGATATTTCAAACAAGCATTGGTAATGCCAACAGTTTGGGCTTTTGTGTAGGCACAGGAAAGGGACCTGCCTTTGGCCAGGCAGGGGCATGAACTGGGAGGGAATGGTCATAGGGATTAGCATGCCATGGGCAGTCAATGGGTGGGCAAATAACCAAACAACACCTACAACCTGTGTGTCCCTCCTCATATGCCATTTCTCCCTGTCTGTACACTTATGCAATAGTTTCAACAAGCGATACCGAATAACCCCAACTAAAAAACTGCCCAAATGGAGGGGGCGCTGTTGCGCACGACTGGAAATGGCCGCTCGTGTGTAAGCTCCGGCGAGGACGAGGGCCGTAATGCCGAGATATCCGTCGATATAGTCCGGTTCTTCACGACAAACCCCAGAGACGTGTGGCAGGGTATACAGAACCGCCCGGCGGGGTTTCAGGACCCGGGCTGGTGTAGGGCCGAAGCGGCGGCCACACCACCGACACACGCGCCGAAGGACGGAGCAGCCTGAGGCGCGGCCCGGAAAGGTGGGAGGAGCCTGGCCCCAATCTACGCGAGCAGCGGCCGGGAAACAACCGACAGAGCCGCGCGGCAGACGCGCCGCGTATGATCCGAAAGACGAGGAGTAGTGGAGAACTCCTCCTGATGCCACCGGCTGCGTCCAGATAGACACGAGAAGAGGACCGCGGGCGCTGCAGCGGGGCTGACATACTAGCACCCGCACTGGGAAACAGCGAACCCCGAGCAAGGTGCACACGCTCCCACGGAGGGGGTTCGAGGACGTTCTCGAGCCTGTTGGAACCAGGCGGACATCTCAGAGCCCTGCAGCGGCTGCCTGGGGAACTTGCAAGGTAGGCAGACAATTGTAGGAAGCCGGGCCCCCCCTGGCGGGTACCCCATCGGGCGACAGCCACTCCGGTGAGCGCACCGAGGCGCTGGGAGGTGGTGATAGTCACGGCCCTGTGGCTGGTCCCTGGGCCCCGCGCTGGACTGGGTCCTCCCAAACTACGCATTAAGCTGGGCAAGGCCATATGGGCAGGAACTGAAGGAACACTGAACTGTGCCCTGATCCCGGGACATGGGAATAGCAGCCTTGGCGAACAGACAGGAGGGGGCTTAGGAAAACACATTGAAACGGCGGAGGTCTCATGATATAAAACATTTCCTGATTCACCCCATGTGCGAGGCCTACGGCAATTTCGCCCGCGAAGAACTGTACAGTTAATGCATTGATTAAGCGATACCACCGTCAGTAAAGGGCCCCCGAAATACTGAGTACTGTGCCGAGGAAAGATTAGACATTGCTCACGCCAACCCCTCGGGAAACATAGGGCACCCTCTGACCACAGTGCAAATCCCAAGGCGATTATTTGTTGGAGTTCGCTGACCCGGGGCTTCTGACAGGGAGGAAATAAGAACGATGCCCAAAGGTTTTGGACCAAAGAAGGGAACAGGAGCCATTGACAGATATACAACGACAATGCGGAAGGAGTCCGAGCGGACGTTAACAGAGGAGGTTTCCCCCTTGGAACAAATGGCTCCACCACCACCGATGATGGACCCCCAGGCGGTCTTTTTAGCTATGCAACAGGGCTTCTCCTCCCTAAACGAAAAACTCGATGGAATAACAGCGAACGTTGCCACTATCAGATCACAGCTGGATAAAACTACATCACGAATGACCGAAGCAGAGACGAGGATATCTGGCGCGGAAGATGCACTTGAGACCTTGAAGACCACAGTTTCCACGATGGCAATCGAACTGGGAACAGTAAAAGCTAAATGCGAGGATTTGGAGGCTAGATCCCGGCGAAATAATATCCGCATTATCGGAATACCGGAGGAAGCAATAAAAGGATCCATGGAAAAGGCAGTGGAGGACCTTCTTCGCAATCTTCTGGGGGACCCTGGATGGTCGGCAATGTTCATTGTAGAACGTGCACATAGATCGCTCGCCCCAAAACCGAAACCGGGTGCATACCCTAGGCCTATAATAGCGAGACTGATAAATTATCGTGACAGAGACTTAATCCTGAAGGCTGCTAGAGAAAAGCAAGAGTTGAGATGGGAAACCAGCATCATCCGCATCTTCCCAGACTTCACGCTGGCGGTTCAGCAAGAGAGAAAGCAGTTCATAGAGGTCAAGAAACTACTCCGGGCCCGTCAGGTACAATATGCAATGCTCTACCCGGCAAGATTGAAAATCCAGCATCAAAACAAAACATATTTCTTCACGTTCCCAGATGAGGCGGCAAATTTCATTGAAACTCATATACCCGAGCCAACCGCACAAAAGACGAATGGAAATGTCCCCTGAACTAGAGGGTTATCCGACAACAAGCACGTCAATGGAGAACATTAGACTCATGTAATAGCAGGGCCCCCTCCAAGGGAGCCGGAAGTAATAGGGAAGAAATATCGACCATTGCAAATCACGAAGATCGGAGAAAGTCCCGCATGTGTCATCATCAGTGAGAGCAACATGAAGAACCTGGACTGAGTTAACGAAACGAAAAGGCATGGGCACTTGCACTCGCCACAGTTCCCCCTGTAGCAGGTGCACAATACGTGGGATGGGAGGGGGTGGGGAAACATTGAAGTACATAGTTGGAGTTCGGGGAACTATGAGGGAGGGGGGAGGGTGTGGAAAGGTTTTGCGGGAATTGGTTCTGCATTGGGAAGTTTAAGAACAAAAAGCACGTTGGTTCATAGCACTTTGGTTCTAGAGCACGCACTACACATACACCATCAAACACATGGCCACACCTGTGTTATAGATAATGGCTGAACACGACACAGGCACTATTAAAATGCTGAGCTGGAATGTTAGAGGTTTGGGGGCTCGAGTCAAGAGGAGGAAAATATTTGCCTATGTCAACAGACAGAACCCTAAAATCATCTTCCTGCAGGAAACACACATAGGGCCTGAGTACGCGGGTCCATTGGTTGCACATTGGGGGACGCATCAGTACTACACCAAATATTCCAAAAGGGCTAGAGGGGTGGCCATTTTAATTCACAAAGCCCTCCCGTTTACTTGCAGCACCGCCGATTGTGACCCTGAAGGGAGATACGTACTACTTCATGGCACCCTAGGTGACAAAGAGGTGGCCCTATTAAATGTATATGGCCCCAATATAGACGATGCAGAGTTCTATACAACATTATTTGGAAAACTTGCATCTTATCCCACGGCCAGATTGTTAATCGGGGGGGGATTTTAACACGATTCTTGACACACATCTAGACCGTACCTCAACACAACAGAGGGCATTGTCGAGAGCGGCGCAGAATATACTCACCCACATGGCTGACCTGAATGTGAAGGATGTATGGAGGGTGTTAAACCCGCTGAAAAGGGAATATACATATTACTCCACTGTACATGACATGCATTCACGAATTGATCTATGGCTGGTAGATGATGAGGTGTTAACATGGACTGAGAACGTACACATCTATCCCAGAACATATTCTGATCACTCCCCGATACAGATAACGCTGTGCATTCCAGATGCTAAAGTGAGGAGAGCACCATGGAAATTCAAACCGGCGGCCCTACAAGACCTGGTGTACAAAACTGCACTGACAAGATACATACAGGATTATTTTGACATAAATGAGAATTCAGTAGCTAGCCAGGCCATATTGTGGCAGGCGTTTAAAGTCTGTATTCGTGGTAACTCAATCTCCACAGAGGCGGGAGTCCTCAAAGATATCAGGGGTAGATTGGCGCGCCTGGAAACACACATAGCCTCTCTTCAATCGTTATATGCACACACATCATCCGCACAACTGAGCTTAGAGATTAAGCTAAAATTAGACGAATACAAGGAAGAGGCGGACCGTGAGATCCGATATTTCGACAGGCCAAGAGCTGCCCGCAGATACGGGGAAAGTGAGCGCCCAGGTAGACTATTAGCCAGAACAATAAGGGGTGAGGGGGGCCATGCAACAATACCATGCATAACGCTAAAGGACGGCACAGTTACCACCGACAATGCTAGAGTACAGGAGGTGTTCTATGAATACTATAAGGCATTGTACTCCCCTCAATGTAATGCAACGGAAGAGGAGATTGATGAATATCTCTCCCGCATACCAACAAAATTATTAGCAGATGTTACTAGAGAATCACTTGAGAATCCGATAACGGAGGCAGAGATAGCAGAAGCTATAAAAGCCTTGCCTAACGGGAAGGCCCCAGGGACGGATGGCCTCGGAGCAGAATTTTATAAGGAATTCAGTTCTATCTTGGTTCCTAGGCTACACGCCGTCTGGGTAGAGGCCTTAGACAAAGGGGAATTACCTGAGACCACCAGGGAGGCGGTGATTACACTATTACTCAAACCAGGTAAACCACCAGAGGAATGCGGCTCGTATAGACCCCTATCATTAATTAATACGGATGCGAAGATTTTTGCGAAAATACTGGCAACCCGATTATCATCACTTATGCCCCATATGGTCCACCAAGACCAAGCGGGGTTTATCCTGGGCAGATCCACGGCAACGAATATTAGGAGATGTTACAATATATTGTCCAAATTAGCCCCCGAAACACAGGGAGTGGCAGTGTCTCTTGATATGCATAAAGCATTCGATACAGTTTATTGGCCCTTTCTATTCGGGGTTATTAGAAATTATGGGTTTGGCCCTTATATCATGAAGTGGATACGGGTACTATATGCGCATCCCTACGCCAAGATTAGAGTCAACGGCACTCTGACGGAGATATTAGAATTATTCGGTGGAACCAGGCAGGGATGCCCTCTATCGCCACTGCTGTTTGCCCTGGTGATAGAGCCACTAGCGGATATACTGCGGTCACGCTACAGCACATTTGGTCTGAGGGTAGAGGGTAGACTCCATATCATCAATCTTTATGCTGACGACATCTTGTTGTACTTACGGGATCCAGATCGTACGCTAGCCAAAATTCTCGCTGAAGTTAATAAATTTGGAGACTTCTCGGGCCTGCGTCTTAACCGATCCAAATCGGAGATCTTCCCGCTTACAAAAAATACCGTGGTACCTAATGATCTACATGGCCTCATTTGGAGCCCTGTGCATATCAAATACCTGGGGGCACACATAGCCAGAACAGCACAATTGACACGGGCCTTGAACTATAGCGCGCTGGCGGACGCATTATGTATTAAGATAAAGCGTTGGGACGCCCTACCAATCTCGATGATGGGAAGAATAGCCCTTATTAAGATGATAGTGTTACCAAAACTGTTTTATTTGTTTAGCACTGTGCCGGTTTGGCCGGGCCGAGCCCTGTTTACAAGGATGAGTGGTGCGTGTATCTCCTTTGTGTGGGGGGGGCACCCCAGGCTGAGCTGGAGGTTGTTAACAAACACATACACCAGAGGGGGGCTAACAGCACCTGACCTAGAGTTATATTACTTATCAGCACAGGCGCACTACGCAGCGCAATGGGCCGCTGTCTTCATCGATCCAGGTACCCCATCGCTAGGCACAACTGAACAAGAGGCAATTACCGCACTACACCAAATGACCACAACATCACACACACATCATAACTCCATAGACCCCACTAAGGTGACGGTTACGGCCTGGGTCAAGCTGGCAGACATATATGGTAAAGACAGGCTATATCATCCGAGTATGCCGATTTGGGGAGATCCTCGGACACCATTTACTCTAGACGGGGAAGTGGCCACACACTGGTCTTCCAAAGGTATATCCCAGTGGGGACAACTATTCTCAGGAAAGCTCTTTGTAAAATGGGAAGACATCCAGGAAACGGTGGGAAGGTCCAACTGTTATAAAAAACAATATATGAGGGTGAAAGCAACGATGGGAAAATTACTCCCCACCTTTCCCAATGAACCGGAGATTAATATGGGATTAGGGTATATGTTCACAGGGGGGACACAGAAAATCACAGCCTCAGCACTGTACAAAGTTATAATGCAAACACGCCCGATACCTGAAAGCGCATCCAAAGCCAAATGGGAACAGGATCTCGAACAGCAAATCGATGATCACGAGTGGGCTAAGATCTGTGAACTCACTAAACATATATCCTGCAACGCCAGGTATAGGCTAATACACTACAAAATAGTACACCGCACCCACTACACCCCAGCTAAGCTCAGATTAATTTACCCCGCTCTGTCGGGGGAATGCCCAAGATGCGGGGCTGAAGACGCGAACATTCATCATATGCTATGGGCATGTATAAAATTAGGCGAATACTGGAAGGAGGTGTGTGCAGCTCTAGACGAAATGGCAGATCAACCAGTAGAATGGTTACCACGGTTATGTTTATTGGGCGTGACAGGGAAAATGGACCCAACCTGGCGAAAGCTGCTAAACCTTGGCTTATTGATTGCAAAGAGAGTGATACTTATGAGGTGGAAAAGTGCAACCCCCCCGACGAAGGCAGATTGGGACAACGACATGCTATGGAATAAAGATACAGAAGAACTGTATATTGATTCGGTGCTGCCCTCCTCAAAACCGAGGAATATATGGGCCAGGTATAAGCAATATTTAACAGACAAGGTGGAGAGTGAAAATACCGAAATTATGGTACCATGATATGTATGCATGTAATGTGCTAAATATGCTGTATGATTTGTATGTGCTTACCTCGTGCAACGTTAAATAAAGTTGTTAAAAAAAAAAAAAAACTGCCCAAATGGGAAGAGAAGAAGATTGTGAGAGATTAACTCGCGAATTCATGCTCAATGGTTTTGCAAGAATGGTAAATCATATCGTTTTCATTTTGGAAGAAAAAGAAAGATTACGATCAAAGGCTACTTCAAATGAATGATCTAAATTGTAAGTGAAAAATTAGAACAATGTCTTGCAACTTCGAAAGGTTCTCAGCTGATACTGTGTTGAGTTCATTTGACTTTTTAAATGTGTGATTTTAGCTGAAGACATACAGTATGTTTTTGTGGAGAACATCTACCTTAATTAAATTGGTTATGACTGAGGGGAAGCAGGAGACCTTTTCCATCGTTTTTCAAGATGATTAATGGCGTTTTTCTTCAAACAAATCTGCAGAAAAGCCATTTTTCCAATTAAAGTTATGATGGGTTTACATCAAACCTTCTTTAACACCAATTTCAAAAAGATGAACGTCATATTTAAATACCCTTACACACATCCTGTAATGTAAGCTTTAAGACAACAAAAGATCTTATTAACAAATCATATGATATCATCTTGAAACTATAAAGTGAAATCATCTCTGTAAGATCGTTGTCTGTCTTCCCTCTGTTCCCCCTCCCTTGCCTCACCGCACCTTGAAAAACTTGTGTATAGGCGTGTTATAAATGCAATATCATATCATATCATCATATCATATCATATCATATCATATCATATCATATCATATCATATCTTTAGGATTTTCACAGCTCCACTTTCAGTTGATTTCAAAGAGCTGTGAGAGCAAGCGTTAATGAGATTTGAGTCCCCGCCATCAGGCCTTCCCAAAAACGATTCATTTATTTTATATATTTTATTTATTTATATTTAAATTCTTGATAGAGTGCCAAATCGCCCGCAGGTCTCACGGCACACATAAAACAAGACAGAACGAACAATCAGTAGTGACAAAAAGAATGAGAACCGTCAATCAAAGTCAATCAAGGATGGGGAGGACTTGAGATGAAGTGGGATGGAGTTCCACAGTATTTATTTTTTATTTTATTTATTTTTTTCATTTGTAGAGCGCACTGCAGCCCAATGACATCGAGGCGCTGAAAGGCCAGAGCAAGGACGTCAAAGTTACTTTTTCCAAATTTGGCCAGGCAGAAACGAGGCTGGGAGAGTCTTGCCTGTTCGACTGACCTGAGAGAGCCTCCTGGGATGTAGCGATGAATCCGTGCTGAGAGGTAACTAGGTGCAGTGTCATTTAGGCATTTAAATGTGAGTGTTAGTATCTTAAAAGAAACCCTGTGCCTGATAGGAAGCCAGTGTCAATTTTTTCGGGCTTCAGTAATAGAATGCCATTTTGGTAGACCAAGCACCGCGCAAACAGCGCCGTTCTGAATTGTCTAAAGGGCTGCAATGTTGGCAGAGGATGTCCCAGCCAGAAGGTTGTTGCAGTAGTCCAGCCTTGAATTGACAAGGGCAGATGCCAGGAGGGACATGTTATTTACAGAAAGAAAGTTCACAGAGCTGTTTGTTAATCCAGCCACGTGGCCCGTGATTTGGCCACGAAAGCGGCATTGTGAGTTCAGCGTCAATAGTGACCCCGAGCGTTTTAACACTTTGAACAACAGGGATACAGACATTAGCTATAAGAAAGGAGGAATTCTCAGCAGAGAGGTTCTTTAGCATGTGACTGGAGGCGGCGATGAGGAGCTCAGTCATAGAGAGGGATTTGAGGTTGTGCACAAAAAAGCCCAAAAACTGGTGTCTATATTGTGATCTTATTCAATTATAAGGTAAGGTTCTCTGATTTGTTAACAGCCATAGTGACTGGAATTACTAACAATTACTGCAGGTATGAAATTTCCCCATTTCACCATTTTTGGGGGTTCTGATTGGGTGTTCGGCCCATCTTTACTGAAGACCCTATTTGTGTATTTTGAATGTGACATCTTGTAGCTCAAGATGGTAACCTTTAAACTTCAATTGACTGGAACAGTTGGTACGGCACTTCTATAAACTAGGAAACACTCTTGCTATACAAAAGTAACATTTTTCAGTGGGCGCAACCTGTAGCTCAATTCACTTGAAATCAAAGTGCTTGATGCGAGATTTTCTTTAGAAACTCCAAAGGTAGATCACATTTTGTAAACAATGCTCTTCTGTAGTTTTGTTGCTATAGAGTTGGCAGCCTAAGTATGCATGAAGTTCAAGGAGTCTCTTGAAATGACCGTGAAGATTCTACATCACACAGTCAAAAAATGCCTTGCACATTTCCAATCATAAACAAATACGCCAACTGGCTACACTGATTTTGATCCCGGATCTTTCTGAAATAGATAAAAATGTACACAAATGTCTCTGACATTATCCTCTCAGCATTGGAAGTTCAAATGAGGAGCATTATGGGACTGAACAAGGGACTTGGTCCATCTCATTTTTAAAATATCCTAAGCAGAATGGACTTTAACAGGGTCAACGTGGAGGACAGTGCATTTAAAATTTACTCTGCAATTTCCATATCATAGGATTATTTAATCTGGACTCACCTGAGGACGTGGGTCTCTGAAACCATTTGAAGACCACTGTGCTTCTTAAGAATTGGCTTGACAGCGTTTCTTGCACTCACGTGGAAAATGACGTCACAAAGGGAAAAGTGCTACCTATTGATATGTACCCAGGCCACACATAACATCATTTTCAATGGAACTTTCTTTAAACAATAATCCAGAGTTCAGAGGGCCATACCGGGTGGTAATGGCCTACTTCCCAAGTTAATAGACCAGAGTGAAGCAAAGGTCTTTAACGGGGATGGAAAGGTAATTACCACCGAAGACAAAATGCCAAATGGTGCTATTAGTAACCCCGATAACATACAGAGGTGCTAAGGGACTTTTTGAGAGGAGGCCGCCGGGGTTCCAACCAAAGCCATTCCGCCATTCCCATGGCAACGGCAATCCAGGAGTGGAGGCAGCGGTCAGACTGCAGTGGTGGACATGGTGATCAATTAAGTGTTAAGAGTGTTGGGGTTCTGGAAGGCAATGGAGTCCAGGGGATGTGGGCATGGTTGGGGAAGGGCAACCAATCAGTCTGCCAGAGAAACTGCCTACTGTAAACTGAGAGAGGGATCAGATGTTGGTGAGGGATAGACTCTGGGGAGGAAGACCAGAGCCCAGTGGGCAAGTGGCCAGAAATTACATCTGCTGTGTCCAGAGGATGAAGTGCTGGGCATCAGAGTGTAACACAGGCTTGGACCAGTAGCAATACTGCACTGCTAGCATTCAGATTGGTTGGCGCCAAACACCAATGTACTAATAGAAACACAATGTGAAATTGCTCTCATTCGACGGAAAATGTGTATCCACTTTATGACTCATAGTCAGGTAGTGAGTGCGGGGGGTCCTGTGTTCTTGGAGCCAAGCCACAGGTCTGACAAACTACACTTAGTGCATTAGTAAGGATAGACTATTTATCTTCACAGGGAAGGAAAAGGTGCTCTTTGAGAAACTTAGAGGCATTTCTAATAATATCAAAGTCCTGTAACCTGAACAATGAACAGGAGAAAGACAGACATGCCAACTTGCACCAATCGTCATTGTGGCTTGGACAATAGCAATTTGGGACTTTGCAGTTTAGGCAGCTGGGTTTTACAGCCTCCGGCGAAGCCCTGGTTCAGTAGACCAGCACAGTGTATCTTGAGGTGGGCTAAGTTAATGGCCTTCTCCTGTTGTCCTTCAGAAGCAGAATTGTTGACTGTTCCACAGTCAACCATCAACAATTAGAATAAATAAATCCTTTAAAATGTAACCATAGAATTAATCACTTTGATTAGATGGGAAAATGTCTCAAAAGTGGTCAAACATACATAGCCAAGCTCTTACACTGTCGGTCCATCTAAAGGCCATTTTGAAATGGGTTCCCTAGACTGAGTGGGGCACAACATGGGATACCTGCTCTATGTGTTTCCAAACTGCATGCAGGGAAACAGACAGCCTCCCTGCCATCATCACATTGTGAGGCAGATAGGGAAGCAGGGATCCCTATGGATTTTGCTAGCTTTTTGTTAGAGCCTTAAAAAAGAAGCCTAAAAACAATTACAGAGTGATAAATTTAATCGCGGCTAAAATACAGAAAAACACTGATTTTGAAAACATTTTTTATTTAGTGGCCCCCTGCCAAATCCTATTTTTTACCCTTATAACGCCACCCCAACCCCACCCCAACCCATTTTAACCCCTTTAGCCCACTACACTTTATTTATTTAATTAATGTTTACAGTTTTTTTCTGTTTCATGGTCCACTCTGAAATGTACCACTCTGTAATGGTTTAGATAGAATTGTCCGGATACCATCTTTCTGTATTCCATGGAATAACAGGCGCCATGTTTGTACATGTTGGCTACCATTACTGGTCCCTGCTGGGTTAGCACGCACGCAGGTCTGTGGTCACAGTGCATAGTTCCACCTGTGGCAGATAACAGCACAGGAGCCCACGGACAAGCCAGATGTCTGTGCAATTATCTACCCCAGCTTGAATATGTCCAAAAACCCTGCAAAGGAGTGGCGACAATGGAAGCAGTAGCTCACCTGCTTCTAGCAACAGATGAAGCTCCACAAGCAAAAACACTGTATGCAGGAAATGAGAAGTGGCTCTGAGAACTTTGTGGTCAATTGGAGAGGAAGCAGCTTCAGTTTAGGTCAAAGATTTAACCAGCAATGGCTTCTAGGTAGGTTCGAGGATGCTGACTGGGACTCAATCTGGGTCAGCTCCTGCCCGTACACTTTTAGCACGTTCTTGTAGCACCACCAAAGCCCCTGCAGAGTCAATCCAAGGATGAAAAGGGAAAAGGATCTCTTGGGACTTCCTTTGAATCCATCTCCAACCTGAAAAACACCTGGCGTTGAAAAATAAGGTAAATGCAAGGCTGATCGGCTACTGCCATATGCTCAACTAAGACCATTCAACTAAAGACTCAGGCTGAGAAAGGGCTGAACACAACATAACATAGAGAGCATAACATAACAAGGGAGTAGTCAATTATAATGATACTGGTTATATAAATTAAGAATTTTAAATGAACCACTCAGCCGGTATATACAATACTACTGTGAATGGTTTTTTAAGGATATTTTTAAAATGTAATCATTTTTTATGAAATTTGAGCACAGTTTATTTATAGGAAAAAAAGCCACTTCTGTCGAAAAAAGTATTTGCTGCCTGAACCGTTTTTCTGAGCCTGCACTTTAATGGATTCCTAGAATAAACTTTTATTTTAAAATCGTAATCCTAACTTTTTATTGGATGGTTAGAACTATGTTATCCCCCCGGCCTTTATCATTATTGCTCTGTCTGAAGCTTACCCAATGGGATTCCTGAGCTGTTTCAAGTTTTGTGCGCTGTTTCTTGCATCCGTTACCACTTATAGGGATAAGCCTTGAGCTCGTCCACCGCATTACACGGTGAGCCACAAGTACCGTAGGGCTTAGCTCTGTTTGTGAATGGTGGACGCCAGTTGATGTGGAAGCTTGATTATGGGGCATTAGGCCTATACTTTCTTTCCCAAGAAAGAAGCCTGTCACAGCGACAGAGATGAAAAGCCTAGCAAAATACCACTTGTGAGACTTCAAGTATGAACTGTGTCTCCTGGAAAGGAATTGTGGAGATGTAGAGTGCGCTGCAAAGGGTGGAAGAGCGGGTGTTATTTCTTGGTGTTCCCATGTGTGGGCTGTCTGAAGCATGAAACAATGTCTGGTTTGAGGTTCTGTACTATAGCAAAGTAGGAATTTAGACTCAGTAAGAGGCTAAAAAGGGATGGGGGTGAGAACAACGATCATATTTCCTTTCCTGAAGCAAATAAACGAAACAATCTAATATAGTGTCGAGAGTTATGTGGTGCCTGCGTGCCACACCCTGGCATGCACAAGCTTTAAACTGTCAGACTGAAACCTGCACAATTTATTTTTATTAAATATCCACTTTTTATGCAGTACTTAGTACACGATTTTGCCATGTTTCGAAGTACTCCTAATATTGAACAATAAGGCAAATGAAGCACAGTCCGATGAAGTCAATGGCCCAGGATCACATATTGTAACCAATCAGAAAAGACTGGTCTAGAACACTTGTCTACAGTTTTCAACTGCCACATTTCAGACCTGCAGCCCAATCACTGCTCTTGAATGAGGCATAACTGACAAAGTCACACCTGTTTGTTTACTCACTGACTTTGCCTCAAGTCAGCACCAACATAATTACTGCTATATCTTTATTTTCAATACCAAGGGCCCGATTCATGGAATTATTTACACAGGAAATAGGGAACTTGTCTGACAAACTGCGTGCGGAATCCTGTTAGTCGATTCATGTAATCGAATGGGAGGGACTTTTCCAGGACTTGTGTGGAGTTTGTGCAGGCTCACCACATCTCTGCGAGCCGTTGAATGCCTTACACGAGACACCACACAGAACGTGGCTTGTGCAGAGTGCTGGGAAGGAGGAGGAACACAGAAAATGGGGAAGAACATGCGAAAAAGTAGGCGTTCCAAGGGACAGCATGCAGGCAGTCCCTCGCACGCCCACAATTGCACCAAACGACACGTATTCATGCAACAACCCATGCAGCCTCTCAGCATAGAAATGGCCACATAAATCCCTCGATCTCTACGCCACCCGAAGGCAGGTGGAAAGACACTTGTGCATAGGAATCGCAGCACAGAGGTGGGTTTGCATCTCGGATTTAGGGGTGCGTGTATGCAACTGGGGTTCTGATTTAACTTAGTGGTGCGTGTATGTAGTGTAGCGGGGTGCAGGTAGGGTTTACGGGGGTTCGCATAGAGATTTTCTGAATTTAAATCGAGTTTCGAATTTTCATAGGCATGTTGTTGGGGTGCCGGCAACAGTTACAGGGGACCCTGTGCAGGATCCCCGTAATGCAGGCCTGCTTGCAGGGATCCCTGCACACTGTTTGAAGGGTGTGTGTATTCGCGCCCCGGGGGACCATGCAAAGGTATCTGTTCTGACTGTTAATGCTTTGCCTGGGTTTGTGTCAGGGCATTCCCGGCACGACTTGCGAATACGGTTGCTTTGAGCAGTAAATTCCATGAATACACAGGGCGTGTATTTTTTCTTCTGCACACAGGCTCGTGCAGTGTCGTTCTCGGCATGCAGCGATTGTGGGAGACATGCAGACTTTTCCATGAATCAGGCAAAAAGGGTTTATTTAGTCTGTCAGAGGATCTAATCATCAATTATTCAGAATAAAATTTAAAACAAGGAAAAAAAAACATAGCCAAGAGTATTGATTTAATGTAGGTAAGGGATCAGCATTTTCCAGGTGCAGCCCTAATGGTACTTACTACCTGACCATGAGATGGCAACAACTGGCAAATGATGTCAGTACCTGGGCATATTATAGCAGTGAATGGCACATGCATATGCAAGAGCCAAAATGACAAACACACTGCTTACAAATCAAGCCGCTCATGGCACTCTTGTTTAAGACATTTTATATTACATGAGGCGCTGGTTTATAGTCAGAAGGATGTGTGTTGGGATGGCAAGGGCAGGTAGTGTGTGGCAATGGCCATAGGAACTAGAATGCACATGAATGTTCAATGGGTGGGTAAAAAACCAAACAACACCCACAGGCTCTGCGTCCCTCCTCGCATCCTATCTCTCCATTATCTTTACTTCCCATCAGAATAGTTTCGCTTTTAGACACTGCACACAGCGCCACTTAAGTTTAAAAACTAAAAAGAGCATACTGTAGAATCAACACGGCTTTAAAATAAAATAACATATGCAATAACCGGTCACTCCAGCACAATAACTAGCTATGTATGCAGATACTGCCAAAAGCTTCGCTCCTGTTGCTGCTTCTTAGATCTGAAGTGGATATCCCTTATTCCATGTAACTTTGAATTCCAGCTATAAAACATGGACAAATCCTCGGAATTAAGGAAAACTACAAGCAACCAGGGTTAAGTAGGGCACCGTGTTATCCAGATCTTTCACCACCTTCATGGAGTCGAGAAATTAACAACACCTTTATCCACCCACCTTCCTTTCCTTATCTTGACCACTGCGCCTTCGTTCAAAACACATTCCTGCGCACAGTTCTTTTCATCCTAGCTTTCCTTAGCCTTTTTTTGCGCATTCAACATCCTCTCCTGTAAAACCCCTGCTTGTACCTCTCCACGCACATTCACACATTTTTTCATCCAACCAGGATGCAACCTATAATTGGGCACCCTTTTCCGCAAAGCCTCAAACGGGGACACACCCGTCACCACATTCTCCCCCCGGAACCAACCGAATGTGCTGCATGGCCCAGTTCTAGAACAGAACATCACGGCAGTCACACACCTCCTCTCCTTCACGGTGACACTGCAACCTCGTACCTGTTGTAACCAACGCCATTACATTTCATGATGGCCACCCTCTCCTTACTCCACCTCTCACCATTACTCAACAAAACCGTGTTCCACAGAACTTTCACCACCTTCATGGGAGTCGAGAATCTAACAACCCCTTTATCCACACAAGTCTCATAGAATGTATATGTGTGTATGTAGCCAGTTAGCTTATGCACCTGATCTACATTATACGTTTAGTGCAATGTTGAGCCATCTATGGACAGTCGTGATGTTCTGTTCTAGCACTGGGCCATGTAGCACATTTGGTCCATAAATAACTCAACATGGCATTAACAGTGTAATGTAGATTATGTACATTACCTTACAAACTATATACAGACGTACACATTTTATTAGACTTGTGTTTTACCCACATGACACTTGCTTGCAAACATGTTGCAGGCCAGTCGTAAAGGGACATCTGCATGTGGGCATCATAAATGCCCTCCTTCAGGCGTCCCTTTTTTGCCATTTGCACAATTCTGAGAGTGGGTAGAAGCATTTTCTTGTATTGAAAGGCACATCTGATATTCACAAACAGGAGGCAATATTAAATCCCAGAAAAACCCATACATTTTTATGGGCCCATTTTTAACAAGCAGCTGGCATTGCGCAACACTTTTTCCTAGCACTCGACATTACTCTATCAGCCTGGTTCCCCCTCTGCCTACCCTCAGGACAACCCTACAGCATTATTCTTTCACCCCTCCATCCTTAATTTAGCACTTCCTCCACTATTCCATTCCTATGTTATTCGGTCCTGTCCTCGTACCGGGTGTATGCTTCCACCTTCCCCTGCAACATCTGGCCTTCAAGTCACATTCCCTCACCCCATTGTCAAGGTGCTATGTCCGCTGTTCCAATATTACATTTCGCAAGGTTTTTGTGTAAAAAATACATTGCTTTCTTGTGAATTCGACAAATAAATAAACCAATAACGGTCTGTCTTTGTTCTCAGAGCATTATTTTCCACTTAGGAGAGTAATTGTAATTGGTTGTTTATAACGCTCTTAATAACCTGAGGTTTCTAAGCGCGGACCCGGAATCGAACTTCCATTGCTCCGTGTCCTCCTGCATCCAGGACGAGTGCGTTGCCCCTGAGCTATCCTGCCGAGCCATTGTGAACTTCTGCTAAGCCGTCAGAAAATGTGCAGGTCACCTGTGTGAATTTGGTGCCATCAGCATGCCCAAATATAGGACAACTCAAAAACTCCAAAAGATGCATCCTCTGCTCTTTTCTGAGTTGCAGGGTCTTTGATAATCAGGTGCAGTGGGCCTAGGTTCCGCGGATGTAAGATAGAATCCATCTTCTTGCATCATCTATGAGAGGGTGACAAAACATAATCGCCAGTGGTGAGAAATCATCCGAATGTATGGACCTTACATTTGCCTTTTGCCTTTTTTTGGTACAATGCGATCCTGCGCATCAAACCACTATGGAAAAACCTGAAATACCCATATGCATTTCATGCGCCATCCTGTTTAATTCCTCAGTTCACAAAAAAATGTATAGGTATTGACCCTTGAAAAGGCCTCAGGACTCATTACAAGTTTGGCAGGAAATCAGTGGTACACCTGCTGTTTTAATGACAAATGGTGTCCTGTTGCTGCCACGGATTCCCGTGTCATTACCATGAGATTATGAGAGGTGGTTTGGTGGTGTGAATACCCATTTCTGGAGTGCATAGAACTCCATGGGGATTATTGTCAGATTTACTGCGAGTGGTAATTCCATGCGGTAAATCCACTGATATGTGGCCTTAAAATGGAGGGTTTCCCTGAGTATCAGGCTGCAGGTAAATCCTCTAATTCAAGGCCATGCTCAGAATTCAGTGGTGCAGTAAAGGCGGCAGTGATTCTGTTGCTGCCAAAAAAGTGACGTAAACGGAATTACTGTGACTTTTTTACTCTGTTCCTGACATCTGAGGTTTTCTGGTTAGAGATTATCCTAAAATTCCAGAAATGTCTCCTAAGGGGGAGGTTGTGGTTGCATGTCAATGCTTTCCAAAAACGATGCAGACGATCCACGTCCCATGTCAACTGGTATCTATTGGGGTCTCAAGTGCATTTTCAAACTCCTCAAGTGTTTATAGAGCAGTGGGTCGTTGAAAGACCACCCCAAAGCGATGTATTGAGCCTCTTTCTTTGAGGACGTGACAGCTATTAACACCCTCCTTTGCAATTTGGATTGGCTGTAAGTGTGGTTATGAATCTAACGTAAGTTGGCTATATTGACCAACAGACCTGAGCAAAATGAATGACCAAGCCACCTGAAAGCCCAATTCCTTTTTCTTGTGTCTTAGATATTCAAGGGAAGACCTGTTTACCGCGCCAACAATGTTTGCCCTTTCCCTTGGTAGGACAGTCCTTTGTGACTGCAGCCAATAAGGAGCCCCTAGCTGGAGGCATGATGCTGCTCCAGGAGGCGAGGAATTTAGGACACTTTGCAAGTCATAGGAAACCCCTTCTCATTCAGGCGTCTGCAAAAACATAGCTTTGAGGGAAGGCATTTATGAAGATTCATGGAGTTCATTTCGAGTTTTTAGGAGTTTTTAGGAGTTCACGCCCCCCTGGACTGCCTCAGCCTGGGGTTCTGCTGAGTCTAAACAGAGCATCAGTCAGCACATGCCCCTGCCTCCTCACTGCCCTCTCTAAGCCACTGCCCAAAATAGAGGTGGGTTCAGGGAGCTAGCGTGTTGTGGTAACAATGTGTAGTATCTAGAGCACTGGTCTGCACTGGGTGCACACTGTGTAGACAGTAGATTGTAGTGATGTCATTTAGAACATGATGGGACATCAAGGTTCCAATTTTTACAGTTGGGACCTTCAGGATGGGAGAGCTTACTGTGAAGATGTGTCATACCTAGCTCCTGTCTCATTTAACCAAGCTTACCCTGTAACCTACAATAAAACTTCCTACTTTTATATATATATGCCTCCAGTCTCCTACCTGCTTCCTGATGCTTCTCCATTGCCTTAGAATGCTACAAGTGAGCACTCAGAAAAAACTACAGGATCAACTTTATCAACTTTATCTACCATAAAACAACCAAACCACATTCACAACTCTCCAAGAGTATACCACATTCACGTATCTAACATACACTTATATCCATCAAATCGTATCACCTTCCACTTCATCTGCCACATGAAGACTCGGGCCTGCCACACCCGCAGCACATCCACACTCACACACCCATCAAGAAACACTAACTAACATTCAGATAAACCATCAACTATACATCAACACATCCGACCACATCACAACCATAACCATCACACCACCATACTCTCCATAGAAACACCTGTCGTTTGCATCCTCCATTTGTACCGTCAACACACACTCCCACTGTCTCAAAGAAAACACATACAAGTGGGAAAAATAGAAAAGGTACTAACAAGACAAAGATCACATGTAAACGATGCAACTGGGAAAGAAAACAGTGCGTGAAAAGGAACACAGCGACAGACAACTGATCAGGAGGTCCATCCAAATGCAACAGGTCTCAAACAAACAATAGAATGCATTCAAACTTGCAAAAAAATAATCACCAACATGTACCGAAAATATATCAATAATACACCACATCCTGTGTTCATAGCATGCTCACATATACGCCCAACTCCTGTTGAATAACATCCTTTGCATACGGTCAAAAGATATGGGCAATTAATCATAATTTATAACACATTAGCATAGGGCTCACCAAAACCTTCATGGCACTAACGCACTTCATACCAAACATGCAGTGTCACTACTCATAATAAATATTGCAGTCATACTTCACATCTGCTCACACACAGACTCATATACCTCATGACAACTGAACGATGCAGTGTCAGTACAATTTACTTATGACCATGACAACTGAACGATGCAGTGTCAGTACAATTGAACTTATGCCCATGACAACTGAACGATGCAGTGTCAGTACAATTGAACTTTTGCCCATGACAACTGAACAATGCAGTGTCAGTACAATTTACTTATGACCATGCCCATGCCCTTCATAATATCACAAATCTATCCGGGCCTTCAACATAAAGCGAAAATTCATCCATAGAACCTCACTAAATCGGACTCATGAAATGCTTCATGGCAGTGAAGCACAGAACATGCGGTGTCACTACTCCTAATAACTTACATATACCATTCATATTTCACATCTGCCACACACAGAACCATATACAACATGACCCCTGAGCGATGCAGAGTCACTACCGTTCATATCCACCTAACACAGACTCCTGTACCACCTGACAACTGAACGATGCAGTGACAGTAACATTGAACCTATAACACATATTCCAATAATATTGCACATCTGCCAACATGCAGACTCATGCACAACATGACCACTGAACGATGCAGCGTCACTGTTAAACCTATGACCATCCATCAATTAATATAATATAGTAATATCATCAATATTGCCACTACTCATAACATCTTGGTAAAGTTCAATTTCCTACGGACATCACAAATATCTACCAGGCATCCAAATATTTAAATCGGCATCCAATATTCATATGGGTTTCACAAACCAATATCCATCCGGGCATCACAAATTATGGGGATATGGGTATCCTATATTCAACTGGGAATCACAAACTGAAATCCATCCGGGCAACACAAAATCAACCGCCATTTAATATTCATTTGAGCATCCAAAAATTCATCTGGACATCACAATCTAATATCCATCCGGTGAACACAAACCAAACCGGGTATCCAATATTCGTCTGGATGTCAAAAATTACATTCAGTCATAACCAATCCCATATGGAAACAACAACCACGCACTCATCAATATAAACACTTTAACATCATCACAGTTAAAACTTACAGTGTTAAAATAATTCCATATGCCTAAAATACACTGTATCATCTCATTTCACACATCAGTAAATCTGATATGTAGAACATTCATTTCATTCCACAAATATCCCAATCTTGCTTGCTTCATTCAATAACTCATTAACAGCACCCATTCAGCTTAGAACAAAAGAAAATCCTATAATGGTACATAATAAACATACATTCACCTAACCATACGTCTATAAATCCATAGCGTGTATCATTTCCTATTACACGCGGCATTCAATAACTAGTAACCCATCAAAATAATCGTACACGCACATATGCACCGTTAGCCACCCATCCTGCAACCTTCTTGACCACGCCTCTGGGATCCCTCCTACAGGATGTGCATGTGTAGCCAGCATGGCAGAATGACCGGGCGTTCCAAACGTCGAGAGAGGCGGCAAGAGTGGGACTTCCTCTGTCAGACCAAGTTGGTGGCCTGCCCATTTTAGCCTAGCCAGATGGTAAGGAGGCAGAGAAGATGACTGGTGAAGACCTTACTTCTACCAGATCTCTAAATGGAGGCCCTCGAGACTTAGGACCACATTCACAAAGCATTGTTCAATAGAATTGTGCCATTATAAAATGCTTCTGTGAATCAGGCCCATAGATTATTGAGCGTATCACACACAAAACCCTTGTGTTGCTATTATGCTTTGCTTGGCTGATAGCCTTATCATTCCCACTTATTTATTCTTTGCTCACTCGTCTGTGTTATAAAGACTGCAGTGTCCTGGTGACCCCTTCAATGCTCAACTTGCGTTGATGATGGAAGGATGTAGGATGTCACGTTTGATTGGGTGTGTTCCATGATAGCAGTTTCTGGGTCAGTTTCAGAAGCTCACTCCATTATTGGGATGATGTCTTGAAAATTGGAAGCATCAGCAAAGACGCTACTCCTCAATTTACTATTTGGATACCAGATGGAAGAATTATTTAAAAAGTCAGCTGAAGAGTGAAAAATCACCAATAAACCATAATTCAGATCACCCATCAGCCATGGCTTCAATGTCAGGGGTCCAGAATAGTTGCCCCTTTCAAGGGAGCGTTCTTAATTGGGGTCCCGCTACGTCAACAAAAGACAGCCACAGTCTAGGCCACAGTGCCATACATGTAGCCGTCAAAACAGGACTATTGAAGTCACAGCTAGTCGAATCTATTAGTGGGAAGCCACCTACAATATTTTTTAAACCAATGGGAATTCTCCATTCGAGACCAATGGGCCCTAGAATTGCTGACAGGTGGCCATGAAATCGAATTTGTGAAAATCCTTTTAATCCCTGGATCATGAGAATGCAGACTCCTCAGTCACTGCAAATGTTGGAGGTGCTGCGCTAGCATTTCCGACGCTAATATGAAAGGAGCAATTGTATCTGCGCTTCCATGAGAATAAAGCCAGGATTTGTACTCAATCCTGTTCCTTATACAGGTCAGTGATGGACCTAAAGGCCCTGAACAAATGTGTCACCTATATTCAATTTAAAATGGTGACACAAATGTATGCATCTGACATCCTTGGACCTATAAGAGGCTGACATACAGGTACCGATACTCCCCCAAAATACTTGGGTTTTATCTGGAACAATTATTTTCATTTCACGGTGCTCCCACTCTGATTAGGCTCAGTGCAGAGAATGTCTGTGAGGTATTAGACCCATGATTAATTTCTTCTTCTTCTTTTTTTAAGGAGAACCTCACTTTCTCGAAGGTCTTCATCAAGATGGCTTCCTGCTTGACTGGGAGAAAATTCATTGGAAACAATTCTATCAGCTTCAGTTCACCTCTACTCCTTTGGTTGATAAAGGGAAACAGTGTTTCTCCTGTAGGATCAAAGCAACAGGCTTCATGATCTTGTCAAAGCAATGTGTTCCAGGGTAACAGTGTCTGCAAGGGAATTTCTTCAGCTACAGGAAGAAATTACAACAACCACTCTTTCCTTAGATACACATGACTTTGTACTCTTTCGTACAGTAACAGCTGGACCATTGGGCTCCCAACTTTCACCAGTTTGAGACTATAATGCAATTCTCTCCACAATTACGCACCCGCCGTTTAACTAGGTGGTTTTGAGGGAGCAATCTAAGGAAAGGGATCCAGTTGAAGCCACCCTAGACCCACTTGAACTTATGGTTATTTAGTAACATGCATGCAATGGATGGGGTTGCAGAATAACTCTGAATCCAAATAATCGAACCAACTCAGGAAATGGCAAAGGTTACTGTTTTATTACCAATTATCTAAAGCAGGGAGGTTAAAACTGACATCAACGGACAGCTCTCGACAATTTTCTCATTAAACATTGACTTTATACTAAAACTACATCAGAGGTGACGTCATACTGCGTGGTAAATAAGAAAAACCTACAAGCGATTATAATTGGTTCAAAGGGAACATCTAAGTATACTTTCTATAAGGACTAGGAATGTGATTGGCTGCCCTACTTTCAGGTGGACAACTCATGCCTACCTCTAAAACATCTCCAACACTATTAAATACACAGTTTAGCATTGGTCTTCAAACTATAAGGCCCTTATACGACCCTCTACAATTGGTTGTCAATCTTGTGCCATATCTGGAACATTCGGTTCACTTAGCAGCGCGGAAGCTCAGACCCAGGTGCCAGGAGGTGGACTTGACTTTACCTCCCCACCCAATTAGCCCAACATCTCTAATCGCCCATGCCTTCTGCCATGAAGACTGTCTTTGAAATTGACCTTGCAAAGTATCCTTGTCTGTGGGACTATACGGGAGTTCTGGCTCTCACTATCGTTGTGCTAGGACTCCAAGTTCAACTCTATTTCCATCCTTGTCTCAAGTGACAGGAGACCGCGATTTAGTCCATTTTGTAGCATTTGAATGTCTTAAATGAATAAAACTTGGCACTCTTGGTGCTCTTTCTTTGCCCCTTAATAAGGGATGATTCAGCCTATGCACGTTCACTGCTTCCAAGAATACATAACCGACCTTAGCTGCTTCAGTTTTGACACCAGGCCAGACAGCCTCGCCAGGCGCTTCTACGATCTTAGCTTATTCCTGCTGCGACACAATTCTCAGCCTTTCCTCTCCATGGGTCCAGACTTATTAAATTCATGACACCGATGTCCAGCACCTGTACAATGGAGGCTTTGCCTGCAATGCATTCACTACATATAGCCAGCTTCTATGAGGACTTGGTCTTTCAGCACCTGTACAGTAATTGAACAGTTGATTTTCTGTAGCACTTCCGACATGTCCAGTCTTTTTTCTGCATAGGAAAGTTAACTTGATTTTTTATCTTCATCATTAGTTTCTGTAAGATCCATGCATTCTTTTCAGCCAGCATTCTCAGGATGTTACGCTTGTCTCTTGTAACGTCACTAGCTTCTCTCTTTTGCTCTGTTTCATATTCCTACAGTGAGTTCCTCCCTCTGATTGTCGTCTGTTCGGGATACATTCAATAGGGTTTTCTCAAATAATACCTTTTCTTGAATATTCACTGCAGTATTGGCACAGACGCATTCTCAGGCCTCCAACATATAGGAGGTAGGGGGCGGGATTTCCTGTAGAGGCATGCAGCTGCTCTTCCACACATTGTATTGATAACATGGGCAAGTCAGATTTGCTTGGGAACCATTTTAAAGATCAACTCAGCCGAGGGGAAATAGCCCTAGTTGGAAACTTCCAGATCCTTCAATTTGGGAAAACTGGAGCTCATTAACCGAGCACTACTGAGCTCAGCACAAGTAACACAGAAAAACATTATGCAGATGGACAACCAAGTTGCTAGATGGTACAAGGAGGATCAAGGGAGAATATGGTAGGTCTCCCAACATGATTTCTCACAAAATAGTTACTTGGAATGAGACAAATCTCAAATCCGTCACCACAACCGATCTCCCACTGAGGGAGAATAGGCCTGAAGATCTGCCGAGTTCCAATCAGAGAGGAATTTTGAATCCATGGATCAATTTAATCACCAATGAAATTAATGCTTTGCTCCATTGTTTTCAAAATACGAAATGCCACACCATTTCAATGGCATCCAGGAGATGTTGCCTGCCTCCCTCCAAAACATGTCAACCCCATACTCTTACAGAAAATGTAACAATGCTGGGGTTATTCTGGCAGAACCACATCTGCCTAAAAACACAATTTTCCAACTCCTATCACAATTGACAGTAGGTTCCCCATGACGGATACCATTGGACCCTTCTCTTTTAAATGCCCCAGAACTACCACTGGTACAATTGTGCAAGCTCAGCCAGGTGATTTAGACATGCAGAGGTTGGCACTCCTAGATAGAGCTTGATTATTCATGTCAACCCAGGAAATTCCAGCAACATGGGTAGTCTATAAGTAGTACCCATGATAAGATCTATAGTAGTTTATAAGTAGTGCGTCACCCGAGGAAGACCTTCAAAGATAGCAAGCTGCTCCATATTGCCACACTAAACACTTGCGCCACTGTCAAACACTCGTCTGACATCTGCAACCTCCTCGAACTCATTGATCTCGACATGCTCTTCATCACGGAGACATGGTTCAAGGATAGCTCTGTCACGATCTTGGACACACTTCTCCCTGGAGGCTACAAAATCCTCTCTGCACACAGGCCAAAGAAGACAGGTGGGGAGTGGTGCTGATCATGCCAGAATGGATACCTCTGTCCATCATCCCTACTCAAATCTACTCCTCCTTCGAGTTCCTAGTTTGTAGACTCTCTTTAACTCCTAAATCTTCTCTCCTCATTGCCAACTTCTATCGACCATCAGGACAGTCCACTCTTTTCCTCTCGGAATGGCCTAACCTGGCCTTCTCTCTACTTTCGTGCTCCTCTCAACTCCTCTTGATGGGTGATCTCAACATCCATCAGGACTCTCCTGACTCCTCTGGACCTTTCCACAACCTATGTGACTCTCTCTCTCTCTCTCTCTCTCTCTCTCTCTATCTTACCCTTTGGCTCCACACGCACAGCGGGCCACACCTTGGATGCTCTCATCTCTCCTGACATCCCTCTCTCTATCCCTCTCACAACCTCTCTCTCTTGGACTGACCACTCTCTTCTCTCAACATACCTGAAGCTCTCCTCTCCTCTTGCAGCAGCACACTTGGCATGACCACTCAGTTTCAAAGTCACCAGACGCATGCAAATAGTGACAATGGCTACCTTTGCCTCCTCCTACTCTCCTACGCCCATTCCTGCAGATAACTCCCACCCTGACAAAGCCCTCACTAACTTCAATATATCTATCTCCAACACTCTTGAAATTCTTGCCCCTGTCATGAGGGTCCGACTAAAGCCTTCCAAAAAGTGCAACTCTTAGTACAACTCCGATCTGGCTGCCCTTAAATGGAAATGTAGGGCAGCTGAGTGGAAATGAAATTCATCGGGCGAACCATCTGACAAACTGGCATGCTGCCTCCTTCAAAGGCAATGTCGATTCTGCATTTGCTCCTAAAAAAAGAGTCTTTATTCAAGCCTACATCTCCGTGGCATCAAGCAACGCGGGCAAACTTTTCAAAGTCTGTAAGGAACTGGCCAATCCTGCAGCAGCCTCTTCTTCTGTCACGCCCACCCAGGACCTTTGCTCAGCCCAGGCTGCACAATACACCACAAAAACCCAAGACATCCTTTCCTCCCTCCCTACCTCACCACAGCATACACCAACACCAGAGCCTTGCTTGGCCTCCTCCCCCGCTCCCCTCTGCACTTCCCTTCTCCCCTTTCTTCTCTCTCACCTGTCTAACCTGATGAGGTCACCAGACAAGCCTGGTCTATGAAGGCCTCATCCAAACAGGTGGACCGTTGCCCCTCCATTAAGGACAACATTGACTCCCTCGCCCAGCCTTGGCTGATCTCTGAAATCTCTCCTTTTCCACTGGAGTTTTCCCAACTGCTCTGAAGCATTCCCTTGTGCACGCTATGTTCAAGAAACCCTCTGCTGACCCTTCCATTCTGGCAAACTACCACCCTATCTCTATCACTTCTTTCCTGGGCAAACTCTTGGAGAAGTTGGCTATGTCTCAGCTAACCCTCCACACTGAATCTATTAGGTGCTTCCATGACCATCAGTCTGAGTTTAGAGCATCCAGAGGCACAGAAACTGCTCTTCTGAACACCTGTGAAGACCTGCTCTCAAGCCTTGACACTAACATTCCCTCTGTCCTCATTCTCCTTGACCTCTCCTCTGCCTTTGATATGGTTAACCACAACATCCTGATGGCACGTCTTCGTGGCACCCTGGGAATCGCAGGTCAGGTTCTGGTGTGGTTAACCCTTTCTCTCTGACCGCCCATCCCAGGTGGAACTCGCAGCCTTTCTCTTGACTATCACTCTTTCAACTTGGGCATCCCCCAGGGATCTAAACTATCGCCCTGGTTCTTCAACCTCTACATGGCTGCCTTTGCACATGTGATTGCCACTTCCACCTCTAACTTCCAGTGCTACGGGCACACAGAACTATCTTTCAGGCTACCCTCAGCCGTCTCCTCCTCCTCGCTCACACCTGATTGTCTGTCCGCTATCCGGTCAGGGTGTGCTGCAAATGACCTCTGCCTCAACGCCAGTAAGACTGAGATAGTTAGCATAGGGACCCTTGCTCCCGCCTTCCCACTTTCACTCTGTCCGGCCTCCATTGGCCCTGCACCCACTTGTGAGGCAAAAAACTTTGGGGTCATCTGCAATTCCACTCTCTCATTCGCTTCTCACATTTCAGACATCCTGAAAAAGTCTAACTATCAGCTACACCTCTTCTGAGGTACTCTACCTTTTCTCACTTTCCCCCAGCATCACTGTCTCCAGAGCCATGTTTCTCTCTAGGCTGGACTACTGCAACAGGCTCTTCCTCAACCTTCCTGCTTCTGCCCTGCGTTCTCTGCAAGTCATCCAGAACAGAACCACAAGACTTATCCTTGACCTCAAGCCCAGGCACCGCATCTCTCCAGCTCTGAAATCTATTCACTGGCTCCCTTTGGCTGCAAGGATCAAGTTCAAGATCCTGTGCACTTGTGTATAGGCACGTTATAAATGCCATATCATATCATATCATATCATATCACAAGACCTTCTGGGGCATGGGACCTACCTATCTGCAATGTTCCTTACCTAAATACTGTCCCTCCCAAGCCCTCCGCTCATCTACCTCCAACCTTCTGCGAGTGAGCCGGTTCTGCAAGCAGAGATTTGGAGGGAGATCCTTATCCTCACTAGAGGCATCCCCCTGGAATAGCCTCCCTGCTGCCCTCCGTCTTGAGCCTGATCTCCTAAGTTCCGGAAACTCATCAAGACCTTCCTCTTCTCCTCTTCCTTCTCTCTACCTTTACCCTACTAACCTAGCTCTATGCTCTTTCTCTCTCTCCCTCGGTTTTCTCACAGCTTGCTGACTGGCTGCCTGGTGTACCTCAGAGCCCCACACGTCCCTAGCACCCCCGCCTGTCCTCTCCCGCACCTGCTTCAGGGCCCTGCACTCGCCTCACGCTCACTGCACTTGAGAAATGTCCCAAGTAAGTAGCACTCTCTGCACTTACCCCAGTCTCCACCAACTGGGTGCACTTGTCTTCCCCCTCCCTGTAACAGTCTGTGCACTTGCACAGTACGAATGCACCTTGCCTGAAGACCATTTGTCTGTTCTCCCCTCTCTTCACCCCTTAATTGCACTTGGTAAAACTGCTAAATCATCATCAGGCCTATTTGTTGTGTCTCAACTGTTAATTGTATTTTATGCACTTATTCTCCCTGTGCAGACTATTATCATCTCAGAATTTAAAGGGCTCTGAACGACTGTTGTTTTTTCCCCTTGTTCGCACCCTCTTTGAGTGCTTTGAAACACTTGCCTTGTTTATAGGCGCTTTAGAAATAGACATTACCGTACCATTACCATAAGGGGCTCTGGAAGCGGATTAGCATACTTGATCGAAAAACATTTCACTTTTACGATTTGAGCGATTTTTAAAAAATCGTTTTTTCAGTCAAATTAAATAAAATAAATATATGGGGAGGGGTAAGGGAATAGGTTAAGGTGGGGGAAGTGGAGGGTGGGGTTTGCAGGGATTTCCCCCCACATTCTCAACCCAAGAAACGACCAAAATAAAATAGGTCAAATTGGAAGGACAACAGCAAGCCCCATTTCAACTCCTTACTGTGGCAACTCTAGCTAATTTAACTGCCTGGTCACTATCACATCAGTGCATTACTATGGAGAAATTGGTGCTGTTACCTCATGCACCATACTCGTGTTTTCTTACAGATGAAGATGTTCTTCGCCGAGGACCCTTGTTTCATCCAAAGGTATCCTTCAGATAGCAAGAGGAAGAAGATATTGTATTTCCCGTCTGATGCGGATGATCCCAACCACACGGCGGGACAACGCCAATGTGATCTCAAGAGTGGTATTTCCCTTCATGTATAATGCATGCCTGATTTTAAGATCACAAACTCAATGTTTACTGGGTGGCACATGCAAACAGAGCGGAAGACCATTGGTAGGTACTGAGTTAAACAATCCACAGCATATGAGTCCTTGGGGGTACCTCTACCGTCCCAGACTCAGGGTCATTCGACACGTAACATGGAGGCCTACTGGGCGGAGTTCAAGGGTACCTCCCTTCATGGCATTTGTCGTACAGCAACATGGGCTCTGCTGTGTCCATGTATCAGACACAACAAGTTCCTTTGAACGTAGCACAATGGTCACATTTTGGGGCAGAATTTCTGTCCGCTGTACTATCGTCATCTACTGTATTTAATTAAACATTCAGTATTCAAGCACGCATGTGTCTATTCTTTAATGTTATGAGGGATCGGCTTGGTACGTCCTCAATTCGTTAGGACTACACTTGAGGCGGTAATGCGCCAATAGCATACTGGTGCTCTTCATCACCTCAAGATCTAGACTTCCTCCCTACACTCCCTTATGCGTCCGACTTGGATGCTACCCATGAAGGTAATGACTGCTTCCTCTTTTACAGGAAGTATTAAAAAGAGAGTCTAAACAAGTATAAAGCAAAACTGTCCCTCTTCTGTGTTGGTAGTGAGGGAAACATACAAAAACTGCTACTCTAAAATCCTGACAGTGCTTTTACTGCACTGACAGCACTTTAGACTATGCCGACTCCCATTACTGCGCCCAAGTGGAGAGCGGGCTGCGGGGGTGTCTCCCGCTTTCCTTGGTCACAGTAATGGGAATCAGGGGTTGTGGGGGTCAGGAAAAAGGATTTGTTTCTTAAAAAAGGACCCTGCGCGTCAGCAAACGCCCCATGTAAGTGGGAGGAACTGACGCCGCACGGGTACAAGGGAGTCCACAGCACACACAGAAGTGTGCCGCGGTAAAAGCAAGTGAGGTGGGTGGTGGGGGTTGCGGTATTGTGGGGGAAAAGTGATCTATCTGATCACTGCACCGCGCCATAATTGGCGTCAACATTTTCGTCTGCGCAGTTACGGGCACCACAGTGATGACATAGATTCGGTTGTGAGGTGGAAGCAAGTGCCTGTGTCAGGAGCGGGCCTTACTTATTTCGTTAGAACTGTGAGGAGGAAAGACTAGGACTTAGTGTAATGAAGACTAGCAAAAATAATCGCAGCCACACGAGGTGAATGGAAAACATTTTCCCTCGCAATGCAAAATTGCGATCTTCTATTTACGGAAACCTGCCACTGAAGAACAGTGATAAAATAAGAGCATGATACTGATACTGACTATTCTATTGGCTGATTCTTACTGATGCGTGTTATTAAATATTCAAGGTAGAACTACTGCTGGAATTACTCTTGGTTGTCTAAAGGGAGAAGTGAGGTACAGCCAGTCCTGCCCTATGTCAGCAGCAGGCTGTCCTGTAGTTTCCAGACAGCGATTTCTCAAGAAATATAGGCAAGACAAAAGATGACACTGGGCAGACGTTGTGCGTGATTAAGTCTCAACCAACAGAGCATATCCTGGGGAGACATGGCCATAACTTGTGCTGCAGCTGCGGAGAAGCTAGGGGCCCCTGGCTAGTATCCAGGCAGACGTTTCTCTGAGCTCTGGCAGGTTTCCTGGATGTTTCATACAAAGCACGTCTTTTCGCCTCGACACAGTTGTAGTGGAAGTTTCAGGTGCAGGCAGCACTGATGCCCGCCCACCTCTCCCTTTTTATGATGCAGTCACCCATTGGTTTGGCTATATTTCCTCCAGGAAAACTGTGGCTGCTGCCCTTCTCCTTGCCTCCATGATAGATGTCAGTACCAAGAAGCTATCGAACTTTGCAAAGGCCACTTAAAAATAGCACAACTTCCCCACATTATATTCTCTCACCTCTTGTGTTTGTTATTTTCCAGGTGAAGAGCCCACAAGCAAAGCACAGGTGTCTGACACGAGGCCGCCCTACACTTCCCAAGTTCCAATCCTGCATACAGGCTGACTTAGTCTTTCATCCTGCCAAGCTTCATACATCATGTTCCACAGGAAAGTGGGGTTCTAGACAGAGACGTTTTTATTGGAGGGCAAAAGGGGCACTTGCCCAGGACTCTGCCTTTGAGGGGGGCCTCACAAGGCTGTCTGATCTAAAGAAGTCTGTTTCCATTGTTCACCAAACATAAATAGCACACGACAGGATATTTTATGGCATGCTGCCAAGGTTAACCTATTGCCTGTCTTTTGTTTACAAGTACATTCTGCTCTAATTCATTCTGTATTGCTTTCTGTGTTCACTGTGGTATGCATAGTTTGTGCATCCACTACATCACAATTCTTGTAACTTTCTCACCTGTCTGCGGGGGGAATCATAGCAATAGCCAAAGTTGAAATACATATTGATAAATGAGTGGGTTCAGAAGATAGCTCAGGGTGTTAAGCACATATTGCAGATATCTTATTGTATAAGCACTCACACAGCCAAGGCCATCGAGGCGCTGTTACAGAATTAGAGGTTTCTAAGCGCAGACCCGGGGATTGAACCTATGTTGCTCCATGCCCTCTTGCTTCCAAGGCGAGCACATTGCCACTGAGCTATCCTCCGAGGATCTCTGTTCATTTGGAAGGTTACAAAGCCAAATTGCAGCAAGGCTGACTCAGTCTTTTCTCTGTCTGAAGTTGACACACCTGCATGTAGCACCCCAGGTGCCCTTATCAGCAATGTGCCTGCACCAGATAGTGGTTGCTACAAAAGCAAACATAGCATCAGTATAGCAAAGGGCTAGAAATCTGTTTCTTGCGAGGGATGGTTGTCAAGTAAAACCTAGGCAGCCAATGATGAGCCTACGGTGTGAGTCTGGAGAGGTGATTAGGTATCCAGATTCAAGGCTGTGGAACAACAGCATTCATTGTCATAGTCTGGCTTTGTCAACAGACGATACAGTGATCCTGGACAAATCATTTTATATCAGTGTCCGTGCTGTTTTTCTGTGAAAGGTTTTGGCTTCTCACATGCCAGCGGCATTGTTTAGCACATTACCTGATGTTTCTTTTTATCTAGGCCATTTGAAAGGAAGGGGTTCTAGACAGAAGAACGCGGACTAGGTTTTTCAGGCCTCTGGCAAGCATATTGTAATGTCTGCTCATTTGACATAAAACGCTATGCTCTTCGGAAAAGCCTCATTCATGGTTTCACTGGCTATAGTGTTGCTTCCCCTATACTAACCATGAGCATTGATATACTGCACACTGCAGCCACTTGTTTCTTTGCTCTGTAATGGTAACACTACTTGAAATCCACGTGCCTCTTCTAATCTCAGTCTGTCTGTACACAGACACCTTCCTGGGAGTTTCTACTCTTCATCCATGATCTAAGCTATGGCATGTGTAGCTTTCTCCTTGCTTTCAGTTGGTCTCCTGCATCCATGCTTGAGCACTCTTGCAATCTGTGATGCAGGTAATCTGAGTCCTCTGTCTAGTTTTAAACAGACTACAAGTCACACAGAACAATGCACTTCGTTCAGCATTAAGCATCCCTAAAAGGGAGCACATTTCTCAGGCCAGACAATCGGCTCAATGGCTCCCAGTCGAATCACCCTCAAGATACTCACCCTTACACACAAATGCCTCTCTCTCTCTGCACTATCCTACCTATCAGAGACAATCACCAAATCCTCTTCTACCCGACCCACTAGGTCACAATACACTAACCAACTACACGTCCCACGAATTAACAGGGCTAAAGCTGGCGGCCTAGGCTTCCCATACATTGCTGCCAAATCCTGGAACGAACTACCCACAGACGTCAGATCAGAAAACTCTTTCCTTGCATTCCGAAGAAAACTCAAAACCTCCCTGTCTGCTCCTTAAAATGCAACTGTCTCTCATGCCAACTCTCAACTGTTATTTATGCCAACGGTCACGTTAAGCTGTGTATAACCCCTGTGTGTAACTCTGCAAACTGTAAATTTGCATCTGTCTGTAACTCAGATTTGTCTGTAACAAGCGCCACAATGCCTCCGGGCTAATGCACGCTCTACAAATTTGAATAAATAAATAAATACATTCTGGGTTATGTGCACCTTTTTCGTACAATCTGCGTCCTGCATTAATGCTATTGATGTGAAGTGTTATGCACCTATGCTAGAACAGATGTGTTCTTGTCATGGACTGCTAATAATGACCTTGAAATGCTACTGGCGTATCATTCATTCTGATTACAGCAAGAATGAAGAGGGTAATGGGACTGAAAGGGAGTGCCTATGCTTATTTTGATCGCTTCGAGGCAGCATATCAAGCTATGGATGGTGATTGCGATATGGCGTAGGGCGCCTTGACGACCAGATAGTCACCCTTAATTCCTTTGATCTGGTGGAGAGGGGCTGCAAACGTGTCTGTGCCAAGAACCCTAGAGTTCTTAAGATAGCCCTGTTACTAGAAACACTGGTTAGACGCTTAAAGAATCCAGTTTGAAGCACTATTTCATAATACACATCAATTTTGGTCCAGTTCTGCCTGCGTCAGGATTATCGGTCTTTGGGTCGCAAATGATCAGCCATTATAATTGTGTAAATAGCTCCTGTTCCGGGGTATCCAGGAGCTATAATAAATAATGCTGATGGCGCCCATCCCAATAGTTCGTATTTTCTCATTCTCAGAAGAAGGGACGATTCTGCTGCAAACAGGCTGCACGCAGACCACTTCAGCAGGCCCTCACACCTCTTACCGGAGAAATAATAAAATCCGAAATGCCTGAAATGAGAAACCATGAGAACCCACCGTGTCTGAGGGCGGCAGGCGCTCCCCAGGGCTTAACAGAGAATTCATTCGCCTGGTTTTGTGTGAGCAGACGCTATCAGACTTCCAGGAAAAGGGCTGAAAATGTCAGGGAGGAAGTTCCCGACTGCGCCAGGGGCTCTCTCTGAACATGCCGGAACAGACTCTGTTTCCCACTAAGCCCCTTCCTTTCTCCCTCGCTGCTGGAACGTGCTTTGCACTCGGATCATAACAGATCCAACGCGTTCAGTGTGGAGAAAGGCTTGCAGCTGTTTTTCAACCTGCTCTCTGTGAAAACACGAGGAGCCCGGCACAAAACAGAAAGAAGTAACCGGGGGCAGCATAGCTGCATAGCCCGCGTGACCCGGGGAGCAGACCGGGCTCTAAACCATGACCCCAGCTTCGGGTTTCCTCAGCGAGGAAGACATTTTGACCTGCACTTCCAGGTTCCCGCTCGCTGAAGCGATATTCAGCGCGTCGGTGCTGCGTTGCTGGGTTTTACCTCATTGTGTATGTAGTTCTAAGTTCCCAGGTGTGTTCCCTCCACTGTGGCCACATTTATTGCTATGCCGCCAGCACCAACTGCACTGTAGGTGACATTTTGTCCCGCAGGAAGCCTTCTGGTTCTTTTACGATGTGTGCGACATGCAATCCTATTAAATGACAGTCATTCCTAAATCTACAGTGTCTTCCTCATTGTGTGACAGTCACTCCTGAGGTAAAATATTCAGTTCCAAGTCTCCAAATTCTATCATACTGCGTGTGCCATTTGGTCCTGAGTCACTGCGTTCCTCTACCTTACTGTGTGTGGCATGCCGTTCTAAACGCCTGTTTGCTGACAGTCGTTTTGTTTTATGGAATTTTTACTGAAAAATTCCATCGGGAAAGCTCTTTTGTATATATATGGGGTGGGTAAGGGGTTAAAAACGATGGGCAGGGGTTTGGGTTGGGGTCAATAACATAGGGAAATGGGGAGCTGGGGGACACCCCCCCAAAATGTTTTTAAAAATTGAGTTTTTTCGATGGATTTTTTTTTGGTAAAAATCAATTGAAAAAAACGACTGTTGGTAAATAGAACCATTTTAAGTACGCTGGTTCTATCTCACGGTGTCTGATTCTCTGTTCTAAGCCTTGTGATTCTAACTCACTGTGCATTTGGTCCTTAGTCACTGGGCTCAACCTTTCTGTGTGTGGCATTCCGTTCTGAACCCCCTGGTTCTACCTCACTGTGTGTGATATTCCGTTCTGAACACCCAGGTTCTACCTCACGGTGTGTGGCATTCCGTTCTTAGTCGGTTGATTCTACCTCTCTGTGTAAATCCACAGGTTCTATCTCACTGCGCGTTATGTTCACTTCTGTGTCTTCTGATTCTACGTTACTGGGTGTGGCATTCCCATCATTCTAACTCATTGTGTGCCACATTCAGTTTTGAGTCCCCTGGTTCTACCTCGCTGTGTGTTATGTTCTGTGGCTTTCATGCCTGCGCCAGAGGGCGGACATGGTCGCAACGACCCGCCAACCTGAGCTAAGCCAGGCACAAGTGAAGCGGGGTCCTCAGCTGAGGCTGTGGGACATTACCTGCCATGTCTGCCCTCCTGAGCGGGCATGAAAGCCATTCACACCCCAGAGTTCATCCGAGGTGCAATGGCTTTCATTATTTTTCCTTGGGAGATTTGCACTGCTTGCGATCTCCCGATGACAAAAGACAAAAAAAACATTAAAAAAAGATGCCTGCCGCCATAAGGAAAAGCGGCTAAGTCTATGGCGGCGGCCGTGAGATGGGAGGAGCACTGGGACCGGAGCACAGACCTCTGGTCCCGCAGGTAAGTGGGGATAGAGGGAGGGGGTGGGGCAGGAGGTTTTGGGGGGCGACAGTAGGGAGAGACTCCATGTTGCCTCTCCACGTTAACAAAATAAAAATAAATTTTGCCCCCTGTGGAAGGGCCTCAGGTGGCTGGAACAGCAGGCAAAGAATGTCTATTATGGCCCGCTGTTCCAGCCACCTGATTGGCTGAGTGCGAAAGTTCTACATACAATTTAATTATATAATATATACTTACATTCATGATTCAATTAATTAACAAGCAACAAATTACAGAAAAGCTTTTAAAAAACAAATTATAGGTTTTTTAATACTCCTATGCTTTCTTCATTAAATTATTTCTTATACCGACATCAAGTATAACAAGGCAGGTCTACATTGGTTAATATTCCAAAATAAGCGTAATAATGTTCAACGTTCATGTCTTTATATTTAGGACAACATAAATCACAAACTGCAAAGCTGTTTTTAGCAGTAATGGACAAAAAATGGAAAAAGCACTTGGTAATTGCTTTGCCCCGCCAGGCTCCTGAGGCCAGGTGAAGCATGTCTAGCATTGCGTTACCCCACTGAGGGGGGCATTACATGCAGCTTAAGAAATGACAAAAGGAGAGCGGCATAACAGTCAGATCACCACCAACCCTAGTAGGCATGCATTGCTATTTATAAAGACATTGCATCAAAGTTTCCATCATAACGGCAGATAAAATTAACCACTCAGGAGAGGCATGTATCACCACGGGACTTAGACAAAGCCAGACATTCAATACATATCTGCAGAGCGGATAAGACCAGAGGAAAGGCCTTCTCCAACTGCGGTCCTGCGATCTGGAATAACACCCCCCCCCCACCACTCACTCCTGGTCTTTCAAGTCCACCTACCTGCTCCTCCACCTCTCACACCTTCGCCTGCACCTATGTACCTGATACACAGGTGCCCCATTGTCATCTGCACTCTACCTTTATGTCCACTGCACAGCACCACTTGTGTCTTGAGCTAAGTGCACCCTCAATAAATCCGAAATACCTGTGGAAAATACATATTGGTTGACACCATCAGCCATTCAACAATATCCCCGGAATTCATTATCATCATGGCTAAAAATGTAGATTATCTACTCAAACTAGGGAAGGTTTTTTTTTTTAACTAACCAATCCCAATCTCGCTCTTTTCAAGTGGATTCTGGCAAATGTATTTAGATTCCCCCACACCTGACTATCAATGAATCTTGGAAGGAACGTGGCCCTTTCTCTTCGTCGTATAGTAGACAGGCGCGCTGCCCTTAAATTCAGATCCGCTAAAGCACACAGAGCCGTGAGAAGGCAAAGTGCATGACTAGACCTTCACTGGATTGTCCTTCTGTGATGACCTAATAATTATGTTGATAATTGTAGTTGTTGCTGATAGTCTTGTACATGTCAATGTTTTGTTCAATGTTTTTGTTTCAACACCTTACCTTTAGGCTGAGATCTTTGATATGTGTATGCTTAATAAATAAATGATAGGTACAGACATCCATACATACGGTATACAGTGATTATCACACATACCAAAATAACTAAAACCATTATAACGAACCTAAAATAACGAATTTCAAAATAACGAATTTGGAGGAAAAAAAGGGGTTGGGAGGGGGATATTGGTTTTGGGGGTGGTGGAAAAGTATTGAGAACAAAAAAAGAGGGCCTGGGGGTGCAACCCTCTAATAACAACAAAAAATGTATTTGTTATTTGGGAATTCGTTATTATGGTATTCGTTATTTTGGATGCGTTATTATTACATGTAACCATACATACGCCTCATAAAGCAAATGGGCTTCATTGATTCATGGTGACTTTTTTCAGTCTCACAGGGACAGAGTGCAGCTTCTTCCACACAACAAGCAGAGTAGAGGTGATGTGCTCCTGACCTGACATTATCTCATATTCTAAAATGCAAAGCCACCAAGAAAGCGCTCCCAATGTCAGACCCTGAGGCCATACACAAGGGCACGTTGCACCCTCCCACACAACACAAAGATGGCGACTGAAGGATGCCCTGCTGCTTCAGATAGATCTACACTAAAATGAACTAAGAAACCACAAAAATAGTGCGGATCTCCAAGGAGAATTAAAAAACTTGAACATGACATAACCACTGCTCATTACCTAACTAATTGATAGAATAAAAAAAATGACAAAGCCCTTACAACCACATTCTATGCGACAAAGCTTGTCTGCAAAACTTCCATGCAAATAGCATACCTATTTTAACATGCAAATAAAACAGGCACAACACTAGTTACCCATATAAAATGCCATAATGAGAGGTCAAGGGGCATGGCCCTTTAGGGGGATGGAGGATTAATCTTACCCCTGGAGTCTAACATTATTGATGTCAAGAACTCTGTGAGCATGTCATTTCCTTAAAGAAACCCTAGATTGCTAGCATGACGTCACACTTCTTTTCTCTGCCTCCAGGTGTGAGAAGCGGCTGTCCTCCCTCCCTCACCCGGTTCCTCTGTGATCTTCATCCTCCCGCCTTTCACAGACAGGCCTGTAAAGACCTCAAGAACATCCAAATGCAGGAACATGAGAGCAAACTGGAGCAACATGCCAATGATCTGTATTTTCTGTCTTTCTCCCCCAACATTAATACCATTACTACTTGAGTATCTGTGCATACTCAAGCATTTCATGTGACAGCCCGGATAAATGCAATTTAAACGTTACTGCTTAAACAAATAGGAGTCCAGGTTCATGTCAATGAGGAGGTGTGGCATACATCTGAATCGGAACGGTCTAAGATGGGTAAGGAAAAGCCACGTAAATGTCAATGTACATAATATTATTCTTAATCCCCAGAAAGTTCATTGTCTCGGGCGGATAGCTCAGAGGCAACGTGCTTGCCTTGGAAGCAAGCCAGGTTTGATCCCCCTAAATAACCTATCATATCATTAGTATCCGGGGATCTATGCCAGATATCAGCACTGCGGGAACGCAGGTTTGATGTACAGATGCCTACCGCCTTTTCCCCTGGGACTCCCTTAGTCGATATGACACTTTTCCTGCTCCATCCAGCTATGCCACTTGCCAACCACATATACAGTCCCCTTCTCCCCTGATCCTCAGCAACGAAGCTGAAGGCCACCTGTGGTCCCGTTTCCTGCACCTCGGTGGCACTGTCCGACACATGCCTTGTACAGAAGCGTGACTTAAAACAGATCTCTCGCTTCTAATGGTGGTAATAGTGTTCTTGCCACAGCGCATGTTTTCTCTCTATTCGCCTGCACCTATTACCAGAGGCATAGACAGGGTAGTGCCGGAGCGGGCAAGGCCCACCCAAAATCTGTAGATGCCCACTCAGCAGCGCTAGGTGGGCATGTACAGATGTTTATGCCACTGCGGTGGGCCCAACTACATTCGCTTCAGGCCCCGCTTGCTAGACTATTCTGGCTACGCCTCTGCTCATTACCCCAGTCATTTGTCCTGGTTGCCAATAATTGTGTTTTGTGTTTCTATTTATTGAAGAACAGGATGTCATTTCAAATAGAAATGACTTTTAAAGTAGGTAGTGATAGAAAGCGACGGCAGCGCATGGGGAACATGTCTTAACAAAAAAAACATTTTTTCCAAAAACAGTGTTGTACTGAGTGAGGTATATTGGGCGATGAAGGGTACAGGTGGAAATATATACCAGGGAGAGGGACTGAAGAACATACCAAAGATATTCATAACATTACGAGCCTGAGGCCGGTGTTTACTTAGTGTAGTCCACAGGATGTAGGAGAGGTGGCTTAGGTGATTAGTTTGGATAGGAAGACAGGGTTGTTCGGGAGGCTCCATCGCAAGCAGATGGACTTTGAGCCTCCTCTTGTAGAGTATCACTGAAGACCTGGCTTCCGAGGACAAGGTGGGAGGAGTCCAGTGGAGGGGAGCACTTAGGAAAAAGCTAGAGGAGGCTGGTTAAAAGCCCGTTCCCACCTGGCACAGCCAGCCTTCATTAATGCCTTCATTAAAGGGGTGTATTGCTTAATTACCACCCTTCTTGGGGTAGGCAGCCAATCAGGGATTTGGGAACACTGGCTTCTTTTACTGATACAAACTGGCCGACAACATCTCACTGGCTCCCCACACTTCCTTCATCTCCCTCTGCCCCTGCATGCCTGTGATTTCAATTAGATAATAAAATGGATTTACCTGCCGCCTCCCTTCTTGCCCCCCAACCTTCAAGCTGAGCTTCTCCAAAAAGAATAACTGCCATAGCTAAAGAAAAGGGACCCTCAAAACCCCCTTTGTGCTTCCATGGAGAGTAACTACCAAAATCAAAAAGCGACATCTGTGGGTTGTCCCGACTGATAAAGGTGTTCTGATGCCCTCGTTTATAGTCCTAACTGTGCTCGGGCCCTTAAGACAGGGAGCAGGCTGTTATCAGTCAGGCAACCAATCAAGAGGTGTTTTATCACCAAAGTAATGTATCACATACGGGGTAGCCGCCGGGACAATCGTTAACATATACTGCAAATTCTCGGTAGTGGTTCACAGGAAGTGTCTGGTGGACCAGGGGCCAGAATTGTTTAATGATGATCTTAACCCTGTTGGTGTTGAGTCCAAAGGTGGCTACACAGGTAATGCTGTCTGTCCCTGGTTCTCTGTTCCTGGGTTGGAGCAAGGTGTTGCAGGGGATACATAAGACTCTTTTTTTGGTGTTCTTGAGCAATTTTTTCCAGGTAGCCCCGAGTTAGTAGTTTGGATTCCAAGATGTCCGCATGATGTCTGTAATCATGGGTGTTAGAACAGTTGCGTCTCAGTCGCAAAAATTGACCAAATGGAAGATTTGTTTTAAGGCTCAGTGGGTAATTGCTGCGAGAGTGGAGTAAGGAGTTTCTCTCAGTTTCCTTCCTGTAGAAAGTACAGACCAGTCTGCCTTCCTCCGCCTTTATTGTTAAGTCCAGAAAGTTGATTTCTGTCCAGTTGCTGTTGATGGTAAATTCTAACATGGTGGGGCGAGTGTTGAGCCATTCATGAAAGTTGGCAATTGCAGAAGCAGAGCCCTTCCAAATAAAGATTATGTCGTCGATGTATCGGAACCACCGGGTGATGTTATTCCGGAACGGATTGTGGTGGTTATGAACATGACAGGACTCGAATTCGGCCATGAAGATGATAGCCAGACTTGGGGCGAAAGCTGCCCCCACGGCTGTTCCTGATGTTTGGAGATAAAACGTGTCATCGAACATGAAGAAGTTCCTGGTAAGTGCGATTTTTAATAATTCCAGAATAAAGTTGACAAGGACCCTCTCCTGTTCCATGTGGTGGGTGAGATGGTGACAGATATAGTTGAGGGCTGCATCTTGAGGGATACTGGTATATAAAGCTTTTATGTTCAGTGTCACCAGGATGTCTGTCGTGTTGTCAAATATAATGTTCTCAAAAATGTTTATAGTAGACGTGGTGTCTTTGAGGTATGTTGGAGTGCGTTGACACAGAGGTTTCAGAAAAAAATCGATGAATTTGCAGAGTGGTTCAAGAATGGAGCCACAGCCTGATACAATAGGTCTCCCAGGTGGCTGTGTGGCATTTTTATGAAGTTTGGGGAGTGCGTAAAAAGCTGGTATTCTCTCCTCTGAGCTGTTGAGGAAGGATTCTTCTTTCTCTGTAATCCATTGATGTTCGAGGGCATATCTGGTGCAGAGCATGATTTCTTGTTTGATGTCGGGTGAGGGGTCCTTGCTAAGTACTTTGTAGTTAGTTCTGTCATCCAAAAGGGCCATAACCATGGCCTTATATTGGGTGATATTTTATATCACAATCCCTCCTCCCTTGTCTGTGGCTGTAATCACAATGTTGTTATTTATGGATAGTTGCTTGAGGGCCACGCGTTCAGCATTGGTCAGGTTGTGTCTAATGGATGTCTGTGTTCTCTGAAGTTTGGCAATCTCTTGTCTGACACATTTCTCAAAAGTAATGAGAGCTGGTTCTATTTCGTTGTCCCTGGGACAGTAAGTAGATTTAGGTCTGAGACCCATATCCTCTGGCTCCTGCTTCTGATCAATGTCTTTGAAGAGGGCTTTTAGTCTAATGGACCTAAAGAAGTGTTGTAGCTCATTGTTGGTCTGGTTAGTGGGAACGTACGATAAACCTTTGGTGAGCACTGTCAGTTCCTCTTCGGCAAAGTGCTCTCCCGAAAGGTTAAAGACTGGTAATGAGTCTAAGTCGGTTACCGGCGTAGATTGCGGCGCTGCTCTCTCGGTCGGTGCCATGATGGGTATCCAAACATTGGCATTTGCGAGGGCCCCCAGAAAGGGTTCCCGGGGTCCCCTTGCCCTTAAAAATGTGGAGGCTGTGGAAAGAATGGTCTTGGTTGTAGGTTCATACCGTATTGGGGGTTGGGATCATCTGGTCCAGAACCTGAACTTGATGTGTCTGAGAAGGTGACCCAGCGTTTTCTCTGTCGGGCTACACTTGCCGTATTTTGGGCTTTCTCCTTGTCTTTATTTTCTTTATAGTCGGGTGCCAAATATGGGTAGACCTTTTCCATTTTAAATGATTGCATGTCCTTGGCCAATTTTGTGTGCTTTTTTTCAAGAGTATCTGCCATGAATTGGTCCATTGTTTTATTTATTTATTTTAGTTTGTCGCGTGCATTGTCCAATGCGATATTCTCTAAAAATTTATTTTTTTCATTTTCCAGTTCAATTTTTATTTTAAAGTGAATTCCCTGTGCCGCAGTTATCGTCAGGACCATCAGATCCCAGCTACATTTGGTAGCAATCTGACTGAAGCCGAGCATATATTTTTGGTCTTCCAGGAATAGTGCAGGCTCATTTCGGATCGTTAACCCAAGGGGTACTAGGTTGGCCCTGAGATACTCTCTCAAGAAATGGGAGGCACAATCCTTTGGCCCGGAAGAAGGCATCAAACCCTGAAAGCCAAAATATCCCAGGGTCCAGCTCCAGTTTTGCTGGCCGCAACCACACCTCTGGGTATCTTTTGTTCCCGACGTAGACCAAGGGTTGGTCACCAATAGTCAACAGACTAATGTTTAAATGTATAGGCCTTGCCCTTACTTTGCAAGGGCAAGTACCTTTTCATTAAAATCTACGCTTGCACTATAAATTAGTGCTTAATGTATCTGCCTTTGTTCCACTGCAGTACATTCCTATTTTTATGTTGCACCTCACCAATTTATTGTTTATGAAAAAAAAAATTATTTCTTCTTTTTCTTTTTTGCTCTTATGCTTGTTAGTCTACAACGTATGTGTTCTGACAGAATATAACTAAATTTGAACAAATTGTATTTCTGCAGATTGCTTACTGTACTTATGAATATCAAGCTGTCCTACCTTGATTGTAGTTGGTCTGATATTAGCAGCTTCATGTAATAAATGTACACTACATAAAGCTCTTTTTCTTTTTAGTTCTGTGCTTACATGTATGAATGACCTTACCTGTAGCCTTTACCCCAGAGGGTCCTTTAGACTCTGACACAAGTAAAGCTCAGTGGTGTCCTTTCCAAACATCATCGCAAATTCTTTTCCTTAAACAATGACATACAGAATTTGCAGTATGTGTTAACGATTGTCCCGGCGGCTACCTCGTATGTGATACATTGTATACCTCAGCCTTAGGTTCCGCCTTTCTAGGCTGCCCCTCCAGTTAAACTACCTCATCACCAAAGTAATGTATTATCGGTCACTGCAATACAAGATCTGCTCAAAAGAATTGGTCACCTAAAAAATCTCTCAGGGTGGAGCAGAATTTAGACCCATTTAAATGATGATCGCCACAGAAGTAAACTTTAATATAAAAAGTCCTCCTCTTTGCCTCGCTGCCATCACACTCAGAAAGTACTATCACCAACATTTCTCTGAGACATGCATCTCTTAAATTGGAATGAAAAATCTAACTACTGCCAAATTTAGGGACAGTATTAATCTAACAAATATCAAAGGATACCAAAAAGAATTTAATTTGCATGTAGCTATCTTGGTAGATATCTTGCCCATTTTATGTAAGTAGTCTTGTATAGCGCCCTTCGCTGCGCTTAGCTGTGTATGAAAAAAAAGGGTCAGGTTCATTAGTGGTACAGTGGGTGAGGCAGATGCAGGGGCTGTGGTGTTTACGGGTGCAGGTTAGAAGTACCCATTTCCTGTGTGGCAATCTGCTTTCCTATGGGTTTGGCGGAGAAGCAGGGTTATATGTTACCAATAGGGAAGACCCAAGATCCTAAAGCCTACCGCGATTTAGGTATGGTTAGCTGCTGATCTGGGGGAGTGTGATTGGGCTCAAGAGGAGAGCTTAGTCGTGGTTCGGTTAGTGCCTGTGGGAACCGTTTGTGGGGGTGGTGTATGTGTCATGTAAAATGGAAGGTGATCTTAGAGGGGAGTTGCTTCGTTAGGGAGCGGTCGGGAGTAGACCTCAAAAAGCAAAACATCCTGCAACCCTGCACTCCTTCCCCAAGCCATTTGCAGCCAGGTTCCATTTGTCTGGTTCACAATGCCACCTGCCAATTCTCTCTCTCTCTCTCTCTCTTCCTCTCTCTCTCTCTCTCTCTCTCCCCGTCTCTTTCTGTGTCTCGGATAAATATTTTATCACATGAGGAACAAAATATGCATCTGCAAGTTGGTAGATTAGGGAAACGGGACTCTGAAAACACCAGATATTATTGTGAGTTACCTGCTAAGAGTTAAGGGCAGGCAAGAGCTTTTGCACCAGAATGAGGACCGCAGTCACCCAATTCACCCTCCTTAGTATGTACGTTGACAGAATGAGAGAGGTCTCAAATGTCACTCTAACATGCTTAGATGCTATGCCTAATGGCCTGCTGGGACTTTTAACAGTTGATGGCAAGGCCCATTGTGGCAGGGTAAGGTGTCTGTCAGGCTTCATCAGGCATTTGTTGGAGCAGGGGCCAGAATCCCTGCATGTTTCTCCCTGAGGTCTAGCCTGCTGTGTCACACAAGCCCCAAACCCTTCTCACACAGTCCAAAATCAAATTCCCATCCAACCCCAGTCTCCAACGGCGACAACTCAATAGGTTTGGATCCTGCACCAGGACATCTGTATCAGAGTGATGCTACAAACCTGCATGGGTTTCTTAACAACGAAACGAAGAGCGGAAAAGATAGAAGGTGGAGTGTGGATTCCTCAAAAAGTGCCACACCATACCCTATAAAGGTCTCCCACACTCGTAGGAAAGGTAAAGCTACCATATCCTCCTGGGACCAAGTCTCCACTCTCTCAGCTGTTTCACAGCCACGGTTTAATAGCAATATTCTTCTCTGGGAATCCTGCAATACCCTTCAAGACCAGGACACAAATCTCAGAATGTGTGCCTGGTGGACTGCAAGAGCTTAGTTCTGGAACAACCACAGGGGTCAAGCATGAGAGAAAAATATTCTGTTGTTTAAATGGCAGAAATAATGGGTACATCTGAGTGAAGGATTGTGCATAGTGAGAAACTGGAAATATAAAGAGTTCACAATTGTGAGTTAATCAATATTTTACACCTAACACTCCTAGTGAGCCTTTCATAACTGGGGGTTTGTCATAGTCCGTGAAGTCTTGTCATTGGGCTTATGTACACCAACTGATGTAGAGGCATCACACTACTGTGGAAAAGTGATAGCAACATTTTCCTCTGAGTTTCTCAATGAAACTACTTACAGGCAAACTATTACACTCTCCCAAGTGTTGGCCCTATACATAGTGTGCTATTATGTATACTTCATGAAGGAAGGTGGATGCGAAGACATTTTGGACACCAAGATGGCCAGCAAACACGGACATCCACAAATGAGGTTTTAATACATTGCCCAGGGACATGCATTCTCGTCTCATTGCCATCCCTAATGCAGATCCCCAGATTTGATGCCTGAATGCTTACAAAAGCTGCCTTGCAATGAGTGGCCCAAGGAAGGAGAATTAGTATCTCTACTGGCTGCCTTTCATTCTGCATGCATCCTTGGCCTCCCTGCCGCAGTGGCTTCACAAAGCCTGCTGCGCGATTTATTTATTTATTGTTTGCTTGTTGTTCCAAGCTGTGCAGAGTCTAGTCTATGTAGACCCTGGGCCTCATTCAGATGCAGCATTTAACAAAGCAGAGCACCAAGAGTTATTGAAGTGTCCCTGGCCCCTCTGACCTAGAACAGCATGTTTTCCCTTTTTCAAGTTAAATGTACTTTTTTGTTTTTAATCATTGCCATACCTGCATCATTTGATGGGAAAGGTTAGGTAGATGTGCTGAACGACCTTTGCATTCTTTGACTTGTAGTTCCTGAATTTGAAATATGAAAAGTAGAACTACAAGCCCAAGAATGTAAAGGCTTGGCTGTTAGCACAAGATTAAAGTGCTAATAGTTTGGTTTGTAAGTGACTACTGTATTGCTTGCCTCCCCTTTTTCTTGCTGGCGAGGGGCACTACACAGTCAATAATAAAGGCAAACATGAAAACGTAACAATAACTTGTTATGCTGATACTTTCAGGATGGGGAAAATGAGGCCCAAATCCGTCTTCATTATGTAAAGTGTGTGATCCTGGGCAAAACTTGTAATATCACTGAGCCTTAACAGACAACATTTTGAATCCCTAGGTGCTGTTAAAAAAGCTTCACTTATGGTTTACTATAGTGTTTCATTGACAAAGTCAATAAATATGTTTTTGGTCAGTGAACATGTTATATTTGTTTAAATCTATCCATCGTAATGTGTCAAGACCTTGTTTACTGCAACGATTAAAAAGGCCTCAAACCAGCAACTCTCAAACTGCTCAAATCTAAATCTTCCATATAATTTGAACTAGCTTCTTCCTGACAGGATGTGATGTCAATACCCTATTCAACCATCAAGAATTTTAAGTCAGAAAAACAAGAGATCCTGTGACACTGATGCGCTTAGGTCGGCCTAATATAAGGTCTAATCACCCTGCAGTGAAACATTAATTTGTAAAAACGATCACAGAAAAAAAACTACTTTCAGTTTATACATTTTTAATATCAGTGCTTGAATTGACATACAAATTAAGGAGCTCTAGCAACACGTGTTTCAACCCACACGGGTCTTTTTCAAATCTATTGCATAGCCCAACGTCATCATTTTAAATGTAATTAATTTAAGACAGAGGCAATTATATATGAAAACGACCATGATGAAACAAGAATAATAGAAATACAAGAATGCACAAAATAAGGGAGGGCATGGGAAGGGGGAGAAGGGAAGACACAAATTAGGGGAATGGCATTAGTAATGCTTTAAATAGGCTCAATTGCGAATATTAATAATGTATGTTGAAGAAATGCATATTATCAATGCGACATGATAAAGATCCTTCTTGTTTCACAAATTAAAAAAAGGCTCACTCACAAAGGTCGTACCAAATGGTTATTTTTTAGTTAGAGTATTTAATGAGTATCTCAGTCTATCTTATATAATTAAAAAAACGCATATGATACACATCATCACATGCAATTATTGCATTCTCATTAGCAATCTCACTAGTAGAAATGATCTGATTGTGGTCGTTACCTGAAAATGCAAATGAAACTCCTCGAGTCATAATATTATGTGTCTTTATTTCGAAATTACAGGAACTTCATATGTTGGGATTTCTGTAAGAAAATATGCATAATGTGGATTTGAAACTAAATTGGTTAACTAACAACATCACAATTGCAATTTTGGGCATACAAAAATCCCCAACCTATTTTGAATTTCATGGATGCCTCACTCTGAATTCACCCAAGTAGGTACTTGTTTTGTCATAAGGAAAGTTTCAAAGAATTATATTGAGGAAATCTTCATTCCTCCCAGTATCGCTTTTCTGAAATTATATCTGTAATGTATAATGAAAACAATGTAAATATAGATGACAAGATCTAAGTGGACATGGTGTTACATTACATTTACCAGGGAACCAATTTGAATTAATTTATTGACATAGGGAACGTTACGTCATGCGCATGATGCGTAACAGAAATAGAATTGTATAGAATCCAAATTATTCTACAAGCCCAAGGATTTGGGAATTCATGTATTAACCAATTTATTCAAAACAATGTATAGATATTTTAAAAGATACGAGGAAAATAAGCTGGTGTACATTGATCAATGTATCAGATACGGTTACGTGATGTCACATACGCAGCCCGTAGGGTGAATCTTTCTATAATCAGCTAGTGAATTATTGCAACAGTAACTGATATTATTTTAAACAAATAATAGAAATATTTTCACTCTATTGGTGTAATTGTGTAATTATGATTTGATACATAATTAGATGTAACTATCCAGAGAAGAACTATAATTTCTTAAAGACTCGTACAAAGCTGCAAAGGTGGATTCTATACAATTCTAATTCCGTTATGTGCCATACACATGACATAACATTCCCTAAGTCAATAATGAATCACTTGGATCTTGTCATCTATGTTTACATTAGCTTTCGATATACATTACAGATATCATTTCCAAAATTCGATACTGGGAGGAATGAGGATTTACTCAATATATTTCTTTGAAGTTTTCCTTGTGACAAAACAAGTACCTGCTTGGGTGAATCAAGAGTAAGCAATCCATGAAATTAAAAATAGGTTGGGGATTTTGTCCCACTATTATGGACAGAATTTCATTTGTGATGTTGTTACTTAACCAAATTAGTTTTAAATACACATTCTTTAGAATTTCTTGCAGAAATCACAACATGAGGTTTATGTAATTTCGAAATCAAGGCACGTAATGGGTGCATGTGACCGGCTGACATACCTGGAGCAGACGTGAAGGGCAGGCGAGAGTTGGCGTGCTGCAGAATACTGCAACCTTCTGTGCTCTCCCCCGCACCTGTCGCCTCACCCTGGCACGGTGCAGTGCATTGCAGTGTGTGTAGGTGCAAATATCTCAGAAATTGTGCATCCTAGTTCCTTGAAACATGGTTTTCAAGGTCTCTATGGGAAGTTTTGTTCCACGGATTGAGATGCTAAAAGTGAGCTCTGTTCGATCCTTCTATGACCACATTGATGTTTTGCCGATTTCAGGCAACCGTCTCGTGTGAAGGGGCTGAAATCCAGGGGAAAGTTTGGGGTATCCGAATGTCATGCAGCCAGTAATGTCCGGAGGATCCTAACAGGTAAATATGCAAAATGTGGTGCAGATTGGTGGAATGATGTGGAATTGTATAAGGGACAAATTAACAGACTATCTGCTTAATATATAGATTGTCTCTGTCTTTAATGAATTATATTTCAAATTACAAATTTGTTCTGTGCAATATCCTTGAAAAAGACCTGTGTGTGCTGTGTTGGCTAGCGCACCTTATTTTATGTGTCAATTCAAGTTCTGATATTAAATATGTATAAACCCAGAGTAGTTTTGTCTGTGATAATTGATACAAAATAATGTTTCAGTGAGGGAATTTGACCTATTAGACTGACCTAAGCATATCAGTGTCACAGGGTCGGTTGTTTTTCTGACTTTAAGGCCTTGTTTTCGGTTGCTGTTGCTAATAGTTGAAAGGATTTTAGTTTCTTTAAATGAATCAAACACAAATACTGTCTTTTTGGCAGAAGAGATGCTATTTGTTCTACTTATACACTCAATTGGGAGCATAATGACCCAAAAATACATTATAAAGCATTAATTAAAAAGTATACAGTTGCAAAATATAGGAGTGTTTGCTATAGACGATGAACAAAAACATGAGGTAATAAAAGTAAATCAATTTGTGCAGTATTGCCTTATTTGCTGTGTCCACATACTACTATTAAAGAACTTTAATTACAAGTTTATAGAAACATATTTTCTTTATATTCCAAGGTTTGTATTGTGTTGGGGCTGGGGTACAGTGCAGAGGGCACATTCTAGTGTTTACCAGGCAGTACAATACTGCCTAGTGACTGCCCAGAGAAGAGAATGTACGATGAATGACAAAAGAGTATGAAGTCTTAGAGTCAGTTGTTTTGACACAGTGCAGTTTTTGTTGAAAAAATTGTGACTGTGAATAAATTGTACATGAGAGAAACTATTTCACTACTTCCCCCAGCCAAATGTACGCCCCCTTAGCCTTCTGCTTATGCCCATCCCCACTATGAGACAATACTCATCAAGGGCCGCGGCCGACCCCTGTTTCGAACCTGATCCCCTGAGGCCCATCAGTGTGAAGCTTAACCTGCTAGGTTCGAAAGCACTTGAGGGCTCTGGCTTAACTTTCGACAGGAGAGTATTTTGAATGTTGACAAGTTCTTAGCCTTGTTCAGGAGATGTGGCTAATCCTGCCATCCACAGTGCAAAGTAGGTGCCATTCTCCTAAAATCCATTACATGCCACAAGGGTAAGCCAGGTGTGTATTTCTTTTCATATTACCCAGTTCTGTGATTTGGGACAAGTGAACCCTATTCATGTCACCTGCACAGTCTGTCTTCTGTGTTTGTGTGTGTGAGCATGCGCATTGTGGGGTACATTTAAGGCCTAATGCAGAACCCCCCTCCAACAAAAACTGCATTTCAGCAGTCATCCAAAAAGTGGCTGTGCTTTTGTTTCCTGAGCACATATGGGGTGAGAGTTGAACACAGTCACCCCAAGAATAGCTGCATTTTGTTTTCATTCCCGTGAATCCAGAGAAAATAACTGAAATTCAGAAAAGTTACCTGCATTTAAAAATGGCATCGCACTGGTTCTACTTTCATTTCAAACATCACACAGTTTTGTTCTATTAAAACACGGCCCTGTCTGTGTATTTCCTTTTGAACACCATCAAATAAGGCCATCCCTTCCAGAACGGAATTGTTTCATCAGTAAAGTCCATGACAAGCAAAGGAATTCTGCTTCAAGTCCGCACGGCTTGGATTTACTTTTTGAAATAAACCAACACACGCAAAGTACTTCAAAGGAAAGATGCTCTCTCTCTTGCCTCGTGTCAATTACCAAGAAACCATTTTCAGGCATATCTCTGTGACCCGAAACAGACCAGATCTATAAAAAGCCTTTCAGAAAGTAAATGCGAACGAAGCTGCGTGTGGCAAAAAAAAAACGCATTTTGTGAAATCAACACATAAGGAAATTAACATGTGTAAATCTGCTTTTGCAAAGCAGAAAACTGCTCTTTGAAAGTAAATGTGTAATAATACTGTAACTCGAACAGAAACACAATTGTACATGTGGGGAGAGGGGCTGCAAAGATATGTATATTGTGCTCTGTTTTTCCCCCCAAAAGACAAATCATCCTGGCTGGGGCCCAGGAATTTCTGTCAAACCAGATTGGCAGCAAGGCTAATTTCGCACCTACCAGTGAATAAGGCTGCAAGGGCATGTGCCCTGTTCTTATGGACCTGACCATGTGATAATTACAGGTTCTCCCATACTTCCAGGCAGAACTGCTCCCAAGGACAGAGGATGGGGGTGAAGCCCTGGCTTTTGCCTCACAGGTGTGATTTCCTCTGCATTAATTCCCAGTATCCACTGGAGGACTTCAATGGGGAGTCATGGAAACCCTTGTGCAAGCTAACCCGGGGGAGACAATTTGGATTGTGGGGGTGTCAACACCGCCCACATCTTTGGCAAACACATCTCATTGACAATGCAGGACATTCATACTTTAAGGCATTTTTCTCTGCAATCTGAATAAGCAGTAATGTGATAGTATGACAATGTTAATGTGATTTTTGGACAAGCACAATAAGACTATGTGCATCTCTCTGGCACGTGGGGAACTGAAATGGCAGAAATAATGCATTTCTGAGGGAAGCATAAATGGCAAAGATATTAAACTTGGGGAAAATATGCCAAATACTATTATGCTTATATGTAGCCATTTTCAGAATTTTAGATAATATGTTTCTCCTGAAAACGACAGAATTGCACCCAAGGACGAGGCAACATCGGACAGAATTGCCGTTCGAACCAGCATATTTCTTGTAAAATATGGGATCTGCCTATCTGATTTTTATGATGGTGACTATTGTAAATATGGAGTTTTGGTTCATAACAAATTTTTGTGACAAATAGGCTTGTGAGACAAAGTGAGTCATAAAATTCACACACATAAGGTGGGGTCACTTTCCTTGGACCAATCAGCCCGGAGGGAGGAGGCGACACCAATAGCCTGGCCCATTCCATTCAGGGGGTAGATCCAGGGTACTTCCACCCAGATTGTAAAATTCTCTGTCATTCTTGGTATATAAGGGGTAGACAGGGAGACACAGGGAGATTCAACATTCAAAATTCACCCTTCAAGATTCCAAGACTCAAGATCCAGATCCAGGCAGAACCACCTATCCAGACCCAGGCATACGCAATAATCCAGGGAGAAATGAGGAAAGGCTGCTGATCCCTTTAGGAGATTCCAGTGACCAGAATCTTTGCCCAGCTGACCCATCCCGCTGTCCACAGTGACCAGGCTTTGCCCAGCTGTTCCCAACCAGGAGAGCCCAGCTGACCGAGTAACCAGATCTCTTGACCTTGCTGCCCGTGACAAGATCCTAGGCCCCGCTATCCAGAGACCTTGATGGCTGTCCAAATTGCCCAACTCAAATGTACCTTGTAAGTATATAAATTAATTGATTCCCCATTGAAAATTCACGTTCATTATTGTTGCATTTCGAAAGTAACAATTTTGTTGAATGTTTTTACTAATCATAGCCTTAAAATATAGTTTCAGTAGAACTAATCATTGTGCTGACAAACCGATTTTCCCCATGTATGTTGCTTTCCTTTAAAATTCTGACTTGCATTTCTTATAATAAAACCCATACTATTATCCTATAAAGAGTCATAACTTCCCCTTAGTATCCTATCTGTTCTGTGTTTTTGTTCCCATCCCGAAATCCGATTATGACTGCTAAGCCCATTTTCTTGGTTGTTCGCCAGTTTAAAGCCTGTGTGAAATAAGAAATTGCGATTCTGCCGCGTATGATTTTTGTTGTATTGTTTACCTCCCAAAATTGATCTTCTCACCTGTGTTCCCGTTGCTTTAGTGCCCTGCTCAGTAGCCTGTAAACTTCCATGTCTCTTTAGGGCAGCCACACGAATTTCTGTCCTATTTACCTTACCGCAAGTGTAAACTGATCAACAATTAACAAGTGCAATCCGAGTATGCTATTTTGCTCATTTTGAAGGTTTTCATTTGTCGTTTTTGGCCTCCCATTCTGGGGTGGTGGGTCGAATTTAGAACCGATTTTTCCCTCTTCTTGCCACTGCTTTCCATCCACACAGAATTTAGTTAGCAGGTGTTTGGGGGAGTGTTGCAGGGGAGTGCATAATATATGTGCCATCTATGATTGTGAAGAGAAGTGATTTTGTTTCCATTTCTATTTAAGGTTAATGTAGATGATGCTAGAAAATTGAATTAACAGTATTATAAGATTATGCATTTGTATTGCCACACCGTGGTGGCTGCTGCCCTAAAATTGTTTTGGCTCGTTTTCGCTCTGATTTTTTCATTTGAATTTTAAAAATAAATAAATATTTCTTTGTTACACATCGGCCTGGTTCATGGTCCACTGCGACACACAGTATTTTTTAAGGTAGGTGTGGGACGGGTTGGGTGCCTCTTCAAGAAAGGACCCTGGGTTCAAATAATGCAAAATAAAAAGCAGTTTTATTGTGTGCCACCTTCAGTGTCAGGAAAAGAAGTCTCTGGCTGGAGTGTGCGTGCCTTAAAATCTGTTACAGCATACGAGAGAGAGATGGCACCTTTACTGGGGATAACTCTCAACCTTTTGAGTCAACAGGGTGGGTGAAATCAGAGTATTTTGGTTTTGGTGTTTAAGAGCCCATTCAAATCTATGGATAGGTATAGAACTTGCTGTGTGAGTGAACTTACTCCACAGCGGGTGATACCCGCCAATGGCGTACAAGTTGAAAGTTATGAGTCAGGGATCTGGGGTTTTATCCACCATACCCTTCCCCAACATTTTGAGAAATGGTTATTTTATTTTATTTAATGTTAGACGGGTAGGATTTGGCAAAAATGTAAGGACTTCAAGATGCCTATGTCCAGACTTGAGATTTCATATGCTATGCACTTTCATTCAAAGCATGTCCATGCTGCATGCCTTTTAAGAGGCACCTTTCAGTTTAGTGATACATGGGGAGAAAAGAGTACAACTCAGCTCACAGATTCTGCATTCCAGAACCTAGATGAATAGCTGTAGCCTCAAGCATCATCATCCTTCACTAATGGCAGTTACCGAACAACACTGACACGTAAGCACTATAATGTTCATCGCTTATTTGATGAAATCCCAAAGTGTAAATCAGGTGTCATGCTTCTTTTTTACAGTACATGTTATGCCTTAGCAATGCTTTCGTTTTAACTTATTCTGCGTAAGTCACTTCCTGTGATTTCATCTAGGTCAAAGGTCACATTGCATCACTTCCTGTGATGTCATCTGGGTCAGAGGGCGTTTAATGTCACTTCTGCTTAACCTGTCATTTTTGTGAATTCACAGCACTGCCAGGATCCCACCATACCTTGTGTAGTTGGCACCCACGCTGAATGCTTAGCACTGGGGGACGGTTCTTTTTTATAGAAAAGAAAAACACGGCATGTCAAAAATGGCTGCCTGTAAAACGAGACTAGTACCTGATTAAGAACAAGGGATGAATACTCCCCTTTCCCTTTCTACTGAAACAAAGTCTGAGCACAGGAGGAAGGGCTGCTGCTGACGGGGGAACAAAGGGAGGCTTTGTGTGGCCCATTCCAGGGCAGGGCAGCGGTAGATTGGAACATGGAGTGAGGTGAGTGCGGATGCAGAGGAGGCCTGAGCACGCACACTAAACAAAAGCTGCTCGAGTCCCCGCCAATTGGAGTGCAGGCAACTCTTGGAGTTAGTGCAAACATTCCAAGTATCCTTTTGGCAGACACTCGTCCAAAATGTAATTTCGAGTACGTTTGAAATGTTTTCCTTTGCTAAATACGCATGGGTGTTCGGCAATCATTGATTTCGAAACTTTTGTGGTGCACACACAATACACCATTTCATTCGAGGGGCATGCTTTTTCAGTATAACCATAGATGCTCATCTGACTGGCAGTTTTGGTGCGTTGGTGCAAAAACAAACACTTCCTGCTTTTAACCCTTATAAAGTGTGACATGACCAACTCGTGCTGGTTGGTTCAGGTATTTTATGTAGCGTTGCAAGGCCACCCTGCAACTACTTGAGCGAGCTGTGACACACTGTAAGGATGCAGAAATGCCAAAAACAAATGTGAAATTCCCACGTCACTAGTGAATACAGTGAGCTCGGTGAATCCGAGGTCACACGCTGGGAGATGACCTTGGGGCGCGTGATCTGGGATGCTGGGCGTAAAGCCCTAATCTGCAGCTCTGGCATGAGCCCCCAGAAATGTTTGCTTTTCTGAACTGGTTTACCAACCCTTTTTCCCCAGTGAGCCCTAATCTATGGCCACAACCATGTGTTGCATGCCCCAGAGAGACCTTCAGCCTTTGATGGCAGAGTGTCCTATCCATACGCTGTGTTTAACCGGGGGTGTTGATAGGTCTGGCAAAGATCCGGGGCTACGCTAATGTCGGGACTGTCGGAACCCGGGGCTAGCAAGCATTTTGGATGTAGCCCCTGAGCTTCTATCCGGGGCTCCAACCAAAAGACCCGGGGCTATACCTCCCTAAGCCCCCCCCCCAGGAACGCCTCTGCATGTAACCTTGCCCAGCTACTGGTGTGTTTTCCACAGTTGTAGCAATGGGATAGCGAGGTTCCATCAGTGGATTTTCCATCGAAGAAGAATTCATCACATTTATTTCATAGAGTTTAGCCACAAATGTATCTGTGAGGGTGGGTTAGGGCCATACAAACATACAGAGGGCTTGGGGGGTGGGGGAGTTTGGGGGCTCTCCACCTCATACATTTGCGCCAAAAGTCATAAAAGAAAACAAACCTTTTATGAATTATACTGCGATGTAAAAAACTCGATGGAGTAAGATTGGACCGTAGCAATGATATTGTGTTGCAATGTGTTTTCAGCATACTCATAGTTTGGGAATAAAGCCCTGTTCCTTGAAAGAGCTCTAGATTCTTATCTTCTATTGTGAATCCCATAGGTGCCCCCACAGCTACCCTTGTGTTTCCTTTTAGTTTCCTTTGTATGAAAGGATACAGATTTGACCAAATATGGCCATGGCAACTGCTGGCTCAGGATGCTCGAGGCAGGGGTGTCCAGGACTAGTTTTGTCTGGCGATTAAATAGGATGTTTGAACTTCAGCATTGAATACACATCCTGGGACTTTGCTCGGTAAGAAGCCTGGGAAAACCTGAATGAGGCAGCCCCCAAGGATTGGGTCGCCATCTTAAGCTTGAAAGGATGCATGATTGTGAGAATGTGCACTGAGCTCCCAATATTCCTATAAGATAGGTGAAAATGTGCCTGACTTTTGTCAATTGCTGGGTCAATTCTGAAGAACTTGAGAATTCGGCTCCAAACCCCATAAGGAAGATCAGCGGCAGGATCTGTGTAAGATCACACCCTGAAGGTGAAGAACTGCTGGGATCTGCAGATACCATTCTAGACTAGAGAGAACAGTAAGTCAGTCCTCCATCCACCTGATCCGGTGTGTACAGCTGAATTACGACCAGCCGGGACCCTATGCTCCAAAAAGATGGCTGGTTGGTGGGAAAGGAGAGGTTTTATACCACGGTAGAGGGTGGGAAATTTTGGGGTAAACTGGGGAGCCTGTTGTCTTAATGGGAGAATTCCGGCTGGATTGCTGGGTTTAGGTTGATTACTGTGAATCCATTTGTTCGCAGGAGAATTGGTCTATTATATTTTTTTTACTGCTCGATTTTGTAACATATATATCTGAGGGAGACCCCCCACATACCCCTTTAGTGTACCTACATCAACTTCTTCCCTTAACTCAACCCCTCCACATATATATGCACCGAATTTGGGCAAAAATCTGCAACCAATTCTCTTGCAACCAAATTGGTCGCACAGTAATCTACCATTCCCGATTGCTGAAGGATTCCCACATAAATGTCACACATTGTGCTAGAAAAACCAATGCTTTCTAGGGGTTTGGCAGAGAAACGCGGGATTGTGGTAGCCATAGGGAAAATCCCAAAATCTGACAGACTACAGCGCATTGGGTCTGGTTAGCCGCTGATGTGGGAGTGTGCAACAAGGCTAAAGAGGATAGCTAGGGCGTGGCTCGGTTACTGTTGATGTACTAACTGCTTGACCTGTGTTGGCCGTCTGTGGGGTTTTGTGTGTGTAGTGTAAGGTGGAAGGAGATTTTAGAGGGGAGTCCATTAGTTGGGGGAAGGTGGGAGTAGGCCTTAAAAACAACTTGCAACCCTGCACTCCTTCCCCTAGGCATTTGCAGACAGGTCCAATTTATTTAGCTCCCAATGCCACCTCTATCTGTGTCTCTCTGTCCCAAATAGACACAGTGTACCCCATGAGGATAAAAACAAGCATCTGAGAGTTGGCATTTGAAAAAAGTCCAATTCGTGCTCCAAGCGTTGAGTCAGTTAGACAGTTAGAATTGGACTTTTTTCAGATGGGATTTGACCCCAATTACTAACTGGACTGCAATAAAGCAGACTATCGGGACTGCAATACTTTAGGAAATGCCCGGATTTGAGAAAGGCAAAGTGTAATGCTGAAACACGTGTCATCCAAAAGAGCCTAGAATTATCACAAAAAGAAAGAAATCTACACGCAGACGGACTTGAATGCTTTCATTTATTCGTTGGGAATAGCATAAGTCATATATGTGAAGACAGGAAATACTGGCGCAAAGAAAGGTGCAAGCAAAACCAAAAAAGTTTTCTATTTTTACTAACGGAGTTGAAGAGCTCATGGTCTCGGTGTTTGCCTACACCTGTGCGACAAACTGAAGGTTAACAAAACAGAATCTCCAATTCAAAAATTCCAATTTCCAAATAGATTTGGAGCAAAAGTATTGGTCGCGAGAGTACAAATCTAAGGGTATCACCAAAAAGCACCTCAAATTGAACCATGTTATTTAGTAGCTACATGGAGCCGTTGGGGAATCTAGTTGAGGGCTCAAGTGTCTCCGTCCCCCACTTCACTGACGAAACTCAATTATATCTCAAGGTATCACACCAGTTTGGTATGCCCCCTTTGAGGAGCTGTTTTGAGTGCCGTATTGGATTGGGTGCCTTCAATCTTTCAAAAACCAAATTTCTTTTGATTCCTATGAACTGTATCATGAGAAGATATAATTTGGCTGCCTGCGCCTCTGTCACTTATTCCATTTATTGTTAAAACAGTGTCGCAGTTCAGGTCCAAGAGCTTGTATTGGGCTCATATTTAGATGTAATAAGCACAATCTGGCTGCTTAATAAAAACACTAAGTTGATAGTTCAAACAAGAGTAAAGTATATGTTTTAGATCGGAGGATTGGACATACAATAGACTAACAAAGAGGAGGCACAGTCTAATTTCCAAGAGAGACCTTGGCCATTTTCTTTTGATTCTTCTTCCCTTGCATCCTACCCACTTGTTCAGAATTGCCTGATGGTTCTCTCCTCTCTTGCAATGTCACCTATTTTGTTCCATTAGTTCAGTCTTTAGGTTATTTCCTCAACTCTTCCTTATATTTCCACCACCACATTGATAACATTTCTCAATCTTGCTTCTACTTTGTAGCATTATTGAGGAGCATTAAATCATTTCTAATTGCGCCTGATTTTCAATCTGTGCTTCAATCTCTGTGTTTCTAACGTGAATGGTGGCACTGCTTTGGCCACTGCTTCATCAGGCTGAACACTAGCACTATTGAAATCTGTTTTCCATAGAGCACCACGATTGGTGGTTGTGCCCAGAAATTTGACAGTATCACACCCATTTTGTTTCAAGTGCGCTGACCTCCTCTAAATTACCAGATCTACTTCAAACTATGTTTTCTAGAGTTCAAGGCCACTAACCGGGGCATGCTGTTTTAGTTTCCTCTGTAGGATCTAGAATGACTAGAAGCCTTTATAAAGAGGCTAAGCATGCCTACATTTCAATACATCAGATTTGCAAAGTAAGCATTTTCTGTTGCTGCTCCATGGGCATGGAATGTCTAGTCAGCTGAAATTTGACTGCTTCCTTCCTTAGAACATTTTATGAGAGTTGTTAAAAAACAACTTTGCAAAGTAGCATTTTGAGTTTGAGTGCACCTGGGTTTTTCTGTTATCTTAACTTTTTTTTACTGTATTGTTCTTCTAATGGTTTGATTATATTCTTATTTTACTTTCTTATTTTACAACACCCAGGTGCCTTTAGGTTAGGGCACACTTACGAAATACTATATATACATAAATGGCAATTGTAAGAAGGTGTGCTGTCACCCATCATTTTGTTAGCGACATTAGGCCACATATCGGTGGAAGGATGTTGATCTCATTTGTACTATAATCATGCATTAATTCCAGTGTAATATACGCCGTTCTAGCATATTTTAAAGGTAAATATCGGTTGGTAATTCATAGGGTCACTTCTGTCCCCCTTCTTAAATATCAGAATTACCATCAATCACTTCCAGGAAGGGGACGTAGCTTTAAGTGACTTATTAATGGTCATTGAAGAGGCCAAACATATGGGTAACTATCTTTTGAATTTAAAAGGCATATTTGTATCAGATGGAATGAGAGTTATGCACAGTATAGGAACATTAAAATCCATGGATTGCACAGCCCTCTATGATGTGTCTTTATCGACATGGAATTGTCAACCTTGTTTCATTGAAGAGTCCACATGATGGCATAAGATTGTGTAGTAGCATAATTATAGCACCTACTTTCAGTTTTAGCTTATTCGCCCTACAGCATTTTGCTCTTTAGAGACTGAAATGTTGAGCCAGTATTTAACTTTTCATTGACACTGGAACTGCTGTGCCCTGTGTGAAGAGAAGTGGGGGTGGAAAGAAGTAACTTGAAATTATTCCAAATGTTTGTGATAGTGGAAAGTGACTGCATAGAACCACACTCATTCTGTTTGTCAAAATTATAGCTGTTGTTGAATTGGAAGGGCGCACAGAGATGCATTTTTCCATTTGGACAGCAGAGGGCAACCTAACACTGATACATTGCATCAGCCGAGTACAGAAACATACCTAAGCATTTTATATATATAGATGTCAATAAAAAACACAAATCTGGCTCCTGCAAAAGGTCCCAAAGTAATCGCAACACTGCCGTATTTTTCTCTGTGAAGGGATACGGGAGGATGGCAATGTCTGGCATACTCTTTTATGCAGTGATGCAATGATGAGAGGGAGAATAACAAATGTGCACTAATACTGTTCAGTAGTGGTGTTCTTTTGTATGTAGTGGTGCAGTGAAACACAAGTATAGCCATGCCAGGGATTTATTTCAATATCATAGTGTGATTCAATGAGAGAAAAGGGTTGCACTGTGTATGATGTGCTTTGTGCTATTAACAATTAGTTAAGACAGAAACACAGCAATGCCAAGGGCTTCTCTTTTTATGCAGTAATACAGTGACATACATGAGTAGCCATGCCATGGATTACTTAATGCAAATCAGGGGCACACTGATATAAAATGATGGAATTGTATGGGCTCTTTATGCTATGCAGTAATATTACAGAAGGACAGGGATATTTTTTATACTGTCCCCTAATACTGTGGAAGGGGAGGACAGTGATGGCAGGGATGGTGTTTATACTGTTCCCTTATACTGTGAAAGGGAAGGACAGTGATGCCAGGGATGTTGTTTATACTGTCCCCTTATACTGTGAAACGGAAGGGACAGCAATGCCAGGGACGTTGTTTACATTGTTCCCTTATACTGTGGAAGGGAAGGACAGCGATGCCAGGGGTTTTTGTTTACACTGTTTCCTAATGCTGTGGAAGGGAAGGGCAGCGGTGGCAGGGATGTTGTTTATACTGTTCATGTGTACTGTGGAAGGGAAGGACAGTGATGCCAGGCATGTTGTTTAAACAGTTCCCTTATCCTGTGGAAGGGAAGGACAGTGATGCCAGGGATGTTGTTTATACTGTTCACTTATACTGTGGAAGGGAAGACAGTGATGCCAGGGATGTTGTTTATACTGTTCCCTTATACTGTGGAAGGGAAGGAGAGTGATGGCAGGGATGTTGTTTATACTGTTTCGTAATGCAGTGGAACAGAAGAAAAGTGATGGCAAGGATGTTGTTTATACTGTTCACTAATACTGTGGAAGGGAAGGGCAGCAATGTCGCCAGGGATGTTGTTGATACTGTTCACTAATACCGTGGAAGGAAAGGACAGCAATGGCAGGGATGTTGTTTATACTGTACCCTTATACTGTGGAAGGAAAGGACAACAATGGCAGGGATGTTGTTTATACTGTACCCGTATACTGTGGAAGGGAAGGACAGTAGTGGCAAGGATCTTCTTTAAACTGTTCCATAATGCTTTGGAATGGAAGGACAGCGATATCGGGAGTTCTCTTTTTATGCAGTGAGATAAATGAGTGGCCGTATCATGGATTTTTAATATGATTCAGGGGCACAGTGAGATACAATGATAGAATTGTATTGGTTCCTTATGCTATGGACTGATGTTGTGAGACAGGAGGATGATGTTGTCTGGGGTATTTATTTTGCTATGCACTAATACTGTCAGAGTTCGATAATCCATTTTAGCTAACAAGTTACACATGCCAGTAGCTATCCAGTTCAGAGTCACAGAGCAATGCATTCTTGGTATGCAAATTGGCCTAAAGGCAAGCATACCCACCATGCTTATCAGTGTCTCTGAACTGAAGGTGAACTTCCAGGGAGAGCCACTGGCTGGCATAGTGGCATGTGTGGCTTGCTAGCTGAAATGGCTGATTCTACTCTCATATTTTAGGCGAGGGTTTTTTCATGCTTTTTACACCCATCATAACAATGATGGTGTTTGTTAATACTGTGACACAGAAAGACAGCACTGTGACATAGGACTGCTTTCTTAGGGGTTCAATGTGATTCAGTGCCCCAGTAAGCTAGAATATACCTGTGTGTGATATGTTATTTTTCTATGCAGTGATACAGTGAGCTATAGGAATATGCCAGAGTGTTTCCTTATGCTTCATGTGATACAATGAGCAAGAAGGCTTTGATGCTCGTCATGCTGTGCAGTGATACAGTGAGACAGAATGATATCAATGCCTGGGCTTTTCCGAATAGTATGCAGCGAAGCTGTGATCTAGCTGAACATTAATGCCAGCGGCTTCTGCATGCAATGCAGAAGACAAGTTAGAAGTTAGAATGTCGGATACTAAAAAGGTTCATACAAATGTACAAGCATATATTACCTCCCTACTACAAAAACATATGAAAAATTATAGAGATAAAATGAACAATAATAGACTGTGTAAACAAAGAGTCATCAAAATAGTCAATTTGGTTATTAAATCAAAACTGATGACATAGAAATGGCTCTGGTCATCCCAGTCCATCCTAGTTTTCTATATTGGTGGCTGACCGCACTAAGGTTACAAAGTAAAACCTTTCTAATTTAGATGCAAGAACTCACCAAGTTTCAAATGGACCCTTTCACTGCCCTTAGGATGGATGTGTGCTTCCAAAGAAAATTGCCCTGTATTGCCATGAGGCTACATTTTCACAAAAGTCGATTTCTTATCATTTTGGACTCGCTGGACTGATTTAGCTTTCATTTTTATTTATTTTTTACTTGGGGCAAATTTTCCAATGGTTCAAACGTTATTAGGCAAAGAACAAAAAGCCGTTTTCAGCCGACTTCCAATCATTTTCAAGCGAGAAAAAGGTGCTTCCATTGAATATGTGCTCGTGAAAACCGCGAAATGGATTTGCGCCAAATAAAAAGACAGTTTGATACAGAGCGTTAGAGAAATGCTTTTTTGGTTTTGTGTCATTGCATCAGTCGTTTTTTAAAAACATGACAGAGAAGGGGGAGCCTCTGGTGTCAGAAAACTGTTGTATATCTCACTTGGTATAGTGCAGCACTGAGGTTTTCAATGAAAAGCCGCCATTTCTTGGTCAATGGGCGTAATGTCTGCTGTAATTCACCAGTAGCCGGAAAAGAAAAGTTCTCAAAATGATATTTGGAGGAGGGAAAGGGGTGGTTTCAGATTAGGGTAGGGTCGAGGAGGGAGAAAGAGGACCAAATAGGTAGGTGGACTCTTTGCCTATTTTTATTGATTGCTGCTGGAACATCCAAAGATGGTGTCAAGAAAAGAAGGTCCAACGCGAGTCTCACTGTTATCATGGAATTCAAGAGGCGTTAACAGCTTTAAGCACAATGAATTAGTAAAACAACCCCTGCCGAATAACACCATAATGCTTTAACAGGAAACCTGGTTAATAAATAAATGTTGATGAATATTTTGGGCCTCATTACGACCCAGGCGTTAAGGGTTAACGCAGTCGTTAACCCTTAACGCCTATTCTGATTTTAAAATCCATGGCGCTAACCTGCCATGATGCTAATTACGCCACCGTAATTTACGGTGGCGTAATTAGCGCCTTCCCCACTCCCATTATGCCCTATGGGGCAAAAATGGGAATGGGGAAGGGAAAATGGGAAATGGGGATTTACCGCCCCACTCACCTTGGAATGGGGCGGTAAATCCGCCATCCACCATGGTGTAAACGTAGTTTACACCATGGTGGTAAAGTTGGCGCAATTAGCGCCTGGGTCGTAATGACCCCCTTTGTAATGCAACAATTAGCCATGTGTTGTGATCGGGGTTGCCCTATGTGCGGATTAATTATAATGGCGGAGAAGGGTGCCTTAAAAACAGCAGAAGTAATATCAAACAACATCTATGGTATCGTGGCTGGTAAAGGTTGTGCTACAGGACACACAGACTGGTACACCCTTAGACGTAATCAACATTCATTGGAATCCGCTGTCTGTGAATTTAGATGTATTTTCGGTGCATATTTCGGATCTTTGGGAGCACATAATAATTGAAATTGATAGGAGTTAATATAATATTGGGTAGGAACTTGAATTCTGATTGATTGGCGGGGGACATAGCCGAACATTAGCTATCTGGAAACAGAGGTACAGAAAGATCAAAATAACAAGGATTGAGATGGCTGGAATTATTTGAGATATAGAATTTGAAAATAGTGAAATGTAACATCAAGGGTGACATACCATGTAGACATACTAGAAAAGGAATGAAGTCTTCTACATATTTGGATTATTTGGCCCTATATGGCCCACTATTTGACCGCTGTCTATATTTTACAGTTATTGAGGAGAAGGCAAGTAACCATAATATGCTGAAAGAAATGTTCAATATCATGGTACCAAAAGTTAGTAGTGGAGGATTTAGGAATCTCACTGTAACCAATAAAGGGAATAGGGTAACAAAACAGATCAATAATACAATTAGATTCATGGGCAACATTAAGACCACTATAGCCTCCACTAAGTTTGAGGAGAAAATACTATTTTTTTTCACCAGAACATTTTTCAAATTTCATCATGAACTGTGACTCACCTGGTAAAGATTTGGGAAGGTAACATGTAAAACTCAGACCTCATTTTGACCAACAAATACAGAAAAAAAGAAGCAGATGAGGCAGGCTTTTAGGCAGTTGAGAAGAGAACATACTAATAAGTTTGAGTATTGTCGAAAGTACAAACAAATACATCAGAGCTATAAAAATCGACTTTGAGGATAAAGATATCAACCTAGAGTTAAAGAGGAGGAGAAAATGTTAAATAAAATAACTATGAAGAATTCAAGAGATTTGGGGGTTTGGTGAACAGTCGATGTGTTACCCAGGAAAGCCTACAGGCCAACTCAGTTACAGAGGAAGCCGGGATTAAACATATTGACCGCAGGTATGGAGCAACTTCTCAACCAATTCCTCTTGTATCTACAGCTACTCCTTGGACATTATTCTTTGAAATTGAGGCAATAGAGTACATGATTAGAAAAGCTTCACTGTCAGCTTCCCCAGGACCTGGCGGTTTTAGCAACCAGATATTTAAACAAGATGTGGGGGCTGGGACTGTGGTATTGTATATCCCGTTTCATAACATCGTGGTGGACAAAAAAACACTGATCAGTTGGAGTAAAGTGGTTATTGTACTGATTTACACGAAGGGCGATAGGTCGGAACCTGAACGCTACAGATCTATCGCCCTTCTTGATCCAGACAGCAACATTTCTGAGGCAATATTGCTTAGGGGACCCGAGGAATCGAATGAATACCTTTTTGAGGTTTCTGTTTTTTTTTTACTGTCGAAATTAAATGTTTGGTGATCTGATCCTTTTTCTGGAAACCACTTTGTCACCTCGCACCTCGTGTATTTCTAGCATCTTCTACCAATCGAGCCCGAAAATAATGATGGCAAACAAAGGTTTGAAGATGGGTCGTTTATGTTCTGTGGAATTAAACTAGCCAGCAAACTTAAGATATGAAAAGGGCAAACACAACTACAATAAATTAACATTCCATGTGCCATGTACTGCATCAATCGCTCCCATGGTGTCCCTACAACGCTGGTACCTTGTCGAAGAACATGGCATATTGTGCCTCTGCTCACAGACCGTAATCTGTGGAAAGGAAGGAAAACGGGGCAAAAACTGGGCATTTGGTTGAGAAGCAGGACTAGGCTAGAGACACCCCGAATTAACAAATTGGAAAGATATACTGGAATTGGGGTAGAGGTAATGTGATTGCATAGGTAGGGGTGCATATGTAATGGTAGGGAGGGGACCTGACACAATGCGGATGGCTTTCACCCTGAGGATTGGTTCATACTTGTAAGCAGACACAAGGGCACAAGACAAGTCAATACGTGGGTGGACAGAGTCCACCAATTTTTTCCAGAGGGCGGACACTGTCCCTCCTGTTTGTAATCTGCTGCCCCACAGAGACACAGCCAGAGTTCGAACCCAGGCCGTGCAGCTACAAGGCCAGAAACGTAGCCACAAAACCACACACATCTGTCAAATGTTGTAAAATATATCCTATTGACATTCTGCTGTAGAGGGCAGGTTTTCTTGCACACTACAAGGCATAAAAGGCGCCCAATGTTTCTACTTAGCCATCAATGTTTTATGAAAACCTCTTCCCTTGGTGTTATAGAGTATATTTGCTGGAAATAAAGCTGGGACTCGAGACACAGACCTGCTGTGGAGTCATTGGGTTTGTTCCAGGTAGCTTTATTTACATAAGTACAAATGTACATCAATTCAGTTTCTCTTGTAGGTATTTACAGTGGCACAGTAGACAGGACAGGACATAGTTACACAGTAGACCCACCGGCCATCCTTGCATCCCCAGCTCAGGCTCCAACTGACACTAACAGAACATTCACTCTCAGACCCACTCAACATTCTCCTGGGCTGCAGCATTCATACATCAACATTCTACAAGCATGCACTCCTGGCCAGTGACATAACATGACAAGACTACATTATAACACTTGGCAAATGCATATTTGTCCTGTGAACTTTCTAGAGGTGGGAAAAACATCCTAAAGTAAAATGTGCGCATTCCTTTCAATTTACATTCAATTCCTGTAATGTCACTTCACACTGCATACTTCAGAGTCCCCTCACTTCTTTTGTTTAGGACTCGGGACCTGGTATGCAGACGTTTGGAATTCTTGCGGCATATTTGAATTATTTCACTTTCTATGAGGAAAGGACCCTGCCTGTAGTTTGAGAGAGGTAAGAAACAATTTGCTCTGTTAGGTGCAGTAGAAATGATCAATGATGTTATTATTTGTGGTGCATCGCTACTGTCCTTTAAAGTATGGATGAGTGGCAGAATGTCCATTGGCATAGGAACCAGGGTGGACGAGGGGGGCATATCCCATCTACATTCCTGAGAGGGAGGATACATTACTATGGCCCTCATTACGACCCTGGCGGAAATCGAAAAACGATGGCGGAAATGTAATACCGCCATCGAATACCGCTCGGTGCGATTATGACCCGTCACCGCAAAGTACGATGCCATTAGCGACACCGTAGTGAACGCCAACGCTAACTGCACCAAGTACGCGCACGCGCGCCATGCAAAACCGTAATTACCACCATGGCGCAACGGTACGCGAATTCTGACCCTAGCGGACATTTACTTAACGCCATCAAGCATGGCGGAAAGTACCATTCCGCCATGGTGAGAATTACGGCATCGTGAACCAACCGTAAATGGCCCTACTGAGTGCCTGTACACCACTCCCTGCCCACATTGCACAACTCCTCGTAGGTGCAATGAAGTCACACAATGCAACCAGTGAAATGTACAAGTCACCCATGCATGCCAACGAACAAATGAATGTAGGGGCTCCAAGTGCCTTGTGAGTGGCCATCCATATTTGGCATGTCACCATTGCCGTACCGATGCAGCACAGGCATGTGAAGGTTCAAGTACAGCAATATGAACTGAAATATGAGACAAAACAACAACAGGCCCCCATCGCTTGACACCAGTGTAAGGCAACATTCAAAGCAGTATCCTGAGGGAGACTGCACCAGCCCTGTACTCTTGCCAGTAAACAAACCAACCATCAGCATAAGCATGTACCACACAAGTTGGCAGAGTGACTGAGCAGCCAGGCTCATCCCAAGAGGGGCCAATGGGAGCTGCAGGGCACAGATGGCACGAATACAGAAGCTATTCCAATGGACATGACCTCAGTCTCCCTCCAAGAAACGCACGCAAACACAGGCACCTGTGACCAGCCATTTTCTGATAATCACATCAATCCACCAATCCACCTGGCTGACCGGCATCTGTTACACAAAAGCTAATCCCCCGCCCCTGAGCATGACATCATTAAAACAGTCAAAATGGCTGCCCCTATCCCTGACCTTACTGGGCTTCGTAGGCAAACGCGGCCAGTACAGTACAACGCAACTATACTCAGAAGCCGGAACCCAATGCAGATCTTCTCACAATACATCGCTCCACAAATAGGAATATGCTACATTACTTGCAAAGAATAACGCTACACGGTTATTATATGAATAAAATATTAATGCACATCAAATTCACCAAGCCCATACAGCTATTAGGTCATAAACTCCAAAATATTTTTCATTACTGTGGGCTGCATCCGCAATAAATGACCAGCTTCTTCTTGTGTGACGCCCTGTTCCTTCATGGTACACAGGGGCTACATCCACGTACAAAAAGGCAACATGGAAGCGCCTAGAACCGCAGGGCCGTCCCATTAGGTAGGCACTAGTCCAGCTGAAAGGTTGATATGTTGCTCCTAGCCACTATTACTGCGTAAGGGCATGTGGCCCATTGGCGATCGTCCCATAAGATCGTAATGGTGCTCCACTGATTAACTTGAAGTAGCAGGTGTCGGGAGTAAAAGCCATCTGCAGGAGTGGCATACAGATGGCAGCGGCAAAAGGGGAGGAGATACCTGTCACCCAAATGAAATGAAAAAGAATAGTATGGGCATCAGAACTTCATTTGTATTACTCACTTCAATGATCACACTAAATCTACAGGCATATGCATGCTAGCCCACTCAAAAGGATTATTTCCACCCAAAAATCACTTGCGAATCATAACCATATAAATCGAGGTGAAAACACTATTACAAACGAGTGTTTGTGTGCATGCGTCTGTTAAAACAGAATCCATTAGATGGGATTAGTAACGTGCATAGACACAAGTGTTTGAAGGCGCGTCGAGACAGGGAGGGTTCAACAAGGGCAGATAGACGATGGTCCCACTATGGCAGCTCTGCATCACATAGCGCAGGGGAAGGGGATAGATTCCAAAAAGCCATGTACATGGCAAACTCTCAATTAAATCATCTGTCCATGCATCCATACATCATTCCCTCATCCCGGTATAAAAACGCCTGATTATTTACTCACATAACATTTGAAATTTCCATTGAGTCTGTGCGTAATGCAGTCTGCAAAATCCACTGTGCTCCAGCCCGGAATTCTAGTGATGTGAAGTAACATGTATTTGGGAACGTCCTGCCTTATCGTCCACTACGCTATTGCGCATCCCATACTATTCATATCAATCATTGCATTCTCGCCATGGCCCCTGTCCCAAGGACATTAAACAATAGAACGTTATATTTGCAGTCAGACCTGTGGGCGTCTCCTCGCCGCTAGCTGAAAACCGAAAGCGCTGTCCTTCGAATTCCTCATTTGCAACATCACGTCGAAAAGGCATCTGTGACCGCTCGAAACACAAAATCATCCATGTAGTGCGGCAGTGCGTGAAAATGGCAACTGGCTTCACTCACAAATGGGATGCCCCGCCCGTCGGTGAACCTCGGTACAGTGCTGCATGAGGGTCCACCGTTAATCGAGTACTACATTCCACTGACCCTTCACAAGTTTGTTCGCGACTGCAAAGATTGTATGTGAAACAATGGGACCATAGCAGAATGAACATATAAACCAATATTACACTGCCATCGGGATTAAATACATGATTGTAATAGCAAGATGCCATGCGTCACATTGCAGCGTTGTGTGCGGGACGTGCTCGCCCAAAGGGGATTGCAGCTGGCACAGGTGGAATGAATCACCACAGGTGGAGGCTATACAGCCTGAAAACACATAAATTGCACACCCAACCCCCTCCCACAACCACACCCACTCCAAAATGCTACCGGCAGGACTAGCGATGTTGGCCCTGGGGGACCTGATAGCACTGCAAGTACTCCAACTTCAAGAAGAAGACGAACACCAACTACTACAACAACCGGCCGCACAGAGGAGACGCAGGAGGAGGAGGAGGGCAAGGCAGGGCCAGCAAGGCCCACCAGCACAGCCACTACCACCACGCAGGCAGCCCGCAATCCCACGCCTCCGAGCTCATCCGTTCAACCTCACTGCTGAGCAGATCCACACCCTCTACCGTTTGGACCGGGACACCATAATCGCCATTGTGAACATGACACACGCTGACCTTGTCAGCATGATAGATAGCCCAACCGCCATCCCACCCCTACTGAAGGTGGTGTATGTACTCCACTTCCTGGCCACAGGCACCTACCAGCACACAGTCGGACAGTTGCATGGCATTTCACAGCCACTGTTGTCACGGACACTATTGCAACTGCTCGATGCCCTCCTGAAGCACGCAGACAACTACATCTCTTTACCACGCTCGGAGCAGGAGATTACAAACACAAAAGTGGGATTCCATGCACTTGCCGGCATACCGGGTTGCATTGGTGCCATCGACTGCACCCATGTGGAATTGGTTGTCCCACATGCCATGGAGGTCCAGTACCGCAACCGGAAACAATATCGTTCTCTTAATGTACAAATGGTGTGTGACTCCAACAGGATCTTTACACATTGTTGTGCCCGATTTCCTGGATCAACCCATGATTCTATGGTCTTGAGGAACTCTACAATACCACGCTACATGGAGCGACACGCAGGGAACAGATCCTGGCTACTCGGTGAGTCTCATTTCATGCATGATAATGTGGGGTATGTGATGCGGCAATGACATGGCAGGAAGGGGGGGGATGCGTACGTAGCAATGTCATTCCACAAACGTCCTTTATTGTCCACATACAGGTGATGCCGGGTATCCACTGAAGAGATGGCTCCTTACACCACTCCGGGACCCACAGAACCAGCATGAGGAGGACTACAACCATGCCCACTCACGTACCCGTGTAGTCATAGAACAGGCATTCGGCCTACTGAAGGCTCATTTCCGCTGCCTCAGCAGGTCTGGCGGGGCACTCCTGTACCGCCATGAGAAGGTTGCAAAGATGGTCATGGCATGTGTCATGCTACACAACATGTGCGTACGTAGAAATGTGCCCATGCCCCCTGACGCAGAACTGCAAGCACCTGAAGATGGTCATGATGAGGGTGGGGATGTGGCAGCACCTCAAGGAGTCCGCGAGGCACAGGAGGCCCGTGAAATTTGTCAGAATATCATAGATTCATGCTTCTAGCACTCACGCCTGGTGGCTGATACATGGACACGGGACTTGTGGCACTGTGTGTGTCTGGAACATGCACAATGTGGACTGTACGCCTATAAAGGCCTCGTACACAAAGATCAATGTCCACACATCTCATTGGATGATTATCAAATGTTCATTGCATATGTGAAATTATATTACACACCCCATCGACCCGCCACCAAAGAAAGCCCAACACCCCCCTCCACCCTCCTACCTCCCCCCCGAACACCAGTGTCCAAAGATGCTCATTGTCAGTGGGCAGACGCTATTGCAAGCCCCCTCTCCGGGTATCAGGGGCACCCCTGCCTGTGGAGCGCAGGTTCCTCCCAGATCTACGTTGGGGGCTGCCCTGGACGGAACTTGCAACGGATGATGTCTCTGCCTGCTCACGTCCATGCATGTCCCTAAGGGTTTGTGAGAGCTCAGTGAGCACACGGCGCACAGCGGCAAGTTCACCACATACGTCTTTGGACGTCGCATGCAGTTCCCCCCTCAGGCTCTCGGTGCTTCTCTCCATTTGTACCCTTAGTGTCTCTGTACTTCGCTCCATTTGTACCCTTAGTGTCTCTGTACTTCTCTCCATTTGTACCCTTAGTGTCTCTGTACTTCGCTCCATTTGTGCCCTAAGTGTCTCAGTAGATGTTTCTATGGCTGCCTTAGAACCCCCACATTCATCAGCATGCTCCTTGAGGAGCGTGGCCAGTTGCTGCTGTTGCACGATCACCTGGTCGAGGGACTGTTGCCTCTGCTGGGCCATGCCCATTTGCGGTGGTGTCACAGAGGGGCTGATCACCTCATGTTGCCTTGCCACAGGGCTTGTGGGGGATGGCCAGTCGTCGTCTTGTGGGTGCTCCTGCGTGGTATCCTCATGGTGTACGGGATGAAACAAACAGGGGGATTGAGACAGGTCATGGATGGGTCCTACATCGACAGCACCGTTTTCTGTGTCGGAGCATGCTGCCATTAATGCAGTGTCACCTATGGTGCTGCTGCCACCAGAAGCAGTGCCTTCTGTGGCATCCATTGGGGGGACCTGTGGTGCTGCTGTTGTGGGCATGCTGGCTGCTGGGGTGCCTGTTGAAGTCCCCTCCTGTGTGCTGCCACTTGATTTGTGCTGCTGCCGTGTCTTGGTCCGTGCAGCTGAGGTGGAGGGTCTTTGGCCGTTGGTCTTGGCCCTCTTTGCAGGTGTGCTGGTAGGGGTGTCCTGAAGCTCGTCGTTTGAATCGGACCCTGTGGTGGAGTAAAGGAGGGCGAGCGTTATTCATGGGTCTGTGGAAATTGGAATGGCAATGTATCACATGCATTGGGGTGGTACCTGAGGGTGATTTGGGTCAGGGCCTTGGAGGTGGTTTCATTTTTGTGTGGATTGAGGATGCAGTTGTTTTGCAGCCTGCAGTTAGGGTGTGCATGCTGCACGTGTAGAGGGTGTTTTTAGGATTTTTAATTATTTATGTATTTTATGTGACTTTTAGAGTGCGCTATCAGGCCAATGTATGTGGACGTTCTCCTGGACATGTGTTTCTGTTGCACTATGTGGACACATGGTACTTCACATGATTGGACATTGTGGATTTAGCATTGTTTTATTTGGCCCACCTACCTGATTCTTCGGTTGTCTGCACTCCTTTCTCCATCCCTCCGACTCCCTCTATACTCTCCATTCCAATGGTGGAGGCACAGATTTCTTCCCAGGGGGTCAACTTGATGGGTGATTCATATCCTCCCCCGGTTGCTGTGGCAATGTTACGGTTGGCTGATAGTATGCTCCGTACGCGTATCCGCAAGTCGTCCCATCGCTTTCTGCATTGCTGTGGGTTGCGGGGTGCGGTCCCCACCGCACTTACCCGCTGTGCCACCAGGGCCCATATGGCCTTCTTGTTCGCAAGTGCCGTCCTGGTCATTTGCGTCGAGAAGACGGCGGCAGCATTCTCCTGGAGGGTCTCTGTGAGCACGGTGAGTTCCTCATGGGAGAAGTGGACCTGCCGCTTGCGGTCGCACGCTTTTTTAGCAACTTTTCCCATTTTGATTGTTTTAACTAGGGTGGCTAACGGGTTGGGATGTGTCTCAGGGTCGGATTTTTGATGGTTGTGTTGGCATTCTGATTTTATAGGTGTACGGCGTGCTGTTTCCCGTTCCGGCCCCATGTTTTTACTTCCGTTTCCGTATATTTACGGTCACCGTATTTTGCGATTACCGCTCATTACGGTGACCGCTATGATGGTTGGCGGAATTGCACCTAGGGCGCCGTACGACGGCGGTGAGGGGCGTTTTGGGGACATTTCCGCCATCGCGGACTTTGCACTTCCGCCATGGCGTAATGCTCGTGCCCGATGGGTCAGAATTAGCCGCACTTTACTCCATCGTGCAATGGCGGAAACGCTATTTACGCTATGGCGGTCAGGTCAGTTACTTTCCGCCAGGGTCGTAATGAGGGCATATGTGTTTTCCCGCCTCGCCCCTCACATCTCTTATATGTGCCTTGCAGGCAGGTTGCCAGCATGTGGACTGATGTAGGTTTTAATGTGTAAGTGCTTCCGAGAGTCACAGATTAAGTCAGAGTGTCTCTCTTATCCTTTAAAGCACAGGCTGCCCGTCAGCTGCCCTGCCCTTTGCATCCACCTATTGGGTGGAGGGAACGTCGGACTGGGGGCTTCTTTGTAGCGACTGGAAGTGTGCAGGCTGGCTGGAAGCCATATAGTTTAGATTGCTGTGTCCCCATATAACAAGGTACACGTTTCTCTTACTATTTTACTTGCTTTTCTGGATGTATAAAAAAACGTTTACACATATTTAATTTAGTCCAAAAAAGAAAACAGTGCCTTCTCTGTACACTTTTCTGCTAGAATGAAATATTTGACTTATGCACTTTGTGTATTAATGGGGTGAGTCGTTGGCATGTACCTTTTAAAAGAAACTGCGCTGTGCAATATTGTATGGTCACTGAATACACTTACTTATTTTTTCATTTTACTTTGCAGTGTACAGTTCTGCACGTAGAATAAATATTCATTTATTATCTGATGAGGAAAAAGAAAGTCTGATCATCTTACTTCTATGTATTTTTACGTGAAAATAAGTCTAAAGACTTTGGGCCCGATTCTCTTAAAGTAAACACGCGCAGAGGACGCGCCTTTTCTTTTTCCTTGCACCACTTTGCGCAACAGACACGTCACCTTCCTCACAAAGGTGACTGCACATTTCCTGAGGGCATGTTTCACATTCCTGTGATCCTGTGGATCTGATTGATTTGAAAATTATTTAAAATTAAAGGGGGCCTGCAATAGTTACGATTTGTTCTAGGATTGGTTGATTAAGATGAATGTACTTTTGTACATGTCTTTTTACATGTGTTGATTTTTAGTGAACACATTTCTACATAACCTTTTCTTTTCTTCAAAGATATATTTGAATTTTTGAACAGTATTTGATTATTAAATTGCCAACATTGCTCTGGAATATGCTCAATGTTATTTTTGATTAATTTCCATGGAGAGTGCTGCACTGATATATAGGTGACCTCCTCTATATTCATGAATCTCTGTGTTTTCTCATTTATGAATTCAGGATTTTGAATGCACACAAATGCCCCCTTATTTGTGCAAATGTGGTGAAGAAGGGGGCGCAATGTGCACATTCAATTGCCTTTTCTGAACAGAGCACATTTAAATGAGGTGTGCTAGGTGTGATAAAGTGGGTCATTTTGCAGGTCCTGTTTAAAAAGGCGTACAGATGGGCGTTAAACATTAACGCCCGCCATCACGCCTGTTTTTTCCTGATTTGGGGGATTTTATTTTAGGTGTAGCTGGGAAAAGTAACAGACTATGTCAGTCGTGCATCCCAGCTCTATTCCAAAGCAACCTACTGTTTAATGCCAGCCTATGTTTTTATGCAGTGCAGGCATTAGGTCAATGGATTCCTTTGAAATCCGTCCACTTTTTACACCTGGGAAAAGTAGGAAGGTTCCATTGGAATCCATTGTAAATGCCTCGCTAAATTGGTAATCGGAGTGGATAGTTGCACTTTCTGCACTTTCGTAGATGAAAAAAGGTGTTATAGCAATTGTGCCTATTTTGGCACTCTTTTCCCACTGTGTGTTGGAAATGAGTACAAGGTTTTTTCGCAGATAATGGTAGGAACGCTTTAATGTCAGGAGGGAATGCAGAACCCTCCCAGCTGGGGTGGGAGGCCTACCACAGTGATTCCCAGGGCTGCTGCTGCCCCAGAGCAGGGTGTTTGATTTAGGAGGGCCCCTGCCCCTTCTTCACGTGCCTGCATGCTTGCAATGCGTACCACTACGGAGTCGACCCCATGCCTGCAACTCCCAATTCTGGCCTGTTTCTTTCTGCTTGCCTCCTAGGGCTTCCAGGACCAGCACGATATGCTAGTGAAGGGCCAGAAAGTGCAAGAGACAGCAAGAAGCGGCAAAGCTCCGGAGCAACCTGCAGCGAAACGAATGTGCAGCGCCAAACAGCACAGAATGAGGGACAGTGCGCCAGCTTCCGTGAGGATACGGAGCGGGCCCCTCAGCAATTCAGCAACTTCCGAACCCCGTTCGAAATGGACATAGATAGTCCCCTTACCTGCTAATACGCCGCAGCTCGCCCCTCCCCCCGCCCCCCCCCTAGAAACCGGCATGAAAGCCACGGATAGGAACTGAGACATCAACTTGGATTTCAGCGTGCCGACATTGCGTATGGATGGAGGCCCCAGGTAACAATAAGGGTTGGTGATTAATACCCCTTTTATGTGTTTGTCCAGCTGTAACAACTTCCCTGGGGAAAGGAAAGTCACTGTTAGTTATGGGGAACTAGGTGAGGAAGAGAGCCAATAGAGAGGGAAGGGGTGGATAAAAGGGTGCACACGAAACGCAATGGTATGGGGAACTGGGGAAGAAGGAGAGCCTGTAGAGAGGGAAGGGGGTGGATAAAAGGGGGCACACGAAACACGATGGTATGGGGAACTAGGGAAGAAGGAGAGCCTGTAGAGAGGGAAGGGGGTGGATTATTGGGGGCACACGAAACACAATGGTATGGGGAACTAGGGAAGAAGGAGAGCCTGTAGAGAGGGAAGGGGGTGGATAAAAGGGGGCACACGAAACACAATGGTATGGGGAACTAGGGAAGAAGGAGTGCCTGTAGAGAGGGAAGGGGGTGGATTAAAGGGGGCACTCGAAACACGATGGTTTGGGGAACTAGGGAAGAAGGAGAGCCTGTAGAGAGGGAATGGGGTGGATAAAAGGGGGCACACGAAACACGGTGGTATGGGGAACTAGGGAAGAAGGAGAGCCTGTAGAGAGGGAAGGGGGTGGATAAAAGGGGGCACACGAAACACAATGGTATGGGGAACTAGGGAAGAAGGAGAGCCTGTAGAGAGGGAAGGGGGTGGATTAAAGGGGGCACACGAAACACAATGGTATGGGGAACTAGGGGAGGAAGAGAGCCAGTAGAGACGGAAGGGGGTGGACTAAAGGGGGCACACGAAACATAATGGTATGGAGAACTAGGGGAGGAAGAGAGCCAGTAGAGAGGGAAGGGGGTGGATTAAAGGGGGCACACGAAACACAATGGTATGGGGAACTAGGGGAGGAAGAGAGCCAGTAGAGAGGGAAGGGGTGGATTAAAGGGGGCACACGAAACACAATGGTATGGGGAACTAGGGGAGGAAGAGAGCCAGTAGAGACGGAAGGGGGTGGACTAAAGGGGGCACACGAAACATAATGGTATGGGGAACTAGGGGAGGAAGAGAGCCAGTAGAGACGGAAGGGGGTGGACTAAAGAGGGCACACGAAACATAATGGTATGGGGAACTAGGGGAGGAAGAGAGCCAGTAGAGACGGAAGGGGGTGGACTAAAGGGGGCACATTAAACATACAGGTGTGGGGAACTAGGCGAGGAAGAGAGCCAGTAGAGAGGGAAGGGGGTGGATTAAAGGGGGCACATGAAACACAAAGGTATGGGTGATTTGCATGTGGTCAAAGGAGGACACGTCGGACCAAGAGACCAAGCGGAAGAAGGGTGGTGCAGGAAAGCATGGAGGAGAAATGCTGAAGGACTGGACACAGTGATGCATTGTTTGGTGCGAGAAAGTGTACAGTGATTTGAATGTGCATGCAAGGTGATTGTGTGATAGAGTGAGAGTAGGGAGTGAAGGGGCAGGCGATTGGAGAAGTGAAAGTAGAGTGTATGAGATAAAAGGTGTAGGTGGTGAGAAGTATGTGAAGAGGGGTGTAGTAGTAGTGTGGAGAGGGGTATACTAGTGTGAAGAGGGGAATAGTAGTGTTGAAAGGGTTAACGTGGTAGTAGTGTGGAGAGGGGAACAGTAGAGAGCAAGATCAGAGGGTGAAGGTAGGTCGCGACGAGAGGAACTTTGGAAAGATAACTTAGAACAGGGACCACCTAGATTGTTCCCAGAGTGAGTTAGAGAGCAAAGGCATTTGCCTTTAGGTCATTACCTTCAGGGAGCCGGCATCTTAGATAGTAGGGGTTCCCTATCTCTAGGGACAAACCTGGGGTTGATGTACACTTGGGTTAGGGAGGGAGTGGCCTGCACTAGAAGAGAGTGAGAGGGGCAGCCCTTAGTGAGCCCCTGTTCAAGTATATAAATAAAAGCCCCTGAACTGTCTTCGAGAGTTGGTGTGCTCTTGAGGCCATCTGTGACAGCAAGTAATGTAACAGTGACCACTGGGCTTGGTCTATAGCCTTGTCCTAGTTACCAGAATCCACCTCCAGATAGCCTGGAGCATGGTATTTGGCTATGCCCCCCCCACCCACCCATCCCAAGCCACCCAGAGTGTCCACTGGACATGGCCAGCAGCACATGCTCCAGGCATTTCTCCCCTCCCCAGGCGTCTGGCCATGGCCACGTGTCATCCAAAGTCATCTGGAGTGGCCACTGGACATGTCCTGTGGCATTGTCTATTACCCAGCCCCCAAGACTTCTGTGTTGGCCACTGGGATGGCTTTCTGTCAAGCTCCTGCCACCACTAAACTAAAGCTTGTTGTCACTTTGCCCCCACCCCCCCCACACGCCTCGGAAGCTACCAAAAGTGGTCACTAGCCATGGCTTGCAGTCATGGCCATTGCCTTCAGCAATTCTCTGCATCTAAAGAGACACCGAAAAGGGATTTAAATAGATGTCCCCTACGCCCCTGGCCTTGTCTACTGCACACAGTGAACTGAGAACCGCCTAGGCTGGCAGTAAAGGAGAATAGGGGACAACAAGGTAAAGGGATTTGCTCAGGATCTCATAAATTGGTCAAGTGCGGAAGGCGGGATTCCAGGCAGGAGTCCCAGTTTTACAGGCTAGGATTTAGCCAGGAGATCCTTTCCCCACTCTAGCTTTTCGCCAGAAGCTAAATCAGCCTCAAAGGGAAGGAGAACTCTTGCCAGAAACATTTTAGACAAAAACAAAGAATGTTTCCCGCTCATAACGGCACAGACTGCTGCACAGCACGAGGATATGCGGGATTGCAAGCTGATGCAGCAGGCCTAGGTTTTCTCATAGAACAATGTTATGTGCAAGTGACGTAAAGCATAGGGCCTAGAGGATGCACTCGTTCTATATGCACGGTTTTTGTAAAGCGCTGCTTGCCTTGTTCACAAAGGTGACTTGTGAATTTCTGGGCAAATGTGTAAGTATTCACTGGCCAGCCGCCTTGCACTCATGAGCACCGCCATTGCACCCTGGCACTAATGTAGGACATGTTCCCTGCACCACTTGGTGGGCTCGGGCACGGTTACAAAATGACAGCCCCTGGAAGGCCCTGTCATCATAAAAACTTTAGAAACAGCAATTCTGCTCCTGTTTGGGGGATAGAAAGCCAAGCGGGACAACATTGGAACATTTCGTTATTGCTAAAGGTTTTAAAAAATGCATTAAAGGGAGAAAAATTACACTTTAATATATTACGGCCCGCAGGGGAATATGCTTTTTTCCTGCTCTTTTGAAAGCACATTCCATTTTTTTATTCGGGGTGGTGTGCTTTGAAATGTGCAGAAGCACTCCTTTGGCCGCTGCTTCCAGTAATACCGCAATAGGAGGAAAAACGGCATTTGAATCAAATGGGTTGTCTTTTGGGTTTTTTGCAAAACATTTTCGGGCTTGAATGGATGGGTCTCCCTGGCGCATTTCAACACTTGTGCAAACAAAGGGTTCCATGCGATTTCCGTGAGATTTGGTCGAATCCAAATCCATTTTTTTTTCTTCGTATAAGCAATGTTGCAGCAAATATATACGGGGGAGACCACCCTGCATCGCCCTCTTGCCCCCGCCTTAAATAGTAGCCTTACCCATCTCCCACAAATATTTACGGCCAAATTCGGCTGAAAAAATGTGATGGATTTGGCTTCGACCAAATCTCCTGCGATGAAACCTCCCTATTCCCCAAAAAAGAGCTTTGTGAATCTGACCTTCTGCTTTTATGTTAAACTCTATGAGTAGTTTATTGTATACATGTTTGCATGGTGAAATAAACCTCAGTGCTGTCAAACTACTCATGACCAAACCAAGTGGGCTCTCATCTTACTTTTCCTAGTTTACGTTGGATGCACGGGCTGCTGACTTGTTCACACATCGATTTGCTGCTGTGCTGAAAGCATTGATTCAATGCTTTCAGCACAGCAGCCGGCTGTGTGTGTGTGCAACAATTGAACATTGTCGGGTAAGGGAGGGAGTCCTGAGTCACAGGAACAAGAGTTCTGATCTGTCCATTGCTTATATCGTGGAGCAGGACGTATTGGCGTGGCCAGTTTGGCGTGACCACTTTGGCGCAGCAGGCATTTTGGCGCGACCGCTTTGGCGCAGCAGGCGATTTGGTGCGTCCATTTTGGCATGCCCAGTTTGGTGCAGGAACGTTTCACCACCGGTATGCTTTGGCACGAGGGATGCCGAAATTGGGCTGCTTGGGCCCTGGGAAGTTGCACCGGTAATCTCTGCGCCCCACTGGCGCCGGGGACCTCATACCTCTCAGTGCCAAGTTTACCTACATTACGGGTAATGCCATTTTCACAAAATGAAATGCGAACAGCTGTGTGCCGCCCTGGGGGTCCTAATGTGGCATGGTCTAGCTTGGCACCCACCAGGCACTGCATGCTCTCTAATGCCCGATCAGAAGTTCTGTTATGTGCCCACCTCCGGGGAGGGCAGTACCATCCTCGGTCATGGTGTGCACCTGCTGCCCTGTACCAGGATGGAACCGTGCCCCTCACTTCTCAATGGTGCCAACCATCGTGGTGCGCCTGAACAGTCACGCTATCTTCCCCGTGCCAGTCAAACTGTGCCTTACATGCCAATGATACAGTTATCCTGTACCCTCCCTGACAGCCAAGCTGACACATCTGTGCCAGGCACCATTTTCCTCTGTGCCAGTCATTTTATGCCCTAAGTTCCAGCCACACTGTCGATCACGCTACCTACTCTGTGCCAGCCACTCTGTGCTTTCTCTTCCTTCATTGCCAGTCACCCGTGCCATCTATAACAGCCACCCAGTCCAATCTCTGCCAGTCACTCTTTCTTCTCAGCCAAGCTAAGCCACCTCTCAGTTGCCCTATATCCCCCGTGCCAGTCACCTTCTCTCCCCTGCGGCAGTCATCAAGTGCCCACGGTGCAGGTCGTTATGCCTCCTCTGTGCCAGCCTTTAAACCCTTTACCCAGTCTCGTACCAACGTGTCGCATTCCTGTCAGATGTCCACACCCTGTGCCACAAATAATAGACCTCTTTTGGTGCTAGTCCCGATGCCCCCTCTGTGCCATCCACCCTCAACAGCGTGTGCCAGTCTCTGTGTCCATCAATCAGCCTGCCATGGCATGTCTGGCATCAATGGTGTCTCCCCTGTGCTTGCCAGTGCGGCACATCTCCTCAGTGGCACTCGTGCTGCTCTCATTGTGCCAGTTACTTTGTCATGTTTGTGTGTCAGAATATCGTGTTAGGCCAGTCTCTCTCTTATGTCAATGTGCCAATATCTTTAAAGGCCAGTAACTCCCTCAAGTGTGTTTGCCATCTGCTTAGGCCAGTCACCCCACCTTGTATTTGTCTTGGATGATGTTAGGTCAGTCAAACAGTCGCCTCTGAGTGCCAATCACTCTGCAGTATGTGTGTGTGGCAGTCGCTGCCACAGTTACTCTGCTGTGTCACTTAATCAGTCTCCTGTGAGTGCCAGTCACTCTGCGGTATGTGTGTGTGGCAGTTACTCTGCTGTGTCAGTCAATCAGTTGCCTGTGAGTGCCAATCACTCTGCAGTATGTGTGTGTGGCAGTCGCTGCCACAGTTACTGTGCTGTGTCACTTAATCAGTCGCCTGTGAGTGCCACGCCCTCTGCGGTATGTGTTTATGGCAGTCACTCCCGCAATCATTCTACTGTATCAATCAGTCGCCTGTGAGTCAGCTCTCCTTTCCCACCCCTTGCCACTCTTGACTCCCGGTCCAGGCTCTACCCACCTTTTGTTCACACTGCAGTGTCTATCTGCCCGCCGTCTGGTCTGTTTGTCCACACTTTTCCCACTCTCTTCCCATTCCACTCTTTACCCCTCTCTGGAAGCAGCCCCCCCACTCTCGCTTCTCTTTGAATGCCATAATATGTCTCACACATGCGACTCTTGTGGCAGGTAAGTCTGAGACAGTCTTTCTCTGTTACTCTCTCTGTCTGACTAGTCTTCGCTGCATATCTCTCTAGTGCCTCGCGGACTCTGCATCGTTCCGTTGCCTCTTGTTCTGCTGGTTGACCTACCCTACACGTAACCCGCCTCCTCTCAGATGTGCCCCCTCAGAAAGACACTCCTGAGTTTGCACACACTTGGGAATGTTAGCAAGTGCCACACTTAGATCTGTGAATGATAGCAAGTACCACATTTAGATAGAATTGTGAACATTAGCCCGCGTCGCATCTAGATAGGATTGTGAATGTTAGCAAGTGCCACACTTAGAATTGTGAACGATAGCAAGTACCACATTTAGATAGAATTGTGAATGTTAGCAAGTGCCACACTAAGATAGAATTGTGAACATTAGCCTGCATCACAGGACTGCTAGAAAGGATTGTGAATGTCAGCCAGTGCCACATCTAGATAGAAAAGCAAATATAAGCCATTGCCACATCTAGACTGCATTGGAAATATTACCAATGCCACATTTAGATACAATTGTGAATGCTAGCTTGCTTCGCATCTAGACAGGATTTTGAAGGTGGGCCAGTGCCACGTTTGGATATAATTGTGAATATTGGTGTGCGTCATATATAGACAGGATTGTGAATATTAGCCATTGCCGTATCCAGATAGAAATGTAGAGATATTCATGCTCCACATCTAGAAAGAACGTGGACATTTTGCACATATCACGTCTAGAGAGCGAGGCCAATAACCAACCCATGAACAATTTCACCCCTCTGCATACACCTCTCAAACTCTAACCAAACACAACCACAACCCTAAAGCACAACAAACCGCACAAGCTTCACTACACCGCAACAACAAAACAAACCACACATAACTTCGCACAACAGCACACAGTGGCTACCGAATGGAAAGCACCCCCAACTCAGCGAACAGTGTTAACCGAACTGAAGCTACCAACGGCACATCACTGCTCTCTTGCACTTATCCCGTTCGTCACCACTAACTGACCCCCACCCCCTTTTCTTTTCAAATCCACTAGAGGCCCAGCGAATCACTCCGCTGGTGAAAGTGCGCGGTACAAATATCCTTTAACATTAACACTTACATTAACTTGTGTTGTGCCTCCACCGGTGTCATTCCAGCACACACCACACGAAGCGCTACACTTTTCACAGAGTGTTACGGGCAGAGTCACCTCCGCAGAGATGGCATCAAAGTGCTGCATGACAACCAGCGACAGCCGCAGCTGGAAGCGTCCAAACGTCCCTCGCTCCAAATTGACATCGCCAGGAAGACTTCTGCGCCAAAATGGGCATGCCAAACCGGCCAGGGCCAAAACGAGTGTGCCAAAAAGGGGTGTACTGCTTATATCGCCTCTGTGGCACACTGGCATGCAGCAACAGCATCAACTGCCGCTCCATGGTGTTATGCAGGCAGCTTCGCTGACATTGGAGAGAGGGCATGAAGCTCTCCTCCCCCAACAACCCCTCTACCCCCCAAAGAAGGCATGCACTCTCATACTGCTCCTGCCGGCCATCAAGTGTTTTCCTTGATTGTCATATGCGCATTGTGCATGCCCCAATTTCACTTCTGTGCACACCACCCCCTGATCTTTGCCACACTTATGTGTGGGTATAATTGGTGATATAGCCACCCTTCAGGGACCTCACAGGGTCTTTGGTGCATTTCAATCTATCCATGCCACTCCTGGGGGTACGGGTGTCAATGTCACCCACTTGTACGAGCATACGCCTGAACATTCAGAGATTGTGCCTGGGCATGGGGGAGCATCAGGGTATCAGGCTAGAAAGGGGCGGAATCCTTCCAAGACGTTAACGTACAGACGTCATGAACTCCAAAAGTAGGAAGGAAAATTGTAAAACTATAAAGCTGCATTAAATTCACATTATCACTTGGACGAAGAAATGAGAGCGGTGAAGGAAATATACCCAGAACTGGCAAGGAGTGAACAAGACTTGCCAGAGCATTGCCCTGTCCCCAGGACCAGGGGCTTGCACACTCACAGATCTGCTGGGAGGCAGCTTTAGCGCCTGGATGCGCAACCCACTTTTCAACAGCAGGCTGCTTTCAGGAGACTCTGCAGTTCTGCCCAGTCTTCTGAAAGCGCTTCTTGAAGCGTGGATTGCTCGCGTGAGAATACTGCTTCAGAACAGGATACTCCCCGCAAGATCGCTCCTGAAGCATAGTTATCACAAGCACGAGCAACACGTTTTCAACAACAAGACACTTTCAGTAGACTCAGCAAGGCAAACTGAACACAGAAACACACAAAGCCTCGGATGCTTACTGCAAATGTCCAAACTGGTATATATGTCCTGCAATGTAAAGACATTTTTTTCTTAGGGTAAGTAGTGTGACCAACTAAAACTGCAGAGCCCAACTTCCATATATTTGCTCAAAAGTGTTTCTTACTAAATCACTTTAAGACAGGTTTCAAATTTAAAATTTTGGACATTCTTATGTTACAATAATGTTCTTTGCTTTTATTCAAATCGTTAGGATTGGGTTCTATGAAGAGATAACGTATTGCGTGACGTGGCCTGGGGCTACGCCCCTCTTCCACGCCCCTCCAAGGATGAGAGGCTTTCCCCGGTAAATGTTCCATTTACATCACTGAAGATACCTCAATGACACCCAAGAATGTTGAAGATGATCTATATTTGTTTTACAAAATACTAACAATAACATCCCTTGTGTAGCACATTTTTTGGTTCTATGTTCTTACATTGCCAGTTTTATTTTTGCAAAGTTTTTCTGAATATTTTTGACTGACAAAAACTCATTGAATTAAAAAATATATACATTGGGGGAGCCCCTGCAAGTCCCTCCCTTCCCTATTAACTAGTCCCTATTCTGCGCACACCCCTACCCTTTATATCCCCTTAACAACAACCCCACCATATTTTTTTATTAATTTTTTCGGCCACCATTTTTCACCAAAAAACAGCCTCTTGGTGCTGATAGACAGAGCCAACGAATGTATTGCTCTAGAGTCAGGCAGATTTTCACCAGTCCTGCACGGCATTTCCACAGACTGATTAATGCAAAAATATGTCCTTTGCAAATGTTTGATGCACTTTTACCCTTTGGTTAGTGTTACCTTTGTAAGTCACCTGCTTTCTTTTGTATATTTGTTCTGTTGTTTTGTTTTGTTCCTGGTATGTGTGGCACTTTTTTCCACCCTCAAAAACGGGCTCACCACTTCTTTGTATGAATGCCTCCACCACGGCTTTAAGTGGGGGAAGAAATTGATTGGGGCCCTCATTTGGGGGCATGGCTTACATGATGGGTGTGGCTTGAAAAGTATGCAAAACAATATATACATGCATGTAAGCATTTATATATTTGTGTACGTACCTTACTTTGGTTTGTGTACTTTGCAAGTCATCTTTTATAAACATAGAAATATGAACATATTTCTATATTTATAAAATAGTGCTTGAAAAGTACACAATTCAATTAATCTTTTATAAAGTTTTGACAACGGACAAAGCCTGAGGCATCTTTGTCCGTCTGCAAAGCTTTATAAAAGATGGATTGAATTGTGCACTTTTTAAGCTATTTTTTATAAACATGGAAATTTGCACGGAGTACCCAGGTTTGTGAGGATCAAAGGTTGGGAAACAAAAGGACAATAACTTCCTCTTGTGACCCCGCACGCGAGAGGTCACAAGAGGAAGTTACAGTGACTGACAGAAGTGCCAGCCAGCCACAGCATTGCTCAAACTGTAACTTCCAGTTTGAGTGACGCTGTGGCTGGATGGAACCTCTGTCAGCGTGCCTGACTCGAAAATGGTGGGCGCATCTCCCATCGCGGTTATGGCTGTGGCGGGATAATGTGTGCCGCTGTGGTGTGGTGAGACTAGGAGACCCTGGCAGGACCCCAGCTCAGCCCCACTTTTTTGAGACTGCTGGGGCCCAATATCTGCTGGCCCCAACACACTTAAAGCACTGCCACCATCTGTAAATGTTTTATCATATCCTTTCGGATCCAAATTGAAATCCCTGCTCTTCAAAAAATTACAAATGTGTACTTTGAATTAGAAACTCAGTAGAAATATTAACCCAAAACATGCCTGGCTAGGTGTACACGTGCCCCTGGACTGGTGTTAATTTGCCCCACACTGTTACATTGTATAATCTGGGCCCAGGTGCCAAAGTAGCAGCTATTGAGCACTTAAGGAGAATGATCCTATTGGTTCGCAGACGCTGGTGATCGCACCAGTGTGACTTCAATATCACCACTCTCTGGCTTCATGAAAACATGTGGCTGGTACCCTCGTGCCCTGTAGCACCCACACAATGAGTTACGTGCTAATATGTAATGTTATGTCTCAGGTTAGGCTGTAGACGATATTATATCACGGCATGTCCTGTAGTAGAGGGGAGGTTAGTTATTTATTATGGGTTATTTTATGGTTCATGTTATATGTTACGCTAGATGTTCTATGTTATGATATGGTATGTGTTAATGGTGTTCTTACGGTTTATGTTCTTTTGCATGATATATTGTGTGCTTTAGGTTGCAGTTTATGGTTTGCTAAAGGATATATGTTGTTAAGTGTTTTAGGTTATGGTATGATTTCTACGTTAAAGGTTATGCTATGTGTTATAGGCCATGTGTGTGGTTGTGTAGGTTATTCTATAGTTTATGGGATGTTGTCTATATTATTTTGTGGGCTTCAGGTTATAGCATAGTTTGTTTTGCTCTCGGTTTGTCTGCGTGTTACATGGTATGTACTTGGTAAAGGTTAACTCCTAGTTTAAGTTATGCAATAGGTGTTGTTATTGTATGTGTTTATTTTTTATATTTTACTCTTTATGTAACCAAGGTTGTCCTATGAAATGTGCCACAGGTTTTGTTGAAGTTTTCATATTGTCTGTGTTGTGTTCTATAGTATTTTATGGGTTGTGGGTTATATTATTCGTTGTGCTATGTTATACATGTTGCTATGTATAATGGTGCTTTATGGAATGTGATGTACCTTGTGCACCGAAGAACAACCCTGCCACCCCTGTACCTAGTATGATCTAAGGCAGAGGACTTCAAACTGTGGGGCGCGCCCCCCAGGGGGGCGCGGCCGCATCCGGGGGCAGAGGGGGAGGGGGTGCGAGAGCCCAGCATGAAATGTAAAAAAAAAATAAATACTTTTTTTTAGATTGGAGGAAATGGGCAGGGGCAGCTCACATGGTCAGACTGGACCATAAAACGGCCTTAGACACCAATGAAAACGTGGCCAGCAGTTGCAAATGGATATTCAGTTCTTTAGTCAAAGGATGTTTGAATGGTACCCAAGGGGGTGTTTTTTGTTCAAATGTAAACAAATTGCGATATTTAAAGAATATTTATTCAGCAACAATGGTCAAAACTACTAGCTCTATGGTGAAGTAACTCCTCAAACTGGCCCACATTGGCCAAAAAAGTGACCCATTTTGACTGCCCTACACTAGCATTTTGCATTTTTGGTACGGTCATCACCCTATTGCCCTATAGGCCAGTCCAAGGCTGGCGGCTCATCAATAATGGGTGAGGGGGCGTCAACCCACTGGCCCCCTCACCCATTATGGAGCAGCCAAGGAGCCAGCCCAGTGAAACACAGAGCACTCCCTCAGCTGCTTTTTCCAGCTGAGGGAGTGCTCCTGGGCTGGCTGAACTGTCAAAGGGAAACACTGTTTGCCTTTGACAGTTCAGTTCCCCAGCTGCACATGATCACTGAGCCATGCAACGCTGGGGGCGTTTTGCTTCACCAGCCTTGCATAGCTCATACGAAATGCTGGCTGGGGCACTGCATGTTATGTATGTGCGAGGGGGTGCTCCTGCGCCTCCTTGCATATACGGGCAGAGCAACCTGGAGCGGGGCATTTTAGCAACCATGTGCTGGCCCCTGCAGAAGGTACGTTTATGGTGATTTCTTTTTTATTTAAATGTGTATAGATGCGTGTATGATTGTGTTCTGGGACTGTTGTGGGAGCAGAATGGGCGAGAGCACTGGGATAGTGGTGGGAGCAGGGTGGGGAGAGCCCAGGGTCTGTACTGGGAGTAGGGTGTGGTGACGGCGTGCAAACATTCATCTGGCACATTTGGGGGGCCCGGCCTGCCCAAATTTTGCTCAGGGGGGCCCAGGCCAAAAAAGTTTGAAGACCACTGATCTAAGGTGTCATCACTGTCATATATGCCACCGAACAGCAACCCTGCCACCCCTGTGCACAGTATAATCTAAGGTCACTCTGCCATATGCCACAGAAGAGCAACTCTGCCACCCCTATGTCCAGTATGATCTAAGGACACTGTGCCATATGCCACGGAAGAGCAACGCTGCCAACCTGCTGTGCCTTAGGCCACTGAAGAGCAAACCTGCAACCCCTGTGCCCAGTATGATCCAAGGAGACATTCCTGTGCCGTATGTCAACAAACAGCAACCCTTCCATCCCTGTGTCACCTTGGATCCAAGGCGACATGGTGGTGCCATTTGCCACTGAAGAGCAGCCCTACCATCCCTACCCAGTATGATCTAATGTGTCATCACTGTGATATATTATTTGTTTATTATTTGATTATTTGTAATGCGTTGGTAGCCCGCAGGCATCAGGGCACAGAGGGACGGATTCATGTTAAGCCGTGGGTAGAAGAACAGCTAAGGGGTGGAACATTATTTAAAAAGATGAGTCTTCAGGTTTTTTCTGAAGATTAGCAGATTTGGCTTAGCAGATATATACCACCGAACAGCAACCCTGCCACCCCTGTGCCTCATATGATCTAATGTGTCATCACTGTGCCATATGCCACCGAACAGCAACCCTGCCACCCCTGTGCCTCATATGATCTAATGTGTCATCACTGTGATATATGCCATCGAAGAGCAACCCTGCCACCCCTGTGCCTCATATGATCTAATGTGTCATCACTGTGCCATATGCCACTGAAGAGCAACCCTGCCACGCCTGTGCCGCATATGATATAATGTGTCATCACTGTGATATATGCCACCGAACAGCAACCCTGCCACCCCTGTGCCTCGTATGATCTAATGTGTCATCACTTTGATATATGCCACCGAACAGCAACCCTGCCACCCCTGTGCCTCATATGATCTAATGTGTCATCACTGTGCCATATGCCACCGAAGAGCAACCCTGCCACGCCTGTGCCGCATATGATCTAATGTGTCATCACTGTGATATATGCCACCGAACAGCAACCCTGCCACCCCTGTGCCTCATATGATCTAATGTGTCATCACTGTGATATATGCCACCGAACAGCAACCCTGCCACCCCTGTGCCTCATATGATCTAATGTGTCATCACTGTGATATATGCCACCGATGAGCAACCCTGCCATGCCTGTGCCGCATATGATCTAATGTGTCATCACTGTGCCATATACCACCGAAGAGCAACCCTGCCACCCCTGTGCCGCATATGATCTAATGTGTCATCACTGTGCCATATACCACCGAACAGCAACCCTGCCACCCCTGTGCCTCATATGATCTAATGTGTCATCACTGTGCCATATACCACAGAAGAGCAACCCTGCCACACCTGTGCCCCATATGATCTAATGTGTCATCACCGTGCCATATACCACCGAAGAGAAACCCTGCCACACCTGTGCCCCATATGATCTAATGTGTCATCACCGTGCAAAATACCACCGAAGAGCAACCCTGCCACCCCTGTGCCCCATATGATCTAATGTGTCATCACCGTGCCATATACCACCGAATAGCAACCCTGCCACGCCTGTGCCCCATATGATCTAATGTGTCATCACCGTGCCATATACCACCGAAGAGCAACCCTGCAACCCCTGTGCCGCATATGATCTAATGTGTCATCACCGTGCCATATACCACCGAAGAGCAACCCTGTCACCCCTGTGCCTCATATGATCTAATGTGTCATCAGCGTGCCATATACCACCGAAGAGCAACCCTGCCATGCCTGTGCCCCATATGATCTAATGTGTCATCACTGTGCCATATACCACCGAAGAGCAACCCTGCCACCCCTGTTGCCAAAATCTTAGTCGACTTGGCTGTGCTGTGTGCCACTGAAGAGCAACCCTGCCACCCCTGTGATCCCCTCTACGATCCGAAGTGAAATGGAGGTGCCATATAGCACTGAAGAGCAACCCTGCCACCCCTGTCTATGCCCAGTATAACCCAGGAATGTAGGGTTTAGCTCTGTTCCGTGGGCAGCTGAAGAGCAGCCCTGCCATTGCTGTGCCCCGCTTGATACGTGCACCGCCTTAGGCGGGCATCTCTGCATTGTTCAAAAGATGAGTCCCCAGTCCTGAGGCAGCCCAGGCACACTGCGCTGCCGCAACCCCTGATTTGCGCCTCCGTTTGTTTTAAGTATGGGAAACACCAACATGAACATTGCCTTTGTAAAGAGCTCGGGCGCTGCGAGGTGACCTCTTGGCGCTGTGAAGCTTACCAGACCTGTCATCTCTCCACTACTCACAACAAAGCCATAGGAGCGGTGGCATCTGTACCTGGACCACCGGCGAGGCAGGACCCCTTCGCTCTACAGCTCCGCGAGTGACGTGTTCTCCGGGTAGCACGGGCACGGGGCTGTCCCATGGCTACCCTGTATCACACGCAATCTGCCAGCCGCCGCTCGGCCCTCACTCTACCCACATGCGTGCACAACAGAGCATCGCAACGCACATCCGCTCATTTTAGACCAGTTCGAAAACCTATTTTTAACACTACTTCCCAATTTGGCGAAGCCATTTAGTACTTAGCGCTTGCTGCAGGACTTGGCTACCTCGCGCTGCTATACATTGCAGTAGCAACCATTACCTAACGCCACTGTAAACCACTGCAGAAGGAAATGCCGAGTCGGGGATTGAAATCTGTGCAAAGGCTGCATTCGGATTTAAACAGCACATGCCTTGACTCACTGAGGTATTTTTTTTTTATCAGCGTATACATTATTATGCTACGGCCGTTTCTAGCGCTGGTAATGCTCGCAGTTAGCCCTTAAATTGGAAATACTTCTGTTTACGAAACTCATAATCTCATCCGAGTGAATGCAAACTGCATCTCGGGAGACCAGATTGAAGGTGCAAGCGATTATTGGGTTGGTGATGTAGTTTAGTGGGTAAATGCATCTGCTGTGGAGCACTCTGTGGAACTTGCACGTCAACAGATGTTAAAATAATTTTGTCGCGTTTTATCTAGCGTCTCAATTGCATATCCTCCGCTTCTAAGAGCTGTGTCATTTAGTGTGACCACCCAATAATTTCTACGCAAAGATTTTAGGCTGCAAATAATCTAAAACCGTGACCGCAAGTATTTACACATTTCTAAAGCGGCATAACGCAGATTATGCAAGTACTGCGGTGTTGCAAGTGGGCGATAGCAAGTGAAATAAAATAACACACTCTTCGGTATTCTATGTGTTGTTATTATGAATGTGGTAGTTGTTATTATTGATTGCGATCAGCGGCATCATGACAGTTAGAAAGCCCTTACCTTAATATTGCTGAAGATACTTCTGGGGCAGTATCGGTGGGCACTGCCATTCTCTTTGCCCACCTCCGACTGGACCCCCATAGCTGTGTAGGAATTCCAGGCAGTACTCGGGACTTGGCACGCGCGTGGGCGGTGTGGTGCTGGGGGCTATCGGACGCAGGACCACCTCTACCCGAGAGGAAGTCTTTGCGTGCCAGCCTTTGGTGCCCGTCAGGCGTCCGGGCTATTGAGGGCACTCGGTGGTGGGTCAGGGTAAGTCGGTGGGCGTCGCAGGCAGGCGGGAGCTCTGCTCGCTCCCCTCCAGGCAGGTAAAGGTGTAGCGCTCTGCGTAGAGGAGGGTAGGTGGCCGCCCAGTGCCAAGGCGGGCTGGCAATGGGGTCGCGCGAGGTCTGTGGCGGGAGATGGGAGCGCTGCGGGCCGTCAGGTAAAGGTGTAGAGCTCGGCGCCTCCGCGTGGTGTGGGACGCAGTGAGAACGCAGCCTGGGGTTGAAGTTTTTATAACTTCTGATGATGATGATGAAACTTGAAGCCCTCCTCCTCCCTGGCTCCTGTGCGCGTGTTTGTGTGCAGAAGGAGAGGGAGCTTCCGCACTCACACACAAGCCCTCCCTCCCCGGCAGGTGTGAGCTGCCAGCCACTGTTGATATCAGGACTCGGAGCTTCAGCAGAGATTTTCCCCTGCCATGTCTGTGTGTGATAAATCTCAGAGGCACTCCTAGGCAGGGCAAGTTCTAGCCAACTAGGGGTCCAGGGTGAAACACTAAAATACCCCCTCTCCCAAACTACACCTCTGTATCGCGTGACAAAACCCCTACCCAACATCAATAAATCATTGCTATACAAAGGAAGCTGGTTTCATTACTTTGTAATTCAAGTACTTTACAGAAGGCATCTTTCTGAGAAAAATTGGCTAAAAAGCCAGAGTGTGCAATGGTTTTGTAGGGTAACACCAATCCAATATATGCAAGTCTTATCTTATAAGATATCTATCCCCCTCATTCTCCCCACCTTAAACTCCATCTCAGATCAGTCCGACCCAGCCTCTATGGTAGAAAAGTACAATGAAGTGATGCTTGCCTCTCTGGACACTATCGCACCTCTGAAAATTAGGAAGAGCAAACCCTGCCAACACCTAAATATCTGGTTCACATCCTTACTGAAAGACATCAGACTAAAGAAATGCCTCAGCGAAAAAACCTCGAGATCAGGCCCCTCAGACACCAATAAAAATAACCTGAAGAAACTAGCTACCCTCTACAAAAAAGAAATCATCCTTGAGGAACAAACATCCTACAACACCCGCATCACCCAAGCCAAATCCAACACCAAAGAATTGTTCGCCATCCTAAAGGAGGTAGAATCCCCTGTCCAAGCTCCCGACTCCTGCCTCGAGGATAAGAACTGGTGCACATGCATACAAAATGCCCTTGCCAACAAGATAACAATGCTTCAGGCAAAGATCAACAACAAAAAAGCGTCTATAACTGTCCCAAATATTGTCACCTCCAAGGCTACCACGAACTCACCACCAACTCTGAAATCTACCCCTTCTCCACCCACACTGGACATCCCTCCCTTCTACTTTCGCAAACTCTCCACTAAAGAAGTCGAGAAAGTCATCCTCACTCTTAAACCCTCCAACTGCCAGGGCGACACATGTCCAGCCCAAATCATAAAAGACGCTGCCCGTGAACTCTCACCCTTCATTACTAAACTCATAAACACCTCTTTCACATCAGGCACCATACCTAGCAACCTGAAACATTCCTGGATCCTCTCCCTCCTCAAAAAGCAAACCTTGGACCCCTCCATCCCAACCAACTACCGCCCCATAACCACCGCTCCGTTCTCACTGAAAATCCTAGACAAAGTAGCTTATTTACAAATTCAGCACCACCTGGAACTAAACCACCTCCTAGGAGTTCGACAGTTTGGCTTCAGACCACAGCACGGGACTGAGACTGCACTCTTAGACCTTAAGGCCCAAGTAGACACACTAAGAGATAAAGGTACGACTTCACTCCTACTACTCCTCGACCTCTCTGCCGCATTCGATTTGGTAGACCATGCAATACTCTGCAATCACCTGGTCACGGCAGCCTGCTTCTCCCATGAAGCAGTTGCATGGATCCAGTCCTTCTTGACAACAGCACAATGCGAGTCTTCTCTCCTCTAGCAGCTGCAGACCCCGCACCTATTTCATGCAGCATACCCCAAGGATCATGTGTATCCCCTACCCTTTATAATATTTTCACAAAGCCCCTTTTCGATGATCTAGACGGTCTAGGTATCACCTACACTAACTATGCAGATGATACACAGATCCTCATCCCGTTGACGGGAGATTATGACAAGGATTTGGCCTTTGTGAATAGAATCTACCTCATCATCCAGGCATGGATGGCCTCTCACGGTCTATGCCTGAATGAGGACAAAACTGAACTCCTCATCCTAGATACCTCCTCTAACATAAAAAAACTAGGCCCCAACTATGACTCCTTCATAATTGACAATAACATCATTACGGTGGCCAAAGTAGTTAAAACCCTCGGCTTCCATATAGACTCCACGCTTACCTTTGGTAAACAAGTGAGTGCCATGGCCTCAGCCACCTCCTACACCTGTAAGTTAATTAGAGCAGCCAAGCCCTTCCTCTCTCCTAATAACTGCGTCACACTAGCAAGAGCACTAATCCTGTCGAAACCTGATTACTGCAACGCCCTCTACGTAGGTAGCAACAAACACATCACCGCCAAAATACAGACACTTCAAAATAACGCCCTGAGAGCCGCCCTAAACTTCCCTAAAAACACCCACATATCAGACCTCAGGAGATTTACTAACTAGCTTTCCACAAAAGACAAAATCCTCCTTAAAACAGCTTCCCTTACACAAAAATGCCTTAACCAAGCAGCCCCGCAATGCCTTATAGACAGATTCACCAGACAAACAGCCTCTCGCCCCTTAAGAAAAGCCAACTACAACCTTTTACTAGTACCCAGATTCAAACTCACTAAATATGGTGGGAGCACCTTCGCTGTCAAAGCAGCACAATATTGGAACTCCCTTCTCCCTGCCCTAAAGGAAGATCTCCCCTACCGGCAATTCAGATCTAATCTGATCCAACGGCTAAAAGAACATGATGCCTAAACTCACCCTACTGACATCTGGGATCTCATGTATATTTTGTATATCTGTTCTGCTTTACTTATATGTCACTCCTGTCTTATTCAAAATTTACTGTATATATTTTGTGACTCCTTGACATTACATGTCTACAGCATTGTAACCGTAGCTGTACCTCTAGGCTCCCCTCTTACTACTCTCTCTCTCATTCCTGACCGTATATCCGCGATTCAGGATTGGTGCGCGTCCACCGATCTCTCCCTTAATGGCAGTAAGATGGAGATCCTCCTCATTGGGACCCCTGCCGCTGCTTTCCCTCTCTCCACCCACCTTGGGCCCTTTTCCTTCGCCTTCCTGCGGGGCAAAAACTAGCTTGTCATCTTTGACTTCACTCTCTCTTTCTCTCCTCACATCTCGGACATCGCCAAGAAGTCCCACTACCAGCTGCTCCTCCTCAAAGGGACTCTCCCTTTCTCACTTTCCCCCAGAAGCTCACTGTCTCCAGAGCCCTGGTTCTCTCTAGGCTGGACTACTGCAACAACCTCTTTCTCAGCCTGCCTTCCCTCTGCAACTAATCTCGAACAGGACTGTGAGGCTTATCCTTGGCCTCAAGTCAAGGATCATATCTCTCCAGCCCTGAAATCTCTCCACTGGCTCCGAGTTGCTGCAAGGATCAAGTTGAAGACCCTTTGCATCGTCCACAAAGCTTTCTGGGCCCGGGCCCACACTACATCTATCTCTCTCTTCCAAAATACCTTCCTTCTCAAGCCCTTCGCTCAGCTAAATCCAACTCTCTAAGGGTTATACACTTCCCCTGGCAGAGAGTAGGGGGGAGGGTAGATCTCTCTCCTGTGTAGGTGCTTCCCTCTAGAAAGGGCTCCCTGCCCCTCTCAAACTTGAGCCGGACCACCTGAAGATCGGGAAGCAGCTCAAAACTTTCCTCTTCTCCTCTGCTTTCTCTCTCTCCCTCCCGGCCTACCTGGCCTACCTCTCTGATGTACTGACTGGTTGCTGGGCTACCCTCAGAGTCTCACTATGTCCAGACTCCTTCTTGATCAGTCACCCCCGCACTGCCTCTGGGCCTACCACTCACGTAGGAGCTGTAACCCTAAAATTCCTTGTTCTCCTTGCCCTACCCAGAGCTGCGCTGCACTTTCCTGGGTACACTTACTCAGAGAATTTCTGCCCTGTTTTCCCTCCCCTCTCCCTTGCACTTCCCCCTCCCTTTCCCCTTGCACTTCTCATTCTCACATCTGCACGATCTGAATTACACAAGGCCTAGTAAGATCGTTTGTCTTGTCCTCCCTCTATCTTCACTCCCGTGTCTTGTCGCGCCTAGGAACACTTGTGTACAGGCACGTAATAAATGACTTATATCATATCATTTTCTCACAGATGCCCAGAAAAATATACAATGCCCTAGTAAGAAACGGCTAGCGGCTAGTCTGGCAGCACCCAAATGCCAGTCTAGCCAGATAATTACACTTTATGGAACAAAGAGGGCTCCAACCACAGATAGACTTGTCAACACTCTCCTAATGTTGGGGTGTATTAATAATTCTATTTTAAGGAAACTTGAACGTAGAGCTTCAAAGCGTAAGTCCAATATCCTTTACATATCTTGTTAAGTCATCAAACAATAAAAGCAGAGAGTCAAAAAATCCTTCCTACTCAGTAGTACTTAAATACAATTTATTGGTTTTTTCAAATTCACCAAAAAGAAGTAAATAAAAATCCAAAACTGTCTCATTCCTAAACAGAAAAGTAAAGCATGAATGCAGCGCTATTAGTTGTTCGCACAGTAGGTGAGTTAGTATCATCTAATAGTGCAGTGAAGGAAAAGAAATAGTAGGCTAGTGCACAGTGAACAAAAAACAAATAAGGTTTTCTTTAAATATATGTCAACAAGTTGTTCAGTTATTCTGAGGCACAATTGCGATGAATGTACTGGCCAATTGCTTGGTCCCCATGTTTTAACAAAGGCTGATCAATGAGCCTATCCTAAAATGGATACCCCACAGGTGTAAAGAAATAAATTAAGACAGAGCGGTACCCAATTGGTATAACAAAAACAATTGCATGTGATTCATACACAGTCAACAAGGGAAATTGAGGGAGAAAGGAAGAAGGAAAACCCGATTGCATCGTCCCCCAATGTAGCCAGGTACTCAAATTACCCCACTGTATTAGGGAGGACGTAGAGGGTCAAATCGGGTATTCAAGTCAATTGAAAAATCAGAGGACCAAAACCATCGGTCTACGCCAGGGGGAGGGGGCCCCTATCAGGTTGTAAAAGGTCAACAGTGCACAGAAGGTGCTTGTCCTTGGGGCGTTTCGGCTGAAGAGTGGAACGCCTTCGTCTGGGCCTCAGGTTTGGAGATCTCCGTGTGATAGCAAGAGAGAGAAAAGAAAAAAAAGGGAAAACGAGGATGAGAACTAGAATTGGGTCTCAATTCCTATTAAAAAAGCAACAGAGTGCTGATTTAATCGAATTAACACTATAAAAGGATATTAATATGTTGGTGTCAACAAAAACAGTCAAAGTCTGATTTGTATAAAATATTGGAGCTGCTGGGGGGCCAACCTGTGGGTGTGTGCGCCGGACTTCGCCGCGGCGGGGGGAGATCCAGTCTTACTCTAAAAAGCTGTCATCGCCGTGCAGGTACAGTTCCACTTGTCAAATTTGTAAGTACATCTGCACATGAAAGTTCAAGCGTCCTAATATAATCAGGACAAACATCCCAGGGGATAGAATTCTAAAAAAGGGGAGAGAAAGGAGAGATGTGAAAAAATGGGAAGGTACCCATGACACATTCTCTACATGTTACCAGGCCCTGTAACAGGGCTCGGTATAAAACGTACTACAGTTAATTCAAATACGCAAGTCAACGGGCGTAGTACCTTAGATGGTAGTCTTGGTGGCTCAGGCCCTGGTAGAGTAGCAGGCTCTGGATGGACTGGCATGCTGCCGGATGAATCAGACTGACAGCGCCTCACTGGTTTCAGAGGTCAGCTATGAGAAAAGGCGAGAGGGGAGACCGAGTCAGCACTTATGGGTAAACAGAGGCGCGAAGCAGCCTACTGTAAAAGAGATGCTCGGGGCGGTTTACGCTTGGAGTGTTTGAGTATTTACTTGTGAGCGGGTAGAAGGAGACAAATGCTGCGTTGTTCTCCGTTGCGGCCGGAGCTTTTCCTGGTAGCGCGGTGGAGCTGTATCACAGAATGATGTGCTGCAAATGCGTGGGCGATTAGTGAAGGAAATATAAACCCACGCATGCGTCTAGCGTCAGAAGCTCCCGTTGTCATGGTAGAATGACTACGTGTACGATCTATCGGATTAGTAACGTGTGTGAATGGAGTCACACACGGGGAGCCGCTAATGTGTCCCCTCTCCAACAAAACCCTAAAGCGGAGGCAAAACGCAGGGAATAGATGTAAATAAACACGAGGTCTGGGTATACAACAATACATAAGGATACATTTTGTGCATCTCTAGAGCCAAAAGAGTGGCGGGCTATTGCCGCTCGTGTTAGATGCCAAGGGACCCTAAATAGTGGCAAACTGGAATCACCAAGGTCTCAGTGTATGTAGCTCAAGAAAAAATTACGTAAGACATACACAGGGGACCACTGATGTATCCCCTCTCCAGCGGAGCGCTGGGGTGGAGACAAATCTCGGGGATAGATGTAGAGTACCCCGTTGTCTGGATAAAAATAAAACACCAGAATGCATAAAGTGTCTTGCTATAGCAAATGCAGCGGCGAAATGGTGCTGCTTGCAATGGATGTCAAGGTACTCTCATCTATGGCAAATTGGAATACCCGTGGGCCCAGTGTGTGTAGCACAAGGAACAGTGTATGTGTGGACCCAAGGGATCACAGATGTGAAGGATGGAGATACGCGTTGCACTAGACAAGGCAACGACCAAACCACAGGCTGTCCATTGGTAAGTCAGAATGGAAAATGGCCTACTATTCGTGTATGGTGACAGGGCACACTGCTGATTTATAACAGAGTATGTAAAAGGTATAATCAATACCTCAGTGGGCCCTCTAAAGTCTCAAGGACCCTTTTACTCCCAAGTCACTTTTGGCTCATTAAGGCCATGGGTCAGTGTCTGGAGTTTGAAAATCCACCAAGCTTCCATATGTTTCAGAGCATTTTTAATGTTCTCCAGCTTATCAATAACCCACCAGGTCATATCAACAGGGTTATGGCGTAGCTCTAGGAAGTGGGAGACCAAAGGGGCATTCTGTGTTTTACACCGGATCCGTGAGCGGTGTTCGTTTATCAGTTTGTTGACTGGTCTTTGTGTCTGGCCCATGTACCTTAGGCCACAGGGGCACGCAATCAGAAAGAAATCAATCAGTAGAAAAGTGCCTCTGTGTCCAGTCTTTATTGCCAATCTTGAACGTTTTGACTTTCTTGGTAACTTTGCACGCTACACACTGGCCGCATGGGTGGTGGCCCGAGAGATCCCTCAAGTTCCAGAGGGTTGTCCTAGAATTTTTCTTTAGGCGGGCATGGATTAGATGGTCCTTAAGGTTCTTCACACGTTTAAGTGCCATTCTGGGTGGTGTTTCATTCGGCAGACTCAGTTGTATTAGTGGCCAGAATTTCTTGATAATTTGCTGGATTTTTCTGGTATTCTGTCCAAAAGTGGTTACGCATGTTAGTCTGTCTTTATCAATGCTCCTGCCCTTGGGAGTAAGGAGGGTTTCACGATGAGTGTATAGTGCTCTTTTGCTGGTATTCCTTACCAATTTCTTCGGGTATCCCCTTGCTCTTAGTCTTTGCTCAAGGTCCACTGCATGTTCTTTAAATTGACCTGTTTCCGTACAGTTACGTCGAACTCTTAAGAATTGGCCATATGGCAAGTTGTTCCGAAAGTTGCTGTGGTGATTGCTATTGTAATGCAGTAACGTATTACGATCTGTTTCTTTTCTGAATAAGTTGCAAGAAAGTCTGTCTTCGTTGGCTTCTATTCTCAGGTCAAGGAAGTTGATGTTTTCATGGCTATAGTTCATAGTAAATTGGATGTCCTTAGTTCGAAGGTTCAACCATTTATGGAATTCGTTGAGTGTTGACGTTGTCCCATGCCAGATAAAGATGATATCATCTATATACCTGAACCAGTTGGAAATGTGGCTCAGGTATGGGTTCTGTAATGTAAACACACATTTTTCTTCATAACTGACCATGAAGATGACCGCCAAGCTGGGAGCGAAGGCAGCTCCCATGGCCGTTCCGTTGATCTGTATGAAGTAATCATCATTAAATGTAAAGTAGTTTTTTGTCAAGGCCAATTCCAGGAGTTCAACAATAAAGTTGACTGGAACCCGTTTGTCTGTCAAGTGATGAGTGAGATCTTCCCTGAAACATTCTATAGCAGCATCCTGTGGGATATTGGAATAAAGTGCTGCAATATCCATAGTAACCAATAGATCTGTAGTCTTGTTGAAAGGAAGGTTCTCAAATTTATTGATGGTAACCATCGTATCCCTTAGATATGTCTTGTCAACTGGCTCAATGGCTTAAGGAAATGATCTATACATTTACAGATCGGTTCCAAAATGGAGCCACATCCGGAGACGATGGGTCTTCCTGGGGGCTTTGTTGCATTCTTGTGAATTTTGGGGAGGGCATAAAAAGCTGGAACTCTGCCCTCCGATGTATTAAGATATTTTTCTTCTTTTTCTGTGATCCAGCCTTGCTCCAAAGCAAAGCTAGTTATTTCTTGGATGGTGTTTTTGATGTCCAATGTGGGGTCTTTTTTGATTCTTTTGTAGTTAGTAGCATCATTCAGCAATGTTAAAACCATCAGTTTATGTTGGCTGGTACTTTGGACAACAATACCACCTCCTTTATCGGCACTCTTTATAATTATTTCAGTATTGTTTTCAAGTTCTTTGAGTGCCCTCCGTTCTGCATTAGACAAATTGTGACGTATTGGCTTGGGATCATTCTGTAGTTTGCTTACTTCTTTGCGAATGCATTTTTCAAATGTTCTTACTGAATCCGGGATGTCACTGTCACTTGGGGTAAATGAGGACTTAGGTGCAACCCGGTATCTTCCAATTGACCATCAGATTCTGAGTCCTGAACTTCTTTTTGGTGAATTTGAAAAAAACAATAAATTGTATTTAAGTACTACTCAGTAGGAGGGATTTTTTTGACTCTCTACTTTTATTGTTTGATTACTTAACAAGATATGTAAAGGATATTGGGCTTACGCTTTGAAGCTCTACGTTCAAGTTTCCTTAAAATAGAATTATTAATACACCCCACATTAGGAGAGTGTTGACAAGTCTATCTGTGGTTGTAGCCCTCTTTGTTCCATATTGTTTTCCAGCCCTTCAGTTATAAGATAATTACACTTAGCAGGACTGCTTTATAAGAAATGCCCAGTTATTAAAAACAAGTCATACCAAACTGAGGAATGACTGGACTGGCTGCACTAAAATGCCTCTCTAGCCGCTAATACCACATATCATGCCTGCTTAGACTGGACATGGACAACCGTTATGATTTCTCACACAATCCTGGCCCCCCCCCACAAACATCCCCTCTCCCTCCCACCCCTTCCTCAGCCTCCAAAATCAGCTCCTTGGCCCAGAATTACCTCCACGTCCCTCTTCCTTGTCCCAGAGCTTACATATAAGGCTCCTTCACTCATAGGTAAGTATGGGGATAAGGACGAGTGGGACTAGGAGTAATGAAGATTGCCAGTAGCTAAGTGAGGCATTACCTCCATGTACCTCTACCTCATCCCAGTACTTGTGTATGAGGCAGAGGGCTAGGAGCAATGAAGATTACCAATAATTAACCAAGGCATTAAACACAAGTAGTGGTGCAACACCATTGAGTTGACTGGGATTCAGCACTCCTCTCTCCCAAACTGTTGGGCTATGTTGAATCAACCCTCCTGACCTTCAGAGCAATTGCCGGACAGAACAGGACAAAGATGTTAAACGGCACCTGGGTTTTGCTGTTAACAAGAGCCTACCAATTACTAGCATAAAGCATTTCACTGTTAGTACCTGCATTCAAATACCAAATTTTTTAGCCAATTGAAGTCGTGATGTGGGTTTAGTACTTGCATGCCAGGGGAGTGATTGGAAGGGTAGAGCGGGAACAGGAGACCTCTCAATTCTCGCAGCAGACCATAAGTGTGAACTTTAAACCTTAAAGGAGAGAGTTAACTGCTTGTAACATTTAAGCGGCACTAGACTAGTCCCATTAAAATGCGTAAAGAAATTGGATGCCCCCACACAAATAAGGTTGCCCCTCCCACACCGGCCGTGAAGTTAACGCCTCTCCCAACATTTGAAGGGTTAGCCCTCCCAGAATGTAGGTTTTGTTGCACACCCGAACACAAGCACACCCACCATTCACCATTTACACACATGCACACCCAGCCCTCCATACATTTAAGTGTGCACTCTTTCACCATACAGGCACACCTAGGCAGCCACCCGTACATTTAAGCGTGCACCCTTTCACCATACAGGCACACACACCCAGGCTCCCACCCATACATTTAAGTGTGCACCCTTTCACCATACAGGCAGCCACCTATACATTTAAGTGTGCACCCTTTCACCATGCAGGCACACCTGGGCAGTCACCCATACATTTAAGTGTGCACCCTTTCATCATACACTCACACACGCACCTGCCATGGGGCTAAGGGGAGCCCTATTACTTCAAAAAGAAATGGTTTCTTTTTGAAGTCACGTTGACTTCATAAAGAAATTATTTCCTTTAAGGACTGAACCATAACGGAAATAATTTATTTATGAATGCAGAGTGACTTCAAAAAGATACTTGGGGCCATTATGACCCTGGCGGTAGCCGTGCCAGAAAATACCGGTACGTCTGTCGCCAGAGTCATGAATTTTCCAGTGCCCGGAAATGGGCAATTACCAGTGCATTACAGCCCCGGCAGACCCGGTAATTGCCCATTCCCGGGCACCGGAATATATTACTCCCCATTCCCATTTGAGTCCCATTGGACTCAATGGGAATGGGGAGGCTGGATGCACCGGCACCATTCATGGATGGTGCCGGTGCATCCGTAGAATTCTGCGCGCCGGTGCCATTCCGCCCATCAGGTCAGACCTGGTGGGCTGAAAGGCACCCGCTTGCAGAAACCGTAGTTGCCGGTCTGGAAACAATGGTACCGGCAACTTCCAGTTTGAGTGACGCTGTGCCTGGATGGAACCTCTGTCACTGTGCCTGACTCGAAAATGGTGGGCGCATCTCCCCTCGCGGTTATGGCTGTGACGGGATAATGTGTGCCGCTGTGGTGTGGTGAGACTAGGGGACCCTGGCAGGATCCCAGCTCTGCCCCACTTTTTGGAGACTGCTGGGGCCCAATACCTGCTGGCCCCAACACACTTAAAGCACTGCCACCATCTGTAAATGTTTTATCATATCCTTTCGGATCCAAATTGAAATCCCTGCTCTTCAAAAAATTACAAATGTGTCCTTTGAATTAGAAACTCAGTAGAAATATTAACCCAAAACATGCCTGGCTAGGTGTACACCTGCCCCTGGACTGGTGTTAATTTGCCCCACACTGTTACATTGTATAATCTGGGCCCAGGTGCCAAAGTAGCAGCTATTGAGCACTTAAGGAGAATGATCCTATTAGTTCGCAGACGCGGTGATCGCACCAGTGTGACTTCAATATCACCACTCTCTGGCTTCATGAAAACATGTGGCTGGTACCCTCGTGCCCTGTAGCACCCACACAATGAGTTACGTGCTAATATGTAATGTTATGTCTCAGGTTAGGCTGTAGACGATATTATATCACGGCATGTCCTGTAGTAGAGGGGAGGTTAGTTATTTATTATGGGTTATTTTATGGTTCATGTTATATGTTACGCTAGATGTTCTATGTTATGATATGGTATGTGTTAATGGTGTTCTTACAGTTTATGTTCTTTTGCATGATATATTGTGTGCTTTAGGTTACAGTTTATGGTTTGCTAAAGGATATATGTTGTTAAGTTTTTTAGGTTATGGTATGATTTCTACGTTAAAGGTTATGCTATGTGTTATAGGCCATGTGTGTGGTTGTGTAGGTTATTCCATAGTTTATGGGATGTTGTCTATATTCTTTTGTGGGCTTCAGGTTATAGCATAGTTTGTTTTGCTCTCGGTTTGGCTACGTGTTACATGGTATGTACTTGGTAAAGGTTAACTCCTAGTTTAAGTTATGCAATAGGTGTTGTTATTGTATGTGTTTATTTTTTATATTTTACTCTTTATGTAACCAAGGTTGTCCTATGAAATGTGCCACAGGTTTTGTTGAAGTTTTCATATTGTCTGTGTTGTGTTCTATAGTATGTTATGGGTTGTGGGTTATATTATTCGTTGTGCTATGTTATACATGTTGCTATGTATAATGGTGCTTTATGGAATGTGATGTACCGTGTGCACCGAAGAGCAACCCTGCCACCCCTGTACCTAGTATGATCTAAGGTGTCATCACTGTGCCATATGCCACAGAAGAGCAACTCAGTCACCCTTGTGCCCAGTATGCTCTAAGGTCACTGTGCCATATGCCACAGACGAGCAATGCTGCCCACCTGCTGTGCCTTAGGCCACTGAAGAGCAACCCTGCAAACCCTGTGCCCAGTATGATCCAAGGAGACATTCATGTGCTATATGCCACCGAACAGCAACCCTGCCATCCCTGTGCCACGTAGGATCCAAGGCAACATGGTGGTGCCATTTGCCACTGAAGAGCAGCCCTACCATCCCTACCCACTATGATCTAATGTGTCATCACTGTGATATATGGCACCAAACAGCAACCCTGCCACCCCTGTGCCCCATAAGATCTAATGAGTCATCACTGTGCCATATACCACTGAAGAGCAACCCTGCCACCCCTGTGCCCCATATGATCTAATGTGCCATATGCCACTGAAGAGCAACCCTGCCACCCCTGTGCCCCATATGATCTAATGTGTCATCACTGTGATATATGCCACCGAACAGCAACCCTGCCAGCCCTGTGCCCCATGTGATCTAATGTGACATCACTGTGCCATATACCACCGAAGAGGAACCCTGCCACCCCTGTGCCGCATGTGATCTAATGTGTCATCACTGTGCCATATACCACTGAAGAGCAACCCTGCCACCCCTGTGCCGCATATGATCTAATGTGTCATCACTGTGTCATATGCCACTGAAGAGCTACCCTGCCACCCCTGTGCCCCATATGATCTAATGTGTCATCACTGTGCCATATGCCACTGAAGAGCAACCCTGCCACCCATGTGCCGCATATGATCTAATGTGTCATCACTGTGATATATGCCACTGAACAGCAACCCTGCCACTCCTGTGCCCCATATCATCTAATGTGTCATCACTGTGATATATGCCACCGAACAGCAACCCTGCCACCGCTGTGCCCCATATGATCTAATGTGTCATCACTGTGCCATATACCACAGAAGAGCAACCCTGCCACCCCTATGTCACATATGATCTAATGTGTCATCACTGTGCCATATACAACCCTGCTACCCCTGTGCCTCATATGATCTAATGTGTCATCACTGTGCCATATGCCACTGAAGAGCAACCCTGCCACCCCTGTGCCGCATACGATCTAATGTGTCATCACTGTGCCATATACCAATGAAGAGCAACCCTGCCACCCCTTTGTCGCATATGATCTAATGTGTCATCACTGTGCATATACCACTGAAGAGCAACCCTGCCACCCCTGTGCCCCATATTATCTAATGTGTCATCACTGTGCCATGTACCACTGAAGAGCAACCCTGCCACCCCTGTGCCCCATATGATCTAATGTGTCATCACTGTGCCATATGCCACTGAAGAGCAACCCTGCCACCCCTGTGCCCCATATTATCTAATGTGTCATCACTGTGCCATGTACCACTGAAGAGCAACCCTGCCACCCCTGTGCCCCATATGATCTAATGTGTCATCACTGTGCCATATACCACCGAAGAGCAACCCTGCCAGCCCTGTGCCCCATATTATCTAATGTGTCATCACCGTGCCATATACCACTGAAGAGCAACCCTGCCACCCCTGTGCCCCATATGATCTAATGTGTCATCACTGTGCCATATACCACCGAAGAGCAACCCTGCCACCCCTGTGCCCCACATTATCTAATGTGTCATCACTGTGCCATATACCACTGAAAAGCAACCCTGCCACCCCTGTGCCGCATATGATCTAATGTGTCATCACTGTGTCATATACCACTGAAGAGCAACCCTGCCACCCTGTGCCCAATAAGATCTAATGTGTCATCACTGTGCCATATACCACTGAAGAGCAACCCTGCCACCCCGGTGCCGCATATGATCTAATGTGTCATCTCTGTGCCATATACCACTGAGGAGCAACCCTGCCAACCCTGTGCCGCATATGATCTAATGTGTCATAACTGTGCCATATACCACTGAAGAGCAAACCTGCCAGCCCTGTGCCGCATATGATCTAATGTGTCATCAGTGTGCCATATACCACTGAAGAGCAACCCTGCCACCCTGTGCCTAATAAGATCTAATGTGTCATCACTGTGCGATATACCACTGAAGAGCAACCCTGCCACCCCTGTGCCGCATATGATCTAATGTGTCATCACCGTGCCATATACCACTGAAGAGCAACCCTGCCACCCCTGTGCCGCATATGATCTAACGTGTCATCACTGTGCCATATACCACTGAAGAGTAACCCTGCCACCCCTGTGCCGCATATGATCTAATGTGTCATCACTGTGCCATATACCACTGAAGAGCATCCCTGCCACCCCTGTGCCCCATATGATCTAATGTGTTATCACTGTGCCATATACCACCGAAGAGCAACCCTGCCACCCCTGTGCCGCATATGATCTAATGTGTTATCACTATGCTATATGCCACTGAAAAGCAACCCTACCACCCCTGTGCCGCATATGATCTAATGTGTCATCACTGTGCCATATACCACTGAAGAGCAACCCTGCCACCCTGTGCCCAATAAGATCTAATGTGTCATCACTGTGTGATATACCACTGAAGAGCAACCCTGCCACATCTGTGCCCCATATGATCTAATGTGTCATCACTGTGATATATGCCACCGAACAGCAACCCTGCCACCCCTGTGCCCCATATGATCTAATGTGTCATCACTGTGCCATATACCACCGAAGAGCAACCCTGCCACCCCTGTGCCCCATATAATCTAATGTGTCATTACTTTGCCATATACCACTGAAGAGCAAACCTGCCACCCCTGTGCCGCATATGATCTAATGTGTCATCACTGTGCCATATACCACTGAAGGGCAACCCTGCCACCCCTGTGCCGCATATGATCTAATGTGTCATCACTGTGCCATATACCACTGAAGTGCAATCCTGCCACCCGGTGTCCAATAAGATCTAATGTGTCATCACTGTGCGATATACCACTGAAGAGCAACCATGCCACCCCTGTGCCCCATATGATCTAATGTGTCATCACTGTGATATGTGCCACTGAAGAACAACCCTGCCACCCCTGTGCCCCATATGGTCTAATGTATCATCACTGTGCCATATAGAGCAACCCTGCCACCCCTGTGCCGCATATGATCTAATGTGTCATCACTTTGCCATATACCACTGAAGAGCAAACCTGCCACCCCTGTGCCCCATATGATCTAATGTGTCATCACTCTGCCATATGCCACTGAAGAGCAACCCTGCCACCCTGTGCCATATATGTTCTAATCCGTCATCACTGTGCCATATGCCACTGAAGAGCAACCCTGCGACCCCTGTGCCCCATATGATCTAATGTGTCATCACTGTGCCATATACCACTGAAAAGCAACCCTGCCACCCCTGTGCCGCATATGATCTAATGTGTCATCACTGTGGTATATGCCACTGAAGAGCAACCCTGCCACCCCTGTGCCCCATATGATCTAATGTGTCATCACTGGGCCATATACCACCGAAGAGCAACCCTGCCACCCCTGTGCCCCATATTATCTAATGTGTCATCACTGTGCCATATACCACTGAAGAACAACCCTGCCACCCCTGTGCCCCATATGATCTAATGTGTCATCACTGTGCCATATACCACCGAAGAGCAACCCTGCCACCCCTGTGCCCCATATTATCTAATGTGTCATCATCATGCCATATACCACCGAAGAGCAACCCTGCCACCCCTGTACCGCATATGATCTAATGTGTCATCACTGTGCCATATACCACTGAAAAGCAACCCTGCCACCCCTGTGCGCATATCATCTATTGTGTCATCACTGTGTCATATACCACTGAAGAGCAACCCTGCCACCCTGTGCCCAATAACATCTAATGTGTCATCACTGTGCCATATACCACTGAAGAGCAACCCTGCCACCCCGCTGCCGCATATGATCTAATGTGTCATCACTGTGCCATATACCACTGAGGAGCAACCCTGCCAACCCTGTGCCGCATATGATGTAATGTGTCATCACTGTGCCATATACCACTGAAGAGCAAACCTGCCACCCCTGTGCCGCATATGATGTAATGTGTCATCACTGTGCCATATACCACTGAAGAGCAACCCTGCCACCCTGTGCCCAATAACATCTAATGTGTCATCACTGTGCGTTATACCACTGAAGAGCAACCCTGCCACCTCTGTGCCGCATATGATCTAATGTGTCATCACTGTGCCATATACCACTGAAGAGCAACCCTGCCACCCTGTGCCCAATAAGATCTAATGTGTCATCACTGTGCGATATACCACTGAAGAGCAACCCTGCCACATCTGTGCCCCATATGATCTAATGTGTCATCACTGTGATATATGCCACCGAACAGCAACCCTGCCACCCCTGTGCCCCATATGATCTAATGTGTCATCACTGTGCCATATACCACCGAAGAGCAACCCTGCCACCCCTGTGCCCCATATGATCTAATGTGTCATTACTTTGCCATATAACACTGAAGAGCAAACCTGCCACCCCTGTGCCGCATATGATCTAATGTGTCATCACTGTGCCATATACCACTGAAGAGCAACCCTGCCACCCCTGTGCCGCATATGATCTAATGTGTCATCACTTTGCCATATACCACTGAAGTGCAACCCTGCCACCCGGTGTCCAATAAGATCTAATGTGTCATCACTGTGCGATATACCACTGAAGAGCAACCCTGCCACCCCTGTGCCCCATATGATCTAATGTGTCATCACTGTGATATGTGCCACCGAAAAGCAACCCTGCCACCCCTGTGCCCCATATGATCTAATGTGTCATCACTGTGCCATATAGAGCAACCCTGCCACCCCTGTGCCGCATATGATCTAATGTGTCATCACTTTGCCATATACCACTGAAGAGCAAACCTGCCACCCCTGTGCCCCATATGATCTAATGTGTCATCACTGTGCCATATACCACTGAAGAGCAAACCTGCCACCCCTGTGCCCCATATGATCTAATGTGTCAAGACTGTGCCATATGCCACCGAAGAGCAACCCTGCCACCCCTGTGCCCAATATGATCTAATGTTTCATCACTGTGCCATACGCCGCTAAAGAGCAACCCTGCCACCCCTGTGCCCCATATGATCGAATATGTCATCACTGTGCCATATACCACTGAAGAGCAACCCTGCCACCCCAGTGCCCCATATGATCTAATGTGTGATCACTGTGCCATATGCCACCGAACTGCAACCCTGCCACCCCTGCGCCCCATATGATCTAATGTGTCATCACTGTGCCATATGCCATCGAAGAGCAACCCTGCCACCCCTGTGCCCCATATGATCTAATGTGTCATCACTGTGATATATGCCACCGAACAGCAACCCTTCCACCCCTGTTCCCCATATGATCTAATGTGTCATCACTGTGCCATACACCACTGAAGAGCAACCCTGCCACCCCGTGCCCCATATGATCTAATGTGTCATCACTGTGCCATATGCCACCGAAGAGCAACCCTGCCACCCCTGTGCTGCATATGATCTAATGTGTCATCACTGTGATATATGCCACCGAAAAGCAACCCTGCCACCCCTGTGCCCCATATGATCTAATGTTTCATCACTGTGATATATGCCACCGAACAGCAACCCTGCCACCCCTGTGCCCCATATGATCTAATGTGTCATCACTGTGATATATGCCACCGAACAGCAACCCTGCCACCCCTGTGCCCCATATGCTCTAATATTTCATCACTGTGCCATATGCCACTGAAGAGCAACCCTGCCACTCCTGTGCCCCATATGATCTAATGTGTAATCACTGTGCCATATACCACCGAAGAGCAACCCTGCCACCCCTGTGCCGCATATGATCTAATGTGTCATCACTTTGTGATATACCACTGAAGAGCAACCCTGCCACATCTGTGCCCCATATGATCTAATGTGTCATTGTTAGGAAAGATTTCGTATTTGTAGGTAATTTTCCTTCCATGTGGCAACCCCTAAACTTTTTGCTGTTGTTTTTCAACTTGTTCTTGACTTTGCCAGAGAAGTGCAGCCTTCTGCCGCACTCCTCTGGGCTTTCGCTCCTTTCTTATGGGGAAACTGACATGCCCTTAAGACAGTCAGTCCTGGGGAACGCTGTTTCCCGTAGTTTCTTTTATCATGTTGCGGCTTTCGTGCAACATGACACAAGATGGCACTGTAAGCTAAGTTACAGCTCTCTTGGGTCTCTAGCCTTCTACAGGCCCTAGATACTCGTTTAGGATTGTATCTGATCGGTGCAAGTGATTCAGGGACGGGAATGGTGGCAGCGATCGTTTCTTGTGTTTTGAGCTCCTTTTGGCGTTCTAAGCGCGTTTCTCGCGCTTAACCCAAAATGGCGGCCTGGCTCCCAAAATGGCCAGACCACGAGGCTCCTTTGTCCTGTCCGCTGACCGTCTTGCTCCCTTCACCTTCCCCAGGTCGAGCCGACCCAGGGCCTTCCTTATTTGGGCATGTACTTTCCCGCGAAACACGGATGCTTTCGCGGGCTTCTACATGTCTTGTGTGTGCCTCCAGGATGTGGGCTGGGATGTCTGGTCCCAATACACATCCTGGGTGCCAGAGATTCTAGGGTGGTGTGAATGCCTGGGACCACCGTGGTCCGTGATTGGTCCACGAATGGTGTGAGTGTTGATGAGCGGATCTCCCATTGGGTCCCCTCCGTTTTGGCGCGAAGGGTACCGTGCATAAGAGGGGGCTGGAAACACCAATACCATGTCAATCTCCTGAGTTCTCACGAACGAAGGAATACAGGAGCCAAGTATCCTGCAACCAAGAGGCTGGACCGAGGAATCGCTGGTGACCCGCTGAAGGACTTCTCCTCTGCACTGCTGTCGCCTTGTGAAACCCTTTTCACCTTTGATCGAACCAGAAGGCCTGTACTGGTACTTCGACCCTTGGAATAGCGGGAACAGCTATTCTCGGCATCTTCACCATCTCCTGCCAGTAAGCCTTCGGAAGCGTCTCTGGGCCATCCAGCTGACTGACCAGCTTACACGGGAGTGTTGCTCTGTAACCGCCGCCAGGTTGTGTAGTATTTCGAGTCCTTGTCACTCTCACACGCTTCGTACACTTGGCGTTCCCAGGTCTGAAGTGAGTAGTGTACATTTGGCTCAGATACACACGGCCGCTCCGTTGCCCTGCTGTGGTAACAAACTGTGCGGGTTTCTTCGATTGGGACGTCTTTTTACTCAACACGACGATGAGGCGTTCCCTGCTCTTCTGAACCTGCCAGCTGCTGAAACTGACGTGGAGAAGCCTGGGTCTGCTTGCATCAGGGACCGGTGAGTAGCACAGCTAGGATCTGGTCGCCCTCCTGCAGGAGCCCATTGCTTTTCCCCGCTGTATCAAACAGCACCCTTTTCCGTACTCGCGCTCTGCTTCTGCCCACTGTGGAGGCTGCGCTTGAGTCGCGGAACTTGTTCTTCTTCTTTTGTGCACTAAACTGAACTGCCTGATTTCCCTCGAAGAGCTTCTCCTTTTGGCCGTTGGCACCAGCGCGTGCAGGTACTTTTGAGCACAAGGCTCCACTCTTCGCAGGGCTCGGACTTCCATCTAGTTAGGTGCCTCTGAAGGCGAACTGGGTCTAAGCATTATTTCGCACTGCCTGTCTTCCTTCCCTTTTAGGTGGACTACCCATTTCGTGCATCTAACGCTTGAGACTGTCGTATTTGTATATATATTGTGTTGATATGGTATGTGTTGGTTTACTATCGTTATATTGTGATTTTCTCGCTACGGTCATTGTTTTAAAGGCCTTGAAATAAATGTGTATATATTTTTAATATAACAACTGTTTGGAGTAGTTTGTAAGTGATCTTGCTTTGTGTGCTCATTGCGGGCTTTCAGTCACCCTCACCCCTCTTGAGACCTAGTCTTGACCGCCGCGATCGCTACCTTGATTGGTCTGGCTCGTCCAGAGGTTACCCTGTTCCAAGTAATTAGGTTGGCCTTCTGAACTTCTGTGCCACCAGGACAGAGTTCAGAAATCCGTCTTAACAAATTGGTGTACAGCGGTGGGATACGACTGAAGGTATCCAGTGTTGCGCACGAACTAAGGCATTTCAGGTTACTCCAACCAGGACACGTAGTGAATTGTTGTAGTATAACTTTAAAAAGGCCATAGTCCTATCTAACAGTATGGAAACAAATACCTTGTTAACTTTAAATGCTTCCAAATCAGAAACATTGAAAAAGATGTTTGCGGAGAGAGGTGTTTCCTCTCAAGGCACGAAATTGGAAATGATCCAAAGAATCGTGGCGTGGCAAGAAGTCCAGCTTGACTCTATAACTTCTGAGGACAGCGCGGAAGGAGGTGGGGCTGCTCTCACTGGTAGAACCGACGGTTCTGCCGCTGCACTGATCCATCGCGACCACGAGGACAGGGAGGACGAGATGTCTAATGTTTCCTCTGCCAGTGCTGATGGGGAGGCTATGCTTGAATTCAAGAAGCAAGAGCTGCGGTTTAGGCAGCAGGAGCTTGAATTCAGCATAGCCAAACTAAAAATCGAACAGGCAGAAAAACAAAAAGACAGGGATCACCAGTTGGAACTGGCCAAGCTTCAGTTTGCAAATGGGTCCAAGGGTCCTGGACATGGGTCTGGGGCTTCCTCTCATCCACGGTTTCCGAAAGATCTGCTCAGTGTGTATGAAGAAAGGAATGACATTATGGACTGGCTGAATGCGTTTGAGTATGCATGCGAAGTTCAACAAGTTGACAATGCTGATAAGATTGCCTGGTTACTCAGCAGACTGCCCCATTCTGGCTGTAGTGCCATTATGGAAATGTCGAAGGCTGAGCGAGCTGATTTCGCAATGTTAAAGCAAACTCTCATTTTAAAGTTTGGGAAGACTCTGGCCCAATATTTGAAACGTTTCAGAGAGTATAAGAAAAAGGAAGGTGGTACTTGGGTATCTTATGTCACTGAGTCCTTGAAAAACTTAACTGGCTGGATCGAAGGTTAAAAGGTTTCTACCTTCGAAGGCATGATAAATCTTGTCATGCTGGAACACATTTTTGCATCTTCTTCCCCGGAGCTTAAGCAGCATTTGGCCGATTCGAAGGAGATAGATCCTAAGAAGCTGGCCATTGCAGCCGACTTATGGGTGTCACATCAAGTGTCCCATAAGGACAAAACTCATCCTGGTAAGCAGGAGGAAGGGAAAAAGTCCAAAGATATGGAGGGTGGAGAATCTGATAAATCTCCTTCTCATAAGGGCCACAAAAAGAAAAATAAGGGTAAGACACAAGAGAACTCACAGGGTAGTGGAGGTCAGCCTCCGGAACAGAACTCTGGTTACAATAAGCCTCCCTATGTAAACAGACCCAATGGATCTTGTTTTGCTTGTGGAGCAACTGACCACGTGAAGGGGGATCCCCGGTGTAAGGTTAGACCTTTGGGGGTCCACTCCGCTAATCTGGCCTTCTCCTCCTAAGAGGAAGAAGAGATTACAGGAGCATCCTTCTCCTCAGACTCATTTCCCAGCGGGATAGAGGCTGAGGTAGTTTTAGTGTCCCTGGGTTCCTGGGAGCCTAAAGTCGCAGAGGCTTATGCTAGGATTCCAGATAATACCAAGCACTACTTTAAAGAAAGACAGTGTGCTGATCAATGGAGTAGATACTCCAGCTCTTAGGGATAGTGGGTGCAGTCGCACTGTAGTGGATTCTACCTTGGTAGACTCAGAGGAAGTTGCCAGAGCTACTCTGATGCCCACTAAGTTGGCTGACGGCCCACTCCGTATGTTCCCAGTAATACCTGTAAATCTTACTTTAAATGGTACAGCAGTCAGGATTCCAGTGAGCATTCAGAGAAACGTCCCGGGAAAGGTCTTGTTAGGTAATGATCTCAGAGCTTTAGGGCTCGTAGGAGACACTGCCGAAAGACCCTACACACGGTCTCAAGCACGGGCAGCATTGGCCAAGACCAATACGCTGCCCCAGCCGAAGGGGAAACCCAAGGCGAAAGGAGTCGACAAGTCAAGACGAGGGAAAGAGAATATTCCCCCGAGCTCGCCTACCACTGCGGTGGAGGAAGTTGGTCAATCGCCCGGGCCTGACGAGGAGGTGGCGATGCCTGAAGTATTTGACCCCAACGATCATCCTGAACTAAAAGACTTGTTAGTTGAAGGAGGTCCTGATAGGGACGAATTCAGTAAAGGCCAACGTGAGTGCCCATCTCCGGAAGGCCTAAGGAGACAGGCCTGCTCCCAGCTTGAGGGTGAACCTCCTGGGACGCATAGGATTTATTGGGAAGGTGGACTCCTGTATAGTGAGCCCACAGAGTCTACAGAAGGAGACCATAGGAGGTTGGTGGTTCCCCTTGCTGTTAGGCCCTTCCTCCTGCAGTTGGCGCATGAAGTTCCCCTTGCTGGTCACCTTGGTATGAAGAGGACCAAGCAAAGGTTATCCATGTACTTCTACTGGCCCAAGATGGGGGTGCAAGTAGAAAGTCACTGCAGGAGTTGTGCCTCCTGCCAGTTGTCTGGTAAGGTTGGTGCGACAATCCAAGCTCCGTTGGTAACGCTCCCAGTTGTGGGGGTACCATTTGAAAGGGTAGGGATTGACATCGTTGGTCCCCTTGACCCGCAAACATCCTCGGGCAATAGGTTTATCCTGGTGCTGGTCGACCATGCAACCAGATATCCTGAGGCCATCCCATTGAAAACTGTAACTGCCAAGTCAGTTGCAAAAGCTTTACTTGGCATATTTACTAGGGTTGGCTTCCCTAAAGAAGTTGTGTCAGATCGTGGCAGCAACTTTATGTCGAAGTATATGCAGGCTATGTGGAAAGAATGTGGGGTCACCTACAAGTTCTCTTCTGCATACCACCCCCAGACCAATGGTCTGGTGGAACGTTTCAACAGAACGTTAAAGAGCATGATTGGGGCTCTGGAGGAACCTCAGAGAAGAAAATGGGATCTTCTTTTACCATGCTTACTGTTTGCCTACCGAGAGGTACCACAGGAGGGTGTTGGCTTCAGCCCCTTCGAACTTTTGTTCGGTCATCCCGTACGGGGACCCGTAGCCATCGTCAAAGAGGGATGGGAGATGCCCACTCCCCCTGTTACTACCAATGTAGTTGATTATGTGCTAGGGCTCAGAAAACGGATGTTACTTCTGATGGGCTTGGCTAGTGATGAATTGAAGGCAGGACAAGTGCTGGTGAAACATTGGTACGACCAGAAAGCTTCCCTCATCAACTTTACACCTGGTCAGCAAGTCCTGATCATGAATCCCATAAGGCCTCGAGCTTTACAGGACAAATGGTCAGGCCCTTACACAGTGGTGGAGCCCCTGGGTGAGGTTAACTATTTAGTGGACCTTGGAAGGCCTGGACAGGCTCCAAAAGTGTTTCACGTGAATAGGCTGAAGGCTTTCGTCCCAAGAGTCGAAATCGCAGCACTGCTACTGGCTTCAGACGTTGAGGAAGAGGAGTCTGAACCTCTCCCCGACCTGTTCCAAAGCGGTCCTTCAGATAGCTCCTTTGAGGGTGTCCGAGTGGCCCCTCACCTGACTTCTGATCAGCAGGCTGAGGTGAAAAGTTTGCTTAGGCAGTTTTCCCCCCTGTTTTCACAGTCCCCTGGTTTGACACCTTGGTGCAAACATAACATTGACACAGGAGACAATGTACCTACCAAAAGTAGGGGATACAGGATGTCAGACAAAGTACGGTCTTATATTAAGACCGAGGTCAACAAGATGTTAGACCTTGGGGTGATTGAACCCTCTAGTAGTCCTTGGTCCAGCCCTGTGGTGTTGGTTCCAAAAGCAGGCACTTCTGAATTGAGGTTCTGCGTGGATTACAGGGCTCTGAATGCTGTCACCAAGACAGATGCACACCCCTTGCCTCGAACAGATGAGCTGGTGGATACTTTGGGTGCCTCCAAGTACCTCAGCACGTTTGACCTCACTGCTGGCTATTGGCAAATAGCTTTAGCAGAACATGCCAAGGAGAAGACAGCATTTTCTACTCCAGACGGCCTTTACCAATTCCGGGTAATGCCGTTCGGGTTGAAGAATGCACCTGCCACTTTCCAGAGGCTTGTGAATCATGTGTTGAATGGGTTGGACGAATTCTGTCTTGCATATCTGGACGATATAGCAGTTTTCAGTGCCACCTGGGAAGACCATGTGAAACACCTCGGGATTGTGCTCCAGGCTCTTCAGAAAGCACACCTGACCATAAAGGCTAGTAAATGCCAGATTGGACAAGGCTCAGTGGTTTACCTTGGACATGAAGTAGGTGGAGGGAGGATACAGCCTCTTCCCAGTAAAGTACAAGCAGTACAAGACTGGCCTACCCCCACTACGCAAACCCAAGTGAGAGCCTTCTTAGGACTCACGGGGTATTACCGCAATTTTGTGGCAGACTATGGCACCATAGCTGCCCCTCTGACTGCCCTCACAACTCCGAAGAAACCCAAGAAGGTAACTTGGACCGACGAGTGTGAGAAGGCCTTCAATGGCTTAAAAGACTCCTTGTGCCAGGCCCCTGTCCTCAAGGCCCCTGATTATCAAAGACCTTTTATCGTGCAGACGGACGCCTCTGACACTGGGATAGGAGCTGTACTATCACAAGTAGATGAGAAGGGTAAGGAACACCCTATTGGTTTTATTAGCCGCCAGTTTAAGGACAGAGAGCTCAGATGGTCCACGGTAGAGAAAGAATGTTTCTCTGTTGTGTGGGCCCAAAGGAAGCTGAGGCCCTACCTCTATGGGACCCACTTCACTGTGCAAACTGACCATAAGCCCTTAAAGTGGCTAATGAACATGAAGGGGGAGAATCCAAAGTTGCTTAGGTGGTCCATAAGTCTACAAGGCTTCGACTTCACTATTGAACATAGGCCAGGTGTCCAACATAGCAATGCTGATGGGTTGTCCAGAATGTTTAACCGACCTGAACAAGAGACTCATCCAGGGGTGGATTAGTTCCCCCTGTCCATAGTCTGGGAGGGGCGAGTGTTAGGAAAGATTTCGTAATTGTAGGTAAATTTCCTTCCATGTGGCAACCCCTAAACTTTTTGCTGTTGTTTTTCACCTTGTTCTTGACTTTGCCAGAGAAGTGCAGCCTTCTGCCGCACTCCTCTGGGCTTTCGCTCCTTTCTTATGGGGAAACTGACATGCCCTTAAGACAGTCAGTACCGGGGAATGCTGTTTCCGTAGTTTCTTTTATCATGTTACGGCTTTCGTGCAACATGACACAAGAGGGCACTGTAAGCTAAGTTACAGCTCTCTTGGGTCTCTAGCCTTCTACAGGCCCTAGATACTCGTTTAGGATTGTATCTGATCGGTGCAAGTGATTCAGGGACGGGAATGGTGGCAGCGATCGTTTCTTGTGTTTTGAGCTCCTTTTGGCGTTCTAAGCGCGTTTCTCGCGCTTAACCCAAAATGGTGGCCTGGCTCCCAAAATGGCCAGACCACGAGGCTCCTTTGTCCTGTCCGCTGACCGTCTTGCTCCCTTCACCTTCCCCAGGTCGAGCCGACCCGGGGCCTTCCTTATTTGGGCATGTACTTTCCCGCGAAACACGGATGCTTTCGCGGGCTTCTACATGTCTTGTGTGTGCCTCCAGGATGTGGGCTGGGATGTCTGGTCCCAATACACATCCTGGGTGCCAGAGAGTCTAGGGTGGTGTGAATGCCTGGGACCACCGTGGTCCGTGATTGGTCTACGAATGGTGTGAGTGTTGATGAGCGGATCTCCCATTGGGTCCCCTCCGTTTTGGCGCAAAGGGAACCGTGGATAAGAGGGGGCTGGAAACACCACTACCATGTCGATCTCCTGAGTTCTCACGAACGAAGGAATACAGGAGCCAAGTATCCTGCAACCAAGAGGCTGGACCGAGGAATCGCTGGTGACCCGCTGAAGGACTTCTCCTCTGCACTGCTGTCGCCTTGTGAAACCCTTTTCACCTTTGATCGAACCAGAAGGCCTGTACTGGTACTTCGACCCTTGGAATAGCGGGAACAGCTATTCGGGAATAGCGGGAATAGCTATTCTCAGCATCTACACCATCTCCTGCCAGTAAGCCTTCAGAAGCGTCTCTGGGCAATCCAGCTGACTGACCAGCTTACACGGGAGTTTTGCTCTGTAACCGCTGCCAGGTTGTGTAGTATTTCGAGTCCTTGTCACTCTCACACGCTTCGTACACTTGGCGTTCCCAGGTCTGAAGTGAGTAGTGTACATTTGGCTCAGATACACACGGCCGCTTCGTTGCCCTGCTGTGGTAACAAACTGTGCGGGTTTCTTCGATTGGGACGTCTTTTTACTCAACACAACGACGAGGCGTTCCCTGCTCTTCTGAACCTGCCAGCTGCTGAAACTGACGCGGAGAAGCCTGGGTCTGCTTGCTTCGGGGACCGGTGAGTAGCATAGCTAGGATCTGGTCGCCCTCCTGGAGGAGCCCATTGCTTTTCCCCGCTGTATCAAACAGCACCCTTTTCCATACTCGCGCTCTGCTTCTGCCCACTGTGGAGGCTGCGCTTGAGTCGCGGAACTTGTTCTTCTTTTTTTGTGCACTAAACTGAACTGCCTGATTTCCCTCGAAGAGCTTCTCCTTTTGCCCGTTGGCACCAGCGCGTGCAGGTACTTTTGAGCACAAGGCTCCACTCTTCGCAGGGCTCGGACTTCCATCTAGTTAGGTGCCTCTGAAGGCGAACTGGGTCTAAGCATTATTTCGCACTGCCTGTCTTCCTTCCCTTTTAGGTGGACTACCCATTTCGTGCATCTAATGCTTGAGACTGTCGTATTTGTATATATATTGTGTTGATATGGTATGTGTTGGTTTACTATCGTTATATTGTGATTTTCTCGCTACGGTTATTGTTTTAAAGGCCTTGAAATAAATGTGTATATATTTTTAATATAACAACTGTTTGGAGTAGTTTGTAAGTGATCTTGCTTTGTGTGCTCATTGCGGGCTTTCAGTCACCCTCACCCCTCTTGAGACCTAGTCTTGACCGCCGCGATCGCTACCTTGATTGGTCTGGCTCGTCCAGAGGTTACCCTGTTCCAAGTAATTAGGTTGGCCTTCTGAACTTCTGCGCCACCAGGACAGAGTTCAGAAATCCGTCTTAACAGTCATCACTGTGATATATGCCACCGAACAGCAACCCTGCCACCCCTGTACCCCATATGATCTAATGTGTCATCACTGTGCCATATAACACCGAAGAGCAACCCTGCCACCCATGTGCCCCATATGATCTAATGTGTCATCACTTTGCCATATACCACTGAAGAGCAAACCTGCCACCCCTGTGCCGCATATGATCTAATGTGTCATCACTGTGCCATATACCACTGAAGAGCAACCCTGCCACCCCTGTGCCGCATATGATCTAATGTGTCATCACTGTGCCATATACCACTGAAGAGCAACCCTGCCACCTCTGTGCCCCATATGATCTAATGTGTCATCACTGTGCCATATACCACCGAACAGCAACCCTGCCACCCCTGTGCCCCATATGATCTAATGTGTCATCACTGTGATATATGCCACCGAACAACAACAGTGCCACCCTGTGCCCCATATGATCTAGTGTGTCATCACTGTGCCATATAGAGCAACCCTGCCACCCCTGAGTCGCATATGATCTAACGTGTCATCACTGTGCCATATACCACTGAAGAGCAACCCTGCCACCCTGTGCTGCATATGATCTAATGTGTCATCACTGTGCCATATGCCACTGAAGAGCAACTCTGCCACCCCTGTGCCCCATATGATCTAATGTGTCATCACTGTGCCCTATACCACTGAAGAGCAACCCTGCCACCCCTGTGCCCCATATGCTCTAATGTTTCATCACTGTGCCATATGCCACTGAAGAGCAACCCTGCCACTCCTGTGCCCCATATGATCTAATGTGTAATCACTGTGCCATATACCACCGAAGAGCAACCCTGCCACCCCTGTGCCGCATATGATCTAATGTGTCATCACTTTGTGATATACCACTGAAGAGCAACCCTGCCACATCTGTGCCCCATATGATCTAATGTGTCATTGTTAGGAAAGATTTCGTATTTGTAGGTAATTTTCCTTCCATGTGGCAACCCCTAAACTTTTTGCTGTTGTTTTTCAACTTGTTCTTGACTTTGCCAGAGAAGTGCAGCCTTCTGCCGCACTCCTCTGGGCTTTCGCTCCTTTCTTATGGGGAAACTGACATGCCCTTAAGACAGTCAGTCCCGGGGAACGCTGTTTCCCGTAGTTTCTTTTATCATGTTGCGGCTTTCGTGCAACATGACACAAGAGGGCACTGTAAGCTAAGTTACAGCTCTCTTGGGTCTCTAGCCTTCTACAGGCCGTAGATACTCGTTTAGGATTGTATCTGATCGGTGCAAGTGATTCAGGGACGGGAATGGTGGCAGCAATCGTTTCTTGTGTTTTGAGCTCCTTTTGGCGTTCTAAGCGCGTTTCTCGCGCTTAACCCAAAATGGTGGCCTGGCTCCCAAAATGGCCAGACCACGAGGTTCCTTTGTCCTGTCCGCTGACCGTCTTGCTCCCTTCACCTTCCCCAGGTCGAGCCGACCCGGGGCCTTCCTTATTTGGGCATGTACTTTCCCGCGAAACACGGATGCTTTCGCGGGCTTCTACATGTCTTGTGTGTGCCTCCAGGATGTGGGCTGGGATGTCTGGTCCCAATACACATCCTGGGTGCCAGAGAGTCTAGGGTGGTGTGAATGCCTGGGACCACCGTGGTCCGTGATTGGTCTACGAATGGTGTGAGTGTTGATGAGCGGATCTCCCATTGGGTCCCCTCCGTTTTGGCGCAAAGGGAACCGTGGATAAGAGGGGGCTGGAAACACCACTACCATGTCGATCTCCTGAGTTCTCACGAACGAAGGAATACAGGAGCCAAGTATCCTGCAACCAAGAGGCTGGACCGAGGAATCGCTGGTGACCCGCTGAAGGACTTCTCCTCTGCACTGCTGTCGCCTTGTGAAACCCTTTTCACCTTTGATCGAACCAGAAGGCCTGTACTGGTACTTCGACCCTTGGAATAGCGGGAACAGCTATTCTCGGCATCTTCACCATCTCCTGCCAGTAAGCCTTCAGAAGCGTCTCTGGGCCATCCAGCTGACTGACCAGCTTACACGGGAGTTTTGCTCTGTAACCGCTGCCAGGTTGTGTAGTATTTCGAGTCCTTGTCACTCTCACACGCTTCGTACACTTGGCGTTCCCAGGTCTGAAGTGAGTAGTGTACATTTGGCTCAGATACACACGGCCGCTCCGTTGCCCTGCTGTGGTAACAAACTGTGCGGGTTTCTTCGATTGGGACGTCTTTTTACTGAACACGACGACGAGGCGTTCACTGCTCTTCTGAACCTGCCAGCTGCTGAAACTGACGCGGAGAAGCCTGGGTCTGCTTGCTTCGGGGACCGGTGAGTAGCATAGCTAGGATCTGGTCGCCCTCCTGCAGGAGCCCATTGCTTTTCCCCGCTGTATCAAACAGCACCCTTTTCCGTACTCACGCTCTGCTTCTGCCCACTGTGTAGGCTGCGCTTGAGTCGCGGAACTTGTTCTTCTTTTTTTGTGCACTAAACTGAACTGCCTGATTTCCCTCGAAGAGCTTCTCCTTTTGCCCGTTGGCACCAGCGCATGCAGGTACTTTTGAGCACAAGGCTCCACTCTTCGCAGGGCTCGGACTTCCATCTAGTTAGGTGCCTCTGAAGGCGAACTGGGTCTAAGCATTATTTCGCACTGCCTGTCTTCCTTCCCTTTTAGGTGGACTACCCATTTCATGCATCTAATGCTTGAGACTGTCGTATTTGTATATATATTGTGTTGATATGGTATGTGTTGGTTTACTATCGTTATATTGTGATTTTCTCGCTACGGTCATTGTTTTAAAGGCCTTGAAATAAATGTGTATATATTTTTAATATAACAACTGTTTGGAGTAGTTTGTAAGTGATCTTGCTTTGTGTGCTCATTGCGGGCTTTCAGTCACCCTCACCCCTCTTGAGACCTAGTCTTGACCGCCGCGATCGCTACCTTGATTGGTCTGGCTCGTCCAGAGGTTACCCTGTTCCAAGTAATTAGGTTGGCCTTCTGAACTTCTGCGCCACCAGGACAGAGTTCAGAAATCCGTCTTAACAGTCATCACTGTGATATATGCCACCGAACAGCAACCCTGCCACCCCTGTACCCCATATGATCTAATGTGTCATCACTGTGCCATATAACACCGAAGAGCAACCCTGCCACCCATGTACCCCATATGATCTAATGTGTCATCACTTTGCCATATACCACTGAAGAGCAAACCTGCCACCCCTGTGCCGCATATGATCTAATGTGTCATCACTGTGCCATATACCACTGAAGAGCAACCCTGCCACCCCTGTGCCGCATATGATCTAATGTGTCATCACTGTGCCATATACCACTGAAGAGTAACCCTGCCACCTCTGTCCCCCATATGATCTAATGTGTCATCACTGTGCCATATACCACCGAACAGCAACCCTGCCACCCCTGTGCCCCATATGATCTAATGTGTCATCACAGTGATATATGCCACCGAACAACAACAGTGCCACCCTGTGCTCCATATGATCTAGTGTGTCATCACTGTGCCATATAGAGCAACCCTGCCACCCCTGAGTCGCATATGATCTAACGTGTCCTCACTGTGCCATATACCACTGAAGAGCAACCCTGCCACCCTGTGCTGCATATGATCTAATGTGTCATCACTGTGCCATATGCCACTGAAGAGCAATCCTGCCACCCCTGTGCCCCATATGATCTAATGTGTCATCACTGTGCCCTATACCACTGAAGAGCAACCCTGCCACCCCTGTGCCGCATATGATCTAATGTGTCATCACTGTGCCATATGCCACTAAAGAGCAAACCTGCCACCCCTGTGCCCCATATGATCTAATGTGTCATCACTGTGCCATATCCCATTGAAGAGCAACCCTGCCACCCCTGTGCCCCATATGACCTAATGTGTGATCACTGTGCCATATACCACTGAAGAACAACCCTGCCACCCCTGTGCCCCATATGATCTAATGTGTCATAACTGTGCCATACACCACTGAAGAGAAACCCTGCCACCGCTGTGCCCCATATGATCTAATGTGTCATCACTGTGCCATATGCCACTGAAGAGCAACCCTGCCACCCCTGTGCCCCATATGATCTAATGTGTCATCACTGTGCCATACGCCACTGAAGAGCAAACCTGCCACCCCTGTGCCCCATATGATCTAATGTGTCATCACTGTGCCATACGGCACTGAAGAGCAACCCTGCCACCCTTTGCTGCACATGATCTAATGTGTCATCACTGTGCCATATGCCACTGAAAAGCAACCCTGCCACCCCTGTGCCCCATATGATCTAATGTGTCATCACTGTGCCCTATACCACTGAAGAGCAACCCTGCCACCCCTGTGCCGCATATGATCTAATGTGTCATCACTGTGCCATATGCCACTGAAGAGCAAACCTGCCACCCCTGTGCCCCATATGATCTAATGTGTCATCACTGTGCCATATACCACTGAAGAGCAACCCTGCCACCCCTGTGCCCCATATGATCTAATGTGTCATCACTGTGCCATATACCACTGAAGAGCAACCCTGCCACCCCTGAGCCCCATATGATCTAATGTGTCATCACTGTGCCATATACCACTGAAGAGCAACCCTGCCATCCCTGTGCCCCATATGATCTAATGTGTCATCACTGTGCCATATACCACTGAAGAGCAACCCTGCCACCCCTGACACCCCTGTGCCCCATATGATCCACCCAAACAAACTGTAAACCCTTCAGGTTTACTAATATCTCTATATTGGAAACTGAAAAGGTCATTCTATCCCTTAAACCGTCGAACTGCCAAGGTGACAGCTGCCCTGCGCAAATCATCAAGGATGCAGCCAGAGATCTAGCACCCTTCATCTCGAAATTTATCAACGCCTCCTTCAACACGAGTACTGTACCCACTAACCTTAAAGAATCTTGGGTTCTGCCCCTACTCAAAAAACAGACACTCGGCCCAGCAATCCCCACTAACTACAGGCCCATTATTACGGTCCCATTTCTCCTTAAAATCATCGATAGAGTAGCCTACCTCCAAATCCAAAACTATTTGGAGACACACCAACTATTAGGCTCACGGCAATCTGGCTTCAGACCACTGCACGGTACTGAAACGGCCCTCATCGACCTCAAGACACAAATCGACGAGTTGAAGGATAAAGGTAGTACAGCTATGCTCCTCCTCCTTGAGCTATCAGCGGCCTTTGACCTGGTGGATCATGCAGTATTATGCAACCACTTAGCGTCTGCCGGCCATTTCTCAAGTGAAGATAAAGCATGGGTACAATCCTTCCTAGCTAACCGTACAATGAGAGTGTTCTCCCCTGTAGCGGTAGTGGACCCAATCTAGATCACTTATGGTGTCCCACAAGGCTCATGTGTCTCCCCCACAATGTATAATATCTTTACTAAGCCTCTCTTCAATAAACTTGACAGATTAGGGGTAACCTATACTAATTATGCGGACGATACGCAGATTCTCATACCACTATCAGGCAACTTTGTCGAAGACACAGCTCTAGTAAACAAAATTTACCTCCTCATTCAGGCATGGATGGCCTCCCACGGCCTCTGCCTAAAGGACGACAAAATTGAGATATTGATCTTGGGTTCCGACTCCGACCTAGAAAAACTGAGTCCCAACTATCGCAATTTCAACATAGATGGTAACACAATCAAGGTGGCTACTGAGATAAAAACTCTAGGCTTTTACCTCGATTCCACTTTATCTCTTAAAAAACAAGTTAACACCCTGGCATCATCCACAGCGTACACCTGTAAATTAATCAGGACCTGTAGACCTTACCTCTCTAAAACTAACTGCATCATGCTAGTTAATGCATTAGTAATGTCCAAACTGGACTATTGCAATGCCCTCTATGCAGGTGCCAACAAATCCATTATAAATAAAATGCAAATCCTTCAAAATAACGCTCTTAGAGCAGCCCTTGACATACCCCGCAGAGCACATATTTCTAACATCAGGAAAGACCACCACTGACTTAAAATCAGTGACAGAGTCCTGCTCAAGACACTATCGCTTACCCACAAAGGGCTCAACAACACAGCACTCCCTTACATCTCGACCAGACTGACCAGAAAATCATCCAGCCACCGCACTAGGGCTACCAACCACTTCCTGCTCGAAACTCCTAGATTCAGACGATCCAAAGCGGGCGGAGCAAGCTTCCCCGTCAGAGCTGCCCAGGCTTGGAACGCATTGCCCATTGCACTGAGAGCTAACCTACCCTACTCCAACTTCAGACGTAAGGTAACAAATTGGCTCTGGTCCAACGACAACTAATTCTCGTGGTACCTAACAGCCACGACACCCTTGTAACCCAGTCTAAGATGATTCTGCTCTCACCATTTACCTTGTACACTCTCTCAATACTGTAAAATGTTAGTTTTTCATTCCAACTGCCTGCATTGACATGTATGTATCGTATTGATATGTTTTTGATGGTGGCCAGTCATAATTTCGAAAAAAAAATGTCGACAGACAAAAATGTGGACAAAAAAATGTTGAAAAAAAAAATGTCGACTTTCGTTTTTTTTAATTATATATTTATTTTAGGGGTTCGGGAGTTAAAAAAAGGGAACAATTAAAAAAAAAATTTTAAAAAGGGGGGTTGGGGGGAACCCCCCCATTTAAAAAAAAAATGCATTGAAAAAAAAGTCGACATTTTTTTTTCGACATTTTTTTTTCGAAATTTTGACTTTCGACATTTTTGTTGTCGAAATTATCACTATAAACCGTTTTTGATACTCTGTATGCAACCTAAGCTTAAGTAACCTTGTACCTGCTGCGCCCGGCTACCCCTGGGTTTTGTGCGCATTATCAAATAATAAACATAAACATAAACATAATGTGTCATCATTGTGCCATATACCACTGAAGAGCAACCCTGCCACCTCTGTGCCCCATATGATCTAATGTGTCATCACTGTGCCATATACCACTGAAGAGCAACCCTGCCACCCCTGTGCCCCATATGATCTAATGTGTCATCACTGTGCCATATACCACTGAAGAGCAACCCTGCCACCCCTGTGCCCCATATGATCTAATGTGTCATCACTGTGCCATATGCCACTGAAGAGCAACCCTGCCACCCCTGTGTCCCATATGATCTAATGTGTCATCACTGAACCATATACCACCAAAGAGCAACCCTGCCACCCCTGTCCCCCATATGATCTAATGTGTCATCACTGTGTCATATGCCACCGAACAGCAACCCTGCCACCCCTGTGCCCCATATGATCTAATGTGTCATCACTGTGATATATGCCACCGAACAGCAACCCTGCCACCCCTGTACCCCATATGATCTAATGTGTCATCACTGTGCCATATAACACTGAAGAGCAACCTTGCCACCCCTGTGCCCCATATGATCTAATGTGTCATCACTGTGCCATATACCACCGAACAGCAACCCTGCCACCCCTGTGCCCCATATGATCTAATGTGTCATCACTGTGATATATGCCACCGAACAACAACCGTGCCACCCCTGTGCCCCATATGATCTAGTGTGTCATCACTGTGCCATATAGAGCAACCCTGCCACCCCTGAGCCGCATATGATCTAATGTGTCATCACTTTGCCATATACCACTGAAGAGCAAACCTGCCACCCCTGTGCCCCATATGATCTAATGTGTCATCACTGCGCCATATACCACTGAAGAGCAACCCTGCCACCCTGTGCTGCATATGATCTAATGTGTCATCACTGTGCCATATGCCACTGAAGAGCAACCCTGCCACCCCTGTGCCCCATATGATCTAATGTTTCATCACTGTGCCCTATACCACTGAAGAGCAACCCTGCCACCCCTGTGCCGCATATGATCTAATGTGTCATCACTGTGCCATATGCCATTGAAGAGCAAACCTGCCACCCCTGTGCCCCATATGATCTAATGTGTCATCACTGTGTCATATGCCACCGAACAGCAACCCTGCCACCCCTGTGCCCCATATGATCTAATGTGTCATCACTGTGTCATATGCCACCGAACAGCAACCCTGCCACCCCTGTGCCCCATATGATCTAATGTGTCATCACTGTGCCATATAACACTGAAGAGCAACCCTGCCACCCCTGTGCCCCATATGATCTAATGTTTCATCACTGTGCCCTATACCACTGAAGAGCAACCCTGCCACCCCTGTGCCGCATATGATCTAATGTGTCATCACTGTGCCATATGCCACTGAAGAGCAAACCTGCCAACCCTGTGCCCCATATGATCTAATGTGTCATCACTGTGCCATATACCACTGAAGAGCAACCCTGCCACCCCTGTGCCCCATATGATCTAATATGTCATCACTGTGTCATATACCACTGAAGAGCAACCCTGCCACCCCTGTGCCCCATATGATCTAATGTGTCATCACTGTGCCATATGCCACTGAAGAGCAACCCTGCCACCCCTGTGTCCCATATGATCTAATGTGTCATCACTGTACCATATTCCACCGAAGGGGAACCCTGCCACCACTGTGCCCCATATGATCTAATGTGTCATCACTGTGTCATATGCCACCGAACAGCAACCCTGCCACCCCTGTGCCCCATATGATCTAATGTGTCATCACTGTGTCATATGCCACCGAACAGCAACCCTGCCACCCCTGTGCCCCATATGATCTAATGTGTCATCACTGTGCCATATGCCACTGAAGAGCAAACCTGCCACCCCTGTGCCCCATATGATCTAATGTGTCATCACTGTGTCATATGCCACCGAACAGCAACCCTGCCACCCCTGTGCCCCATATGATCTAATGTGTCATCACTGTGTCATATGCCACCGAACAGCAACCCTGCCACCCCTGTGCCCCATATGATCTAATGTGTCATCACTGTGCCACATAACACTGAAGAGCAACCCTGCCACCCCTGTGCCCCATATGATCTAATGTTTCATCACTGTGCCCTATACCACTGAAGAGCAACCCTGCCACCCCTGTGCTGCATATGATCTAATGTGTCATCACTGTGCCATATGCCACTGAAGAGCAAACCTGCCAACCCTGTGCCCCATATGATCTAATGTGTCATCACTGTGCCATATACCACTGAAGAGCAACCCTGCCACCCCTGTGCCCCATATGATCTAATATGTCATCACTGTGTCATATACCACTGAAGAGCAACCCTGCCACCCCTGTGCCCCATATGATCTAATGTGTCATCACTGTGCCATATGCCACTGAAGAGCAACCCTGCCACCCCTGTGTCCCATATGATCTAATGTGTCATCACTGTACCATATTCCACCGAAGGGGAACCCTGCCACCACTGTGCCCCATATGATCTAATGTGTCATCACTGTGTCATATGCCACCGAACAGCAACCCTGCCACCCCTGTGCCCCATATGATCTAATGTGTCATCACTGTGTCATATGCCACCGAACAGCAACCCTGCCACCCCTGTGCCCCATATGATCTAATGTGTCATCACTGTGCCATATAACACTGAAGAGCAACCCTGCCACCCCTGTGCCCCATATGATCTAATGTGTCATCACTTTGCCATATATCACTGAAGAGCAAACCTGCCACCCCTGTGCCGCATATGATCTAATGTGTCATCACTGTGCCATATACCACGGAAGAGCAACCCTGCCACCCCTGTGCCGCATATGATCTAATGTGTCATCACTGTGCCATATCCACTGAAGAGCAACCCTGCCACCTCTGTGCCCCATATGATCTAATGTGTCATCACTGTGCCATATACCACCGAACAGCAACCCTGCCACCCCTGTGCCCCATATGATCTAATGTGTCATCACTGTGATATATGCCACCGAACAACATCCGTGCCACCCCTGTGCCCCATATGATCTAGTGTGTCATCACTGTGCCATATAGAGCAACCCTGCCACCCCTGAGCCGCATATGATCTAATGTGTCATCACTTTGCCATATACCACTGAAGAGCAAACCTGCCACCCCTGTGCCCCATATGATCTAATGTGTCATCACTGTGCCATATACCACTGAAGAGCAACCCTGCCACCCTGTGCTGCATATGATCTAATGTGTCATCACTGTGCCATATGCCACTGAAGAGCAACCCTGCCACCCCTGTGCCCCATATGATCTAATGTGTCATCACTGTGCCATATGCCACTAAAGAGCAAACCTGCCACCCCTGTGCCCCATATGATCTAATGTGTCATCACTGTGCCATATACCACTGAAGAGCAACCCTGCCACCCCTGTGCCCCATATGATCTAATGTGTGATCACTGTGCCATATACCACTGAAGAACAACCCTGCGACCCCTGTGGCCCATATTATCTAATGTGTCATAACTGTGCCATATACCACTGAAGAGAAACCCTGCCACCCCTGTGCCCCATATGATCTAATGTGTCATCACTGTGCCATATACCACTTAAGAGCAACCCTGCCACCCCTGTGCCCCATATGATCTAATGTGTCATCACTGTGCCATACACCACTGAAGAGCAAACCTGCCACCCCTGTGCCCCATATGATCTAATGTGTCATCACTTTGCCATACGCCACTGAAGAGCAACCCTGCCACCCCTGTGCCCCATATGATCTAATGTGTCATCACTGTGCCCTATATCACTGAAGAGCAACCCTGCCACCCCTGTGCCGCATATGATCTATTGTGTCATCACTGTGCCATACGCCACTGAAGAGCAAATCTGCCACCCCTTTGCCCCATATGATCTAATGTGTCAGCACTGTGCCATATACCATTGAAGAGCAACCCTGCCACCCCTGTGCCCCATATGATCTAATGTGTGATCACTGTGCCATATACCACTGAAGAACAACCCTGCCACCCCTGAGCCCCATATGATCTAATGTGTCATCACTGTGCCATATACCACTGAAGAGCAACCCTGCCACCCCTGTGCCCCATATGATCTAATGTGTCATCACTGTGCCATATACCACTGAAGAGCAACCCTGCCACCCCTGTTCCCCATATGATCTAATGTTTCATCACTGTGCCATATAACACTGAAGAGCAACCCTGCCACCCCTGTGCCCCATATGATCTAATGTGTCATCACTGTGCCATATACCACTGAAGAGCAACCCTGCCACCCCTGTGCCCCATATGATCTAATGTGTCATCACTGTGCCATATACCACTGAAGAGCAACCCTGCCACCCCTGTGCCCCATATGATCTAATGTGTCATCACTGTGCCATATATCACTGAAGAGCAACCCTGCCACCCCTGTGCCCCATATGATCCACCCAAACAAACTGTAAACCCTTCAGGTTTACTAATATCTCTATATTGGAAACTGAAAAGGTCATTCTATCCCTTAAACCGTCGAACTGCCAAGGTGACAGCTGCCCTGCGCAAATCATCAAGGATGCAGCCAGAGATCTAGCACCCTTCATCTCGAAACTTATCAACGCCTCCTTCAACACGAGTACTGTACCCACTAACCTTAAAGAATCTTGGGTTCTGCCCCTACTCAAAAAACAGACACTCGGCCCAGCAATCCCCACTAACTACAGGCCCATTACTACGGTCCCATTTCTCCTTAAAATCATTGATAGAGTAGCCTACCTCCAAATCCAAAACTATTTGGAGACACACCAACTATTAGGCTCACGGCAATCTGGCTTCAGACCACTGCACGGTACTGAAACGGCCCTCATCGACCTCAAGACACAAATCGACGAGTTGAAGGATAAAGGTAGTACAGCTATGTTCCTCCTCCTTGAGCTATCAGCGGCCTTTGACCTGGTGGATCATGCAGTATTATGCAACCACTTAGCGTCTGACGGCCATTTCTCAAGTGAAGATATAGCATGGGTACAATCCTTCCTAGCTAACCGTACGATGAGAGTGTTCTCCCCTGTAGCGGCAGCGGACCCAATCTAGATCACTTGTGGTGTCCCACAAGGCTCATGTGTCTCCCCCACAATGTATAATATCTTTACTAAGCCTCTCTTCAATAAACTTGACAGATTAGGGGTAACCTATACTAATTATGCGGACGATACGCAGATTCTCATACCACTATCAGGCAACTTTGTCGAAGACACAGCTCTAGTAAACAAAATTTACCTCCTCATTCAGGCATGGATGGCCTCCCACGGCCTCTGCCTAAATGACGACAAAACTGAGACATTGATCTTGGGTTCCGACTCCAACCTAAAAAAACTGAGTCCCAACTATCGCAATTTCAACATAGATGGTAACACAATCAAGGTGGCTACTGAGGTAAAAACTCTAGGCTTTTACCTCGATTCCACTTTATCTCTTAAAAAACAAGGTAACACCTTGGCATCATCCACAGCGTACACCTGTAAATTAATCAGGACCTGTAGACCTTACCTCTCTAAAACTAACTGCATCATGCTAGTTAATGCATTAGTAATGTCCAAACTGGACTATTGCAATGCCCTCTATGCAGGTGCCAACAAATCCATTATAAATAAAATGCAAATCCTTCAAAATAACGCTCTTAGAGCAGCCCTTGACATACCCCGCAGAGCACATATTTCTAACATCAGGAAAGACCCCCACTGGCTTAAAATCAGCGACAGAGTCCTGCTCAAGACACTATCGCTTACCCACAAAGGGCTCAACAACACAGCACTCCCTTACATCTCGACCAGACTGACCAGAAAATCATCCAGCCACCGCACTAGGGCTACCAACCACTTCCTGCTCGAAACTCCTAGATTCAGACGATCCAAAGCGGGCGGAGCAAGCTTCCCCGTCAGATCTGCCCAGGCTTGGAACGCATTGCCCATTGCAGTGAGAGCTAACCTACCCTACTCCAACTTCAGACGTAAGTTAAAAAATTGGCTCTGGTCCAACGACAACTAATTCTCGTGGTACCTAACGGCCACGACACCCTTGTAACCCAGTCTAAGATGATTCTGCTCTCACCTTTTACCTTGTACACTCTCTCAATACTGTAACATGTTAGTTTTTCATTCCAACTGCCTGCATTGACATGTATGTATCGTATTGATATGTTTTTGATACTCTGTATGCAATCTAAGCTTAAGTAACCTTGTACCTGCTGTGCCCGGCTACCGCTGGGTTTGTGCGCATTATCAAATAATAAACATAAACATAATGTGTCATCACTGTGCCATATACCACTGAAGAGCAACCCTGCCACCTCTGTGCCCCATATGATCTAATGTGTCATCACTGTGCCATATACCACTAAAGAGCAACCCTGCCACCTCTGTGCCCCATATGATCTAATGTGTCATCACTGTGCCATATGCCACTGAAGAGCAACCCTGCCACCCCTGTGTCCCATATGATCTAATGTGTCATCACTGTACCATATACCACCGAAGAGCAACCCAGCCACCCCTGTGCCCCATATGATCTAATGTGTCATCACTGTGATATATGCCACCGAACAGCAACCCTGCCACCCCTGTGCCGCCTATGATCTAATGTGTCATCACTGTGCCATATACCACCGAAGAGCAACCCTGCCACCCCTGTGCCCCATATGATCTAATGTGTCATCACTGTGCCATATACCACCGAAAAGCAACCCTGCCACCCCTGTGCCGCATATGATCTAATGTGTCATCACTGTGCCATATACCACCGAAGAGCAACCCTGCCACCCCTGTGCCCATATGATCTAATGTGTCATCACTGTGCTATATACCACCGAAGAGCAACCCTGCCACCCCTGTGCCCCAGATGATCTAATGTGTCATCACTGTGCCATATACAACCGAAGAGGAACCCTGCCACCCCTCTGCCGCATATAATCTAATGTGTCATCAATGTGCCATATACCACTGAAGAGCAACCCACCCCTGTGCCGCATATGATCTAATGTGTCATCATTGTGCCATATACCACTGAAGAGCAACCCTGCCACCCCTGTGCCCCATATGATCTAATGTGTCATCACTGTGCCATATACCACTGAAGAGCAACCCTGCCACCCCTTGCCCCATATGTTCGAATGTGTCATCACTGTGCCATGTACCACTGAAGGGCAACCCTGCCACCCCTGTGCCGCATATGATCTAATGTGTCATCACTGTGCCATATACCACCGAAGAGCAACCCTGCCACCTCTGTGCCCCGTATGATCTAATGTGTCATCACTGTGATATATGCCACCGAAGAGCAAACCTGCCATCCCTGTGCCCCATATGATCGAATGTGTCATCACTGTGCCATATGCCACCGAAGAGCAACCCTGCCACCCCTGTGCCGCATATGATCGAATGTGTCATCACTGTGCCATATACCACCGAAGAGCAACCCTGCCACCCCTGTGCCGCATATGATCTAATGTGTCATCACTGTGCCATATACCAACGAAGAGCAACCCTGCCACCCCTGTGCCCCATATGATCTAATGTGTCATCACTGTGCCATATACCACCGAAGAGCAACCCTGCCACCCCTGTGCCCATATGATCTAATGTGTCATCACTGTGCCAAATGCCACAGAAGAGCAACCCTGCCACCCCTGTGCCGCATATGATCTAATGTGTCATCACTGTGCCAAATGCCACAGAAGAGCAACCCTGCCACCCCTGTGCCGCATATGATCTAATGTGTCATCACTGTGCCATATGCCACCGAAGAGCAACCCTGCCACCCATGTGCCCCATATGATCTAATGTGTCATCACTGTGATATATGCCACCGAACAGCAACCCTGCCACCCATGTGCCCCATATGATCTAATGTGTCATCACTGTGATATATGCCACCGAACAGCAACCCTGCAACCCCTGTGCCCCATATGATCTAATGTGTCATCACTGTGATATATGCCACCGAACAGCAACCCTGCCACCCCTGTGCCCCATATGATCTAATGTGTCATCACTGTGATATATGCCACCGAACAGCAACCCTGCCACCCCTGTGCCCCATATGATCTAATGTTTCATCACTGTGCCATATGCCACCGAAGAGCAACCCTGCCACCCCTGTGCCCCATATGATCTAATGTGTCATCACTGTGCCATATGCCACCGAAGAGCAACCCTGCCACCCCTGTGCCGCGTATGATCTAATGTGTCATCACTGTGCCATATACCACCGAAGAGCAACCCTGCCACCTCTGTGCCCCGTATGATCTAATGTGTCATCACTGTGATATATGCCACCGAAGAGCAAACCTGCCATCCCTGTGCCCCATATGATCGAATGTGTCATCACTGTGCCATATGCCACCGAAGAGCAACCCTGCCACCCCTGTGCCGCATATGATCGAATGTGTCATCACTGTGCCATATACCACCGAAGAGCAACCCTGCCACCCCTGTGCCGCATATGATCTAATGTGTCATCACTGTGCCATATACCAACGAAGAGCAACCCTGCCACCCCTGTGCCCCATATGATCTAATGTGTCATCACTGTGCCATATACCACCGAAGAGCAACCCTGCCACCCCTGTGCCCATATGATCTAATGTGTCATCACTGTGCCAAATGCCACAGAAGAGCAACCCTGCCACCCCTGTGCCGCATATGATCTAATGTGTCATCACTGTGCCAAATGCCACAGAAGAGCAACCCTGCCACCCCTGTGCCGCATATGATCTAATGTGTCATCACTGTGCCATATGCCACCGAAGAGCAACCCTGCCACCCATGTGCCCCATATGATCTAATGTGTCATCACTGTGATATATGCCACCGAACAGCAACCCTGCCACCCATGTGCCCCATATGATCTAATGTGTCATCACTGTGATATATGCCACCGAACAGCAACCCTGCAACCCCTGTGCCCCATATGATCTAATGTGTCATCACTGTGATATATGCCACCGAACAGCAACCCTGCCACCCCTGTGCCCCATATGATCTAATGTGTCATCACTGTGATATATGCCACCGAACAGCAACCCTGCCACCCCTGTGCCCCATATGATCTAATGTTTCATCACTGTGCCATATGCCACCGAAGAGCAACCCTGCCACCCCTGTGCCCCATATGATCTAATGTGTCATCACTGTGCCATATGCCACCGAAGAGCAACCCTGCCACCCCTGTGCCGCATATGATCTAATGTGTCATCACTGTGATATATGCCACCGAAGAGCAACCCTGCCACCCCTGTGCCCCATATGATCTAATGTGTCATCACTGTGCCGTATGCCACAGAAGAGCAACCCTGCCATATGCCACCGAAGAGCAACCCTGCCACCCCTGTGCCGCATATGATCTAATGTGTCATCACTGTGCCATATACCAACGAAGAGCAACCCTGCCACCCCTGTGCCCCATATGATCTAATGTGTCATCACTGTGCCATATGCCACAGAAGAGCAACCCCCATATGATCTAATGTGTCATCACTGTGATATATGCCACCGAACAGCAACCCTGCCACCCCTGTGCCCCATATGATCTAATGTGTCATCACTGTGATATATGCCACCGAACAGCAACCCTGCCACTCCTGTGCCCCATATGACCTAATGTGTCATCACTCTGATTTATGCCACCGAACAGCAACTCTGCCACCCCTGTGCCCCATATGATCTAATGTGTCATCACTGTGATATATGCCACCGAACAGCAACCCTGCCACCCCTGTGCCCCATATGATCTAATGTTACATCACTGTGCCATATGCCACCGAAGAGCAACCCTGCCACCCCTGTGCCCCATATGATCTAATGTGTCATCACTGTGCCATATGCCACCGAAGAGCAACCCTGCCACCCCTGTGCCGCATATGATCTAATGTGTCATCACTGTGCCATATACCACAGAAGAGCAACCCTGCCACCCCTGTGCCCCATATGATCTAATGTGTCATCACTGTGCCATATGCCACAGAAGAGCAACCCTGCCACCCCTGTGCCCCATATGATCTAATGTGTCATCACTGTGCCATATGCCACAGAAGAGCAACCCTGCCACCCCTGTGCCCCATATGATATAATGTGTCATCACTGTGCCATATGCCACCGAAGAGCAACCCTGCCACCCCTGTGCCCCATATGATCTAATGTGTCATCACTGTGACATATAGCACTGAACAGCAACCCTGCCACCCCTGTGCCCCATATGATCTAATGTGTCATCACTGTGATATATGCCACCGAACAGCAACCCTGCCACCCCTGTGCCACATATGATCTAATGTGTCATCACTGTGCAATATGTCACCGAAGAGCAACCCTGCCACCCTGTGCCGCATATGATCTATTGTGTCATCACTGTGCCATATGCCACTGAAGAGCAACCCTGCCACCCTGTGCCCAATAAGATCTTAGTCGACTTTGCTGTGCTGTATGCCACTGAAGAGCAACCCTGCCACCCTTGTGGTCCCCTTTACGATCCAAGGTGAAATGGAGATGTCATATAGCAATGAAGAGCAACACTGCCACCCCTGTCTGGAGTATGCCCAGTATAACCCAGGAATGTAGGGTTTAGCTCTGTTCCGTGGGCAGCTGAAGAGCAGCCCTGCCATTGCTGTGCCCCGCTTGATACGTGCACCGCCTTAGGCGGGCATCTCTGCATTGTGCAAAAGACTAGTCCCCAGGCACACTGCGCTGCCGCAACCCCTGATTTGCGACTCCGTTTGTTTTAAGTATGGGAAACACCAACATGAACATTGCTTTTCTAAAGAAGTCGGGCGCTGCGAGGTGACCTCTTGGCGCTGCGAAGCTTACCAGACCTGGCATCTCTCCACTACTCACAACATAGCAATAGGAGCAGTGGCATCTGTGCCTGGAGCACCGGCGAGTGACGTGTTCTCCGGGTAGCACGGGCACGGGGCTGTCCCATGGCTACCCTGTATCACACGCAATCTGCCAGCCGCCGCTCGGCCCTCACTCTACCCACATGCGTGCACAACAGTGTCGCAACGCACATCCGCTCATTTTAGACCAGTTCGAAAACCTATTTTTAACACTACTTCCCAATTTGGCGAAGCCATTTCGTACTTAGCGCTTGCTGCAGGACTTGGCTACCTCGCGCTGCTATACATTGCAGTAGCAACCATTACCTAACGCCACTGTAAACCACTGCAGAAGGAAATGCCGAGTCGGGGATTGAAATCTGTGTAAAGGCTGCATTCGGATTTGAACAGCACATGCCTTGACTCACTGAGGTATATATTTGTTTTATCAGCGTATACATTATTATGCTACGGCCGTTTCTAGCGCTGGTAATGCTCGCAGTTAGCCCTTAAATTGGAAATACTTCTGTTTACGAAACTCATAATCTCATCCGAGTGAATGCAAACTTCATCTCGGGAGACCAGATTGAAGGTGCGAGCGATTATTGGGTTGGTGATGTAGTTTAGTGGGTTAATGCATCTGCTGTGCACGACAACAGATGTTAAAATAATATTGTCGCGTTTTATCTAGCGTCTCAATTGCATATCCCCCGCTTCTAGGAGCTGTGTCATTTAGTGTGACCACCCAATAATTTCTACTCAAAGATTTTAGGCTGCAAATAATCTAAAACCGTGACCGCAAGTATTTACACATTTCTAAAGCGGCATAGCGCAGATAATGCAAGTCCTGCGGTGTTGCAAGTGGGCGGTAGCAAGCGAAATATAATAACACACTCTTCGGTATTCTATGTGTTGTTATTATGAATGTGGTAGTTGTTATTATTGATTGCGATCAGCGGCATCATGACAGTTAGAAAGCCCTTACCTTAATATTGCTGAATATACCTCTGGGGCAGGATCGGTGGGCACTGCCATTCTCTTTGCCCACCTCCGACTGGACCCCCATAGCTGTGTAGGAATTCCAGGCAGTACTCGGGACTTGGCACGCGCGTGGGCGGTGTGGTGCTGGGGGCTATCGGACGCAGGACCACCTCTACCCGAGAGGAAGTCTTTGCGTGCCAGCCTTTGGTGCCCGTCAGGCGTCCGGGCTATTGAGGGCACTCGGTGGTGGGTCAGGGTAAGTCGGTGGGCGTCGCAGGCAGGCGGGAGCTCTGCTCGCTCCCCTCCAGGCAGGTAAAGGTGTAGCGCTCTGCGTAGAGGAGGGTAGGTGGCCGCCCAGTGCCAAGGCGGGCTGGCAATGGGGTCGCGCGAGGTCTGTGGCGGGAGATGGGAGCGCTGCGGGCCGTCAGGTAAAGGTGTAGAGCTCGGCGCCTCCGCGTGGTGTGGGACGCAGTGAGAACGCAGCCTGGGGTTGAAGTTTTTATAACTTCTGATGATGATGATGAAACTTGAAGCCCTCCTCCTCCCTGGCTCCTGTGCGCGTGTTTGTGTGCAGAAGGAGAGGGAGCTTCCGCACTCACACACAAGCCCTCCCTCCCCGGCAGGTGTGAGCTGCCAGCCACTGTTGATATCAGGACTCGGAGCTTCAGCAGAGATTTTCCCCTGCCATGCCTGTGTGTGATAAATCTCAGAGGCACTCCTAGGCAGGGCAAGTTCTAGCCAACTAGGAGTCCAGGGTGAAACACTAAAATACCCCCTCTCCCAAACTACACCTCTGTATCGCGTGACAAAACCCCTACCCAACATCAATAAATCATTGCTATACAAAGGAAGCTGGTTTCATTACTTTGTAATTCAAGTACTTTACAGAAGGCATCTTTCTGAGAAAAATTGGCTAAAAAGCCAGAGTGTGCAATGGTTTTGTAGGGTAACACCAATCCAATATATGCAAGTCTTATCTTATAAGATATCTATCCCCCTCATTCTCCCCACCTTAAACTCCATCTCAGATCAGTCCGACCCAGCCTCTATGGTAGAAAAGTACAATGAAGTGATGCTTGCCTCTCTGGACACTATCGCACCTCTGAAAATTAGGAAGAGCAAACCCTGCCAACACCTAAATATCTGGTTCACATCCCTACTGAAAGACATCAGACTAAAGAAACGCCTCAGCGAAAAAACCTCGAGATCAGGCCCCTGAGACACCATTAAAAATAACCTGAAGAAACTAGCTACGCTCTACAAAAAAGAAATCATCCTTGCGGAACAAACATCCTACAACACCCGCATCACCCAAGCCAAATCCAACACCAAAGAATTGTTCGCCATCCTAAAGGAGGTAGAATCCCCTGTACAAGCTCCCGACTCCTGCCTCGAGGATAAGAACTCGTGCACATGCATACAAAATGCCCTTGCCAACAAGATAACAATGCTTCAGGCAAAGATCAACAACAAAAAAGTGTCTATAACTGTCCCAAATATTGTCACCTCCAAGGCTACCACAAACTCACTACCAACTCTGAAATCACCCCTTCTCCACCCACACTGAACATCACTCCCTTCTACTTTCACAAAGTCTCCACTAAAGAAGTCGAGAAAGTCATCCTCACTCTTAAACCCTCCAACTGCCAGGGCGACACATGTCCGGCCCAAATCATAAAAGACGCTGCCCGTGAACTCTCACCCTTCCTTACTAAACTCATAAATGCCTCTTTCACATCAGGCACCATGCCTAGCAACCTGAAACATTCCTGGGTTCTCCCCATCCTCACAAAGCAAACCCTGGACCCCTCCATCCCAACCAACTACCGCCTCATAACCACCGCTCCGTTCTTACTGAAAATCCTAGACAAAGTATCTTATTTACAAATTCAGCACCACCTGGAACTAAACCATCTGCTAGGAGTTCGACAGTCCGGCTTCAGACCACAGCACGGGACTGAGACTGCACTCCTAGACCTTAAGGTCCAAATATACACACTAAGAGATAAAGGTACGACTTCACTCCTACTACTCCTCGACCTCTCTGCCGCATTCGATTTGGTAGACCATGCAATACTCTGCAATCACCTGGTCACGGCAGCCTGCTTCTCCCATGAAGCAGTTGCATGGATCCAGTCCTTCTTGACAACAGCACAATGCGAGTCTTCTCTCCTCTAGCAGCTGCAGACCCCGCACCTATTTCATGCGGCATACCCCAAGGATCATGTGTATCCCCTACCCTTTACAATATTTTCACAAAGCCCCTTTTCGATGATCTAGACGGTCTAGGTATCACCTACACTAACTATGCAGATGATACACAGATCCTCATCCCGTTGACAGGAGATTATGACAAGGATTTGGCCTTTGTGAATAGAATCTACCTCATCATCCAGGCATGGATGGCCTCTCACGGTCTATGCCTGAATGATGAAAAAACTAAACTCCTCATCCTAGGCACCTCCTCCAACATCAGAAAACTAGGCCCCAACTATGACTCCTTCATAATTGACAATAACATCATTACGGTGGCCAAAGTAGTTAAAACCCTCGGGTTCCATATAGACTCCAAGCTTACCTTTGGTAAACAAGTGAGTGCCATGGCCTCAGCCACCTCCAACACCTGTAAATTAATTAGAGCAGCCAAGCCCTTCCTCTCTCCTAATAACTGCTTAACACTAGCAAGAGCACTAATCCTGTCGAAACCTGATTACTGCAACGCCCTCTACGTAGGTAGCAACAAACACATCACCGTCAAAATACAGACACTTCAAAATAACGCCCTGAGAGCCGCCCTAAACTTCCCTAAAAACACCCACATATCAGACCTCAGGAGATCTACTAACTGGCTGTCAACAAAAGACAAAATCCTCCTTAAAACAGCTTCCCTTACACACAAATGCCTTAACCAAGCAGCCCCGCAATGGCTTATAGACAGATTCACCAGACAAACAGCCTCTCGCCCCTTAAGAAAATCCAACTCCAACCTTTTACTAGTACCCAGATTCAAACTCACTAAATCTGGTGGGAGCAGCTTCGCTGTCAAAGCAGCACAATATTGGATCTCTCTTCCCCCTGCCCTAATGGAAGATCTCCCTTACCGGCAATTCAGATCTAATCTGATCCAACGGCTAAAAGAACATGATGCCTAACCTCACCCTACTGACATCTGGGATCTCATGTATATTTTGTATATCTGTTCTGCTTTACTTATATGTCACTCCTGTCTTATTCTAAATGTACTGTATATATTTTGTGACTCCTTGACATTACATGTCATCAGCATTGTAACCGTAGCTGTACCTCTATGCTTAATCTGTAACCTGTAACCTAAAATGAACAATCCTCTTGTTGCCTTCGGGCCCGAATACCCCTGGGTCTGGTGCGCTATAAAAATAATAAAACAAACAAACAAACAAAGTCACCAACAGTGCACAGGAACATTAATGCTTTGCTATTAAAAATACCACACCACAATGAAAATATGTTCAACTGGCTGCACAATGCAGACCAGTGTAATAAAATTACAGTAAAGCATGCCAGGCCACATTTAGACATACCTAGACTGGTTGCACCAAAATGCCAGTTGAAGCAATAACACTCATCAAGAAGAGAACACACTTTCAAGTCTGCGTCTCTGTGGCCTCTAACAACACGGCCAAACTCTTTAAAATCGGTAAGTGACTGGTCAATCCTGTTGCAGTCTTTACCTCTCCTCTTCCCTCCGAGGCCCTTTGTATGGCTCTGTTCTCTCACTTCTCTGCTAAAACTCAGGACATCCAGTCCCCCAATCTCCTCTTCCTCTCCCTCTTCCTCTCTTGGACCCCCATTGGCCAGCTCTACTTCTCTTCTTCCTTTCTCCTGTTTCTCTCTGACAATACCTGATGAGGTTTCTAGACAAGTCCGATCTTTGAAAGTGTTGTCCAAACAGATGCTCCCCTGCTTTTCTAGAACCATTAAGGACCATATTGACACCCTCGCTCGAGCCTTGGGCGATTTCTGTAATCACTCTTTCACCACTGGAATGTTCCCCACTCCCCTTAAGCACCCCCTTGTGCATCAACTCCTCAAGAAGCCGCCTGCCTTTCCTGCCCGCCTGGTAAACTATCACCCAATATCCATCACCCCTTTCCTGGGCAAACTGTTGGAAAGAACTGGCCATCTTTCAGCTTACTCTCCACACTGAATCTGTTGGTTGTCCCCATGACCATCAGTCTAGCTTCAGAGCTGCCAGAGGCATTGAAACTGTTCTCCTAAAGACTTGTGAAGATCTGCTTTCTAAACGTGATTACAGCATTCCTTCTGTCCTCATCCTCTTTGATATTTCCTCTGTTTTCAACACGGTCAACCACGCCATCCTGATTAATGGAGTTTTTGAGAAGGTGGGCATCACGGATCAGGCCCTTGAGTTGCCGACCTCCTCCCTCTTGGACTGCCCTTCCCTGCTGCAACTTGGTCTCTTTCTCTCCGCCACATCTCTCCATACTTGTGGCGTTCCTCAGGGCTCCATCCTCTCACCCTGGTTTGTCAACCTATTCTTGGCCCCTTTGGCCGACCTGATCTCTACCGTCTCCTCTTATGCAGAAGACACTCAGCTTTCCTTCAGGCTCCCCTCTTACTCCTCTCCTCTCTCTCTCTTTCCTGACTGTCTATCCACGATTCAGGATTGGTGCGCATCCACCGATCTCTCCCTTAATGGCAGTAAGATGGAGATCCTTCTCATTGGGACCCCTGCCCCTGCTTTCCCTCTCGCACTCTCTCCGCCCACCTTGGGCCCTTTTCCTTCGCCTTCCTGCGAGGCAAAAAACTTGGTTGTCATCTTTGACTTCACTCTCTCTTTCTCTCCTCACATCTCGGACATCGCCAAGAAGTCCCACTACCAGCTGCTCCTCCTCAAAGGGACTCTTCCCTTTCTCACTTTCCCCCAGAAGATCACTGTCTCCAGAGCCCTGGTTCTCTCTAGGCTGGGCTACTGCAACAACCTCTTTCTCAACCTGCCTTCCTCTACTCTCTGCCCTCTGCAACTAACCCCGAACAGGAGTGTGAGGCTTATCCTTGGCCTCAAGTCAAGGATCATATCTCTCCGGCCCTGAAATCTCTCCACTGGCTCCCAGTTGCTGCAAGGATCAAGTTCAAGACCCTTTGCATCGTCCACAAAGCTTTCTGGGCCCGGGCCCACACTACATCTATCTCTCTCTTCCAAAATGCCTTCCTTCTCAAGCCCTTTGCTCAGCTAAATCCAACTCTCTAAGGGTTATACACTTCCCCTGGCAGAGAGTAGGGGGGGAGGGTAGATCTCTCTCCTATGCAGGTGCTTCCCTCTAGAAAGGCCTCCCTGCCCCTCTCAAACTTGAGCCGGACCACCTAAAGATCGGGAAGCAGCTGAAAACTTTCCTCTTCTCTGCTTTCTCTCTCTCCATCCCGGCCTACCTGGCCTACCTCTCTGATGTACTGACTGGTTGCTGGGCTACCCTCAGGGTCTCACTATGTCCAGACACCTTCTTGATCAGTCACCCCTGCACTGCCTCTGGGCCTACCACTCACGTAGGAGCTGTAACCCTAAAGTTCCTGGTTCTCCTTGATCTACCCAGAGCTGTGCTGCACTGCCCTGGGTACACTTACTCAGAGAATTGCTGCCCTGTTTTCCCTCCCCTCTCCCTTGCACTTCCCCCTCCCTTTCCCCTTGCACTTCTCATTCTCACACCTGCACGATTTGAATTACACAAGGCCTAGTAAGATCGTTTGTCTTGTCCTCCCTCTATCTTCACTACCGTGTCTTGTCGCGCCTAGAAACACTTGTGTACAGGCGCGTTATAAATGACTTATATCATATCATTTTCTCACAGATGCCCAGAAAAATATACAATGCCCTAGTAAGAAACGTCTAGTCTGGCAGCACCCAAATGCCAATCTAGCCAGGTAATTATACTTAGCAGGACTGCTTTATCAGAAATGGCCAGTTATAAAAAAAAGTCATACCAAACTGAGGAATGACTGGACGGGCTGCACTAAAATGCCTCTCTGGCCGCTAATACCACATATCATGCCTGCTTAGACTGGACATGGACAACTGTTATGATTTGTCACACAATCCTGCCCCCCCCACAAACATCCCCCCTCCCTCCCACCACTTCCTCAGCCTCCAAAATCAGCTCCTTGGCCCAGAATTACCTCCACGTCCCTCTTCCTTGTCCCAGAGCTTACATATAAGGCTCCTTCACTCATGGGTAAGTATGGGGATGAGGAAGAGTGGGCCTAGGAGTAATGAAGATTACCAGAGCTAAGTGAGGCATTACCTCCATGTACCTCTACCTCATCCCAGTACTTGTGTATGAGGCAGAGGGCTAGGAGTAATGAAGATTACAATAATTAATCAAGGCATTAAACAAAAGTAGTGGTGCAACACCATTGAGTTGACTGGGATTCAGCACTCCTCTCTCCCAAACTGTTGGACTATGTTGAATCAACTTTGCTGACCTTCAGAGCAATTGCCGGACAGAACAGGACAAAGATGTTAAACGGCACCTGGGTTTTGTTGTTTACAAGAGCCTACCAATTACTAACATAAAGCATTTCACTGTTAGTACCTGCATTCAAATGCCACATTTTTTAGCCAATTGAAGTTGTGATGTGGGTTTAGTACTTGCATGCCAGGGGAGTGATTGGAAGGGTAGAGAGGGAACAGGAGACCTCTCATTTCTCGCAGCAGACCATAAGTGGGAGCTTTAAACCTTAAAAGAGAGAGTTAATTGCTTGTAACATTGAAGCTGCACTAGACTGGTCTCATTAAAATGCATAAAGAAATTGGATGCCCCCACACAAATAAGTTTGCCCCTCCCACACCGGCCATGAAGTTAACGCCTCTCCCAACATTTGAAGGGTTAGCCCCCCCGGAATGTAGGTTTTGTTGCACACCTGAACACAAGCACACACACCATTCACCATATACACACATGCACACCCAGCCATCCATACATTTAAGTGTGCACTCTTTCACCATACAGGCACACCTAGGCAGCCACCCGAACATTTAAACGTGCACCCTTTCACCATACAGGCACACACACCCAGGCACCCACCCATACATTTAAGTGTGCACCCTTTCACCATACAGACAGTCACCCATACATTTAAGTGTGCACCCTTTCATCATACACTCACACATGCACCTGTCATGGGGTTAAGGGGAGCCCTATTACTTCAAAAAGATATTGTTTCTTTTTGAAGTCACATTGACTTCATAAAGAAATGAATTCCTTTAAGGACTGAACCATAACGGGAATAATTTCTTTATGAATGCAGAGTGACTTCAAAAAGATACTGGGGGCCATTATGAGCCTGGCAGTAGCCATGCCAGAAAATACTGGCACGGCTGCCGCCAGAGTCATGAATTTTCCAGTGCCCGGAAATGGGCAATTACCAGTGCATTACAGCCCAGGCAGACCCGGTAATTGCCCATTCCCGGGCCCAAGAAAATATTACTCCCCATTCCCATTTGAGTCCCATTGGACTCAATGGGAATGGGGAGGTCTGATGCACCGGCACCATTCATGAATGGTGCCGGTTCATCCGTAGAGTTCTGCGCGCCGGTGCCCTTCCACCCGTCAGGTCAGACCTGGTGGGCTGAAAGGCACGCGTTTGCAGAACTCGTAGTTGCCGGTCCGGAAACAATGGTACCGGCAAGCTTACCGGTACCGTTGTTTCCAGACCGGCAAACTAATCATGAGGCCCACTGTTTCTTTTTGAAGTCATAGGGCTTCCCCACCGCATGATATGGAGGCCTCCAGCCTAGGGTCTTCCATTGCATGGGGTGGGGGAATCTCTCGGGCTTCAAAAATAAAGTTTCTTTTGTAGTCACTTTGCCGTCATAAAGAAATTATTTATCATTTCTTTATGAAGGCAAAGTGAAATCAAAAAGAAAAAAAAGATTATTTTTTTGAAAAAACAAATATTTTTCATTTTTCTTTTTTTTGGCCAAGTGGGGCCCGCTCCCAGGAAATGTGCTGGTGGGGCCCCCCGCACCGCAGGGGCTGCCGGGGCCCCCATTACGCGAGTGGCTTCAGGGGCTATTTTGCTTATTGTTTCTGGAGAATTTTAGATGAGGAGGGGCTGGGTCTCAGTGTGAGCACAACCAGCCCCCAATACAGAAATATGTTTAGGGAGTTATATCAATAGACAGGAAAGAATAACCTACAAGAGACACCAAATAAACATTTCACAGAAAGGATACACAGAAAGGGTTGTACAAACTTTAGACTGACCAGTAATAAGCTGATGAAGCGTTTTTAAACAAAACCAGCTTTTCATGCATGGTAAAGCGCCCACCGTTCCTCAACCACTACCTCCTCACCATTACAGAGGCCTCATGGGTTATATCTGAAAGAAGAGCAGGTTCATGCTTTATCTAACAGAGCTGACATTAGCATCTTATTAGTGCTAGCCTGCAGCTAGTGAACATCAGGGTGTGGCAGTGTAGCAAGGGTGTTTGACCTTGTGCATGTACCACTTCGGGCAAATTTAATTGCTTTAAGTGCTTAAATATGGGCACAGTAAAGCATACTTGTCAGAGCCACGCACAGAAAACTGTCAGGTTTGCTATTCTATGGACATGGGACACATCATACAAAAACAGGCATAGGTGCTGTTACATAGAGGAGCACCACATAGACTCCATTAACCAACAGGGTGGAGACTTGTGCATTGCACAAATCATTGCTGCGCATACATCACAGCATTGATTTGACATGGACTACTGTCTGCAGCGTGACACAAAATGAACCCCGCTTTCCTAATCAAGGCGCCAAGTCACATTGAGGTGCCATCTGGTGTGCGCGCAAGGCAGTAGCTGGCGTACTAAGAAAATGAAAAGAGCTTTGAGATGCTGATCGGATGCATTTAGTTCATGTCCCGAAGAAGCCACTAGAATAATTAAAAAGTAATTTACAAAAAAACGTCTTGGTGTGTCAGATAAAAAGACATGAAAATAAAAACATATTTTTAAAATATGTCTGTGCAGCCCGTTAATTTTCATGGAAGAATGCATAGGTATGGTCAGGTAACTGATACTTTGTGCTGACCTTCAGAATAAAAAGGCCCCATGTTCAGTTCTTAACATTGAAATGTTAAGCACATACTGTGTAAAAACAATGGCTGTAAATGAGCCATCACTTGTAAGTTACCCGGGCTTTAAAGGCTCTGTCAACACAAAGGGCAAGGGTTGTGTGTGTCTCCATAGCATCTCAGAGGCTGCGTTCGCAATATGCGTTTGCAATATGTTTGCAACAGAGGAATCCTTATCTTTTTTTCTGCCGGCTCAGCGTGAGCAGTCTGGTTGGGACCTACCTGCACCCCCCAGGCTATTTAGGTGTGTTCCCCGGGTAGTCGGTATGCAGGCAATGGGTCATGCTGCAAATTCATCTTCAGCTATTTCTGTGCAACCTACGTTGAATACCTGTGTTAAGCTCGCCCATAAACATGCGCCATTTCAATAGATGAGAGAACGAGGCATAGTTTCTTGAAAGGATCACACAACGTGGCCAACCCGGAAGCCAGTATTAGAATTCCCTCAGGATTCCTCCTTGCACTTTACAGCCACCAACTACATCATGACCTCCAACTACTACCTCTTGCCAATTCCCGCTCTTAATTGTTCACTTGTATGGGTCTTTTTGGCTTACTGCACAAAACACCCAGACTCGCTTATAGTGGAAAAGGTCGCTTTGATGTGACAGGCCAAAGCTTACAATTAACCGCTTACCTGGCTCCCATGGCCTTACAGACTAACAAAATGTTTTAAACAAACAATTAATAATTCAACACTTTCATTTTCCCCAACAATTAAATAATTAAATAGTTCCACTTCCTCCCTAAATATCCCTTGGTCCCTACCGTCTCCTTACCACTTCTCAAGGCGTCCTGCTTTCTCCCCGGGCCATGCCCCTCCAGGTTCAATACCTGTTCCCCCGGGGTAGCCCGTTTGTGCAAACAGCACCACCACCATCCTTTCCCGCGCTATTCCCCCATTGTGCTTCCCTCCCCCCACATCTAAAGGGACCATGCCCCCGGCAACAGAAAAAACCTCCACCGAGGTGTTCTTTCTGCCCCACATTCACCATTTCTTTCTACTTCCAACTCCTTACTAGGTCACCCACCAGCAAGGTCAAATCCGCTAGATAATAACTATTCCCGAAAACTGACAAGTGGACACCATCCTCTCTGAAGATCATGAAGCCTTGATAAACTATTTCTTTGTGTTCCAAAACCTTTACCGACACCAAGGCACAACATTTTACCATCTCTATATTTATTCCTTTCCTTGCCCGCTCTATTGCTCCCTCACTTCTCGCTCCCCTCCAAACTCTCTGCAGCAACAACTTAGTCCAAACTACACATGCTTGGGACATTTCCCGGACCTATACCAAATCCCTTTTCATTTTTCTAAGAAGAGCCAACCCTGTATCTCTTACCAGGTCATTTTCCCCTGCATGAATGATCCCCCCCTCTGGAGACCCATAGCGCTCCCTCAACCCTGACAACATTGGTAGCAGCTGATCCCAGCAAAGCCCCCCAAACCGGACCATCTTACCAATGCCTCTTTGTAGTTGCAACCCAATTGCCTACCAAAGACCCTTTTCTCTGCCTCCTTCCCCGCCCACTTAACAATAGAATGGCCCACAATCCATATCTGAAACATCTCCCCCGGCCTCCGAGCAGCATCTGAAAAAGAAATGACAATATCACTTACAAATCACAACCATCCTATCACATTTGGCACTCCTGAGATCCCCCAAAAAACCTTCTTTCAAACATCCCCTTTTCCCAGGTCCCTGACGTAACCTTTTTATCTCCCAGACTTCCACCGCCCCAAACTTTCACCTTATCCTCCGATAACCCCAACCTGCTACCTTCAGCTGCTGCAGCCATCCAAAAAGAATGAGTTCCAAACTCCTCTGCCTTTTCACCTACCGCTACCAAAACCTTTTGTAGCACCCCCAAAACTTGTGCCGCTGATACTGCCGCCCCATCCTCATGCTGAAAAAGCAAACCTGTCCTCCCCCCACAACGCTCCTTACACACCAAACCTGTCTGAACCAGGCACAAATCCTTGCTCTCCCGATCCAGCAAAACCCAAGAGTCCTTTCCTTTTTGATCTGTCTTAGATCTCTTGATCTTGATGTCCAACCATAACTCCGTAAAATGAACATCCTCCCAACGCAGTCCACTTACCCCACTTTTTCCCACCAGCAGCTCAGAAACCCAGAAGGCCCCAAAGAACAGACAAGTAAAGCAAGTCGCAAACAACTCTCCTTGCCAGGCCGACCAGCAAACTCCCCCCACACCCACAGACCGACGCAACCTTGCTAGCAGTTCCGCCGATACCGGTCTCCTCTTGTCCATTTCCCTCCAACTTTCCCTTGCCCATCCTTTCAACATCCTGTTTGCCATTTCTCCACCGCTCGGCTGAAAACCCCAAAACCATTTCCCATAGAAAGCGATCCCTGCCAATTTCCACATTATACTTGCCCTAGACCAACCCCTATCCATGCACCTCAAGAGGAAGTTAGTGACATCATCCCTTCTCCACTCTTCCGCATCCCCCCTACCCTTCCAACTATGAGCTCCCCCTCCTTTCAAATCCTCCCCAGCTCTCCTGTATGCCTCTCTAGATGCCGGGGCAAGCAAACCCTCCACCAATGCAAGCGCTCTCAGCTTCCTATCTTCCACAGCTCCTCCGGAATCTGCTGCCCGTCCTGTTCTGCTCCTGGAGCCAATCCACGGAATCTCTGCCATTGAAAACGAGATAATGCATCAGCGATGCCATTATCCTTCCCCGGCACATGTGTTGCCTTAAACACCACATTCCATTCCATGCAATACAGAACAAGCTCTCTCATCAGTCTCGCCACCCTCTGATCCCTTGCTGACTGCCTGTTCACTACGTGCACCACGCATTCGCTGTCAATGTTGAAATTCACTTTCCTATTCTGCAACTCCTTCCCCCACAACTCCATTGCCACCAACAAAGGAAAGAATTCAAGAAATGCTATGCTCCTTCCTTTCTTCAACCAAAGCAACGGCCACTTCTCCACGCACCACTTTCCTCCCCAAAACACTCCCAAACCTCCCGCACCTGCTGCTTCTGAAAATATCTGCACTTCCCATGACACCGGATCTCCCTGCAACCGCATGGACACCCCGTTAAAACTCTTGAGAAAATGCAGCCAAATCCTGCAGTCTTCCCGCACTGCACCTGATACCCTTACCCGATGATGTGGGCACTTTGCTCCTGCCATAGACCGTGCAATGTTTCTACAAAAAGTCTGCCACGGGGCCACCACCTTGCATGCAAAATTCAAATGCCTCACCAACTTTTGCATTTCCACTAGCATCATCTTCTGAGCCCCCACCGCTTTCTCCAGCAATCCTACCAATTTGCTCACCTTGTCGTGTGGCAAGCGTGAGGTCATGGCCACTGAGTCCAATTCAATTCCTAAAAATGTCAACACCACTGCCGGTACCTCTGTTTTGTCCTCTGCCAAGGGCACACCCAACTCTCCCATCAGGTCCTGAAACATCTTTAGCATCTCCTTGCACTCCCTCTCTCTGTCTGCCCCGCTAATTAACAGAAAATCATCTAGGTAATGCAATACCCCTTCCCAACCAGAACTGTATGAGAAAACCCACTGTAAAAAGGAACTGAAACGCTCAAACAAGGCGCAAGAAATTGCGCACCCCATTGGCAAAGCTTTGTCAATGTAGATGCAGTCCTCAAATTGCATTCCCAGTAGCCAAAAATCCTCCGGGTGCACCGGCAACAACCTGAAAGCCGCCTTAATGTCACACTTGGCCATGAAGGCCCCACACCCAGCTTTCCTCACCAAATCCACCGCCTGGTCCACACTTGCGTATACAACCCTGCACTCCTCCGGGGAAATGAAATCATTGACAGACATGCCCTCAGGCCATGACAAGTGGTGTATCAATCTAAATTCCCCCGGGGCTTTCTTGGGTACAACACCCAGTAGGGGATACCACTAAATCACCCGGCAGATTACCAAATGAGCCAACAACCCTCCCCACTGCTATCTCCTTGCCCAATTTCACTCTCACCACCTCCACATTTTCCTTGGCGGACTTCAAATTTTCCACCCACCGACGAACCCTTGGCCCCTAGTAACCCAGCCTGACACCATGACAAAAACCTTCTCCAAAAATCTGTACGGATAAAATTCCAGCCACTTCTCCAACACATCCAATTGAATTGCATAAAAGCCTTTGCCCACAACCCCTCTGCCGGATCCTCTCCCCCTCCCCCTGTCTCCTTGTTGGAAACACTGCATGAGTGGGTGCTTCCCTGCACATTTGCTACATTCGTGTCTGAACCTACATAAATTCCTTGTGCAGCCGTCCTTGTTAAATGCCCAACATGCCACTGAGGGCTGCCCTCTGCCTCCTCCCTACGCCCCCTCGTGGGTGGGGCGACCAAGAAAGGGCCAGAAAGGCACAGGCAAACCACTTGCTGTGTGAAATGTCAGGGCGGTCCTCGTCGGTGCCATCCACTGCAGCCATAGATCCATGTCTATTTCCCCTCAGACCGCCTGGCTGTCTTCTGCCATCCTTGCTCTAAATTCTTTGTCGTGACGCACCCAAGCAAAGCCCGTCAAACTTCTAAATGCCTTTCTAATCACATCCATATATTTTAGTAGAGCCACGCATCGCTCCGGAAATTTCTCGCAATAGACACTGGCGTAAATAATAAATGCTGACGCCCAATTTTCAATTGTCATTTGGACCCTTGGGCACGAGGCCAGTTCTCTCTCCTCTTCCTTAGAACCCTCCTTTGCTCTCACTTCCCTATGAAGCAGCTTAAAAACATCCACAAATTCCCCTGCTTGAATATTATCCTTAGTTGCTGTCATCAAGTGTGCTCCCAAGGGTTTCGTGATGCCCATGTATGGTAGCTTTTTCTTCTTGCCCTTCACTTCAACCTCTTTTTCTTTTGAAACCTGTACCTCGAGCACTAATGGCTCAATCACCTTGTCTGTTTGTACTTCCACCGAGCAATTTTCCCTTTCTCCCACCAACGCTCCAACAGCCTGTACACCAATCTCTCTCCTTACCCCTTGCAAATCAGCACCTTCATTTCTTGCCCCCTTTCTCGTGTCCTTCCTCTGCCATGCAGTTGACCAGTCCCTTTCCCACTCACCTCTTTCCGCCCTGCCATCGCCCGTCTGCGGCCTGGCCTCCACCCCGATGCTCCTCATCTCCTTCTTTACTGGGCTCCTGCTGCGGGGACAAAACATGTCAGCAGTCTCACTCAGCCAATTATTCCCCTGACCTCTTGCCCCCAACCCCCTTGCTCCTGTCTTTCACAATCCCACCTTAAGTCCCTTCTCTCCTTCCCCCTCCTTCTTACCGCCCTATATCCTTCATCCTCCCACTGCCCCACATATTCCTCCATCCTATCTTCATCACCCCTGAAAAACCATTGCTGCTGCAAGCTCATGCTCGGGTTGAGTAGATCCTCTTCTTGTGAGCCCGGGACGTCCACCCCGCCACTCCTTTGGCGTCTTCTCAGTGGGGCGGCCGCAGAAACCCCTTCCTGGTCCTCTTGTCTTGGGGCGAGGTGTGCTCTCCTCCGCCCTGTGGTCTTCGTCATTACGGGCCGTGCTGCGCCCTCTAGACTGTCCTTGCGCCGTTCGAGGAGGGGCCGTTCCTAAACCCTCTCCATATTCATCCTCCGGAACAGCAGGGGCTGCTCTGTGCCTTCCACCCAAAGTCCTCCTAACCCTGGGGGCCATTCCGCACCCATCCCTGACCTCACTAATAGATGGGGACTTCTCTCTTCTCCTCCCACCTGCACTCTTCTGCAGGTATTTTTCCCCCTTGCCTCTCTGCCCTGTCACCCCTCTCTGCACCCTGTCCTCTCCTCCTTCCTGCCCCACCCTACTAAAGCATTTCTGGACACTCCTTACGTCCCTTTCATTCACCTGCTCATTATCCTCCAACCCCCTTTCTAGCCCCTCTCCCAAATGCATTTCACCCCTGGAAGCTCTCCTGTCAATCTCCCTTCTCATCTTCCTACCCCTTGATTCCCAAACCTCCCCTGTGCCTGCCGCAGGGCTACAAGCCACCACAGCCACGAGCGCCCCATCAGCCGCTGCTCTACGTTTTGGCCTACCTGCGACATCTTCCCCCACGCCCGTAACTTCTACCACTGCCCCCTCAAGCTGGGCTTTGGATGCCCTACTGATGATCTCCACGGCTTCCCTCAGGGCCTTGGCATCCACCAACCCCTTCCTTTTGGCTCCCTGGCTCACCATAATGCCACCAGCAAAGAAAAGCAGGTTACAAAGAATTGCCCTTTGCTGCACTGCTCCTAATTACTAAAAACCCCAAGCCACAACACCTACCCAAGGGAAAACACAACTGTACTCGGGTAAATTAGCTCCTTGACACCAAACAAAAAGAGCTCACTTAAGGAGCAAACAAAGAAACCCTATATAGATAAATAAAATCCCTAACTAGGAAAACCAAAGCTTATGTTAATATTAAATCATAATTATTATTATTTTTCTTTTTTTAGGGGAACTCCCTAACTAAAGAACTTGTGCTGCATAAAAAAGGGCGGCGGATTACACTGCCCCCAGGAGATACTGAAAGCAACGCACTGCTAAGCAACTAAAACGGCACTCAATTAGCCTGACGTACTATAAATGCACTGTCCCTTTAAGGAGAGCACCGCCCCCTAGGCTTGCAGGACCGTCACTGCCTCACACGGAGCGAGGACCAGGCCTGCTGTTCCCGACACCCTACACCATGGCGTCCTGCCCACAAGAACCCCTACAGCGTACTGCCTAAACCCTGCACCATAGCTACCGAGGCCACCCGACACCAGCTGATCCGCCGCCCCACGCCCAAACAACAATCCCACTGTGACACGAGGGGAAAATGCTGCACCCGGATGAAAAAACAAAACACAGACCCTGGGTTCTAATGACCCCCGAACCTAACCTTCGCTACCCGGCAGTGGCAACAAACCCCCAGCGCCGACACACCCAAGGTAAGAAGAGGTACCTTATTTACGGTACCTCCGACTAAATATTACCGAAACCCTTTTTTTTAAAAAAAATTGCTAACTACCTGCACAGCCCGCTGACACTACGCTACCAACACTCCTCACCTCAACCTCAAAACCCCTAACAGGCCCAAGTCAGGGAAGGGAGCAGGCGACCAGGACTGCTCAAACTCACGTCCCAACCGTCGCCTGCTCCAGAACCTTCCCTGACCCCTTAAATACCCCAGAGGGCGATCCATGCGCTGTGCAGCCCCAAAAGTCATCCCGGGGGGAAACGCTTTGCGTTCCCCCCAGGGTCCCCCTTTTGCATTCTTCGTTTAGTTCTTTCTTTTCCTACACATTTTCTCTTTATTTATCTGTTCTCCTTTCTTCACCTTCTTTCCAGTGAATCTTCTTTACTCTCTTGCTTTTCTCATCCCCACCGTCCCTCTTCACATCGTTTGCACTCCCTCCCTTTTACTCATTTACTTCACTTAACTGAAGTTTGTTCATGTTTCAAATTTGACCTTACTTCTCCCGACCCCTATATTTTCCCATTTCCTTCTTACTCTTCCTTTCACTCTTCATCTTCTCTTTTGCGTGCTTTCATTGTCAGGTGTACCCTTCCTGACTTTCTACCTCATTCCCCTTCTTTTCTATTTAATTCCCTTCTTTTCTCACCTCTTATCTGCCAACTTTCTATTCATCTTGGGTATCCCACCTGTGTCTTTCCAGATGTTTTGGACTACCCTTCCTATGTTCCCTTACCATTTGTGAAAACAAAATCAAAATATCGAGGCTGAGTACCCCAAAAGGAAATACACCGAACACGGGTTACCAAGGAACATACAAAGTACTTTACTGAATCCAGTTACAGGGCTATCGGCCCTCAGTACAACACAACGAACTCCAGCGTGGTTCAGGTTGTTCAGTGAGAGACGCTGTACATTAGAATGCATTGGCTTTTTATACACTTTGTGAGCACGATGTCCAGCCCCACTTCGGGTTAATATTCCACTTAATACATCACCGATCTAGGGTTCATGCCAAGTCTCGAACAACCACATATAACTGGTTCGCTTTTAATACATGTATCAACAAGCCTGTACAGCAACTGTGTATTTCTGGGATTTTACATGTAAGTCTTCTTAAACATTAATACAATGTGGTTAAACAAGTGTTCTATGCTCAGTATTTGAATACATTGTTTTTATAGTATACTCGTGGATTCGTTTCTTTACACGAGTAATCCCTTACACACAGGTCAACGAAGGACAAGGTCTCAGTTCACGACCTCAACAAGTGGCCTGCAGGCAAGTTATATATTAGCTATGTACAGAGGTCAAGACTGCCATGTTGTATTTTGGAATGACATCATCCACCATTTTAACTCACCGGGTGACTTTACAAAGCAAATCCTAAAATGGCGGTTTGACCTAAAATGGCGGCTTACATTGAATTTAAGGTCAGGACCTTGCAACACGGATTCTTTCACAAGCGACTTTCGAGCAGCTTGGCGTAGGCCAATATACATATATTTATTGCAATAGGAGGCACGATATAATTTCTCTTTTGACAAACCCTCCTTTTGGCCTATGCCAAGTGCTAAAACTACTTTGGATCCCCTTGCAAATAACTCCATGCATCATCATCCAGGCTCCCTGAATCACTGTCGGAAATATCTATTGCCATTAGGTCATTTGCTAAAATGTCTTTCAACACATATTCTTTGGAAGTTTTATCTGGGGAATGCACTTTATGTCCTATCGAAACTATCGCTTGTGCGCAACATCCCCCTAGCATCGAACACTTACCAGGTAGACACTGAATACAACAACAAAGAAACAACAGGATTCCCAAAATAATTAGCAAGACCGTAAGTACCTTCAAACCCCAAGATCGCAAGAAATCCCAGAACCAAGCGCTAAGATCCCAGTTTCCCTCGGGAACATGCACTTCTGAACTAAGGACGTGCAGATTCTGTATTGCCTTGAAGATGGTTGGGGAGGAATCTGGTACGAAAACACAGCAAGCAGACCCCACTAATTTACACACTCCACCACGTTCAGCCAGAATGACATCTAATGCCATCCGGTTTTGAAGTGCTACTAGTCTTATCGCCTTCTGTTCTAACATCATATTATAGAGTATGTCCATGTTCCGGTTGATGGTTCTCTCCAATACTCTCACCAGTTTTCTGATATCTTCTGAATTCGCTATCTGCCCCCAAAATTGCACAACTGATTTCGCTATATCTCCCAAGATTTGTGCTGGGGTGTCACCATTCTCGTCCTGCCATGGACGAGCCTTTGAAACTTCTTTTGTACTAGCTATAAACACCCCAGGTAAAAGGATCCCTAAATAACAGGTTCCCTGCCAATCCCTGGGCAACCATGGGAATGCTACATTACCGCAGACAAAGTAGACAGGTTCGCCTACATACAAAGGTCTGTTTTCCCCAGTCAAATTTGCAACGTTGGCACAACCTAGAAAATGTCCCATTGACTGAGTTCCATTCCTCTGTATGCAAAAAGAAACTGAATCGGGGCTATGATTAACAGTGTAAAAAGGAGGCATAGCATCCTTATTGCCTATTGGAGCCATCTTAAAGGAAATCAAAGATTGGAAAGGACGAGGAAGTTTATCAGAAGGCCTAATAGAAGCAACGTTAGGTTTACTCCTGTTTGCGAAAAGTGAGCATCCCAGGGGAGTCAAAACACGTTTCTCAAAACTATTCAAATTGGTGCCATCAAAGTTCCCTGAGATGCTATCATTCCAACGGCCAAAGAACAGCGCTCTAAGAGAAGCATAGCAAGTAGTTGTCAAAGGTAGAGGATGAATATACCAACCTAACCCCTTATCCCCGTGTTGCGGTAAATGTGAGCAGACCCAACAGTTAGACTTATTAAAAATGGCATGCGTAGCATTCATAATAAGTAGTAGAGTGTTATTTTGGTACCTTTGTCTATGCTGTGAGTCCCTAGGGGATATAGTATGCAAATGTACAAAGGGAGTAGGAACAATAGGTGTACTTTCAGTAGGTAACAAAAGTTCTAAAGAATGAGTTTCCTCAAGGTACCACAATCCTAAGGCAGCGAATATTAAAAACCCAAATATCATTATAAAAATACAGCAATACATTTTCAGGGCCCTGGCATTTTGTCCATTGTCCTGGTTGGTCACCCCCTTATTTACAAGTTCCATACGAGCGATAGCAGTAGCAGGCATTGTAGTCTTCAAAATGGATACCCCAATGTTCGTTGCTGGCGACCTCCTGGTCGAGCGACTTCTTAGTCCTTCCACAACCCTAGGCAACAGAATCCCCTTTCTCAAATTTGGGCAAAAACAAGCCCTCGATGATCCTTTCCTTCTTCAAATGCACAGCCGAACCGTGCCATAAGTCTATCAGATGCACAGCAAAACCGTGCCGTCAGTCCATTTTCTTGGACGCAGATTGTACCTTACTTTTCCCGGTACTGATTGGTCCGGAACAATATGTCGTCACTTCCTGCTGGAAGCAACGTGTCGGAAACAAGTGAAGATGCCGAATTTGAAATAGCAGTTTCCGGATGCAAAACTTTTGGAGAGTGTGGAGACAAAATGGCAGCTTCCCCAAGCCTCACTGTCTCAGAGAGATTATCCGACACACTCTCAGTGCTACTTACTGCTTTGAGATCGTTGGTTGCAGCATTAGCGAGGGGTTCTTTTTCTTCTGTAACGTGTGGCACAGGGTGAGGAAGTTTCTTGACGTGAGACACGTGTATCCAGTTCTTTCTTCCAGAGACCCGCACCACTGTCTGGGTGACCAACAGTACTTGGAACGGCCCACGCCCACGAGGCGCAAGGCAGGAGGCGCGATCAAATGCTTTGACGAGCACCCAACTTCCAGGCCGTATGCTGTGGCCCGGGCCCTCATATCGCACAGGTAAAGCTTCTCGTACCTGGTGATAAATCAAATAAAGGTTTTTAGTCAACTGGCTGCAATAATCTGAAAGTAATACATTTTCAACATTTCTCAATGAATTGCATTTAGGAAGGTTACAAATATTAGCAGGTCTCCCCATTACCACCTCAAATGGAGAGAGCCCAGTCTTAGTTTGAGGGGTTTTACGCATGGATAACAACACGATCGGTAAGGTGTTCGGCCATTTTAGTTTGGTACCGGCACAAGTCTTAGCGAGCTTGTTCTTAATGATACCATTGTGTCTTTCTACTAGTCCGGCCCTCTGAGCATGTCTGGCCAAATGGAACCATTTGTCAATTCATAATGCCGTACATATCTGCAGAATTACAGCAGCAACAAAATGTGGACCATTGTCGGACCAGATAACTCTTGGTAGCCCGAACCGTGGGAAGTATTCCCTTAACATGATTTTTGCAGTAGTCATGGCTGTAGCATCTTTAACAGGGAAAGTCTCAACCCATTTACTAAAAGTGCAGATAACCACCAGCACATATGTTTTATTATCACATCGTTCCATTTCAATAAAGTCAAAGTGGATCACTTCGAAGGGGACAGAGGGTGGCCCAAAACTTCCCTTTGGCGTTGCTGTCCCCTTTCCCACATTGCGTTGTAGGCAAATCATTGAAATCCTGGACGTAGGTCTGGGCAATTTTCAAAATGTTGTCATTTACCCAAACTTTCTCTAACATTTTTGTCATCTTCTGAGCACACACATGCGTAGGACCATGGGCCATGATGACCATCATCATTACATACGCATCAGGAAGTAGCCATTTCCCTTCCACTATATCCACCCAACACCCGTCATCATCAGGTTTCCCCAAGCCTTCAGCCCACCTTTTGGATTCTTCTAACGTGGCATCAGCTTGGATATCCCGTACAGACCCGACACCCTCATCGATTGCATAAGCATCTACAGTCTCCCTTGAAATGTATATCTCCGTAAGGAGATCGGTAGCAGTTTGTCTAGCTATCTGATCAGCAAAAGCATTCCCTTTCCCTATATCATCTGTAACCTTTCAATGTGCTGCACATTTCATAACTGCTAACTGTGTAGGGAGTTCAAGCGATGAGAGTAGTTGTACTATTAGGGAGCCATGTTGGATTTTGGTGCCATGTGAAGTTAGGAACCTTCTTTCTGACCAAAGTCTCCCAAAGTTGTGAACCACCCCAAAGGCATACTGACTATCAGTATATATATTTACTGCAAGCCCTTCGGAAGGTTCACAAGCTCGGGTCAATGCTATAATCTCTGCGGCTTGCGCAGAATTATGCGTGATTCTCTTAGTTTCTACAACCGTGCTTAATGTAGTGATTGCATAAGCAGCTGTGGATGTACCATCCGAAAGTTTGAAGCAGGAGCCATCACAAAACAGTTCTCTTTGCGGATTATCCGAAGGAGTGTCTTTCAAATCAATTCTACCCTTTGTCTCTTGTTCGGTAGTATACAGACAATCATGTGACTCTTCATCGCCGCAAGTAGTATCTTGCGGGAAAGGTAGGAGTTCAGCCGGATTAAGAACACAACACCTCTTAATTTGAACGTGAGGCGCAAACAAGATCAATTCATATCTTGTCAACAGTGCAGAAGTGAGGTGTTGCGTTTGAGTTCGGTTCAGTGGAACATCTACAGAGTGAGGCACCATCAGGGTTAGATCATGGCCTAGGACCATTCCCTCACTCTGTTTTACAGACGAAGCAGCAGCAGTGACAGCTCGCAAACATCTTGGCAAACCGCATGCTACAGGATCAAGGGCGGAAGAAAAGTAACCGCACAGCCTATTCTTCCCTCCATGTTCCTGCGTTAATACAGCCAAAGCACATCCATCACATTCATGCACAAACAACACAAAGGCCTTTTCATAGTTTGGTGTGCCCAAAACTGGTGCAGAGCATAATGCAGTCTTAATCAAGTCAAACGATTGCTGGTGTTCCGCGTTCCATGGCAATGGCGAAGTAATGCCCTTCTTTGTCAAAGCCAACATCGGTTTGATCACCAGTGAAAAATTTGGGATCCACAACCTACAGTAAGAAGCCATTCCTATCAAGGCTCTAACCTCCTTCTGTGTATTTGGGACAGACATGCCAGAAATGTGTTTTATTCTTTCAGGTGTCAATCTTCTTCCCTCCTTTGACAGGAGATAGCCTAAATAGGCGACCTCCTGGCAACAATATTGAAATTTTTTAAGCAAAGCTTTATGACCATACTTAGCTAGATGGATAAGCAATAACACAGTGCCCTCCTTACAGGCGCTCTCAGACTCAGCAGCTAAAAACAAGTCATCAACGTACTGAAGCAATGTACAGGTAGAGGGCATTTCAAGGGTATCAAGCTGTTCTTTCAAAGCCCTACTATAAATGCTAGGACTCTCTGTGTACCCTTGAGGTGCACGAGTAAATGTGAACGAGCGTCCCCCTAAGGTGAACGCAAACAAGTATCTACTATCCTAGTGTATAGGAATAGTAAAAAAAAGCATTCTTTAGATCCACCACACTAAAGTAAGTAGCATTAGCTGGAATCATGGTTAGGATTGTCGTCACATCAGGCACAATTTGAAATTGTGGAGCGACGATTTTATTAATGGCACGTAAATCAATTATGAAACGGAATGGAATTGCATTATCACCTTTCTTGTACATGGGTAAAATCGGACTATTACACAAACTTCATGAAATTTCTTCAATCACCCCGCGATGCACAAAACCGGAAACAATGAATTTCAAAGCTTGCTCGCCCTCAACTGAAATCTTATACTGGGGAATGCGTGGCAGCTCAAATCCGTGTTTCAAAACTATCTTAACAGGTTCAATCTGTAAAACACTGACCTCATTGTCGTCAACAGCCCATAAGCTCTCTGGTACATTAATGAATTCTGGCGGCAAAGGTCTAGTCAAGAATTGCGAGGCAGAAAATTGCTGTGGTGAAATCGTCAAGCGCACTCCATCAGAAGAACAATAAATCACTGCATTTAATTCTTTTAACAGATTCAACCCCAGCAAGTTCTCTCCACAATTCGAAGTCAACAGAAATGGACAGTGGTCCGTAAAGGGACCCAAAGAAATAGGTACCGGCAAAGAAACCGGACAAACAACTGGTGTGCCAGAAAACCCTACAGAAACATTGGTTTACCCTGACAGTGGAATGTTTGGAACCCGTGAATGATCAATGGAACACTTCTGTGCTCCAGTGTCTATCAAAAACTGATGTTTCCTATTTCCCACCATCATTTCAACATAGGGACCTTTCTGATTGACGGACAAAACAGAATGTCATCAAAAGGAAGCTCTTCAGATAAATATGCAGCGGAAGGATGATCAAATATGTTCCTGGTGTCCACACTCGAAATATGATTATCCTGAGAGAAAGGTTGCTGAGGATCCTGTGTAAACTGACCTCTACCAGGGCCCCCCACGCCCCCCACACCCGGGCGACCTCTAGACCGTCTACCCATATTTCCGAATGTATTATTTGACCTTTGTCGAAGGACGGGGCATTGTGCTTGCCAATGACCCTCTTGACGACAATAGGCACACTGGTTAATGTTCACAGGACCCAAGGGCACATTCCCTTGCAGGACATACTAACCTCTAATCTGAGAAATACCCCCTCTGGGGCCTCTAACAATTTGCTGCAGTAGCACTTTAGTTTTCAAATCACCTTTTCGTTTTTAAACTCTATCTTTTCATTATTGACACAGTTCTCGTAGTACTGAGCCATGTGCAGTACTTCTGATTGCGATTTCCCCTGCCAAGCACTCTCAGAAGAAATAATTTGTGACTGGATGTCAGGCAGCAATCCACGCACAAATTTGTCCACAAATAACCTTTTCCCTGACTCTGTGCCTAGGTCTTGTCCACTGAAATCTGAGAATACCATTCGAACCGATTAAAGAACTCGGTAGCACCCTCAGTCTTTCCTTGGACACAGGCCGTAAGTTTGTCCCATATAATTCTTTTCTCTGGAATTATGATTTTCAATTTAGCAACAATTCTATCAGGCAAAGTTAATATCACCTGAGGCGGTCTTTAACCAGCTGGCCTTTCTCCATCGAGTCTAGTTATATTCGCCCATGTATCTCCCAACCCTGGCACGTCATCTATAGTTCTAACTTGTTTCCACAAATCTACGGGCAGGAGTACAGGGAATAACAAATCGATATCGCCTAAGATGAACACTGAGGATTGCAAGACGGACTCTATTTCTTTATAGAATCCTGTCAGATTTTTCCTAATATCAGGAATAGATTGTCTAATAGTATTCACTTCCTGTCTTGAAAACGGGACGTGAACGAACTGCGATCCATAATGTGCAGGAATGTTCACAGCAACTATACCCTATGCAGCATCGGCCGCAATCTCATCCTTCCGGACAAATGTCGGAGGAACCTCTCTCATAGGCAACTGAGAAGTAGGTGACTCTGAACGCTTATAAGCAACAGAGCTAAATTGAGCGCTAAAGCAGTCGAAGAAGTGTCAAGTGAAAAAGCTCTCTTGTAAATACTCAATAACTCTGTGGGACAACTGATCTTTCTTTTTACACAATCATCCTGTAGGTACTCTATCATTAACTGTATTACTTTCCTCTGCATTTCTGGCGTATACTGACTATATGTGTCATATACTTCAACTGGAGTTATTGACCTATCCGAAATCCATCTAAGCGCGTCCTTCGTACAAATTCGTGCTTCCTCAGATATCGATTTACGACAAGGAAGGAACCGTTTCTGTACATACATACTTTCCTCCTTGTCATCCTCATTCTGCAACTTTTCTAGCTCCTTTCTATACCCAAATAACCTCTCGACATGCTCATTTACTTTCTCCACAGTGTCCCTAGAAAACGCTAAAGTATTTAGATCCCTTAACCCTTGCGGGAGATCTGTATTATTTAATTTTCCCCACATTACACATAACTGAATCCGTAAACCTTCAATAAAAACATTTTTCTCAGGAAAATTATCCATATTATAAAGTGTGGCAAAAACATTAGCTCGATTATCCTTCTCCATACAATACTTAGCCCATGCAATTAACTCGCGTTTCTTCTCCGGTGGTACAGTATTGCGAGTGACAACCTTTGACCCTGCACCTCGATCGATTACAAGTGGCTCAGGACCACTTGGAAGAGAGGGAGCAGGCAAATTCAATGGAGGTACTCTAACTGGTGCGATAAGAAGAGGTGGAGGAGCTGGCGGAAGGGGAACATTAGGGGGAGCAGAAACAACGGGAACAACAGCAGGTAGAGCAGGAATAACAGGAGGAAGAGGCACAGCAGCAGGAAGATGAACATACAGAATGGCGCAGAGGTGGCGCAGAGGCACCAAGCCTTCGTTCATTTAGCAATTTATCTATAAATTCATCGGAAGCATGGAGGTCTTTGGAAGGATATATTTTCTGAATTCCAAGTGAAAAAGCCCTATCCATATTCCTAATCGATTCAGAATGTTTATCTTGGTCATGCAATAATGCTTTTTCGGCGTTCTTTTTATGACGGCGCGCATGCTTTTCTCTACTTTTAAGTTGTTGTAACGCTTCTTTTTTCCAATTCTGCAAAACATCAAATGCTGCAGGTCTAGCCTTTTTCTTTAATAGAATTGACTCTAAATACTTAATATGAGGGATTTCAAAACTACCATTGATTGGCCATTGAAGTTCAGAGGCATGTCTGGTTTGTCTGTGCCAAATGTCATTTAATACTATACTTCCAATGTCATGCTTACAGTACATAGTACATGCCAGTGACCCCTCCTGTGGTGCCGGACGGCTAAATTCCAAAGATTGTCTATCGCTGCAGAACAACACCCTGAAGCAGGTAGACAATTTCCCAGGCATTTCAAATGATTGGTGTTACCTGGTCAATAATTGTGTCTGCAGATGCAATGCGCCAAATTCAAACTTTCAGGGTTGAATTAAGAGTCGGGTCACGACTCACCTGAACAAACCTAAGAAGGTCCGATCAGATTTCAAAGAATCTTACCTAACTAATCTTACCTTGTGTATGGTGATTTTGGCAAATCTGCCCGCCTCGATAAGTGGACCCTCGTCAAGATGCCGTCTCAGACCACAAGCTAATCGTCCAGGAATCGGGTCGTGCAGCAGTGCTGAGGTGTCGCGTCTCGTTCAGTGGGGCCCTTTTTTGTCACACCGTCCGATCCCGGTCCGATAACGTGTGTCAACCTTCAACAATCCGGCATCAATCTTGAGGGTCCCTATTCGGGCGCCAACTGTGAAAACAAAATCAAAATATCGAGGCTGAGTACCCCAAAAGGAAATACACCGAACACGGGTTACCAAAGAACATACAAAGTACTTTACTTTATACTGAATCTAGTTACAAAAACAGAGCAAAATCAGATAGCTATCGGCCCTCAGTACAACACAACGAACTCCAGCATGGTTCAGGGTGTTCAGTGAGAGACGCTGTACATTAGAATGCATTGGCTTTTTATACACTTTGTGAGCACGATGTGCAGCCCCACTTCGGGTTAATATTCCACTTAATACATCACCGATCTGGGGTTCATGCCAAGTCTCGAACAACCGCATATAACTGGTTCGCTTTTAATACATGTATCAACAAGCCTGTACAGCAACTGTGTATTTCTGGGATTTTCCATGTTAGTCTTCTTAAACATTAATACAATGTGGTTAAACAAGTGTTCTATGCTCAGTATTTGAATACATTGTTTTTATAGTATAGTCGTGGATTAGTTTCTTTACACAAGTATTCCCTTACACAGAGGTCAAGAAGGACAAGGTGTCAGTTCACGACCTCAACAAGTGGCCTGCAGGCAAATTATATATTAGCTATGTACAGAGGTCAAGACGGCCATGTTGTATTTTGGAATGACATTGTCCACCATTTTAACTCACATGGTGACTTTACAAAGCGATCCTAAAATGGCAGATTGACCTAAAATGGCGGCTTACATTGATTTTAAGGTCAGGACCTTGCAACACAGATTCTTTCGCAAGCGACTTTCGAGCAGCTTAGCGTAGGCCAATATACTAAGCAATAGGAGGAACAATATAATTTCTCTTTTGACACATTGACCACGCTGGCTAGGACTGATGGGAGTTGTAGTCCAAAGCATCTGAGGAGTCAAAGGTTGTAGACCCCACATGATAGTTTTATTGCATTTCAGACTTGGTCCAGCGCAGATAGGGAAGAGTTGTTTCATTTGTGTTGACACTGCATTCCACTGCAGCATCTTGGACAAAAGATGGCCCCTCTGACATGTCAAGCGACCGGGACACCCAGGCGCTCTTGTATCATCCAGTACTCCAGCATTTGACAACACACCGTCATTTTGTGTGTTAAATTATGTAATGGGTAATTTATGAGGGAATTGTGCAAACTGGTGGTGGAAGCTATGGAACGATGTATCACTTGTGTGTTATCACTAGGGTAGCAAAGTCAGGTTCCCTCCATTTCTCTAGTGTGAAAGGTCGACTTAATTCAAGCCAATATTCCACTTTTGTCAAATGAACCGCCAGACAAACCTTTGTGCTGCGCTGCTTATTATGCAAGCAGCAGAAATGGGACTGGGCGGACTTGCCCCGTGTTTGCACTACTGCAAACTGTGCATAGTTTGCTTCCGAGTCAACTAGTGCAGCTCTGGGATTGGTTAGCTAAAAGGATATGCATTGTGAGATTTCTTTGAAAAGCCCCAACGGAACAAGAAAAGATCACCTTCTGCCTATGCAAAGCTAGACCCATGGGATTTGCCAATGCTTAACCCCTTAAGTGCCAAAGACAAGTATGCTCGTCCTTTTTGCATAGACTCACATAATAGCCTGGCACTTATTGCAGATTTGCCCTTAAAGAGAATTTGCAATGTTCCTGCGCAATCATTTCTGCCAGAATGCCAGGGCCCATGTTGAGTCCCCACCCTTATTTGTATTTTCCTTTTTGGGACTTATGTCTATCATGCATGCTCCAGAAATCATCTAGGTCTCGCTTGTTTATTAGGTTTGGCTATTAGCTGGTACTGAAACAACGCCACCTGCAAGCTGAAACGATTGCATTGGAGTGTGATAGGCGAGAGATGAGATGAGGCGGAACACGCAGGTTTTGGCTGTTACTGGAGTATTTACCCACCCATTGATTGCCCACACCCATGGTAATCTCCATGACCTTCCCACCCACTACCTGCCCCCTCCCCGCTTAAAACACATCCTCCTGGGATCCTGTCGAGTTAGTGTGATCATGCAGTAGCACATGACCTGCCAGTGCTATTTCTAAGCAGTCGCCTGAGATTTAATCACTTACTTAAAGCTGTAAATGTGCCACGGGTATAATTAAAATGGTGTGAACCAAGATGGTGGTGTAGAAGGAGAGGATGATGTGAGCTGCGGCACGCACACACCTGGAATTCCTGCTGAACGGCCTCTCAGTGTGACCAAAGATGAACGCCTACAAGTGGAGGTTTTGATGGTGAGTTAGCCTGTGATGGCACCGCAAGATGCCAGTGCAGGCTCCCGACATGAACCGGTTATGTGTGGGGCTGTTGGCTCAGAGGTTGTATTCGCGATCTCAGGGGAGCATTCAATGAAGACATAGCTGGAAAACGCCCCCGAATAGTGCACGGAGACAGCAAGACTGGGGGGCCCAGGGTGACCCGCCTGGACGTATATCTCAGCATTATCTCAGGGATGAGGCACTGAGGCGAGGAAGTTGGTTTGAGAGAACCGGGGGGCATGCCTCGCTGCGCTATGGTAGTCATTGGAATTAGCGCATGAACCATGGGTACAGACCGGTGCTCCTCGGTGGCTAGAGAAGCTTGGAGGACTGAGGGAAGTCTGAAGCCCTTCGTGTTGGTTTATTTTGTGTGGGGGATGTGGGCGGCTTCAGCAGCGTCAAGACGGCAGCCCAGGTCCAGGCATGTACTCAAAGACTCGGTTAACAAAGACTTGGTTACTACCTGGGTTGATACCATCAGCGAACATTAACATACGCAAGGGTAATCCATGGAGCTGGGATTCAGGACGCCTTATGTTTGCCTCCCCTCAGTGGAAGGGTTCACCTGCATAGCTTCGAGTCAGGCCACCTGAGGCACTATCTTCCACTTCCGGCCCCTCTTTGGAGGAGTAGGCAGAGTCCCAGCTCAAACCTCCAAAGGAGCTCAAGGAAGGAGGGGTTAGCAACATCCGTAGCCTGTGGGACAAGCAAAACAGCTAATGGGTCTGTTCTAAAGTGGTGTATGCAGGGGCATCTCGAACTGTGGTGAGGGTCTCAGGAACGTCTTGATACGAGGGAAGACTCCATCATGACTCATGTTCTTGAAGCTTCCATTGGTATCCTACCAGAAGACCATCACGAGGGAAGAAATGAAGCTTTTGAGAGATTATCTTTTGGCAGCAAAATCAAGAGCACTAAAGAAATTGAGCGCCCCTGTAACAGTCTGACTTCTAGTCGAAGCGGCTCAGGCAATATACAAGGATTAGTGGCTTCTGCCTCCGTCCTCAGTAGCGACGCCATTGGAAATAGCAGTGACGGATTCCTAAAGCAAGTGTGAGGACTTTGAGAACCACTCCAGATGCAAGAACAATAGATTTAACAATCGGAAGGAAGGTTCACACCTGCAATATGTGAGGGGATGTGTGCAGGAGGTCTTCCCAATTCTTGGTCTCCAAGAGCAAGGCTTGAAATGTAGAGTTGACTTGGCATGCCGAGTGGGTAAGTTGGGACTGGAACCAGGCGCTTCCCCTATAGACAATTTGACAAAGCCACTAGACTGTTCTGTCAAAGAGAACTTAATGTTTGCTTCTCGTTACAAATATATATTATTTTTGGACATCAAGGTCCAGTTGTTCAATGATATTACCCTAATCGCACTCGCAAAGAGGATTAGACTAAAGCATGTCAAATAGGAATCAATAAGGCGTGGGTCAAGGTGTCGTTGTTTATTCCCCTAGGGACTGCAATTCAAGCTTGTCAATAAAGAGGTCCTGGTTCAGACGCAACAGGAGGGGGGAGGGGAAGTTTCTGGAGCGACTCGAACAGGAGGGGGGAGGGGAAGTTTCTGGAGCGACTCGAGAGGAGCCCTGAGAAGAGGAACTAGGAGGACCATGGTGAGATGTCCTTGAATAGGTAGTAGGTTATTGGCAGTGCTTAAAGTGGGCCGGGGCCTGCCGGGGCCGGGCCCCGGCAGTCTCCAAAAAGTGGGACTGAGCCGGGGCCCTGCTGGGGCCCCGTCCTATCGCAACATTGGCGGGATGCATTATCCCGTCGCGGCCACAGCAATGAAGTCAGGCGAGCTGACAGAAGTGGCAGCCAGCCACAGCGACGCTGTGACTGGCTACCACTTCTGTCAGTCATAGTAACTGCATCTGGTGACCCCTCGTGCGAGAAGTCACCAGAGGCAGTTACTGTCCCTTTGTTTCCCCAGGTCGCCGAGGTGTCTTTAACCCTCGGCGAACCTGGGGATTCCTCGACATATTTCGAGGTTTATAAAAGATGGCTTGAAAAGTACACATTACAAGCCATCTTTTATAAAGCTTTGCCGACTGACAATTTTGCCACTTAGCCTTACCTTAAAACTTAGCTCTCAAAGTACCTGCCAGTGATTTTTCAAAATAGTATGTTGAGAGTTAATGGCTTAATTGGAGTTGTAAAAATGCTACTGGTGTAATAGAAATGTTAACTGGGTCCGCCTTAAGCCACTCGATTTATAAGCACTGTATTCACTGAAGTCCTGTTAAAACAAGCATTGGCAAAGCCGATAGCTTTGGTTTGTGTATAAGTATTAAGGATTTGCCAGCTCTGCTATTAGATGCCGCTCCATTTTGTACTTTCTACTATCAATGGCCAGTTAACACCACTAGGCAGTGCCTGGCAAGTGCCTTTCCCATGCCTACACAAAGGCCCAAACTGTTTGCATTGCCAATGTTTGTTTTTTGTATGTCAATGTGCTTGCAGGTGTGCACACACAAAGCTCAGTGTCAAAATGATGATGAAAATGAGAGAAATAAATAAACAATGCCAAATGTTTTGTGGCCTCCTGACTTGCCACATACCATAAAAGGCCACTCCCGCCTCAAGTAATCACACCCCTCAGAGTCAGGCAGCAAGTGGGCCCGCCCAGAGTTGGGGGCTGGTGGCATGTGCCCCGTTTGTCCACCTATAAAAACATCTCTGACTTCCTTAAGGAGTTCTTTACGCTATTAGAGTTGAGGTCTGCAGGTAATTAAAATGTGTAGGGACTTTAACCTAGTCATGGATCACTAAAAATATTGATGCACATGATCTCTATATGGAGGGCGGCAGTGATGCCATACAAATTGAAGCAGCAGATGTGTAAATTATTCCTCAGCAAAGCTTATGGTTCCAGAGGTTCTGTAGAAAAGGGGTACACATATTATTCCCATGTCCATAGGTGGTATTGTCAAATTGATCATGTGTTTCTTTCCCCCTTATTGTGCAAGTATTTGCCAGATGTCATGCAATAATACTGTTGTCAGGCCATTCCCCTCTCCTGGTTGAAAAGGAATATGGTAGGCAGACTACAGAGCAAAGACTCTGGCACGTGGAGTTCTATCTCCCCACAGACACTGTCACTCACTAGAGGGCACATACTGCAACATATGAATAACTACTGGGAAGTAAAGGAGCCCAGAGTGACTTTGTAAAATAAGTGGGATGCGATGAAGGCAGTTCTTAGGGGGAGTTCATTAACCTAGGCTTGGAGTGGAGGCGGACGGAGGGCTCAATTGGTTCTCAACTGCAAAGAAAACCAGAGGAGTTGGAATGCAAACACAGACCAAATGCTTCCCAGCAAACAGATAGAAAGCTTGCAACTGTCATAGCTCAACTTAATACATTGGTGGGAAATATGTTGAGGGGTCCTTTTTACAGAAAACAGATTATTTTACGAGTATGGCAGCAGGCCTGGGGCATTGTTGGATCGAGCACCGAAAGCACACACTAATCCATGGTTGATTCAATCCCTTAGAAGTGAGTCTCCAAAAAGTGGGACTGAGCCGGGGCCCTGCTGGGGCCCCGTCCTATCGCAACATTGGCGGGATGCATTATCCCGTCGCGGCCACAGCAATGAAGTCAGGCGAGCTGACAGAAGTGGCAGCCAGCCACAGCGACGCTGTGACTGGCTGCCACTTCTGTCAGTCATAGTAACTGCAGCTGGTGACCCCTCGTGCGAGAAGTCACCAGAGGTAGTTACTGTCCCTTTGTTTCCCCAGGTCGCCGAGGTGTCTTTAACCCTCGGCGAACCCGGGGATTCCTCGACATATTTCGAGGTTTATAAAAGATGGCTTGAAAAGTACACATTACAAGCCATCTTTTATAAAGCTTTGCCGACGGACAATTTTGCCACTAAGCCTTACCTTAAAACTTAGCTCTCAAAGTACCTGCCAGTGACTTTTCAAAATAGTATGTTGAGAGTTAATGGCTTAATTGGAGTTGTAAAAATGCTACTGGTGTAATAGAAATGTTAACTGGGTCCGCCTTAAACCACTCGATTTATAAGCACTGTATTCACTGAAGTCCTGTTAAAACAAGCATTGGCAAAGCCGATAGCTTTGGTTTGTGTATAAGTATTAAGGATTTGCCAGCTCTGCTATTAGATGCCGCTCCATTTTGTACTTTCTACTATCAATGGCCAGTTAACACCACTAAGCAGTGCCTGGCAAGTGCCTTTCCCATGCCTACACAAAGGCCCAAACTGTTTGCATTGCCAATGTTTGTTTTTTGTATGTCAATGTGCTTGCAGGTGTGCACACACAAAGCTCAGTGTCAAAATGATGATGAAAATGAGAGAAATAAATAAACAATGCCAAATGTTTTGTGGCCTCCTGACTTGCCACATACCATAAAGGGCCACTCCCGCCTCAAGTAGTCACACCCCTCAGAGTCAGGCAGCAAGTGGGCCCGCCCAGAGTTGGGGGCTGGTGGCATGTGCCCCGTTTGTCCACCTATAAAAACATCTCTGACTTCCTTAAGGAGTTCTTTACGCTATTAGAGCTGAGGTCTGCAGGTAATTAAAATGTGTAGGGACTTTAACCTAGTCATGGATCACTAAAAATATTGATGCACATGATCTCTATATGGAGGGCAGCAGTGATGCCATACAAATTGAAGCAGCAGATGTGAAAATTATTCCTCAGCAAAGCTTATGGTTCCAGAGGTTCTGTAGAAAAGGGGTACACATATTATTCCCATGTCCATAGATGGTATTGTCAAATTGATCATGTGTTTCTTTCCCCCTTATTGTGCAAGTATTTGCCAGATGTCCATGCAATAATACTGTTGTCAGGCCATTCCCCTCTCCTGGTTGAAAAGGAATATGGTAGGCAGACTACAGAGCAAAGACTCTGGCAAGTGGAGTTCTATCTCCCCACAGACACTGTCACTCACTAGAGGGCACATACTGCAACATATGAATAACTAGTGGGAAGTAAAGGAGCCCAGAGTGACTTTGTGCAATAAGTGGGATGCTATGAAGGCAGTTCTTAGGGGGAGTGCATTAACCTAGGCTTGGAGTGGAGGCGGACGGAGGGCTCAATTGGTTCTCAACTGCAAAGAAAACCAGAGGAGTTGGAATGCAAACACAGACCAAATGCTTCCCAGCAAACAGATAGAAAGCTTGCAACTGTCACAGCTCAACTTAATACATTGGTGGGAAATATGTTGAGGGGTCCTTTTTACAGAAAACAGATTATTTTACGAGTATGGCAGCAGGCCTGGGGCATTGTTGGATCGAGCACCGAAAGCACACACTAATCCATGGTTGATTCAATCCCTTAGAAGTGAGTCTCCAAAAAGTGGGATTGAGCCGGGGCCCTGCTGGGGCCCCGTCCTATCGCAACATTGGCGGGATGCATTATCCCGTCGCGGCCACAGCAATGAAGTCAGGCGAGCTGACAGAAGTGGCAGCCAGCCACAGCGACGCTGTGACTGGCTGCCACTTCTGTCAGTCATAGTAACTGCATCTGGTGACCCCTCGTGCGAGAAGTCACCAGAGGTAGTTACTGTCCCTTTGTTTCCCCAGGTCGCCGAGGTGTCTTTAACCCTCGGCGAACCCGGGGATTCCTCGACATATTTCGAGGTTTATAAAAGATGGCTTGAAAAGTACACATTACAAGCCATCTTTTATAAAGCTTTGCCGACGGACAATTTTGCCACTAAGCCTTACCTTAAAACTTAGCTCTCAAAGTACCTGCCAGTGACTTTTCAAAATAGTATGTTGAGAGTTAATGGCTTAATTGGAGTTGTAAAAATGCTACTGGTGTAATAGAAATGTTAACTGGGTCCGCCTTAAACCACTCGATTTATAAGCACTGTATTCACTGAAGTCCTGTTAAAACAAGCATTGGCAAAGCCGATAGCTTTGGTTTGTGTATAAGTATTAAGGATTTGCCAGCTCTGCTATTAGATGCCGCTCCATTTTGTACTTTCTACTATCAATGGCCAGTTAACACCACTAGGCAGTGCCTGGCAAGTGCCTTTCCCATGCCTACACAAAGGCCCAAACTGTTTGCATTGCCAATGTTTGTTTTTTGTATGTCAATGTGCTTGCAGGTGTGCACACACAAAGCTCAGTGTCAAAATGATGATGAAAATGAGAGAAATAAATAAACAATGCCAAATGTTTTGTGGCCTCCTGACTTGCCACATACCATAAAGGGCCACTCCCGCCTCAAGTAGTCACACCCCTCAGAGTCAGGCAGCAAGTGGGCCCGCCCAGAGTTGGGGGCTGGTGGCATGTGCCCCGTTTGTCCACCTATAAAAACATCTCTGACTTCCTTAAGGAGTTCTTTACGCTATTAGAGCTGAGGTCTGCAGGTAATTAAAATGTGTAGGGACTTTAACCTAGTCATGGATCACTAAAAATATTGATGCACATGATCTCTATATGGAGGGCGGCAGTGATGCCATACAAATTGAAGCAGCAGATGTGAAAATTATTCCTCAGCAAAGCTTATGGTTCCAGAGGTTCTGTAGAAAAGGGGTACACATATTATTCCCATGTCCATAGGTGGTATTGTCAAATTGATCATGTGTTTCTTTCCCCCTTATTGTGCAAGTATTTGCCAGATGTCCATGCAATAATACTGTTGTCAGGCCATTCCCCTCTCCTGGTTGAAAAGGAATATGGTAGGCAGACTACAGAGCAAAGACTCTGGCACGTGGAGTTCTATCTCCCCACAGACACTGTCACTCACTAGAGGGCACATACTGCAACATATGAATAACTACTGGGAAGTAAAGGAGCCCAGAGTGACTTTGTAAAATAAGTGGGATGCGATGAAGGCAGTTCTCACGGGGAGTGCATTAACCTAGGCTTGGAGTGGAGGCGGAAGGAGGGCTTAATTGGTTCTCAACTGCAGAGAAAACCAGAGGAGTTGGAATGCAAACACAGACCAAATGCTTCCCAGCAAACAGATAGAAAGCTTGCAACTGTCACAGCTCAACTTAATACATTGGTGGGAAATATGTTGAGGGGTCCTTTTTACAGAAAACAGATTATTTTACGAGTATGGCAGCAGGCCTGGGGCATTGTTGGCTCGAGCACCGAAAGCACACACTACTCCATGGTTGATTCAATCCCTTAGAAGTGAGTCAGAAGAAGAGGCAGGAAGGGTGGCAAAGAAGAAAGAGTAGGTCAGAGTCCTTCATCAGATGTTGCATAAGGCTGACTCCCTCAACGCAAGTGAACAAAAGCAGTACTTGGTTCAGAAGGAATTTCTGACTGTCTCATACACAGAGCAGAGAGAGACAGAGATCTCATGGCCATAGCTAAGCCTGGGCTGAGCCAGAGAGCTTGGCCTGGCTCTTTGGGCCAGACGGTAGCCAGGCCAGGAAGATGGCATTGCAAAAGTGGGTGGTGGGGCGATTTGTGTCAGGGGCTGGTGCAAAGAAAAGGGCCTGGCAGGGGGCGCAAAGAAAAGGGGCTGGCTGGGGCCTCAGAGAAAAGGGGCTGGCTGGGGGCACAGAGAAAAGGGGCTGGGTGGGGGCTCAGAGAAAAGGGGCTGGCTGGGGGCACAGAGAAAAGGGGCTGGCTGGGGGCTCAGAGAAAAGGGGCTGGCTGGGGGCACAGAGAAAAGGGGCTAGGGGTGCAAATAAAAGAGACTAAGGTGCAGAAAAGAGGGTTGGGGGTTGCGCCAATACATTTTGTGGATGGTGGCATGGGCTAACTGCCCTTGGGCTCTAGAGAAAAGTGCCATTTTATAAAGAAACGCACGTGCTGCGCCCTGCATGCAGCATCTGAAAAATGACATGTGCCATTAAAATGGGCAATGTTCGCAGCCCATCTAAAATAAAGATATATGTCTGACATGGTATGACAAGGCACAAAAAGGAATTGTTAGGTCATTTTTTTCACTTTTCGGGGAGCTTTTTTCAAACTTGGCAAATTCGGATTTCTGCAATGCAACCCCTTCCAAATGTTTGTTGGGAGCCTGGGGAAGGAAGGAAGTAGAATGAATTAGCTGTCTGTGTCTTCTTGAGCATGGCTTCAGCATGCCTTGCCTCAACAAGAGATGAGTACATTCAAGACATGCCCCTGGTGCGGCTAACGCGATTCTGCAGCTGTCACTAAGCGCAGCACCCCATAGAATACCGTTGAATCATGATACATTCGGTCTGGTTCTACACATAGCTCCTCCACTTTTCCTTCCAATGCTTTCCTGAGCATCTTATCTATCCCACACATTCATCCAAAATATCTACCTGTCTGCTCCTCCCTACTACTGCTGAATGTCCTCCTTTGCCTCTCTGACACAAAAAAGTGCTTTGACACTGTAAACTATGGCAGTAGGCACTATACAAATGCAAGATAACATACCATAACATGGAAGAATTCAGCAAATTGTTATTAAAACCGAGAACTGCTCAATCTGAAATGTAAGCAGTGCCTGTCATATGAGAAAAAGAAACACAAAACTGAATTTGGGACTTGAATTGTGTTTATTTTACTTTACAGTATTAAGAAATAGTATTATGAAACATGCAGAGATATTTAAAAATGTGTCTTGGCAGAACGGTTATCAGCAAATGCATTGTTTTGGTGCTGTTCTTTTTTAAAGTGACTATTGCAATATGGAGAATAAAGGGACTTCTGAAAGCATTTCTAAACCAAGCACCAGCTTTAGGTCTGAACCGACAAATGGTATTCCAACTCACATCCCTCAGCAACATATGCAGGAAGGGTGATGCATTGCTTTTTCGAAGATATTACACTCTTTTGAAGGTCAGAAATAAAATCGGATAAATGTCCACACAACAAGTTCTAGGGAAGCGGGACCCAGCAATAAAATCCAATGGCATCCATTTACAGATGTATATGAGCCTGGGCTAACATTCTTGAATATGCATTCAATTGTATCTGAACACTGGTCAGTAGTGGTCTCTTCTCAATTAACCGCATCTCACAATCAGCCAGGTGGGACTGAAAGTCAATATTAACTCTTCCAGCTTAAACCACAAATAACTTTTACCATGGGGACAGTCCTCTGAGTCATAAATACCCAGCACTGAACTAACAGCATGGACACCACATGTTTCTGTTGCTGTGCAGAAAAACAAATTACCGCCATGTAATATTGTGTAAAGTGGAAATGCTGTCTTTTATTAAAAAATGGCTTCACAAATGATCATTCAGAGGCAGACAATGTGGCCAATGCCACATTCGGCCTTATCTTCCAACAAGAGTGTAGCCATTAACTAAATTAGGCCCTGGTGAGGGGTTCACTGGCCTTTTAACCACAAGTGCTGTCAGAAGCTCAATTGCATACTATAGAAGGATTTACAGAGCATCCACAGTCTCCTCCCAACCACTGAATTAACTGCAAGCTTTTGGAACGTTGCTTGGTTATTGATTCTATTTTACCCTGAGTCAGCCCTGAGGATGGACAGCAGTCCGAAATGCTTTGGCCACATATCTGCATCTGAATGATCATTTGTGAAGCAATGCTGAATAAAACATAACAATTTCATATTGAGGAAGCCGTATAATTGGAGTGGCTGACTTGAAAAAAATCTGTGTAATGTATATTATGGATTGAATATTCGGTAGTGTTTTACTACTAGGGTTCATCCAAATACTGGAGAAGATCAGCCAGTTTTCTTTTCTATTCTTTAATGTGTCCAATGACTGTGGAGGGGTAGGATTAAGGTGATGTCACTTTGGAACATTGTCCAATCACATATATTGACCCATTAGATTAGAAGAATTATACACGCTTCAAAAGGGAGTGGTTCCTGCTCTGTAAAAGTTGCAACCCAAAGATTCTGAGGGAGACACTCACACACTGTCTGATGGAGAGGAAGAAGGAGATAATTAATAACAAGAGGAAGGAGAATGAAATGGATTGCCTTCCTTTTTGGACACATTTTATGGATTATCAACAGAATCTATAAGAGAGGCCTAGCTGGAATGAAAGACCCAGGACTTCTTCAGTCTAGAAGAAAGCAGACAGGTTGCAATATGGAAGAGGGAGACCAGGCTGTGGAGGGACACTGGCCCCCATCTTGCTGAGTGATGCCCACCTGTCCCTTGAGGGGGAGAATTGAACCAGTCCTTAAGAGGGTTCCCACCTGTCTCTGAGACAAGAAAAAGGAATTCATATGTTAGTATTATATAAAGGGGAAATGCTCATAAGGCAAGCAATACTATTAAGGGAAATAGATGAAACCGAAGCCCATGTTATTTGTAAATACTGAATGGCAGGAGTATATCAATTGATTGTACATCCTGAAAAGTTTGGGAACATTTCAGAAGCGTATGTGCTTCTTGATTTATATATTTGATTAAACTGGTTCTATACTATCCGTACAAGAGGATCCCCTCAATCCTTCTCGGGCAAAGACGTTTAGCACAGAAGAAGTATTTCGGGAGTCAAATGGACATCTCATTGTATGCATACCTAGAAAAATAATATAGTTGAAGTCATTCATGGGTACAGCATCAAGCAGAATTTTGTTATTAGTGCTGACTTACTCTAGACAAAAGGGAAAGGGTGATTATTCACTATCCACTTTCCTGCTTTTAAGTTGCCAATTGAAAGTGAGAAAGGTACATTTTTACACAGTAATGCAAAAGAAAAACCACTGAAGGGAATTTAGTGAACATATACTTACATTTTGTAAGTGATCCACATGCTGGAATGTTAAGAAACTTGTTTTTCCATTGAGTTTTCTACGAAGTAGTTTGAATTTCTGACAGGTTCATTAAGTGGGGGGAAAGTTCATTTGCAATGAATACGAATTAGAGAGATTTAGATAGGCAGGGATTTTCCAAATTAATTTGGCTTTGTATTGAATGACAATTTTACCCTGAGCCCTCATTCCCTATTCAACACATGGGTGTTGCACGCTCAGGATCATTCAAAAGTACATATGGTGATGTGTGAGTTTTAAAAGTTCACTTTCATAATAACGTCATTTTGACCGTTGGTGCTTGAATTCCAATACATGCATAGTTTGTGTATATTTAAATTGATTCAATTACTGCTATTTTATTAATAAAAATAACTTGTGTGCAACCCTGTGTGTTTCTTGTCCCGAAAGAGGAGGCACGCTGTAGTGAATTAATGCTGTTAAATTGGACATCCCAGGTTCATACAAATAACTTTATTAAATAAATTTAAATTTTGCGTGCCTGATTTGGGTTGGGTGGAAAATTCCCCTGAACTAGATGTCGCCTGATTAAAACATCCAACGGGGTGAGGTGGAGATTTGTTAATGGTGGCACGGGTAAAGTGGGGAGAGACGGGAGGCTAGAAGCACAAGTAGTGGGGAGAGAAATGGTGCTGGATGCACAGGGAAGGGAAAGGGAGATAGCGGCGCTGATGGAGCAGGGGAAGTGGACACCTGTCAGTGAAGCACTTACCTGTTTCAAAGTCGCTGCTCCTCCACCTTCAGCCACAGAACAGGTAGTGCTTGCACTGCCTGTCTGCCCCAGCCAATCAATGAGTGGAGGATGGGTGGGACAGGAAGTCAGGCAACAGCGCTCCTGTATGTGAAGTCACATCACAATTGTGCTTTCTTAAAAAAAAGAAGTGTAACTTTTTTATAGCCACTGGTGCAAAGTGAAACAGGTGGGGCTCGTGGCTGGCCCCATCTTTGGGCATGCACAGATTCAAAAGTAGGGTGAGCCAAGAGTCTCATTTCTGACCCAGGCCAGCCCCGAGACTCACAGGGCACGCCAGCTCTACTCATGCACTCGCAAGAATAGATTAAAAGAACTGGTGGAGGTGGCTGTGATAGTAAGAATACGAGCTCAGCTTAAAACCAGAAAAGGACGGGTTTAGTTTAGTTTAGTTTGTTTATTTGTACAGTGCAGCCAACCCTGGGGTAACTGGACGCATTAAACTTGTAGCACAACATAGGTTACAAAAGGTTGCGCATGCAACAAAGTGCAAATGAGAGTAATAAATACAAATAAGTAGCATAGCATAGGCGACCAGCTTACAGAATAGTCCGAGTTAATGGATCACACAGTTGTTTCAAGATGGAGGAGGAGCGAGGGCAAATATCAAACTATATGTATCTAGGTATCGAGGTGGCAGGTTGTGCGGGATTAGCATTACTGAGTAGAAAGCAGAACCTTCACCTTGGCTATGAACGACCAAAACGTCTTCAATAATACATTTGTAAACTCAGTAGCCCCAGTTTTAACAAGGCTGTTTTAACACTTTTAGACACCAGCATGGGTTGCCAGAATCCATGAATATATCTTTTAGGCACAAGTGTGGGTTGCCAGAATCCATGAATGTATCTTTTAGGCACCAGCATGGGTTGCCGGAATCCATGAATTTATCTTTTAGGCACCAGCGTGGGTTGCCAGAATCCATGAATGTATCTTTTAGGCACCAGCGTGGGTTGCCAGAATCCATGAATGTATCTTTTAGGCACCAGCGTGGGTTGCCAGAATCCATGAATGTATCTTTTAGGCACCAGCGTAAATTGCCAGAATCCATGAATGTATCTTTTATACACCAGCATGGGTTGCAGGAATCCAGGAATGTATCTTTTAGGCACCAGCGTAAATTGCCAGAATCCATGAATGTATCTTTTATACACCAGCATGGGTTGCCAGAATCCATGAATGTATCTTTTAGGCACCAGCGTAAATTGCCAGAATCCATGAATGTATCTTTTATACACCAGCATGGGTTGCCGGAATCCAGGAATGTATCTTTTAGGCACCAGCGTGGGTTGCCATAATCGACAAATGTATCTACCACAATGGTTATAGCTAAAAAAAAGAGCAGGACCCGAACGTTTGCACATTGTACAGGCTGATCGTGCTTATTAATATTAATGCGAAAATATCAGAGTATTCACCAACTGAATACAACGAATCTTTTCAGAGCTGACAGGTCTGATCAGTCTGGATTTGCGCTAGCAGGAACACATTTGACAATTAAAGAAGGCTTCCTCACTCTAGATGCCAAGAGTGTTTATTATATGCGGTTATCCGTGGCTTTGTGATAAATCCTCCATATTGCCTTTTGAAACTTTTGGGGTGAATGTTAATGTGTTCATTTTATATCTCGCCTCTCTCTATAAAATCTGTGTTAGTCTGTTTTCCATTATCTCCACTCCCACATCCGAGCAGCTTGTCTCTACTTCTAATTGGTCCCCACCCAAGAACCAGTTAAAAGAGCCCTTGTTTTTATTTGAGTAAGACCTGATTTTTGGATCGAAGTGTTCATCTGTGAGTCTATATTTCTAGAATATTCTGTAATTCCCGTTCTAGCCCTCCATAGCCCAGTCGGGGTATTGTTCTGCACCAACAAATTGTCAGCAAACCCCAGACTTGTAATTGGATGTTCTCCAGATTCAGGGGTGGGGGCAAGAGATTAACTTCCACCCATTATCTAAAACATTTTTGAAATGTATTAATTGTAAAGAAAGGGATGGCTCTACATTGAAAGACCATATTCTAAAAGCTTGACTTACAAAATAGCGGACCCGATTTGCTCGCATTTTGTAACTCAAGCTTTTCCGACAGTCCCTTTTTGTCCCCCCGCTTTACTTTTAATATATGGGGGCGACACCTGCGCGACCCCCGCTCTGCACTATGGGATATGTTTTTTTTTTTTTACCAAACTCATTAAGCACTAAACGCACATTTGGTTTTTAATTTACAAGCTTTTAGTGCAATACCGTATGTATCAGGTCTGTGACTACCCCACTTTTTTTTCCTGCTCTTTGCATGAATGTTATATAAAGCCAATATCATTTTGAGCACACCTGGAAGAATGACAGCAATCGGCCAGGTCTGATTTGCACATTCATGTAAACTGGTCACACGGACTTTGATATTTTTATGAAATATTCCTAGGTACACCAATGTGTTACATTTTATAAAAGCCTGTACAATACAGTGCGGCCAGCTCTAAAGTAGCTTTGTAAGAATGAATGGAAAGAGTTACACCACAGGTGCAGAAATGGTTTCGCTGGAGGACTGACTGTACTTTACAAGACTCCCCTGGACCACTCAGGCTGCCCAAGCAATAGCCCAGTTGGCTTTTTGCCTTAGAAACTTTTTTTTTTTAAATGAAAAAAGGCAGTTTGAGGTATACTTTCTTGCTCACTTTATTGCTATATTTTTAACTTCACACTTGTACCACATTGTACTCCAAAATAAAATGTTTTCTAAAAACAATGTGTCATTTTTCATAGAAAAACAGAATGAACACATTACCTAATGTAAGTTATAGAAGAGTACTTGAGAGTACTTGAGAAATATGGTCAATAGAACAACCAATGCATTTGCCCTGCTGCCACACACATTGAATGTACTGCTTTTGCCAGTTTACAGAAGGCAGGAAAGTTGCAGGTATGGCAAAAGGGAGCTGTGAATCATTGTATCTCACAGATTCAGGAGAGAGCAGGGAAGTTTAGGTGCCAGCAACCTTCCGCCCCCTGACTCTTGATCCTGGCCTCAGGCAATAGCTCTGTCAGTGTACAGGGTATGGATCCGCAACCTGCGGCTCTCCAGGTCAACTGGACTGCAACCACGAAGCTCCCACGGAGTTGGCTATGGCTGATCTGTGTATTAGTCTAAAACAGCCTAAGGGCCAAAACATGGAGACCCCTGGCCCAGGATATGGTAAGAGCAAGTTGACCCCATTTGCAGGATTGGTTCTGGGGAATGGTGGGTGAGGTTGATGACAAAACCCAAACATTAAGGAGATCTCATGTGCATCATTGTGTGGCATTTTTCATAATGGAGCCTAAGAGCTCGGAATTTACTGTTTGACCAAGATAACACTGTTCATTTGCAGCAATAAGCTCACTTTGCGATTCCGATTGCTTCCATTCCTATCCTTGTTTGTAACAGAAGGTCTCTTGTTTGCCCAAGATCACAAGAGGGCTCTTTAATAAAACATTCAGGATCTAGTGTTGATTGTTTCTATGCCAACTTCATTAAAACCATTTTTTAGAAACAGAACAATTATAACCTCCCCTGATTGCAACGCCAGAGCTCTGTTTGCCCAATATCGCAACGCTGCAATATAACAAATCCCTCCATCCCCAGTACTGGCTTTTGGCTGTCCAGATACCTAGCCTCTTGATGACTGGAACACAATAGCTCAGAATATACTGTTCACCGAAGATCACAAGGCTGAACTGCAGTGAATCCTCCACACCCCTCCACAAGATGGTTCTTACTGATTATATACTGATTGACACGGATCAACTGGGTGTACTGAGTTGAATCCTTTTTTTCCAGTGGCCATTGCTTTACTTTCCTCTGCATAAAGGCTCAGAATATTCTAGTTTCCAAAGTTCACAAGAGTAGACAGTATTTAGTGAAGGTCTTTCCCAGTACTGATTGCTACCCTTTTCACCCCATGAACACAAGGCCTCTGAATATTATTTGCCCAAGATAACAAGGTCCATTCCCACCCTCTTCATAACCATCGTATTGTAAAGCCTGTCATGCTAAGTTTGAAATGCAATGCCAAACTGCACGTTTTGTTGTAAAAATCAGTTGTGAGCTTTGAGTAGCAATATTCTCCTTTCTAATACAAATGTGAATATAATACAGTGTTTGTATTTTTGGGAGTATTTTATGAGTCAAGGTTGTCGTCATTTCCTATGGCAAACTTGTATTTATCACGGGGAAGAGAATTACACTGCCCTCATAGTACCTTAGAACAGGACACCAAAAGTCAGTCTGTTGACTCAATATCGGAGATCAATTTTAGCAAAGTCCACTGTTATGGCCTACCAACTTGGTTCTACAAATCTCTCAAGCAACTATTTATACAACACAACATCATATATTCAAAAAATGTTTTATTCCTATAAGTACATACATTCTTTAAAATGCATAAACAGACAATACAATACTCAGCATTGGTCATTTAGGTACACAAATGCAGGCAGAAGTGATTCTCTATACAACATTACAAAAACAATGTTTTGATATTCCATACAGTGCATGGTGGATTAATGTACCAAACAATTTTTAGTACAACAATATTCAAATACACTTTATGAGGGGAAAATGTCTGTGTGTCTCACTGTCTGACTATATATTCAGTCTAGGGTCATCTTACAATCACTTGATGGAAACACAAAAAGTTGACGTCAATATTAATCCCACTTAGACACGCCTGTGTAAGATATACAAATCATACATGCCATACCACTCTGTAACCCTCTTGAGGTGACGAATTCCATATGGGATGCAGGCAAAAGTGCTTCTCAATACAACATTACAAAAACAATGTTTTAATATTCCATAAAGTGCATGGTGCATTAATGTGCCAAACAATTTTTAGTACAACAATATTCAAATACACTCTATGAGGGGAAAATATCTGTGTGTCTCACTGTCTGACTATATATTCAGTCTAGGGTCATCTTACAATCACTTGATGGAAAAATAAAAAGTTGACGTCAGTATTAATCCCACTTAGACACGCCTGTGTAACATATACAAATCATACATGCCATACCACTCTGTAACCCTCTAGAGGTGACGAATTCCATATGGGATGGAAAACATCACACTATTGACATAGAAATTTAGATTTCGACATCCATAATGTTTCTTCCGGGAAAATTATGAATGGCCTTCATCAGGACCTAAACTGATTCAAAACTGAAGCCAATTCATGCACATATTAAAAATACAAGTCGATCCCTGTTGATAAAAACACATAATAAATCCAATTCTATGTCGAAAGTCACCTTTTAACCAAATATTTACTGACCTCGATAGGTGTTCCAATTAGAGTACTGGGATTTTTAATCTTTTCTATGTGACCTAGTGTTACTTCCGGGTTCAATCAATGTAGGCATCCAAGTGTTTACTCCTCGCCAGATCTGTGTGAAATGAAAACACACATCACCCCTTAATAACACTGACTATAAACCAAAATATAGGTAAAATAACCCAATGTTTCATTGCTCTGGGACACAACCCAGCAAATTAGTAAAATCACTAGCCTAAGGCAATAGAGAGCATATATTATCCAAATAGGCTGCAAAATTCTCGCCCACGGCTGCGCAGCAAACATGCCCACGTCTTAATGGCATCCAAATCAGGTATGCCTACCACCAAAAACAAAAACAAAAATGCTCTATTGGTGACCAAATCTCTGCAGAGCATTAAATCACTGTCAAGTCAACATATCACACCTTTTTTAAAGCTCGCCAATCTAAAAACAAGCATACTCATGATGTTGCTACCATACAAAAATGCTCCATATGTAACCATACCCCTGTACAACGTTAAATCACTGTAGATTAAACGCACCATGGATTTATAAAGCTCACCGTTCTAAAATGAACAGACTCATAATGTCGCTACCACTTGTGAATATTGACTATCAAGACATCAAGAAACCTGAATGGGTCACCGGAACATACGTGGCACAACCGCATCAGGACCCGCAGTGGTTTCTGCTTCTCGCACTCAAACCCTGCCTGAGTACCAGCATGTTTCATTTAAACACTCTGGCGCATGCGACGCAGTGTATAATTACCCAGCATTCTCCCAACATCGCCAGTAAACAATAGCGACCATATATGAATGCAATGTTCTTAAAAAAAGATCCTGTAACAGAGTTATCGGTTATACATTTTTCTCAGAAACGATTGGACTACATGGCAATGTAGGCTACTACTATAGCTCCAAGGAACACAAAGTGCCTTTCTTGAATATAATTATGGAATGTTTCCATCCTTAAAATATGTATCAAACAATAATTGTTAAAAATGCAGATACCTGTGTATACAGAATGTCCGCCGTATTGTCTGTAGACACATTTAAAGAAACACATTCCAAAACTGTGTATACCGCAGAAAAACTGTGTTGTTGCTTTTATAATTTACTTAGGCACACTGCTGCAACTCCTCCAGATCCGACATTTGGTATGATACTTACGAGGTAATGCAGTCAGCTCAGTAGCTCTACGCACACCCTTATGTGTATCATCACACAGCGTTGCACATATAGATGCCAAGCCATAAGCTAATACTATGTCCACCACAAAGACACAACATAATTGTTACTATGGTTAACTAAAGCAAGCTGCTATATATAATTAAATAAAGTTGCACTTAGAAATTAAAAAAGGACAACAATGGGCCAATTGGAACTAGGCCTCCACCTATATGTATCCTCACACGGTTGTACCCATATCAATGATGGGCCACATCTCCACCAGCCTCCTTCAGTATTGTGAGTGCAGGGTACTCCCCTCTATTAAAATTAAGTGCATGATAATTCAAGAAGTACTAGAGCAGAGCCACAGGCATGATCATTCGGTTCAGACTCAAAATATAAGAGTTGACCACTCAATATGGGTGTTGAAACCCTTTTCAACCAAATCCAAATGACGCATCCACTTTTGTTCCACCCTGGTTAATGTTTTATCTCTATCACCATCTCTCGGGTGTGCTTTGATAACTTGTATTATGAACAACATCATGTCAGCGTGTTTATGGTTCATAACAACAAAATGATCTACGAGTGGTTTAGTTGCAACTTTGTTCTTAATGCATGACCAATGTTCGCAGATCCTTTGTCTTATCTCATGGCAAGTCTTACCTATATATATTAGAGAACATGGGCATTCTATCTCATCAACAACCCCCTTAGTTCTACATTTAGTGTGCTCCTGTAGTTCCGATGTAATGCCATACAGGTCAATGGATTTCAAATCCTCTGTAAGGCACATACCATATAATTTTGACATTGGAAATGTCCTTGTATTGTAGGGAGTCTCCATGTACTGGTGATGGAATGATCTGTTGGTTGAGGGCACTCAAACATGTGCACTAACTTCTGTCTTACATTTGGGGGGCTTTGGAAGGAAAATCTGGGATTTTGTGCTGGGAAATTCCCATTTGCCAAAATATTCCACTGTTTCCGCAGAATATTGCTCATAGGACTATACGTGGTGACACATGTCATCTGATTAGTCCTCATTATCTCCCTTTTCATCAGGCAGTTATTTCTGTTCAGATGTCTCGCTTTACGTTTGGCTATTTTTATAATTTGATCTGGATACCTTTGGATTCTTAATCTTTCCTGGAGGGATTTAGCATGTTTATTAAAATCCTCCTGAGTCGTACAGTATCTTTTTATTCGGACAAACTGCCTATATGGTAAATTTGCTTTAAGGGCTTTCTGGTGAAAACTTGCATGGTGCAGTTAAGTATTCTTGTCTGTCTCCTTACGAAACAGAGACGTGTGAATCTCGCCTCATGATGTCTTCAATAATAGTAAATCCAAAAACGGGATGGTGGTCTCATCTGCATTCATAGTGAACCACAAGTGCTCATCACGGCCATTCAGCCACACCAGGAATTCATCCAAAAGGATACCTGTGTCTCTCCATACCTTCGACACGTAATTGATGTACCTATACCAGCAGATTATAACTGATTTATGTGGATTCTCCTCTCTTTATATATGTACATTCTCGATGTTGTCAACGTATAGATTGGCGATGTCTGGGGCAAAGGTCACCCTCATGCTTGTACCTTGAATTTGTTTGAACCAACTACTTTCAAACATAAAAATGTTTTCAGTAAGAGCAATACGTGCGCATTCTAGAAAGAATTCCGTGGGGACCATGTCAAAATTGTTCCTGGTGTCCAAATACTCCTTAATGACTTGAAGGTTAGCCAATTGAGGGATGTTAGTATAGAGGACCTCCACATCTAAGGTGACAAACTGGAGGGCTCCATTTAAAAATTATTAAGAATGTTACTAATGTCTGTTGTGTCCCTAATGTAAGACTTCATTCCCAATACCAGCGGCTTCAGGAAGAAGTCGACATGCATGGACAAAGGTTCTAAAATAGAACCTATGCCTGACACAATAGATCGGCCTGGAGGCGATGTAATACTTGTATGCACCTCAGGCAAGATATAGAACGCCGGGCTGACTGGGTGGATTTTATTCAGAAAACACAACCAGTTGTTGCCAATCGGTAACCCTAATATGCACTCCTAGGGGGACTCATAGTCCCAAACATCTTAAGGTTCAGCGATAAAGAGAACCCACCAAGGGCTTCCTCTAGTAGACCAGTCAGTAAATGGTTCAAGAATTCATTTTATGAAAAAAATGTCAAGATGAGAGACAATTTTCCAGACTGTGATAAGTAAGACCAAAGACGGTTGTTTTTTTGATAATAGTAATCAAAGTTTACATACAAATATGTGAGATATATACAAAATCCATCAATATAAATCAGGATACGTCAGACATTTCAATCAATGAATATCAGCATACCTCAGCAGGAATTCATCAGCTGAGGTTTGTGTTGCGTTCATCACACAATTCTGATCTGAGTTACAAAAATCACACAATAGTTTATACAAAATTGTTTTGTGTAATTTTGTGAGAAGATTGTCCAGTGGGCTCTTCCTATATATACAATTGCCAACGCATTTTGGATTAACATTAATACATCTTCAGGGCTTGGGAGCACATTGTTCAATAATGTTCTGTAATGTGACCTTTCTATACTCGTATACAACTAAGAAATAACAAGTGAACTCGCTTAGTCGCATCATTCCTAAGTAACTCAATGTAAAGGTATTAAAAAATCAAGAATATCGAGGTACTAACCTTCGACTCCTGCAACACGGGGCCAGAGGGTATAATGGAGTCCTGTTTGTTAAAAGAGGTTTATGTTACTATACATGTTGAATATTCATCCTAAGGGAATTTTTATTAAAGGTGTGTTGCGGGACAATGGATAACTCACCCGGTTTGAGCACGATCGTCAGATGCTGGGCAGCCGGTATGCAGTCCAGCTGTTGGAATGCCGTATTCTCTGGTTAGGAGGATAAACAATAAAGGTTTAAGTAAAATATGGCTCGGGAGTACCCAGGCTTCAGTTACTGGGATCAACTTTGTCCCGTCAACATATGGCTAGCTGATTTCAGATTTCCCTTATAACATGAGTTAAGCGCTCGATGTGGGAGACGCATGCTGTGAAAGAAATCACAGATATTTAAATGTGGTGTGGTCTCTATAGATTCCACTACCCCATTATATTTCTTATACAGGTGTTAAAAATGCTGTGCACCCAAGAATGGGGGCGCAGTAAAACAAATAGTATACAGTGTGACTTCACTAAGGGAGTGAACGCTGAGAGTCTGATTTCGTAATGTAGAGTGATGCAGTGTGTAAGGCTGCAAGTTAACACATCCTCTATCATTGTTTGTACGGCTTTCTATACAATTGAGAATGTCCATAACTTTGGAAATTCACTTACCCTGGAGGCGATGTAACACTTTTATGCACCTTAGCCAAGATGTAGAACGCTGCGGTGACTGGGGGGATTTTATTCAGAAACATTCTTTCATCTGCATCTATCCATTCCTCGTTCTCAGCAAAAGTTGTGAGGCTCAAAATGTCCTCACAGAGCCGTTCCATCGGATCGACTTCTAGAAAATGGTAATGGTTGGTGTCATCCAACAAACGCATGGCTTTTAGTCTATATTTATCTGGAGACTAGAGGACAATACCTCCAACCTTTTCCGCAGGTTTGATAATTAATATCAAATAATTTTTTTCGACCATTAGGCCATCAAAGCACATCCTAACAAAAAATTTCTAGGCTACTATTACAACAATTCAGTGGATGAAAAAATTACACCCTTATTGGGCAGCAATAACAGGTCTTTGTTATCAGTTCTACCGACCCAGTGCCACATTACTCCCAGGTCCCTGAGGGCCTAGATGGGTGAGATTCGCCCCAGTTAGAAATTCATTACTAGGAAGGTTTCCAGGGCAGCCCACAGATCCAGGATTGGGGGATGGACTTCTTCAGGACCAGCCAAACCACTCACATTTTCTCAGGACATCCCTGGCCATTTGTTCATCCATAAAGACCAGTTTAACAGAATCTTTGGGATAGTCATTTGACAGTCTGGAGCACCCCACCATTGCGTCCCTCCCAAAGGCACACTTCCCAACGGAATGGAGCCAATGAAGGCATTTGTTTGAAAGGGCGTCCCTCGGTTCTCGTCTATCTATGGGTAGTTTGGATACCCCCATGAAGAAACACTGTGGGTCTTCTTGGCCCCTCATGAACCATTCTTCCCATAGCAAGGGTTGCTTACCCTTTTTACCCTCTCACCAGGGGGCTTGGTGTCTGAAATATTAGGGACATTGTTTGCCAACATAGGGGGATCAATACCCAAGGTTGGGGCCTTAGGGGGCTCTCTGGGGGCATTTGGTTAAAGTAACTGGTTGATCTGGTGTTGCCTCCTCAGTGTCATCTGTACATCGAGGACAGCAGGGGCTGGGGGACGGGATATGGGGGCACACAGATTCCTCCCCCAATAGACCCCCTCCACTCCTCCATTCGCCTGCACCTCAATCAAATCCAATAGTAGGTTTTTTTATAACTGCCAGTTCAGAGAGCACCTGTTCGCAGGAACAACCCCTGGACGTGTTGGACTGTGGATGTAATGGGTCTTAGATGGGAGGATTCTCTTGGGTGGGGGGTTTGACTGCCCAAAGGGGTAATAGGTGCAGGAAGGAGCTAGCCCCCGAGTGTGCGGCTAGCATAGACTCACTCCAGGTACTGCTTGTGGAACTAAAAGAGGGCTTGCCCTCAACAGATCCTTCGGTAACCAAGTCCATTAGCTCCGTAGAGGGGTGGGGGTAAGAATAGATGGGAGATGGGCAACATTGGGGCCAGGTGCCAACCATGACTCAGGGGCAGGCAAATCATTCCAGAGGCTGGACCTAGTGGCAGACCGGAGGGCACAGTTGGGGCCAGAGAGAAATCCAGTAGGTCACAACCCCCAATAAGTCTGGCTAGACCTAGGGTTAGCTGCTCAGTTCCCCCGCCCAATGAATCAAAAAAGTTAGAGGCATCCATGCGAACTGGCTTCCCCGCAGTAGTGGACATATTTGTATTGAGTAGAGGTTTGTCTTGGCTCGCACTTGAATGGCCTTCCCAGGAGTTCCTGGTGTAGGGGTTAAGGTTTCATGTAATCGTTGGAAAGCCTCCCCATTGAACCGAGCATGCTGCTGGGTTTCTCGCAGGTTACCTCCCTCGTTACACCCCCCGAGGCACAGAAAGTGTCAACAGCAGCTGAGGCAGGCAGCCTTCCCAAATCAGCATTGTTATCCGTGTACTGGACTCTGCCTTCATCCCTAGGGACCTGACATCCCCCCCTTTCTTTGCGCCACCTTGAACTTGCGGCTTGATTTAGGCACTAAATGACATTGTAGATTAGAGAGGAGAGCAGACTTGGAGAGAAAAAGGGGGGGAAAGAGGGACAGGGATTCCACCGTCTCCTCCATTTGCAGAAACTCTTGCACTTCCTCAACAGTAGCCAGGTCGGTCCTTCACAACCGAAAAGCTCCCCGCTCCCTGGGCTCAAGTCACTTGTGCTGCCTCACCTTCTTTCTAGTTATGTGGGCACTTCCACTCCGGTCCCCTGAAGGTCGCGAACCCCCACACCCTTGCCTCCCTCGACAGGCAACTCTTCTACCCCCTGGCCGCGAACACCCAGCAGGAGCAAACACCTGCAGACATACCCCCATGGGCTTCACACTCGCACGGGGAAGCAGTAGCTTTTGTTGTGGGTGGGCGGGGCTCGGGCAGCAGCAACAGCGAGGATGGACCCAGGAAGGACCCATCGGGAGCAAACACCCGCAGACTTACCGCCGTGGTAATTAAATTGCTCTCACTTTGGGGATCGCTCAGGGCTTTCCTCTCTCCTCACAAAAGATTATCTCTAGCATCATTGTTAGACTTCAAAAGTTTCCTTGATGTATTGAACATTTTGCTCTCAAACTGGATTATTTCAGGGCTCATGACGAATGTAGGTGGAACAAAAGTGTAAGGCGGTCTAAAGCCATTGACACTTGACTTGCTTTGTTCATCACTATTTCAAAAGAAATACTGTAGGCGAATAACCCTAAAAAACTTTCTACGTTCTATTTCCGACTCCAACATTTCAGCTTTTTTAGTCAGAACGAAACTGAGACCTTTTTTCAAAACATTAATTTCCTCGTCTGAAAGAATGTGATCAGACAAATTAAAAACCTGAGTTAGCAAATCTGGGTTTGGTCTTGCCGGTAGTTCCATTGGAATGTTTTCACGCCAAACTCTCCTTGATTGTAACGGCGTCGTATATATGTCACTTTTTTAGACACTTCAAACAGCATGAGTGCAAGTGACTCAGAAACACTGAGCAGAGAAGGAACTCCCACAACATCAGGTAAAGGCCCACTGCAATTGCAACAGTTTTTTTGCCAGCAGGTGAGGGGAGTGCCGTGGCCGGGCTCGACAAATTTAATGTTTTGAAAAAAGGTCTCTGTTTCATTCTAACTAAAAAAGCTGAAATGTTGTGGTCGGAATTAGAACTTAATAAGTTCTTTAGGTGTAATGCTCACGTTGTATCCACAGGAACGCCACCGAACTGGGCTGAATCGCTTCTGAGATGGATCCACCTCCCCTGGGAACTCGCTCTGCCGTGGATCTATTCTGGAAGACAGCAGTTTCGTTTTTAGCCACAATCACCCTCTGTCGGGGCCTGCCTCCCCCTTGCTCCCCTAGCGACCTCCTTAGAGTCTTCCTCACCTTGTATTTCGATAAGGTGCACTCTCCGTCCTGCTGTTCTGTGCAGGGGCGCGTCGAGGCTGGGCACCTTACAGCCAAGTTTCTTCACTGGCATGGTCCCAGGAGTCCAGTCCTGCTGCAACTTCGTTCTTGAGGTAAGTCTTTAGTCTTTAAAGAGAGTGTGTCCGTAATAGTAGTTGCCCTGTTAATCCTCTCCTTCTCTCGTAGGTGCAGAAGAGATGATGAAGACGTCGAGCTGATGGAGCGGGCGGTGCTCGAGAAGGTAAGTGAATGCGCAGAGCGCGGCGCTATGAGCGTCTTTAGAATCGGGCTAACCTGAGTTATTCTTCCCTTGCAGGTCACCACGAAGTTCCTGGAAGAAGTGCGGCCAGATGGAAGTCGAACGCAGAGTGGAAGGTGTCCAGACCGTTGCCGAATTCCAAGAGAGCTTCGATAGGTAAGCGTGAGTCTGAAAGGCGATGAAATCGGGAGACGAATGCTTACTAAGTTGTCCTCTTCTTTTCTTCTCCCTAGGATGTTGCTTGCTGGTGAAAACAGGCTCCAGGCAAGACTCCGGAGCAATCGAGGAGCTGGATTGCATAACAGGTAAGGAGGAATAATGGTGTTCTTCTTCCCCGCTTGTAGATGCAGGCCTGGAAAGCTGTGAGCAGGTCTCGGTGAACGTCATGCTGCGAGTGCAGAACAACGCGAAGCACATGCTTCAGCTCGGGCGTGGCTTAAATAGCCTACAGGTATCCCAGGTGCCTACAGGTATCCCAGGTCCCTCCAGGGTGGACCACGCCCTAGATGCTACACTGCATGGTTCAGTTCCGAACTGAACCTTGTGGGGGCAGTCATGTTGGTCCATTCCCCAATGGGAACTCCATCTGCCATATGAACCTGGCGCCAAAGTCGCCAGGACTGGCTCCAGGACCGCCGAGAGGGGCATGATTGGGCCCTTGGGCCTTGCAGGAACACTGTGGCGAGGCCCCGAGACCCCGAGACCCTGAGACCCCAGGCCAGGGGCTATGGCAGTGACATTAGGATTATTTGTCTACAGTATTTCTTTTAAGATAGTGATGAACAAAGAAAGTCAAGTATCGCTGGCTTTAGACCGCCTTCCAATTTTGTTCTACCTACATCCACCATGAGTCCCAAAATACTCAGGTTTCAGAACAAAATGTTCAATAAATCAAGGAAACGTTTGAAGTCTAACAATGATGCTAGAGATAATCTTTTGAGAGGAGAGAGGAAAGCCTTGAGCAATCTCCAATGTGACTGCAATTTTATTACCAAACCTGAGGATAAGAGCGTAGGTATTGTCCTCTGGTCTTGAGATAAATATAGATGAGAGGCCATGCGTTTGTTGGATAACCCCAACCATTACCAGATTCTAGAAGTCGATCCGACTGAACAACTCTGTGAGGAAATTTTGAGCCTCACAGTTTTTGCTGAGAACGAGGAATGGATAGATGCAGATGAAAGAATGTTTCTGAATAAAATCCACCCAGTCACCCCAGCGTTCTACATCTTGGCTAAGGTGAATAAAAGTGTTAAATCGCCTCCAGGCTGATCTATTGCATCAGGCATAGGTTCTATTTTCGAACCTTTGTCCATGTATGTTGAACTTCTTCCTGAAGCCGCTGGTATTGGAAATGAAGTTGTACATTAGGGACACTTCCTGAACCCACTGGTATTGGGAATTAAGTTGTACATTACGGACACAACAGACTTTATTAACGTTCTTAATAACATCAAAATGGAGCCCTCTGATTTGTCACCTTAGATGTGGGTGCGCTCTATACTAGTATGCGTCAACTGGCTAGCCTCCAAGTCTCCAAGCCTCTATCGAAAAGGTGTGATGGAAATAAAACCTTAACCAGGGTGGAATAAAAGTGGATCCATCATTTGGACTTGATTGAAAAGGGTTTGAATACCCATATTGAGTGGTCAACTCTTATGTTTTCAGTCTGAAAAGGATGATCATGCCTGTGGCTCTGTTCTAGTACTTCTTGAATTATCATGCACTCAATTCTAAGAGAGAGGGAGTACCCTGCACTCACAATGCTGAAGGAGGTTGGTGGCGATATGGCCCGTCATTCATATGGGTACAACTGGGTGACGATACATATAGGTGAGGCCTAGTTCCAATTTGCCAACTGTTGTCCTTGTTTTCTAATTTCTAATTAGCAACTTTATTTAATTACATGTAGCAGCTTGCTATAGTACCCCACAGGAACAATTATGTTGTGTCTTTGTGGTTGACATAGTATTAGCTTATCGCTCGCCATCTATTTGTGCACTGCTGTGTGAGGATACACATACATGTGTGCTTAGAGTTATTGAGTTGACGGCATTACCTGGTAGGTATCATACCTAACTTTGGATCTGGAGGAGTTGCAGCATTGTGCCTAAGTAAATTATAAAAGAAACAACACAACTTTTCTTTGGTAAACACAGTTTTTTTAAATGTATTTCTTTAAACGTATCTACAGGCAATACAGAGGAGAGTCTGTGTACACAGGCATCTGCATTTACCGATTATTGTTTAATCAATATATTAAGAATGGAATAATTCCATAATTATATTCAAGAAGGGCCCTTTGTGTTCTTTAGACCTATGTGGTAGCTTACATTGTTATGTAGTACTATCATAATAAGGCGCTGATCACTTTAGTGTGGCATCTAATTTTAAGTACATCCCATTCCAATATGGCCGCTATTGTTTACTGGCGATGTTGGGAGGATGCTGGGTAATTATGCGCTGTGTCACATGTGCCAGAGTGTTTAAATTAAACATTCTGGTACTCAGGCAGGATTTTGCGCGCAAGAAGCAGAAACCACTGCGGGTCCTGAAACAATTGTACCTCGTATGTTTCCGGTGAGTCATTTGGGTTTGTGATGTCTTGATAGTCAATATTCACAAGTGGTAGCAACGTTATGAGTCCCCCCATTTTAGGATGGTGAGCTTTATAAAGCCCTGGTGCATTTACTCTACAGTGATTTAACGTTTTACAGGGGTGGGGTTACCTATGGAGCATTTTTGTCTGGTAGCGCCATCATGGATTTGCCTTTTTTTTTAGAACGGTGAGCTTTTAAAAAGCCCTGCTACGTGACTTAGCAGGGATTTAATGCTATGCAGAGTGTTGGTAACCAATCAAGCATTTTTGTTTTTGTTTTTGGTGTTAGGCGTACCTGATTTGGTTGCCATTAAGACGTGGGCATGTTTGCTGTGCAGCCGTGGGCGAGAATTTTGCAGCCTATTTGGATAATCTATGCTCTCTATATGCTCTCTATTGCATTAGGCTAGTAATTTTACTCATTTGCTGGTTTGTATCCCAGGGCAATGAAACATTGGGTTATATTACCTATCTTTTGGTTTACAGTCAGTGTTATTAAGGAGTGATGTGTGATTTTACTTCACACAGATATTGCGAGGAGTAAACACTTGGGTGCCTACATTGTTTGAACACCAATCAAGGTAAGTTAATATTTGGTTAGAAGGGTGACTTTCAACATAGAATTGGATTTATGATAGGTTTTCCAAATCTCTCTGTATGTTTTTATCAACAGGGATCGACTTGGAACATTGAGTTGCATTTTTAATATGTGCATGTATTGGCTTCAGTTTTGAATGAGTTTACGTCATGATGAAGGCCCTTAATAATTTTCCTGGAAGAAACATTATGGGTGAATGTATTTTGACCACTATGGGCCAAAACACATAGGGCCTCATTAGGAGTCTGGAGGTAACCATGACGCTATTAGCGCCATGGCTGCCTCCAAACCCTTACCGACTCCGCCCTGGTGAATGGAGCTATTACTGCCCCATTCCAAGGTTGGCAGGGGCGGTAATTCCCCATTCACCAGGGCCCTTCCCCATTCCCATTTGAGCCCCCACAGGGCTCAATGGGAATGGGGAAGGCGCTAATAATGGTACCGCAAATTGCGGTACCGTTATTATCTCTGAGGTCACTTTGCAGGTCCTGTCCTTAACGCCTGGTAAAACCAGGTGTTAAGGGAGGACCCGCAAAGGGAACTCGTAGAAGGGCGGTAAGGGATTACTGGTACCGATGCCCTTACCGGTACCGGTAATCCCTTACCGCCCGGGGTCGTAATGAGGCCCATAGTGTCGGCATCTAAATTTCTATGTCAACAGTGTGACGTTTTCCATCCCATAGGCGATTCATCTCCTCTAGAGTGTAACAGAGTGATCTGGCATGTATGCTTTGTATATGTTAGACAGCAGTGTCTAAGTAGGATTAATACTGACGTTAACTTTTTATGTTTCCATCAAGTGATTGTAAAATGAAGTTAGATTGAATATATTGTCATACAGTGAGACACACAGAAGCTTTTCCCTCATACAGTGTATTGAATACTGTTGTACAAAAAGAAAAGTTTAATGCACCATGTACTTTATGGCATATTGAAACATTGTTTTTTTAATGTTGTATTGAGAAGCACTTTTTCCTGCATTTTTGCACCTAAATGACCCATTTTGAGTATTGAACTGTCTGTTTATGCATTTTAAAGAATGTATCAATTCATAAGAATGCAATATTTTTAAAATATATATGTTGATGTGTTGTAAGAATAGTTGCTTGAGAGATTTGTAGAACCTAGTTGGTAGGCCATAACAGTGGATGTTGCTGTAATTGATCTCTGATATTGAGTCATCACACTGACTTTTGCTGCTCTGTTCTGAGGTACTATGAGGGCAGGGCTATTTCCTTCCCCGTGATACATTTTTCAGGATAAACTTTAGGGGTGACCCTTTAGAGATTTTATCTATGACAAACGTGTGTCCATCATAACTACAACTTCCAAAGTAATTTCAAATGTCCTAAGTTATTTTATATGTCACTTCCTCTCAGATCACTTCCACAACATTGCCCTAGAAAGAAACATTGCCATTGTCACTAAAATAGCATCGCCAACTACTCTTCCCCTGTGACCGCAACCTGGACTTCAGATCTGCCTTCAACTCTCCCACTCTCCTCTACCTTCTCTTTTTATCCCACCCTGAATTTCTAAAGCTGCTAACAGCTGCCCCTCAGGATCCCCTGAACACCCCTGCCCACCTTCTCTACTAAAAGAAATCCTATCTTCAACCTCTGCCGGCGACATCACAAGATCTATTGTTAACACACCACTCACTTCCAGCACCTTCCCAGCATAATTCAAGAACTCCTTCATCAAGCTTCTGCTCAGCAATCCCTCACTCGACCCCCTTGTGCCGGCAAACTACAGACCTATCTCAAACAACTGATTCTTATCTAAACAAATCGACGGAACAGCCTACTCTTAACTATCCCATGTCAAAGAATCAAACCAACTCCTCGACCCAGCACAGTTCCGGCTTCAGACCTGTAAGAAGATCTGAATCATACCCAGTCGCCATCTGGAATGATCTTAAAAGACCCGCTGACTCGGAAGGTTGCACTGCACTAATTCTACTAGACCTCTTGGCAGCCTTCGCCATCGTTTACTACCCCAACGTCATGGAGAGACTCCACTCTCGGCATCAGGGATGCAGCTTTGAAGTGGATAACCTCCTTCTTCTCCAATAGATCCCAAATAATACACATGCCTCCTTTCCCCTCATCCCCCTTCCCCCGCTCTGTCACCCACGGAGTGTCAAAGGGCACCAGTGGGATGTATTAACCCACTTCTGCTCTTCTATGCTGCATCACTCTGTTATGGTGGTGCCAGAAACAGCAAAATGGCCACAAAACCCTTGTGCGCACCAAAAACCCTGAACATGGCACTTTTCAATGCATAAAAAGATGGCTGCCCAATCTGCCACGCATGTTGTCAGTTGTGGAACAGAGCTCTCACTACTGAAATGTGTCACTGGGCTCCACAACAATTGAAAGTGGAGTACAGAAGGAGAAAGCAGTGCTATGCCAAATGAAACTCCAAATATTGCTTTAAAGCACCTTTTCTTTGCTGCTGAAACTTCAGAATGCTGGTACATAACACCTTCCAAATATTCAAAGTTCTCGCTGTGTGCTACAATTCACTTAGTTTAAGGAATCACTGTGAACTTGCAAGGTCCCGAAAGGCTAAGAGCAAAAAGAGATCTCCACAGCAAAAGTGGCCTGCCTGTGTATCTGTCAAAAAAAATCTCTGTGCAGCAGAGGGCTACCTGTGAGGACAGCTGTCAGGGGTCTTCCTGATTAAACTTTAAAATGTTATAAACTGAAAGTCAAATGTTTGCAATATAAGAGGCCTTTTACTGACAGTAACCCATATTGTAGTTGTTTTTGATCCCATAGGGTTAAAATCTTGCATGAGAATTATATCTGTTATTTAATGTAACATATTTGTTTTGTGCTAAAGTAAAGCCAAAAGAATGTAACAATTAAAATAAGCCTGGCTGGGGGATGTAATTCTATCCAGGGGGAGGGCATTCCTCTCAGCAGATGCTGGCTCAACTGTGCTATTTACAGGCTAGGCCAGACCCTTGTCTCTGGCCCAGGACTAAACAATGGACATCCTCCAACCCGGGATATTGAAGGTGTGAAAGGTTGTAAAACTGCTGCAGCCCAGGATACTCCTGGCTGGCAGAAAAAAATTACAAAGGAGGGGGCTACCACATGCTTCAAGGAGTGACAAATATTGACCATTTGGTGTTAACAGGATATGTAATGGACATTTTAGCAGGTGTATAACTTATTATCAGAAGGGGTGCAAAATCTGAAAATGGCAGATTAATTAACCTAATTTTTAGCACTACCTTTGAAAACGTAGTACAACCGTGTAGCTTATTCTGAACAGGAATGGCAATAAATGTGGGTTTATTGGGACTGTATTTCTGCTAGAATTGTGAAACTTTATACACACATTCCCATGGTAAACGTGCATATTTGTGGAAATTTACAGAAGTATTGGAACATGTCCTCATTACATAATTGACAAAATTCAGCAGAAAGTCAAAACAAAGTCTCAGAGCTGGGGGACTTTGATGAGCAGATACTCCATAAAATATGCAAGCTGTGTATGTGATTTTTATAGAGGTTGCACATGTGTAAATATGTAATTTGCCAAAATTAGACTTTGTGATCCAGTGTCTAGGGGTGGATTCTCAGCATCATAAAATTATACCATAAAGATGACACTCTGTTTCTCTTTTGCTATCAAGACAGAGAGTAGACTCTGACCCAATCACCTTTCACAGGGGCAAGTTTAGCTAAGCCGGCCCAATACTCCCATTTCGTGATGTCATCTGGCATAATATAAGGACAGCTGACAACACATAGGGACTTCTGCAACTTTTCCATCTCCTGACTGCTGGCGGAGTGCTCTGCTGCTGAAATCTACATCTTCCTTGTTCCAGACTCCAAAAACTTGGCAAAGCAATGGCCTATGCATAGTTGAACCATTCTCAGCTAGGCCTCAAATTCTAGAAAAGAATCCCAAAAGCCTAGGGGAAGCATCATAATACAGCCGGGCGTGCTGTTAATGCTTGCCTGCTGAATTGAAATATCCTCAGAACCAAGAAGGGCAGATCCTGTGCAGTCCTGTGCCGTGCTGTGACCAGAGAGCCTTGCTGACCCTGTCCAGTCCGATGTGCCCAGCTGTCCATCCCTGATAGATCCAATTCAATGGTCCGGAATCCTGACGGTCCAAAATCTTAAATCCATTTGTTTTGTGAGTATTAACAGGAAGCTAGAAACTGTTGATTACCGTGCATTATCTTGTCCCCTCCTTACCTCGGAACTATCCTTACTTCCATAATCAGTAACATTGTCTAAATCCGTAGTAAAATCTTATTCTGTCTATCTGTAAAAGCATCCTTTTCCTAGTCATTTTGTGAACTTTGATCTATTAATTTCATTTGAGTGACCAGCCTAGCGCTCCAAGTTGGACATCGAGGAACCAGGATTGATTCGCAAATGACTCCTGACTCTTACGTTGTGCCCATTATCGCGAATATCGTGCAAGGAAATGTTTGCCGCCAATTCCCATTTTGAGAAAAGTTTACACGTGTGAAATAGCTTCAACCTGGACTTTAAGATTTCAAATGTTTTCTTTGGACTAAATCATTGCTTGTGATTGTGTGCAACTGTTTAAAGCGGCTCCCATAGGAATTTACAACAATTTAAGGATTTTTGACCACATTTGGTGTTTTTGCCCATTCAATTCTAAAGATAATTTTAAAGCCATCCTGACAGCTGAAAAGCCGATTCCGTTTTTCTCTTGTGTTTAAAGGGGGAAAGTGGGGCTGATATTCTGTTTGACTTGTGCTATTCCTGAATACCTGCTCTCTCTTGCCATCTCTTTACATTGGCCCTCATTACGACCCTGGCGGAAATCGAAAAACGATGGCGGAAATGCAATACCGCCATCGAATAGCGCTCGGTGCGATTATGACCCGTCACCGTAAAGTACGATGCCATTAGCGACACCGTAGTGAACGCCAACGCTAACTGCACCAAGTACGCGCACGCGCGCCATGCAAAACCGTAATTACCACCATGGCGCAACGGTACGCGAATTCTGACCCTAGCGGACATGTACCTAACGCCATCAAGCATGGCGGAAAGTACCATTCCGCCATGGTGAGAAGTATGGCATCGCGAACCAACCGTAAACGGCCCTACTGAGTGCCTGTACACCACTCCCTGGCCACATTGCACAACTCCTCGTAGGTGCAATGAAGTCACACAATGCAACCAGTGAAATGTACAAGTCACCCATGCATGCCAACGAACAAATGAATCTAGGGGCTCCAAGTGCCTTGTGAGTGGCCATCCATATTTGCCATGGCACCATTGCCGCACTGATGCAGCACAGGCATGTGAAGGTTCAAGTACAGCAACATGAGCAGAAAAATGAGACAAACAAAAACAGGCCCCCCCATCGACTGACACCAGTGTAAGGCAACATTCAAAGCAGTATCCTGAGGGAGACTGCACCAGCCCTGTACTCCTGCCAGTAAACAAACCAACCATCAGCATAAGCATGTACCACACAAGTTGGCAGAGTGACTGAGCAGCCAGGCTCAATCCAAGAGGGGCCAATGGGAGCTGCAGGGCACAGATGGCACTAAGAATACACTAAGGAGCTATTTTCCATCCTCCGTGAAATGGAAACACCCATAACCCCACCTGACAACATTCCTAAAAACAAGCCCTGGTGCACTAATATACAAAATGCCCTGGCGGGTAAAATCAGCCTGCTCCAATCTAAAATTGCTAACAAAAAAGCTTCCTTGCTCCTGCCTACAGAACCCATATTGCAACCTCAGCTCCTCCCAAACCAATCTAACACCCCTCACCCATTTAGCTTCAGAAAAATATCCATATTGGAGACAGAAAAAATCATACTATCTCTAAAACCCTCCAACTGTAAAGGTGACAACTGTCCGGCCCAAATTATAAAAGATGCAGCTCGAGACCTAGCACCCTTCATTTCGAAACTCATTAATGCATCCTTTAAGTCTAATCTAGTACCTAACAACCTCAAACAATCCTGGGTGCTTCCCTTGCTAAAAAAACAAACACTTGACCCTGCTATACCAACTAACTACAGACCCATCACTACTGTCCCTTTCTTACTTAAAATTATAGACAGAGTAGCATACCTGCAAATCCAGGACTACTTAGAAACTAACAATTTACTAGGATCACGGCAATCTGGCTTCCGTCCCCTTCATGGCACTGAAACAGCCTTGATTGACCTCAAGACCCAAATTGACGAGTTGAAGGACAATGGTAAAACAGCGATGCTACTCCTCCTTGACCTATCTGCGGCCTTCGACTTGGTAGATCATGCAGTCTTATGCAATCACCTAAGCTCAGCCGCTCATTTCTCAAGTGATGCCATAACCTGGGTACAATCCTTCCTTGCAAACCGGACAATGAGAGTCTTCTCCCCCTCAGCAGCCGCTGATCCCATACAAGTTTCATGCGGTGTCCCCCAAGGATCATGTGTTTCTCCGACGATGTATAACATCTTTACTAAGCCCCTGTTTGATAAGCTGGACAGACTGGGTGTTGTCTACACTAATTACGCAGATGACACTCAGATTCTAATCCCCCTTTCGGGTAACTTCTTGGAAGACACGGACTTAGTAAATAAGATATATCTCCTCATTCAGGCTTGGATGGCATCCCATGGCCTCTGCCTGAACGACGACAAGACTGAGCTACTGATCATTGGCTCAGCGTTGGCTATCAAAAAACTTGACCCTAACTATGCCTCATTTAACATCGACAATAACGTCATCAAAGTGATGCCTGCAGTCAAAACCCTCGGGGTTTATCTTGACTCAACGCTCACCTTCAAAAAACAAACGAACTCTCTAGCATCCTCCACGGCATATACTTGCAAATTGATCCGAGCATGTAGACCTTTTCTAACTGAGACTAGCTGCATCACATTAGCCAATGCTCTCATCATATCCAAGCTGGATTACTGCAATGCCCTCTATGCAGGCTCTAACAAGTATATCCTTGACAAACTACAAACTCTCCAAAATAACGCTATCAGAGTAGCTTTAAATATTCCTAACAGAGCCCACATCTCCACCTTTAGGAAAAATATCCATTGGCTAAAAATCAAAGACAGGATCACCCTCAAAATACTCTCCCTCACCTCCAAATGTGTTAACAACATTGCCCCCCCTTATCTGGCCAATAGAATCCACAGGAGAACCTCAAACCGTCCCACTAGACTGACCAACGCCTTCACCTTAGTGATGCCTAGATACAAAAAGAGTACAGCCGGCGGCTCTAGTTTCCCAATCATAGCTGCGCAAACTTGGAACAAACTCCCTTTGGATCTCAGAATGGACCAACCTTACTCTAGTTTCAGGCGAAAAGTCCTCACTTGGATCCATGCCAATGACACTTAGCTTGACCTTCCCCTCCCACATAGACACTAGACGTCTGCAACCAGCTGAATGACATCCGATCAACTAGACTGAACCGTAGTTCCGCATTTTTTCTTCTTTTCCTTCTGCTTTCCTTCTATACTTACCTTTGATCTAACGTGAACTGTATAAACTGCACTTTTCTTGATTTAACTGCGAACTGCATAAATTGTATTTCTCCTGTAACTAAGTTCTTAAGTAATCTTGTACTGTTTGCGCCCAGCTACCCCTTCGGGTTTGGTTCTGCGCTATACCAAATAAACAAACAAACAAACAAACAAACAAACAGAAGCTATTCCAATGGACATGACCTCAGTCTCCCTCCAAGAAACGCACGCAAACACAGGCACCTGTGACCAGCCATATTCTGATAATCACATCATTCCACCAATCCACCTGGCTGACCGGCATCTGTCACACAAAAGCTAATCCCCCGCCCCTGAGCATGACATCATTAAAACAGTCATAATGGTAGCCCCTATCCCTGACCACACTGGGCTTCGTAGGCAAACGCGGCCAGTACAGTACCACGCAACTATACTCAGAAGCCGGAACCCAATGCAGATCTTCTCACAATACATCGCACCACAAATAGGAATATGCTACATTACTTGCAAAGAAGAACGCTACACGGTTAATATCAGAATAGAAATTTAATGCACCACAAAATCACCAAGCCCATACAGCCATTAGGTCATGAACTCCAAAATATATTTCATTATTGTGGGCTGCATCCGCAATAAATGACCAGCTTCTTCTTGTGTGACGCCCTGTTCCTTCATGGTACACAGGGGCTACATTCACGTTCAAAAAGGCAACATGGAAGCGCCTACAACCGCAGGGCCGTCCCATTAGGTAGGCACTAGTCCAGCTGAAAGGTCGAAATGTTGCTCCTAGCCACTAGTACTGCGTAAGGGCATGTGGCCCATTGGCGATCGTCCCATAAGATCGTAATGGTGCTCCACTGATTAACTCGAAGCAGCAGGTGTCGGGAGTAAAAGCCATCTGCAGGAGTGGCATACAGATGGCAGCGGCAAAAGGGGAGGAGATACCTGTCACCCAAATGAAATGAAAAAGAATAGTATGGCCATCAGAACTTGATTTGTATTACTCACTTCAATGATCACACTAAATCTACAGCCATATGCATGCTAGCCCACTCAAAAGGATTATTCCCACCCAAAAATCACTTGCGAATCATAACTATAAAAATCGAGGTGAAAACACTATTACAAACGAGTGTTTGTGTGCATGCGTCTGTCAAAACAGAATCCATTCGATGGGATTAGTAACGTGCATAGACACAAGTGTTTGAAGGCGCGTCGAGACAGGGAGGGTTCAACAAGGGCAGATAGACGATGGTCCCACTATGGCAGCTCTGCATCACATAGCGCAGGGGAGGTGGATAGATTCCAAAAAGCCCTGTACATGGCAAACTCTCCATCAAATCATCTGTCCATGCATCCATACATCATTCCCTCATCCCGGTATGAAAACGCCTGATTATTTACTCACATAACATGTGAAATTTCCATTGAGTCTGTGCGTAATGCAGTCTGCAAAATCCACTGTGCTCCAGGCCGGAATTCCAGTGTTGTGAAGTAACATGTATTTGGGAACGTCCTGCCTTATCGTCCACTACGCTATTGCGCATCCCATACTATTCATATCAATCATTGCATTCTCGCCATGGCCCCTGTCCGAAGGACATTAAACAATAGAACGTTATATTTGCAGTCAGACCTGTGGGCGTCTCCTCGCCGCTAGCTGAAAACCGAAAGCGCTGTCCTTCGAATTCCTCATTTGCAACATCACGTCGAAAAGGCATCTGTGACCGCTTGAAATCACAAATCCATCCATGTAGTGCGGCAATGTGTGAAAATGCAAACTGGCTTCACTCACAAATGGGACGCCCCGCCCGTCGGTGAACCGCGGTACAGTGCTGCATGAGGGTCCACCGTTAATCGAGTACTACATTCCACTGACCCTTCACAAGTTTGTTCGCGACTGCAAAGATAGTATGTGAAACAATGGGACCATAGCAGAATGAACATATGAACCAATATTTCACTTCCATCAGGATCAAATACATGATTGTAATAGCAAGATGCCATGCGTCTAATTGCAGCGTTGTGTGCGGGACGTGCTCGCCCAAAGGGGATTGCAGCTTGCATAGGTGGAATGAATCACCACAGGTGGAGGCAATACAGCTTGAAAACACATAAATTGCACACCCAACCCCCTCCCACAACCACACCCACTCCAAAATGCTACCGGCAGGACTAGTGATGTTGGCCCTGGGGGACCTGATAGCACTGCAAGTACTCCAACTTCAAGAAGAAGACGAACACCAACTACTACAACAACCGGCCGCACAGAGGAGACGCAGGAGGAGGAGGAGGGCAAGGCAGGGCCAGCAAGGCCCGCCAGCACAGCCACTACCACCACGCAGGCAGCCCGCAATCCCACGCCTCCGAGCACATCCGTTCAACCTCACGGATGAGCAGATCCACACCCTCTACCGTTTGGACCGGGACACCATAACCGCCATTGTGGACATGACACAGGCTGACCTTGTCAGCATGATAGATAGCCCAACCGCCATCCCACCCCTACTGAAGGTGGTGTATGTACTCCACTTCCTGGCCACAGGCACCTACCAGCACACAGTCGGACAGTTGCATGGCATTTCACAGCCAGTGTTCTCACGGACACTACTGCAAGTGCTCGATTCCCTCCTGAAGCACGCAGACGACTACATCTCTCTACCACGCTCGGAGCAGGAAATTATGAACACAAAAGTGGGATTCCATGCACTTGGCGGCATACCGGGTTGCATTGGTGCCATCGACTGCACCCATGTGGAATTGGTTGTCCCACATGCCATGGAGGTCCAGTACCGCAACCGAAAACAATATCATTCTCTTAATGTACAGATGGTGTGTGACTCCAACAGGATCTTTACACATTGTTGTGCCCGATTTCCTGGATCAACCCATGATTCTATGGTCTTGAGGAACTCTACAATACCACGCTACATGGAGCGACACGCAGGGAACAGATCTTGGCTACTCGGTGAGTCTCATTTCATGCATGATAATGTGGGGTATGTGATGCGGCAATGACCTGGCAGGAAGGGGGCGGGTGCGTACGTAGCAATGTCATTCCACAAACATCCTTTATTGTCCACATACAGGTGATGCCGGGTATCCACTAAACAGATGGCTCCTTACACCACTCCGAAACCCACAGAACCAGCATGAGGAGGACTACAACCATGCCCACTCACGTACCCGTGTAGTCATAGAACAGGCATTCGGCCTACTGAAGACTCGTTTCCGCTGCCTCAGCAGGTCTGGCGGGGCACTCCTGTACCGCCATGAGAAGGTTGCAAAGATGGTCATGGCATGTGTCATGCTACACAACATGTGCGTACGTAGAAATGTGCCCATGCCCCCTGACGCAGAACTGCAAGCACCTGAAGATGGTCATGATGAGGGTGGGGATGTGGCAGCACCTCAAGGAGTCTGCGAGGCACAGGAGGGCCGTGACATTCGTCAGATTCTCATTGATTCATGCTTCTAGCACTCACGCCTGGTGGCTGATACATGGACACGGGACTTGTGGCACTGTGTGTGTCTGGAACATGCACAATATGGACTGTACGCCTATAAAGGCCTCGTACACAAAGATCAATGTCCACACATCTCATTGGATGATCGTGCATTGTTTATAGCATATGTGAAATTATGTTACACACCCCATCGACCCGCCACCCAAGTGAGCCCAACACACCCCCTCCACCCTCCTACCTCCCCCCCGAACACCAGTGTCCAAAGATGCTCATTGTCAGTGGGCAGACGCTATTGCAAGCCCCCTCTCCGGGTATCAGGGGCACCCCTGCCTGTGGAGCGCAGGTTCCTCCCAGATCTACGTTGGGGGCTGCCCTGGACGGAACTTGCAACAGATGATGTCTCTGCCTGCTCACGTCCATGCATGTCCCTAAGGGTTTGTGAGAGCTCAGTGAGAACACGGCGCACAGCGGCAAGTTCAGCACATACGTCTTTGGACGTCGCATGCAGTTCCCCCCTCAGGCTCTCGGTGCTTCTCTCCATTTGTACTCTCAGGCTCTCGGTGCTTCTCTCCATTTGTACTCTCAGGCTCTCGGTGCTTCTCTCCATTTCTGCCCTAAGTGTCTCGGTGCTTCTCTCCATTTCTGCCCTAAGTGTCTCAGTAGATGTTTCTATGGCTGCCTTAGTACCCCCACATTCATCAGCATGGTCCTTGAGGAGCGTGGCCAGTTGCTGCTGTTGCACGATCACCTGGTCGAGGGACTGTTGCCTCTGCTGTGCCATGGCCATTTGCGGTGGTGTCACAGAGGGGCTGGTCACCTCATGTTGCCTTGCCACAGGGCTTGTGGGGGATGGCCAGTCGTCGTCTTGTGGGTGCCCCTGCGTGGTATCCTCATGGTGTACGGGATGAAACAAACAGGGGGATTGAGACAGGTCATGGATGGATCTTACTTCGACATCCCCGTTTTCTGTGTCGGAGCATGCTGCCATTAATGCAGTGTCACCTATGGTGCTGCTGCCACCAGAAGCAGTGCCTTCTGTGGCATCCATTGGGGGGACCTGTGGTGGTGCTGTTGTGGGCATGCTGGCTGCTGGGGTGCCTGTTGAAGTTCCCTCCTGTGTGCTGCCACTTGATTTGTGCTGCTGCCGTGTCTTGATGCGTGCAGCTGAGGTGGAGGGTCTTTGGCCGTTGATCTTGGCCCTCTTTGCAGGTGTGCTGGTAGGGGTGTCCTGGAGCTCGTCGTTTGAATCGGACCCTGTGGTGGAGTAAAGGAGGGCGAGCGTTATTAATGGGTCTGTTGAAATTGGAATGGCAATGTATCACATGCATTGGGGTGGTACCTGAGGGTGATTTGGGTCAGGGCCTTGGAGGTGGTTTCATTTTTGTGTGGATTGAGGATGCAGTTGTTTTGCAGCCTGCAGTTAGGGTGTGCCTGCTGCACGTGTAGAGGGTGTTTTTAGGATTTTTAATTATTTATGTATTTAATGTGAGTTTTAAAGTGCGCTATCAGGCCAATGTATGTGGACGTTCTCCTGGACATGTGTTACTGTTGCACTATGTGGACACATGGTACTTCACATGATTGGACATTGTGGATTTGGCATTGTTTTATTTGGCCCACCTACCTGATTCTTCGGATGTCTGCACTCCTTTCTCCATCCCTCCGACTCCCTCGATACTCTCCATTCCAATGGTGGAGGCACAGATTTCTTCCCAGGGGGTCAACTTGATGGGTGATTCCGATCCTCCCCCGGTAGCTGTGGCAATGTTACGGTTGGCGGATAGTATGCTCCGTACGCGTATCCGCAGGTCGTCCCATCGCTTTCTGCATTGCTGTGGGTTGCGGGGTGCGGTCCCCACCGCACTTATGCGCTGTGCCACCAGGGCCCATATGGCCTTCTTGTTCGCAAGTGCCGTCCTGGTCATTTGCGTCGAGAAGACGACGGCAGCATTCTCCTGGAGGGTCTCTGTGAGCACGGTGAGTTCCTCACGGGAGAAGTGGACCTGCCGCTTGCGGTCGCACGCTTTTTTCGCTACTTTTCCCATTTTTATTGCTTTCACTAGGGTGGATGACGGGTTGGGATGTGTCTCAGGGTAGTATTTTTAATGGTTGTGTGGGAATTCTGATTTTATAGGTGTACGGCGTGCTGTTTCCCGTTCCGGGACCGTGTTTTTACTTCCGTTTCCGTATATTTACGGTCACCGTACTTTCCGATTGCCGCTCATTACGGTGACCGCTAAGATGGGTGGCGGAATTGCACCTAGGGCGCCGTACGACGGCGGTGAGGGGCGTTTTGGGGACATTTCCGCCATCGCGGACTTTGCACTTCCGCCATGGCGTAGTGCTCGTGCCCGATGGGTCGGAATTAGCCGCACTTTGCTCCGTCGTGCAATGGCGGAAACGCTATTTACGCTATGGCGGTCAGGTCAGTCACTTTCCGCCAGGGTCGTAATGAGGGCCATTGCCTATTGGGGGTTGAGGGGTGTTGCAGGGGGAACCTTTAACCATAGTGCCCTCTGTCCAGACCAACACAAAAGTATTATTTTCCGTGCTGCATATGTTTTTGGTGCTCATTACTTGATTCATAGTGTATTAAAGATATTATTCTGTGTTCTGTCACCCCATTGGTGATTGTTGTTATCTATTAAAACATATTGTGATAACATTTTAAATACATAAATAAATATTTATCTTTGCAAACTAGCCTGATTCCTGGTTCAGTGTGACCTGGGGGGTCTCAGGAGAAGGGTGTGATATGAGTGGTATATTGTTCAGAATATTGAACTTATAGATAAAAATAAATAAGGGTTTCAGTTGTGCACTACATGCTGGGCTTGACTTGGGTGTGTGCCGGATTGAAATCACTTGCACACCTCTCTTCCCACTACTCTTTAACCTCTACCTAATGCCCCACCCCATACTCATCTCATCCTATGACCTATCTTGCTATAATTATGCAGACGACACCCAAATTGTCTTTAAGATCCAAAAGGGCCCTTCCTCCACTTCCTCCGATCTCGCATCACGCCTCTCAGAAATCCAATGCTGGATGACCACTATCCACTCCTTCTCAACCCAGGAAAAACCGAGATCTTGCTTTGCAGGATGACAGCCCTCTTCCCACAACCCACCCTGTGACCGCTCTCTCTAGGCCCTCCCCTCTCGACCGCCAACATAGTAAAAAAAATTGGATGCATTATGGACTCAGACCTGACACTATTCAATCAAATAAATTCTGTGACAAAAAGCTGCTACCTACACATGCGCATTCTGCATCACATCTTTCCTTATCTGGCCTTCCCACATAGAGTTGCTGCGATCATTGCTATTGCCCTTTCACGCTTAGACTATGCTAAACCCCCATACCTGGGGTTCCCCGACTCACAACTAGGAAAACTCCAAACGGTACAAAACACTGCAGAAAGACTCTTTTTGCCCTAAGGCCCTAGAGAACACATCACACCCACCATCCATGTCCTTCATTGTCTGCCAATCGGGCGACAATCCATCTTCAAGGCATTGTGCATCACCCACCGAGCTCTCCACAACACAGCACCAAAATACCTACAACACAAACTCATGCACTGCAGGCCCAACAGAAACTTGAGATCACGTGCAGCAGTCCTCCTTGTAATTCCAGGGGCAAAATCAACCAGAATACGATGTTCATCTTTCTCAGTCCAAGCACCCACTATCTGGAACTCAATCCCATTTTCCATCCGCCGCATAGAGGATCGCCTCGTCTTTGAAAGGCCCTCAAGACCTGGCTTTTCCCATCTGCATCCTGACTGACCTACTCCATCTCATGGGTGAAGTATTACACCCCTTGACAGGAAAGAGGGAGAACCTGATGTGTTGAAAAGGAGTTACCTAACCCCCATGGAAAACATTCCAGTCAGGCATTAAGACTAGCTCTGCAAGACCTGGTAACTAAATGTCAGCCTTGACTCACTTTTACCTCGGGCACTCCATCACAATGGAACTTATCTGTATCCCTCCAGGGGCACAGCCACCCAGCCGCTATCTGCATTAACTATTGCTCGACTTCACCCACCCAAACACACATCACCGCTTTCAATAGAACGCAGCTAAGTCCAATGAAAAATGTGGTCCTGCTGTACAACTAATCAGTCTCCTTGACTCTCCTACTCATCTGACTATTATTGCGCCCATCCTCTCATATGATTTCCATGGGCTGCTATCAGCGACCTAGCTACTCCCATACCTATCTTCATGCTGGCTAAAAATGCACACACGCATTTTAGAATCCTCCCTCACATCTCGCATCTCGGATCATGGTCCTCCGAAGGGACGATCAACCCCACAGTGCTTCGAGGCCATACCAATGACAGCAGGTGCTATACAAATGCCATATATTATAAAATGACAGAACACATGTAGGGAGGTGGTTGGTGTCCTCTAAAAGCACATTTATGCATGCTTATAGCTTTGATTTATTGTACAAAAGAAGTACTGTTTTCTATCTTTTAGTTTAGTGTTTTGTTCCTTTTATGTATGAAAAAAACAGGCTGCATATAAAGACGTATCAACCTTTTTCAATTCCGGTTTTACTTTGTTTGTTTTCAAAACTGTATTGATAAAACTAGAAGCAGGCCAAACTTCATTGTAACAACCCAATGACTCAGAGGTCCATGAGACATACGCTGTGCACCACATTGCAGTAACACTTTCTTATAGCATAACAAAGAGATTCATGAACTATAAAGTATTGTTACAATGCATGTCAGAGGTGAACGTTCAAATTCACACAACAAAAATGTTTTCCTACAATATAATGCAGCGAATCTTTCTGTATAATGTATCATGCTTATTATGCACATACATTATTACAGGGCGGGCACACATAAACACACACACACACACACACACACACACACACAGTCAGCACCACAACTTTGTTTCCCTATCCTACCCTTCCAAGATGGCATCCAAGCAAATGCTACTTTAGTTGAGATGAAAAGCACTCGCTGCATCACAGAGCAGCTAATATTGATTGGGGTCTCATTTTTTATATTCTTTAATTCATTTTTGTATTTTATTTTATTGGTCATTTTTATTGCACTTCATGCCAGCACCAGGTATCGAATCCATGTTGCACGTCGTCTTGTTCCAAAGATGAAATTGTTGCCTGACACAGTAATGCAGCACATAAGTTTAAAACATAACAATGTTTCCAGCAGCACCACAGAAGCTCAGGCACGTGAGTAAACTGAGGGATCTGTCTTATGTACTTGCAAGGAGGAGGATTGCCATGGGATGGAAGTCATGCCATGTGCCAAAGGTAGAGGTGTGGTGGAGGGATTTGCAAAAATGGGTGGAAGCCAAAACCACGGCATGGCAAGAAGCGAGTAGTACAGGGAGGGAGGAGGAGACTGAGTCCCTAATGGCCTGGAAATCACTGATAGCCGAACTGTTTGGGTTGTTAGATGACCTGGCAGAGCCTGTAGAAGAGGAGACCGAACCACAGGATGCGGAAACTGATGGTTTAATGCAATAGACTCACAAAGGGGGGTGGGATAAGGGAAGTAGTGGTTAGAAGTTAAGAAAGTGTAATGAAACTGTTGTAACATGCACTGTTTGTTTGGTTTGTATTGTTTGGTTGTTTTTATAATTCAATAAAATGTTTTTAAAACAGAAAAACAAAAAAAAACAATATTTCCAGCAGCATGGAAACCAAAGAAGCTTTAAGGCAACACAATTCAGCAATTCACTCCACAACTTACACAGTTGCACTAAATTCTACAAAATGGCTGACATTATAACGGAGCGTTCGCCGTTATATTCTCATTCTACAGCAGGGAGCAGCCCACTGGATAGCCTCTAATCACTGCTTTAGGTGTTCTGCAGAGATCTAAAGGTCTCGCTACCATATTTAACAAAGGCCTGCTATGGTCCTTGCCGCGCGGCTATCGGCTGCTCCATGCACAGCAGGGCGCACACTCCCTATTAGCGAACAAAAACACTGGACTCAAGCGTAGGCACTGAGCACAGGAATGCGCAACACACTCTGACAGGGCAGCAGGGGAACCTTTCTCTCCGTAAGAGTGTGCGAATAGTGAGCTCACAATAACACAGTCAGCAAAGGCGCCTACGTTAGCAACATTATCTTTGAGGCTGTGCCTTTCCTGCCTATGGGAAGGGGTAGTAGTCTTCCCGCACACGGTGGATGCAGATTGTGGTAGTACACCCAGTGGATCTGTGTGATCCTGACTGCCACTCCCCAATAAGGGTTGGTGGCTATGCATTATATATATGACACCTTCAGGGTGGGGCACATTTAGCATGTTCCCTCAGGGTCTGCTTGCCCAGGCACATGCTTCATTGCTACAAATTTTGAATGCGTGAATGGGATTTCCCTATTTTCAATTGAGCCCACCCCTGTGCAAATGAGGGGACACCATTTTTGCACTTCGTACTCACAGCAACCGTAGGCACGCATTTGGTATTAGGAAAGCAGCCTCTCTGCCTCTGTAATATCAAAGTGTGGCCCTTGTTGGGCAAGTCACACTGTATTGCTATTCAGCAGGTCTGTTCCTGGGTGTTCTATGTCAAGAGCATAGAGGCATGTGTGTACTGAGGGCAGGCTTGTGCGTCCATGGTGCTAGGGTGCATTGTCCGGGACTCTGACAGGTAAGCTGATTGCAGAGGTGTAACCTACTTTTGTTTTGAAGTTGATTAGGACGGATGGTTATTCAATTGCTGTTGGTGAATGGCTTAGTTGGTATGTCTACATTTGTGTATCAAAGTACAGAGATCAGTCAGTTGAGAGCTCAATGGTGCTTTGGAACATCAATTCCTAGTGGCCGTCCCAACGTACTGGTAATGGTGCACCTCAGGTAGGGTAACTGTGAAGTGAACTCCTAAGGTAACTAGGGATGGGCTGGTGTTCCTAGCAGCGGATCTGATCCTGAATCACATTGGAGAAAGATGAAGGAAGTCATAAGGGTGTAGGCAGCAGTGCGTACCAAGTCAACAGCAGAGTGCAATCATTCCAAGGGAAACCTGAAATAGGGACACTGAGGAGCAGAATTGCAGGGGAGCACACATGAGAAAAATGATCGTGGGATGTATGGGAGGAACAATGATGGGAACATCTAGGAGCAGAATCACAATGGGTTTCCTGGGGGCAGTACAGCATAAAGGGTGAGCAGACTAGTCAGAGGCGCAGACAAACAAGAAACCACATCAAAATGTACAACATGGCACAGCCAGGCATGAAAGGCATCCCAAAGCATTAAAGGCACGATTCATGGAATTAAATTGCGCCAAAAAGGGGCGCTTGCGTTTAAAACGCACGCAAGCACACGTTTGTCGATTCATGCAACACAATGCGCGGGGCTGACGCAAGTAATACGTGCGGGTCCAACACGTCAGTGCGACACTACAAACGCCTTGCGCGAGCCTCCCAGCGAAAGCGCATACTGTCTTACACAGTCACTCAAAAAAGGGGGCGGAACACGTGGAATGTGGAACAACAAGCATAAATGTGGGTGTTATATGGGAAGTATCACAGTAAAATATTCACAGTGCCCACACGCGCACTAACAACACGTATTCATAGAATCAAACAGGACTCACAGGCGCGTGGAAAAAGACACACAAATCCAGAAACACGTCTGCCACGCGAAAGTTGGCGTAAGCGTCACTGCGCACAAAACACAATGCATAAAAAGGGCGTGCGAAAAACCAACTCGTGTATACAGCTACGATGAATGTTCAATTTTTCACAGCAGTGATCGTGGGACACCGCAGGAGGAGGAGGATAGCTAGGGCCAGCATTCATTTACCCAGGACCAGCCTTTTTGGGATGCCTGATGCCCAGGTCTATGGCAGGTATAGGTTTCCACCTCATATCATATTAGATCTGGTCACGTAGTGGGAAAATGACCTCACATCACCCACCCTATGCTCCCAAGCACTGAGCCCCTCCGAAAAGGTGCTCAATGTACTGCATTTGTTGGCCACTAGGTCATTTCAGCGGACAACTTCCATAGTTGGGGGCATTTCACAGCCCACGCAGTCATGCTGCCTACACCAGGTGTTAGCAATCATGACTGCCTGGCCCTCAGTCAACAGGCACATATACATGCCCAGAACACCAGCAGAAAGGCAGACAATGGTCCAGGACCTTTACGGGGAGGCACACTTCCGCTTGGTGCCATTGAAGCAGCCATGGACGTGTGTGGAAAGGCTCAATACCACATGTAGTGCATGCTGCATAGCACCTGCTTCACACACGAGCACCTGACTGGCATAGTTCAGTCACCAATATCACTGATGCAAATACACAGAAGCCACGTAGCATAGCCATGCCTGAACTGTCAAACTGCATGAGATGGAACTTGCTGACTACTGTCCCAGAGCCATTTACAATGGATGTGACATGACATGTAATTCACAAACTCAAAACACACAAATGTCACAAGGTGCAACAATGGAAGAGTGGTGGAATAGAGAGAAGCCAGACACACCCATCCCATGAGGCCAGGTCACATTGACATCATGCAAGAGAATAGGCACGGTGAAGAGGAGACCTGGGGTTGGAAGTAGGAGTGGGCAGTAAAGTACACGGGAACGGCATCCAAATAAAATACAACTACATAATCAGTAATGAAAATGCGGCGGGCTGGTGGCAGTGTAAGTGTAGACATCAGGTGTCAATTGCTGGTAGTGGGTTGTAGGGATACAGGAAACAGCCACCAAGTGCGGGGGATGGAAGGGAGGCAGTTCATGGGTTCAAATGGAGGCTCAGAGGCCTGTGTCGGAGATCAGAGTGTGGGCAGGTGACTAGTGCATTCTCTCAGTCATCCAGGACTCGCGCAGGGGAGAGGAGGAGAGAAAGCCCAACACATGAGGAAGCATCAGAAGTGCCTCCAGACCCGGAGAAGGTTCACCTCCAGTTCCATTAAGGCAGGAAGGCTGTACCAGAGGGAGGCCCCAGCAGAAGATAGATATTAACCACCATCTAATTGCTATGAGAAGCTAGTGACTCTGAGGGAGTAGTAAAGGGATGATTAAAGACCATGAGAAGGAAGCAAATTTGGAAGATGGAGTTGAAGGAATGGCGGCCCCAGGACCCATAAGGCCTTGTGGACAATGCAAAGGGTTTGGAAAAGAACAGTCGTACCCACTGGGAGCCAGTGCCATCATCACAGTCCTAGGGAGATACAATTTGTGGCACCAAGACAAAGGTCAATTCCCACAGTCCAGTTCTGGATGAGTTGCAGAGGGAAAAGAGTAGAAGCACAGAAATCTTGGTAGATGCCGTTGCAGTAGCCCACCATAGGTATGACCAGTCCTCTGGAGACAGTGAGCTGCTGGGGGAAGGGGAGGAAAGGAAGAATACCTCTGAGGAGGTGCAGCTGGCAGGGTGACCTCTCAGAGATGTCAGAGATGTGATGATCTCTTCATGTGGAGTGAGTTCATCGTTCTCTCGTGGTGACCCACCTCCAATCACCAGAGTAGAGGCATAGGCAGTACCCATCTTTGGCTCAGCACTGCAGGTTATTCCAACGCTTCACTTCCTCAGGAGCTTTGCACCTATCATAGCCCAAGGCATTGATTCTATCCGTTACGCGCTGCCAGTGGGACATATGGTGAGCAGGCGTATGTGTGCTCCCTGCCCGCACAAGCATGCCACATTTGTGTTCCTGCACATAATCCACGAGGATCCGGAGTTCCTCATCACCGAAGCTCCTCTTCCTCGACGTGTGGGTCTCCTGTGCTGTGCAATGGGTTTGAGCCTGTTCCAATACTGCAAGCTTTGCCTTCTTGCAAGGGCGTGCAGACCCTGAGTGGCTGGGGCCACTTGGGTCAGTAGGGGCTGGAGCACTGGTGGAATGGGCTTTGGCATCAACCACTGATACTGGGACAGTAGGTTGCCTTGCAGGTATCCATACCTGGGTGCGGTGCCAGGAGCTTTCAACATGCGTCCCTTCCCCTTAGAGACAAGGACATCTGCCCCTGGGTGTCTGTGGCCCTGGGCCGGGAGCACTACAGGCCTGGCTGGGGGACTCTGAGTCTGGGTGGTGGTTGCTGCAGCTACCCCTGCAGCTTCCTGGCCCTGGCTGGTGTGGACAGCAGATGGCAATGCCGCGCCAGGACCCTGGGTGCTGGTGCCAGGATCTTTCACCGCACGCCTCTTGCACTTTGACACACTGGCATGTGCCCCTGTGTCACTGTGGACCGGGGTCTCAACCACTACAGGCCTGGCTGGGTGACCCTGAGCCTGGGTGGTGGTTGCTGCAGCTGCCCCTGCAGCTTCCTGACCCTGGCTGGTGTGGACAGCAGATGGCAATGCAGCTCGAGGACCCTGGGTGCTGGTGCCAGGACCTTTCACGGCACGTCTCTTGCCCTTTGACACAACAGCATGTGCCCCTGTGTCACTGTGGAACGGGTTCTTGAGCACTACAGGCCTGGCTGGGTGACCCTGAGTCTGGGTGGTGGTTGCTGCAGCTGCCCCTGCAGCTTCCTGACCCTAGCTGGTGTGGACAGCAGATGACAATGCTACTCCTCGACCCCGGGTGCTGGGGACGTCAGCATTAGCTGCATCTCCCTGACCCTGTTGGGTGGGAGGCATAGCTCTCCCTGCACGGCCTCGGACACCTCGGCCACCTCAGCCACCTTGTCCACCTCGGCCACTCTTCCCACTTATCCCCCTCCCACACAAGGCACTAATGAAATGGTGCAATGGGAGGCGGAGCTATCAGTTGCCCTGGGCAATTTCAGTGAGGGGGCAGTGTACGTGATGTTAAACACACCAGTGTGCTCCTTCAAGGATCAATGTAATCCCTGTGGAAAAGAAACAGGCAGAGTAACGCACAGGCACCCCAAAAATGAAAAATACGTGGACGCGACCCCTTGGTAGCCCACGTGAAAAGAAAAAACGTTACGCAGTACGCTGTGGCATCCAGCAACACTAGAAATTTGTACGCGAAGGACACATATGGTACTGTGATCTTAAGAAAGGGGGTACGCGACACAGGGGCACCCACAGTAGGCAAAATGCATACGCGACTCACCGTCAGCCTCACAAAAAAGGCAAAAGTGGACACGCGTGTGCGCGGAGTCAAATCCCCCACCAAAACAAAAAGCTTGCACTGTCGCAGTAGTGAAGAGATCGCGTGGAAACGAAGTCCACACGTCCGTCCGCTATAACTCGCACAAGCCTGTGATGGTCTACTACACATTACTTTATCCCGATCCTGAATGCCACACCCAACATTCATCGCGTGTCACGTAGCTTAGGTGCTTAGGCCCTTTCCTCTGATATCACATGCAGAGTCACTCTGTTTCTGGCTGCCCACGCAAGTAACACGGAAGACACACACTCCTGCCTACCAGCCAATTTACCTGCCTCCAACAGCCCTGAGCTGCCTCCTACGAGCCATCTGCTGCTGCCTGCCCACCGTGTGTGCCTGCTGCCCATGTGCCCTGCAATTTTTGTGCCTGCTGTACAGCCATTGCCAGTGCTCCTGTCCTCGGACGTGTGACCACCTCTGCTGATCCAGAGGACTCCCAATGTGCTAGACCACTGCTCCACAGCCCAGCCCCAGGACCAGCTTGCCCACCCACACCTGCCTCAGGGGTTGCCATGTCTGGACAAACATCTTCTGAGGCAAGTGGCAACCCCCCGACAGCGAGGCAGAGGGCTGTCAGCTTCAGTGGCAGAGAAGTTGAAATCCTGTTGGAACAAGTCTTGGGGCATTATGATGCCCTCTTCTACGGCAAGTCGGCAAGGAAGGAGGGAAGATGATCTGGGCCGAGATTGTGGGTGCCATCAACCTGGAGGGGGTGGCACCCCGGGACAGGGACAACAACCATGTGCACAAGCGCTGGGAGGACTTCAAAGCCAGGACCCAAAACAAGGCCCGGTGCTTCCTCAAGGCTGGCGTCAACCAAGAGGAGCGCCGGGGCCGGTTGAACAACGACAACATGCGGGTCCTGTAGCAGTTCTACCCAGAGCTGCATGCCCAGGTCATGGATTTGCAGCTCCGTCTGGAGTCGCCTGGTAAGTGTCCCTTTGTTGGTGCCCTCAACAGTGCATGTACATATTGATGTATGGTTGGAGTGGGTTATAGGTTAAAGGATCCAAAAAAAGGGTCGAATGGTCAAAGGATCGACTCAAAAGTACCGAAAATATTTTTTTTTAAACTTTTTTTTGGGGGGGGGGGGTCCCCCTCCTAACCCCTGTTTTTTTTGGTAAAAACCATTTACCTATACGAAAACCCAAAAAAATATATATAATTTAAAAAAAAAATGTGATCCTTTTGTTTTCGGCCCTATTGTGTCGATCCTTTTGCATTCAATCGTTTTTCATTCGATGCTTTAACTGGACAGCGTTGGAGTGTGCACCTTGACCTTATGGCAGGTATGCCTCTTGTGCAGATGCCTGTGTGCATGTTCCAGACAGTGCTGCATGTGTGTCCGTTGGGGCATGTGTGATACCAACGGTGTTACTGTTGCAATGCATGATGTGATGCAGCATGTAACGGTGTGCATGTGGTCGCTTCCATGTGGCTGAGACATGGCCATGTGAGAGGTGTGATACATGGGTGCTGTCGTCAACATCATGGACATGCATGGTGTACATGTGCATGTGTCTGAGAAGTGAGTGTGTGACTGGCCAACACTCTTGAATGGATGTTACTGGAGCATTTGAATGTGTGTTTCACTCTTGCTGCACAATTGACATTGGGCCTCATTACGACCCAGGCGGTAAGTTACCGCCTGGGTCGTACCTTTACCACCATGGCGTAAACTATGTTTACGCCATGGTGGTTGGCGGACTTACCGCCCCATTCCGAGGTTGGCGGGGCGGTAAGTCCCCATTCCCCATTTACCCTTCCCCATTCCCATTTTTGCCCCATAGGGCATAATGGGAGTGGGGAAGGCGTTAATTACGCCACCGTAAATTACGGTGGCGTAATTAACAACAAGGTCCCTTAGCGCCATGGATTTTAACACCTGCTAAAAGCAGGTGTTAAATCCTCCATGGCGCTAAGGGACCTCGGAATCAGGCGGTAAGGGTCGGCGCTGTTTACGCTGCCGTAAACCCCTTACCGCCTGGGTCGTAATGAGGCCCATTGAGTGGACTCTGATGTGATAGCTCCATGCCCTGCTTCAAAGCTGTCAGGTGATGTGTGCGAATGTCATGTGTATGTCCCATGGTGCATGTCAGGAGTATGAACAATTCGTAGGTGCTGACTGGGCCATGTCCAAGTATGTGAATGTCTGTTGTGAAGGACAGACATGTATGTGCATGTATGTACATTGCATGTACCTGTGTGTTGTTGGGGGTGATGATGGTTGTGACCTTTGGCAGTGTACTTCATGTGCATATGTTTTGTGCAATACACGCATAGGTACAGTACCCTGATGTTTGTGTTCTATGTCTCCTTATCCACGGCGACGTTGAAAGAAGAGGGCAGAGAAGCAAGGCAGCAGGGATGCCTCCACCAGGCACAGACGCAAGGCCCAGTCAAGCCCCCAGGTAATTTCATCCTCGGGGAGCGAGGAGACTGGTGCCGCATCAGAAAAATCGGCCCGAGCTGCTGAGGGGAAGTCCAAGAGGGCGAAGGTGGTTGTGGACTCCTCGACTGCGGCAGGGACAGGTGAGCTCGCACAGGGGCAATCCAGTGCGGAAAACACTGGGGAAGCATCCAGGTTGACGGGGGTGGAGGAGGAGGCCGCATCATCCCAGCCCAGCCCAGCCCAGTCCATGGGGCCCGGCGGGGTGATGAGGTGGGTGTGACTGGTGCAGTCCAGACTCAGGGGCAGGAGGTAGTGCAGGTCGCTGTGGAGGTGCCTGTGCCTTACCCTGCCCCTGCTCCAGTATGCACCTGCGGGCATGCCCCAGGCCAGACACATCCGCATGTGGCGGATTTTTCCACACGAACGGAAACACCAAAGCCTGCGGATCTCCCATTCGAGACAGGGTGGAACTGGTGCTAGCCGTTGTCATGAGGCGTACAGCCACCATTCGTGATGATGTGCAGGCTTACGGTGGTGGGCTTGCACATAATCACAATGAGGTCTGGCCTCTCTTGAACTGGCTAGCTCAGTTCCTGGTCTCAAATTGGGTGCGTGGGCTGGCCACTTCTGCGACCCCCTCCTCGTCTTCCTCCTCTGTGCGCCTGTCGTCCTCCCTGGTACCTTCCGGCCCAGATACCACCAGGGTCCCCTGTGTACCTGTCCCATCCCTGGTGGCCCGTCTGGTGGAAATCACATCCATGCCAGAGTTGGGAGTCGACGTAGGACCAGCCGAGGTGGTCACCACGCTGATCCAGCCAACAACAGGAGCTGTGGCAATAGAGGTAGAGCAGGCACCAAGTAGATGACCCGGGTGATGTCATCAGCCCGGAGGCTGGCCTTAACTAGCAGGCACCGGGCAATTTGGCAGCAGCAGGCTCGGAGTAGGAGGCTACAGTACTCAGGGCATTCCATCTCAGGGAGGCAGGTATCAGGCATCAGGCAGGAGGCAAACGTGGACCTTTGCCAAAGGATGTCTTCCGTGTTGGAGCGTATGGGGCAGCAAATCTGGGCAGAGCGGCAGCAGGCACAGGAGGCAAAACTCACCATGGCCAGGCCAGGGCGGAGATTTCACTGTGTCAGGCAGAGAGGCGGGCTGAAGTCCTCGAGGAGACTTGCAGGGAGTTGGAGGGGATGGAGTGGACCATGTTGGAGTCCCTGCAAGCCCTCGAGGAGAGAGCGGAGGCCCACCTAGGGGAATTGGATGCAGTGTTCGAAGATACACTGGCCAAAACATTGAGGGAGCATGGTGAGGAGAAGGACTAGGCCGCTGCGTTTGTAAATAGTTCTTTAGAAACAGGTTTCCTTTATTTTTGTTATGATTTGGAGTTTTTAGACTATACTCCACTTTTTGTACATAGTTGTTTGTGTGTGATTTAGCTTTTCTTGATTTTATGATTTGGAGTGCTATTTGGACTTTGTTCCATGTTTATTTGTACATAGTTTACCTGTGTTTTGGATTTTTGGAATCAACATGCCGGAATGGATTTTTTTTCTCATTTTGATTATTATTTTGGAACACTTTTATTAACATGGACCTCTTTTCAAACTTTTATTTTTTTCATGTACATGATTGCAAGTTTAGTTTTGGACAATTGAACATTATTTTCATTTCTTATTGTACATAATTTTATTTATGATTTGCAGTGTATGGCTCAATACAACCGTATATTATAATTTATTTTGATTACTCACACTAATAGCTTCTCTGACTTTTTTTGCTAAATTTACTGATTTGTTACTCAGTTTGGTGTCCCTGGTACAGACCATTGCTGGTCTTGTGTCTGCTTACTTGCATGCATGTGTCATGTTTGCTATCCATTTGTGTGGGGCATATACACGTGGATGACCAGTGGATGTGTGTGAATAGGAAGTTTGTGTGTGCACTCTGACATGTCATTTGCTTTCACATGTGCAGCATCACTGTGTATTGGTCCTCACTGTGTTTTGGGGAGTTTCGGGGGTGGGAGGGGGTGACTGATTGGAGTGTAAAATGTTCACGATATTTGACCAGAATTTGCTTGATTCAGTGTAATGCACATGTTGTGCTTTGGCCTTCACCAGCATGTGTTTGTGCTGTTGTCATTGTCTCTGGTGTTGTTGTGCATCTTGCACTGGCAGGCAATTTTTCCGTTATTTTGTTTTTACACATTGCCAGACCAATGCAGCAGTCTTGGTGGGCAGCGCACTTGAGTCATTCCTCTTTCATTGTACTTTTGGTACTCCTCTGCCCTGATGAACACCTGTCTGAATCTGAAATGGTTGCCTGGATACCCTCTGAACTTGTCCAAAGGTCCTCTCGCCCGCCCCTTGCATTCCAGCACTGCCTCCCTTGCATCCCACAAACTTAGACTGCTTTTATGTATGCCAACAGACATCTACCGGCACTTCACAATTGCTGACTGCACTTAGGCTTGCACTTGACACCAGCTGGCCACAGTTTGTTCATTTCCTTTCATGTTCTATTTGTTATGATGTCCTTCACATGTACTGCACTGCCCCCTCCCCCTCAAAACCCTTTTCTCCTTATCCACTTTCCATGCACTGGCGCCATCTCACTAGCACCTGCCCTAACAAGTTAGTTGTCTCTATCTTCACAGTCTTCCCCCTCCACAGACTCTTTGGGCCTTTGGACACTTGTGTATATGTACATTATGAATGACATGTCATTTGATTATATGTCATGTCATGTCATTCACACAGTGATGTGTTCATTAGGTTATCTGTTCAGGTAATGTCGGCTCATTGACGCTCAGGCCGTGACATGCCTGGGCAGTGTCTGTTCATGTTGCACACATTGAGGATGCTTAAAAATCTGTGACTGTGTGACTATTTCTACATGGGGATTATTGAGATGACTTTGTCACATGGGTTGCAGGGCCTCACTTTACCATTCACTTGTGTGATGTTGGGCTATTGTTGCAGACAGCAATTGTGTTTGAGCAGCTGGCACACTCAAGGATGTGGCTCAGGTGTATGCTTTTGTTTCTGTTTGCAGGATATCTTTTGGCCAGGAGGTTCAGGGTGGTGTCACTACACGGCAGTCAAGGTGCTGAACACGCCATCGATGGAGTTAACATGTGTCACTATGTCAGCATTCAGCATGCAAGTGATGTCCGGTCTGGAAGGGGCTGCATGCAGGGTGGCATCACGGGTGATGGGGGCTGGGGTGTCCCATGTGTTGGGGGCTGCCTGCCGGGTGGCATCGTGCATGATGGGGGCTGGGGTGTCCCATGTGGTGGGGGCTGCCTGCAGGGTGGCGTCATGGGTGATGGGGGCTGGGGTGTCCCATGTGTTGGGGGCTGCTTGGAGGGTAGCGTCATGGGTGATGGGGTCTGTAGTGTCCCATGTGGTGTGGGCTGCCTGCAAGGTGGTGTCATGGGTTAGGGGGGCAGGGGGTGTCTGGTCTGGAGCGGGCTGCCTGCAGGGTGGCATTACAGTGAGGGAGCATGGGGTGTCCGGTCTGGAGGGGGCTGCCTGCAGGGTGGCGTCATGTGTGATGGGGTCTGGGGTGTCCCATGTGTTGGGGGCTGCCTGCTGGGTGGCATCATGGGTGATTGGGGCTGTAGTGTCCCATGTGGTGGGGGCTGCCTGCAGGGTGGTGTCATGGGTGATGGGTGCTGGGGAGTCCGGTCTGGAGGGGGCTGCCTGCAGAGTGGCATGCCTGCAGAGTGGCATCACAGGTGATGGGGGCTGGGGTGTCCCATGTGTTGGGGGCTGCTGCAGGGTGGCGTCAGGGGTGAGGGGTCTGGGGTGTCTGGTCTGGAAGGGGCTGCCTGCAGGGTGGCATCACAGGGAGGTGGGCTGGGGGTGTCCGGTGTGGGGGGGGCTGTCTTCAGGGTGGTATCACAGGTGATGGGGGCTGGGGTGTCCCATGTGTTGGGGACTGCCTGCAGGGTGGCGTCATGGGTAATGGGGGCTTGGGTGTCCCATGTGTTGGGGGCAGCGTGCAGGGTGGTGTCATGGGTGAGGGGAGATGGGGTGTCCGGTCTGGAGGCGACTGCCTGCAGGGTGGCCTCACAGGTTGGTGTCACGGATGATGGGGGCTGGGGTGTCCCATGTGGTTGTGGCTGCCTGCAGGGTGGCGTCATGGGTGATGGGTGCTGGGGTGTCCCATGTGGTGAGGGCTGCCTGCAGGGTGGCGTCATGGGTGATGGGTGCTGGGGTGTCCATGTGGTGGGGGCTGCCTGCAGGGTGGCATCATGGGTGAGGGGGGATGGGGGTGTCCTGACTGGAGGGGGCTGTCTGCAGGTTGGCATCACGGGTGAGGGGGCTGGGGGTGTCTGGTCTGGAGGGGGCTGCCTGCAGGTTGGTGTCACGGGTGAGGGGGGCTGGGTTGTGGGTGTACAGTGAGGAGAGGTCTGCTTAAAGAGGATTGCCAGGTGCAGACGCACTATTTGGCTGTGATGCTGCCGGGGTACGTGAGGTGTTTTGCAGTGATGACGCTGGGGTGTGACCGGGGTACGTGCTGAGTTTTCACACGATTTGTCTGGGGTGCGGCCGGGGTACGTTCTGAGTTTTCACGCGATTACACTGGGGTGTGACCGGGGTATGCGGTGAGTTTTCATGCAATTACGCTGGGGTACAGCCAGGGATTGCAAGGTGTTTTCACGCAATTACTCTGGGGTGCGGGCTGGGATCGCGCATGGTTTTCAAGAGATTTTGCTAGGGGGCTGTATGCTGGACCAGGGATGGCGCGGGGTCTTGCGCAGTGTTAGGCATTTCGCTTGCCACGGGGCAGGCATCGGCCGTGGGGCAGGAGGACCCCAGACTGGGTGTGCCTTCTATAAGCCAGCAGTTGGGCCGGCAAATAGATGCGGAGAGGAGGCGGGCGGAGAGGGCACGGCTCAGGATGGTCAGGGCGGAGAACTCCATGCACCGGGCTTTGAGGCGGGAGGAGGGCCTCGAGGAAACTCGCAGGGAGTTGAGGGATTCCATGGCTGCATCCCTGCGAGACCTCGAGTCCAGGGAACAGGCCCTCCTCCAGAACATCGACATGGAGTTCAATGATGCCCTGGGCCGGAACATCAAACAGTGAGCTGTGGGACTAGCCCGCCGTCTTTGTAAATAGTTATGTAGTTGTAGGTTTCCTTTATTTATTTTTTCCTTTGGGGTGCATGGACTATGCCCCACCTTTTTGTTAATAGTTATTCATTTGGAAGGTTTTTTTAGGTTTCCTTTGGATTGTTGGGCACATGGACCCTTGATTTTTACATTGTATACAGTTATGGACCTGATTTCACATATATTTTTTTACTATGGAGGAATGGTTTTGTTTTTATTTTGACTTTGGATTAGATTTTATGGAAGACAATTTGGAGGAATTTTTCTTTGGTTTTTATTCATTTCACCATGAATAATGTTTTCCTTGATTTCGGACATCCTTTAATTTATCATTTCATTCTTGTGTAATTTCGTTTCATTCATTCATTTTTGTATACAATACATTTTTATTTTTTACTTCATTTGTGTGGTCTTCTCTCATTGGTTTCGTGCATGTCACAATGTGGGTTTTCCCAGTCATGTGTCGCCATTGTGTGGGTCTGACGGACTTGTACTCATGCGCATACTGGTTATTTAGGATCTATCATGACATGGGGATTTCAGTTTGGAGTGGATGGAATGCTTGGTTAGGTAATTGGACAAGGGTGGTGTGGGGTGGGATTTGGGTGGCCATAAGGGCCATGGATCTGGGTTGTGATGACGTGTTGGGTGGGGGACATGAGCCTAGGCCTGCTGGCAGGTGCCCGTCACTGGGGGTGGGTGGGGGACATGAGTCAGGGCTCCCAAGTGCATGATGCCATGTGGCCTGGCTGTGGGGCATGCCCAGGGGTGAAGGGCTGCCTGTGGAGCATGCCCAGGGGTGAAGGGCTGCCTGCGGGGCATGCCCAGGGTGGATGGGCTGCCTGCGGGCTATGGACTGAGGTGAAGGGCTGCCTGCGGCGCATGCCCAGGGGTGCGGAGTGGTCCCCTGTGGTGTTGGCTGCCTGAGGGGCATGGGGGGGCACACCCAGGAGGGAACACACTGCCAAATCGCATGTGAAAATTCACACGCACCTCCGGAATACACGTACCTCGCTTGTGCCAGGCCAATAGCGTGTAAAACTTCACACGCATCCCCGGAATACACGTACCCTGCTTGCGCCAGGCCAATACGTGTGAAATTTCACATGCACCCCCGGAATACGGGCAGGCAGCCCATCCACCCTCACCATGCCCCGCAGGCAGCACATCAACCCTGGGCATGCCCTGCAGGCAGCCCTTCACCCCTGGGCATGCCCCGCAGGCAGCCCTTCACCCCAGTCCATAGCCTGCAGGCAGCCCATCCACCCTGGGCATGCCCCACAGGCAGCCCTTCACTCCTGGGCATGCCCCGCAGGCAGCCCTTCACCCCAGTCCATAGCCCGCAGGCAGCCCATCCACCCTGGGCATGCCCCGCAGGCAGCCCTTCACCCCTGGGCATGCCCCGCAGGCAGCCCTTCACCCCAGTCCATAGCCTGCAGGCAGCCCATCCACCCTGGGCATGCCCCACAGGCAGCCTTCACCCCTGGGCATGCCCCACAGGCAGCCCTTCACCGCAGTCCATAGCCCGCAGGCAGCCCATCCACCCTGGGCGTGCCCCGCAGGCAGCCCTTCACCCCTGGGCATGCCCTAGAGGCAGCCCACTCCACAGGGGGGACTTTTTCCACGTTTTACATGCGTTTTCACTGGCGCAAGCGGGGTATATGTATTCCGAGGGGTACGTGGGGAGATTTACACGCTATTGGCCTGGTGCGAGCGGGGTATGTGTATTCCGAGGGGTGCGCAGGGAGTTTTACACGCTATTGACCTGGCGCGAGCGGGGTACGTGTATTCCGAAGGGTGCGCGGGGAGGTTTCCATGCATTTTCGAGCTTGGGGGAACTGTATGCTGGTACCCTGGCCTTTGCACCATGTAGGGGATGTGTGCGATGTTTTTGGCGCACGCGGAGGGGTTGGGGGCTTTACTGGCGCTGCTGCAGGGTCGCTGCGCCGCTCTGCGCCATGGCTGGTTATGGATGTATAAATCCATGAATACGCTGTGCGCCTAAATGTGTTTTGGTTGCACGCGGCTGGCGCAGACTGCTGCACACGCACTCTGTGCGCCAGCCGCGTGCGCCACTTGTGCGCCAAATTCTATGAATTACGCCCTTTGAGTGTTTACAATAGCATAACTTTGTTGACATTTTGTCCTTTCTTTTAGGAATAAATTGATCTCCTGCAATCATCAAAGATGAAATGCATATTGATATGCTTTTGTGCCATGATGGTTCAGAAGTTAGCTCAGTGTGGTAAGCACTTGTTCCAGAGATCTGTGTTCATATGCCTGATCACAGTTTCAAATCCAGGCAAGACACATTACAGTCATCTCTCAGAAGTTTGTAAACTTGATAGTAATAACACCATTCTACAAAAAAAATGTAACTGCACCAGAAAGCATTAGTTATGAAAACTAACATAACATTAGTATGGTGCAGGTCTAATTCTCGGCCCCGCCAAAAGGGGGGGTTGTAAATAATGCAAAACCACCGCCAAGGAAGAGCATAATGCTTTAGTTAGGAGAGGTGATTAGTTAGGCTGATTCAAGACAGTGGAGCCGAACTGTCAATGCTCATATCCGGCGTTTGCCACTGGGTGCTACTGTATCCTTGGACATATTATTTTATCTCCCTGTAAAGTGCTGGGATTCCTTCAGTGAAAATATGTGCATTCAGAATTAGTATTCTGGTACTTGTAGACTTACATTTATGATGAAGAACATAAAGCTACAAGTGTTCTCATGTTCTCATGTTGCCCAGCATGTTTCAATACAGATTTTTAGAAAATATTGTCATGTTGATTTATCATGTCATTTGATTACTTTCACAGTTACATCTATAAAACAAATTATTCTTTTAGGTTCAAGCAAGGATAACATTCACAAGTATTTGCACACTTCTGTATGATAAGTACTGGGAAACATTGTGGTCAAGTGCCAAAATTGTACACTGCGCTCAACTCCTGGGAGGAAAGCTCAAGGAGCAACGTGCTCACCTTGGAAGCAAGAGGACACAGGTTCCATCCCGGTCTGCGCTTAGAAACCTCTCGGTATTAAGCGCAGTATAAATAACGGATCGTATCAGCTTCACCACTTAACCAAAGTGTGTGATCTTAAACAACTCACCTGTTTAAGTTGCAATTCCCCAGATAATTTCTCACGGTATGCTCTTTAGAATATTCTTGCTTGTGGTTTAGCTGGCTATAGTGTTGCTTCATATACAATCCTACTAACTATATGGGATAATACACACAATAAAATCATTGTTTTGTGGATAGCTCATGACAAAATTACTTGTCAACAATGGGCCCCTTCTAATCTCTGTCCTCAGATAGTAAAATATATTTTTTCAGAAGTTAAAATAAAAGAGCAGTACATACAATATAACACATACAAACAACCATTTCATGAAACATAGAAAAAATATAAATAGCTAATAACAGAATAAATAGGTGATTATGTGTTAACTATGTTTAACTATGTACACCTTCTTGTTAACTTGTAATCTGTATCCTGTATATATTTTTTGATATGTGCACGTTCCTCCTTGCTTCCAGTCTGTCTTCTGTATCTATTCGTGATCATGAATAAATTCTGTGACGCTGCTAATCTGTGTGCTCCTACATCTACTATAGGCAAATGTGTACTTACCTCATAGTGTCTGATCCCAGCATTGTATGTGTCCTGTACAAATGCTAGAATGCATGTAGACTCATCATGTACAGCTGAAGTTGCATTTGAAATGTCACCTGTTTATTATCCTGTTTTAGCACAGGTGAAGCAGATCATGGGACCTCAAATGAGAGCACAGGCATAATGTAATCACTGCCTGGGCAACTTGTAAAGCTATGGGTTGTAAAGGTGTGGCCACCACAGATGCATGGGTCCCTTCAGTTTCTGAGTTCAGAAGGAGCCCCAAAGTTACCCGGGCCCCAATCCCCAGAACCTCTTAAAAGGGCCCTGGCTGTGTTCAGTGGAGCTCGCTGCAAGCTTTGCTTTTATGGCAGGGAATTTGCTTTTTCTAGTGTGCATCAGACATTTCTCATGTGCTGGGAGCAGAGTCTAGAATCCTTGATGGTTTTTCCGTGCAGTCTTCTCCAGTCTCCCCAATAGGCTTTAAAACCCACCTCACACAGCACATAGTCACAGACCATAAATGAATCCCCATCGTGTATCCTGTTTATGTTCATATCTTTTTATTTGGAGTGTTGCTGAACACCTGTATGGGGGTCTTCACAGGGAGGTCAATGAGATGAGGAGCAGGAAGGATAAAAGGTGGATCGCGGGTTTCTCATAGAGGCCACTGAAGCATGCCTTGGCCTATAAGGGCTACCACAGCTGCAGGAAGGTGAAGAGAAGCATGCAAACAATGAAATAAGTCCACGTTTTAGAAAATAATATGGCATTGCTAGAGCAACTATACTAAACATTACGCTCTTGAATAATCCGCCAGTGATGTACGCGGGTCCCTTATGGAGGAGGCAACATCAGCGTACTTCTTTAACATGAAAGGTATTCATGACGTCCAGAACTAGCATTTGTGGCTCTTAATGAACTGAATTACATCCCCTAGTAAGATCCTTCCAGGGACCTCCTCTCTAACTATCGACCCTCTTGACAGCTCACCTTTCAATTCACCATACGGCTTTTCCTCTCCTTATCTTGAACTACAAATGGTTTACTAGTATTTTTTCTTTTCACAGATGAAACACCTGTTTTAGTCTAGACTCTGTATCTACTGTTTGTGATTTATTCTTTTTAAAATTAAGATGATTCGCTGTTGCCTTCATGCATATGATGTGTGACTATTTTGCAACTCGTGCTGTTATACCATTCACCTGTGTGCCCTGCTCTATGTATGCCTTATCTTGTGCCTTACAGCGCTCTCCAGCTTTCTTATTGTGGGAGCGTTGCTTATCATGAGTTCACAGATCATCATTTACCGCATTTTGCTGTTTCCGGGAGGACATATCTGCTTCTTAATGTCCCTCCATCTCTTATCTTCTGTAAATGCTTGCACTAAACTAGAGCAATTTATCTGCCTCTTTGGCCCTTTATTCATCCTTATCTTACTCTTCTGCACTGACTCCTTATATCGATGTCAATTACATCAGCAAAAACAGACATAGGACTTTATTTTCCTCAGACTTGGGCAACCAACTTATCTAGACCTTTAAAAAGGCACCCAGGTGATGACCAGTTCTACCTTCCCGTGTGCTGTTTGTCATGCCCCAAGCACATCTCGACACTCTTCAATCACTCACCCACAGAACTTTCATGCTCCTCCTCATTCACGCCACACTGCACTTCCTATCTTTAATTTTTAAATCGCACTTCCTTTAGGTCATTTCCATCCAGCAAACTAAAGTCCTGGGATCCTAGGATGGAAGCACAATATGCCTTAAAAGGGACAAGACTATAGGGCCTCATTACACGGATGGCGGTAGGTATTTAACGTTACCGGTAATGGAATACCGGTAACGTTAAATGCCCATGCGGATTACGACCCGGCTCACCGCCATCAGCAGCACCGCTAATTACGGTGCCAATAATAGCGGTCAGTCCGCGTGCGCGCGACCCGCCAACTCGTAAATAACGACATGCCGCTAATAGCACACCATCACAAGGCTAGTGCACACGGCAATAGCGCCATGGTAAATACCCCAAAACCCCTTACAGGCATGGCGGCAATACCGCCATCGCGAACCACCCGTTAAAGAACTAAGCAGTGTCAACACCTGCCACAGGTGGCCAAAATCAGCACAGGTGGAGGCAATGGAGACTGTGGCTGCTCAAAAGAAGCACACCACACCCCTTCCCACACCCCTTCCCCCACCAAGATGGTTCCAATACTGGCAGCATTACATGGCCTGGAGGACCTGATTGCAGCGCTGTTGCTACAACAACAGGCTGCACAGAGGAGAGGCAGGAGGAGGAGTGCCAGACAGGAACAGCAAGCACCACCACGCCACCTAATCATACCACAGAGGCACCCACCAATTCCCAGGATCAGAGCCAGTCCATTTAACCTAACACCTGAGCAGATACACACCCTGTACCGTCTGGACCGGGACACCATCACCAGCATCGTGGACATGATACACAACGACATTGTGAGCCTCATAGATATCCGAACTACCATCCCCCCTCTACTCAAGGTGGTGACAGTGCTCCACTTCCTGGCCACAGGAACCTACCAGCATACAGTGGGGCAGATGCATGGCATCTCCCAACCAGTATTCTCACGCATACTGAACCAGGTACTCGATGCCCTCCTGAAGCATGCACCCGAACACATATCCATGCCACAGACTGCCCAGGAGATTGCAAACACCAAAGTTGGCTTCTATTCACTGGCAGGCATCCCAAGTTGCATTGGGGCCATCGACTGTACACATGTGGAATTGGTCGTCCCACATCACAACGAAGTAGTCTACCGAAACAGGAAGCAATTCCACTCCATCAATGTCCAAATGGTATGTGACGCAAACAAGATAATCACACATTGCTGTGCCCGATTTCCAGGATCCTGCGGAACTCAACCATCCCCCGCTACATGGAGCGACAAATGGGACAACGTTCGTGGCTACTTGGTGAGTTCCAGGCCAAGCACATGGCAGTGTGATTGGGGGGATAGATAGATACTCCAACTGGGTGTGCATTGGGGGGGTAGATAGATACTCCAACTGGGTGTGCATTGGGGGGGTAGATAGGTACTCCAACTGGGTGTGCATTGGGGGGGTTAGATAGATACTCCAACTGGGTGTGCATTGGGGGGGTAGATAGATACTCCAACTGGGTGTGCATTGGGGAGGTAGATAGATACTCCAACTGGGTGTGCATTGGGGGGGTAGATAGATACTCCAGCTGGGTGTGCATTGGGGGGGTAGATAGATACTCCAACTGGGTGTAGCCTGTAGTCCGTCGCCCAAATGCACATACAGATGTAAGCTAATGGGCATCTGTGAGGGCAGCAACGTACTTGGGATTAACGGACATGCAAGTATATGCCACACGACACAGCTGACAATCCAAATCTAGTGACATCAAACATCAACCCTCATCCACATTGCACGACACTCCACGCCACGAAATACACAAATGTCATCCATGCCGTCAACATAGTCATGCAGCATTCCTACAGCACAACATCAACAATGCATTGTGCCCTTGGATGCATGCAAAGGGATACCCCCTAGCTATGGCAATGCACCACAAACCCATGGCACCACTGAAGTGTTGCCTCTCAGCATGGCAACAGCAATGTCGGAAGGACAGTACACCACCAGTGTGGTACCAAATCTGCCTGCCCACAGGGACACCAATGACCTGGCCTCACCCAGGACATGGCAGTCACTGTTGTAGGCATCAATGGGGCATGTCTACTTGCATGCTTGCGCTCACCTTTGCACAATGCAGTCACACAGACCATATTCATTGATGCAGTTGAATGTGTACATGAATCACAATGATAGGCCAAAGTGTGTGACATGAACAGGCCACACATGTGTCAAAAAGTAACAGGAACCCATTCCTCCCCCCATGTAGGTGATGCCGGCTATCCCCTGAAGAGGTGGCTCCTCACACCTGTACAGAACCCACAGAACAGGCACGAAGAAGAATACAATCATGCACATACCCGCACCCGCCTCGTCATCGAGCAGACTTTTGGACTTCTGAAGTCACGGTTTAGGTGCATTAGCAGGTCTGGTGACGCCCTCCTGAATGGCCATGAGAAGGTGGCAAAGATCACCATGGCATGTGTCATGCTGCACAATATGTGTATGAGACGGAATGTGCCACTGCCCCCTGACGTTGAAATGGAGGCACCTGATGAGGATGATGACGGGGATGAGGATGGAGGTGAAGGGGATGCAGGTCATGCAAGAGGGGATGGCCAGGAGGGACGTGCTGTGAGACAGCATTTGATCAACCAAATATTCTGAGTAACATGTAGTCATACTGTCACCTGTATATGGCTGGTGATGCACTGGTGTCTGTTTGTTAGCTCACAATGGACCTTGGCGTCAATAAATTCATCATACAGAATGAAGGAGTCAAGGCCTGTGCTTTGCTCAAACAACAGTGTATTAATGAACAGAAACAGAAAAATGGGCAAGTCCCCAACCATCCCGCCACCCTTCCCCCCACGCCCCACAACTGTCCCATCACACCCTTCCCCCCACCCCCCACAACTGTCCCATCACACCCTTTCCCCCAGCCCCCACAACTGTCCCATCACACCCTTCCCCCCACCCCCCACAACTGTCCCATCACACCCTTCTCCCCACCCCCCACAACTGTCCCTCATGAGTCTGCAACAATGTATGTGTCCAGGCATGCACAGAGGTCAATGGACATTCACGCCCTATTGTTCATTGCAAGGGCCAGCATTTGGGGGCTGGCTGGAGGTGCGCCTGGTGGTGTGTGAAGAGCGTCTGATTGGGCTTGTCTGCCGCGAACTGGTGGTCGAAGAGGTGGCAGACTGTCCTGGTGGAAATTGGCGCTCCATTGCATCTGCGATGCGTGTTAGCACCTCCCGGATGCGTATCAGCTTCCCACACAGCCTGTCTGTGCACGACTCCATTCCCTCCCTGGAGTGCCTGGATGTCTCCCCGATGTCAGCCCTGAGACGGGCAACCTCCTCCACATGTTGACCTGCGAGGTCTGTGAGAGCCTGCTGGCGCTGGATGACGCTGGCCAGGTCAAGGGCAGTGGCGGCCTGTGGTGGTGTGTCTGCTGCGCATCCTGATGCTGGCTGGTGTGCAGATGCCGCCTCTGGGGGGCTACTGAAGGCCTCCATGGACTCGTGAACAGTGACGTGCGAGCCAGGTGTGTGTAGGGGTGATTGCTCGGGGGTTACAGCAGGGCTTGGGGTGTGCATAGGCAGATCGAGATCTGTGGGCTCATCCACGTCGGACAATGGGGCAATGGCTGCCGCCTCCCCTGCCGAACTGGCAGCAGCTGAGGGTGGACCCTCGGTGGCTGTGATTTGGGGAGGGGTGGACCTTTCAGAGGCGGGGCAGTAGGGTTTTGCGTGGCATTGGCAGTGGCGCGCAGGAGTTGTTTTGGACGCTGCAATAGGGGCCTTGGCCTTTTTCCACTTGATGTTGTTGGTGCGTCCTCGCTGGGCTGTGGCCTTTTCTTCTTTTGCACAGGGGGTGCCTGGGATGCTCCCTCGCTGTCTGTATGCGACCCTGTCGGGGACAAGAAGGGGGATGTCATTGGTTATGGTCGCATGTACTCAATGCAGGCTACATCATGAATTCATTTGGGGCCGTTTGAACTTCATTGTGGAGGAAGCAGGTGAGGTGTCATTTCAGTGCCTCATCCATGCAGTGTTGTTTGTGGCACTTGGCTCTGTTGATATATGCATGTGTGTGTGTTGGGGTCTGGCGCTGACATGCGCAGGGTGGGATGCATGTGTGGATGCCGGGCCATCCATGCAGTGATCCAAGGCTGCCATTTGTGGGGACTTGTACATTCACATTGCATGCTTGCATCAGTGCACTTACCTCCATCAGAAGTGTCTGGCATGCCGTGCTCCATCCTCCCGACTCCCTCAATACATTCTACCCCGATGAGGTTTGCGCATGTCTCCTCCCACTCCTTCAACTTGATTGATGACCCTGATCCTCCAGCGGTGGCAGTCTTGTGGTTCTCGGCCAGGATCATCCTGACCCGGAGTCTCAAGTCGTCCCATCGTTTTTTGCACTCGAGTACAGTGCGCGTGCTGGTGCCTACAGCACTCACTTTTGTTGCCACTTCGGCCCAGATTGCTTTCTTCTTTAGGACGGTCTCCCGTCGCATGTCATTTGCGAAGACCACTTCTGCATTGTCCGCTAAGGTCTGAGTCAGCACCACTAACTCCTTAGTGGAGAACTTCTCCTTTCGCTGGCGGTCTGTGGTTTTATTTAGTGCCTTGGGCATGGTAACAGTGTAGCAATGGATCTCAGGCAGCAAGGTAACATAAACAGGCCCAGGGGGCAGAGGATGGCAATGGATTGTGTTTTTAAAGATGGCCGCCGTGCTCTTTCCCGTTCCTGTGCGATGATGCTATTTCCGGTTCCGGTATTTAACGGTCACCGCTATTAGCGGTGGCCGCTATTTGCATGATGCGTCAAGGCGGTGTTGCTATGTGCACTGTCGTGGAAGGCGGTAATTGACTTTTGGGGGAGATTAGGGGCAAGGCTGGAGGGGCATTACCGGCATGGCGCAAAGCTTGTGTCCGCGTACTCGTAATGGTATGCTATTAGCGCCCTCCTACGAGGGCGGACACGTTAAGGGTGCCATGCCGGTAATTTGCAGATTTTACCGCACAATGTGTAATGAGGCCCTCTGTGCTTTGCGATCCTATGGCCGTGAACTGGCACAGTATACAATCATAAACATTAATTAATAAAACAATGACGTACACATGCTCCAAATAAATGACACACTCTGTTTCAAGCAGTGAAGTAATGTGTATGCAAAGGCATGGGACCCCCTATGCAGAGAACGGACACAGCCAAGAAACCTCTGCTGTGAATGCTGAGGTACTTGGGGGTTTACCCTAAATTACCCAGGGCAATCCAGGCAAGGACCCCCTACTCATTGTGCTTAGTGAGGCACAGCTTCACCTCAATGATGAGGCCCAACAAGGCTGAAACATGTCTTTGGGGTTGCTGGTGGTAGTCTTGTTCAGAGGAGAATTGCCTCGTATTTCGGTGCTGAACTGCCCTGGTGGGTGGGATCAGACTGACATGCAAATGGATATTTCTCCTCTGTGAATGGTACAGTGAGCTGTTATTGAAAGGTGCAGTGGTTGTAGACCCTCCGAAGTTGGTACCTTCACAAAGAACAGGTTATTTGGGCGTGTCTGTTCTTGGTAGAGGGGCTCCCAGACCTTGTGAGTGAAGAAATGTGCTGTTCCCCTTCTCGCTGTCCATATTGCCAAATTCTTCAGAGATTTGCAATGATAGATGCCAGTTCTCCTTAGATCAAATTAATTGCATTAATTTAGGTGGATATTGACTCTCTTTCTTCATCATGTCTGGTACACTAAGCTTTCCCCAGATCTGTTCCTCCTCCTGTTGAGTTTGGTACACTGACTTCTGATAACTTTACATTGTTAGTAAAAGTTTTAAACCTACCTTTTACAGTGAAAATCTAATTCCCAACAAACTTTTCAGAGATCTCTCCCCCAAAACTCTCACTCCTCTCTTTATGATTGTGAGCAGCTCACTTTAACAAGGCATCTTTCTTGCAGACCTCAAGTTAAACCTTGTTTCCCAACATCCAACTTGTGGAATACTTTGCTGAGAAATCCTCACCCCTTAAACAGTCTTCCTTGTCTTTGAAAGACAGTTACAATTCCCTCCTGACCATTTTCAATTACTGTTGTCTATTCTGGATTTGGACCCGCAATAACACTGACACAGCTACTCTCCAGGTAGTGGCTTGCCTTCATCAAGCAGCTGATGGTGAGCAACTTGCTTTCTGCTCTTTCTGGATCTCGGTTGAGCTTTTCAGACTGTCGAACATGTGGCCCCTCTTGCCATTTTAGCAACCCACGTGTGAACATGGCAGTCATTTTTTGAATGTTTTTCATTTGTATCTATGGCTGCTCCTAGTGTGTACAGTCGAGGTCTTCTAAGTCTTCCCCTCTGGCTGTCGAGTGCCCCCGGTGTCCATTTTGCCACCTATGCTACTCAACCCTAACATGAAGCCATTGACATATCTGGTGGCCGGGTGTGGGGTTTCCATCTATCAGCAGGGCAACGGCACACAACTATATCTAAGTGGAGATATAGTCTCTTTTGGCATCAAAAGAGTTGTCTCCATGTCACCACCAGTCTAGAAAGGTAGCTTCTCAACCCCTGCTAGGGCTGACACACCTTCTATCCACCCCTCCAAGTTCAGCTTGTGCTTGGAATTCCATGTTTTCACCACCTTACATTTTCCACAACCACATTCTTCTACAGTTCACCATTTGCTCCCGGCATGTGGAATGACCTAGCAACACAAATATGCTGCACAGATCTTCCTAATTCTGGTAATATCTATTGGCTCCCGACCTCCGTCCAATCATCCCGAACGTTTGGGTTTTTGGGCGATAAAATGGACACATACCAGGAGCTATGGGATGATTTTGTGGAATTATAGGCATAGAATATGCTTACAGGAAGTGCAGAGGGTGGATAGCTAATGCCACCCCCATACTCTCTCTCAAGGCTTTCCTGGTCTGTGTCCCAAAAATCTGGTATTACAGTAAAAATGTAGATGAAACACTATTCAGTTGCTGCCACAATTCATGTGGAGTTGATTACTTTCAATGTTAGTTGTTTTGTGACGGTAATGTTGGTCATTTTCTGTACTAATAAATAAATATAGAAGAGTTGTATCTTATTTAATGAGGCCGTGATGGTTCCAGTTGGCTTTGTATGAAATCTGGCTAAAACAATAGTGTTTTCTTGTTTCACCTGGTAGGTCTGTCAGCCCGCCTGCTGCTGTGTAGTCCAGGCTCACCACCATAAACCGGCATGTGTTAAGCCCCAACATTAAGAGAACTACTAACTCGTAGAGCTTTCTCTTGGATTCTCAGCTGGCTTTTAGGGTCCGTCCTGCTAAGAGGACGTAGCTGGCCCAGTGCCACCTCTCACTGCATCCTGCTTCCGGTCTGAAGGAGTCTCACAAAGTCAAAGCTGGTGGCGAATCCTGTGGACTCCTGAGATGGGCGAGCTGAAGCAGCCAGCTATGGAGACTTACCAGGTAAGTCCGTTTCTCCTTTGCTGGATTTGCACTTTTTGGTGGTCAATGTGTGTGCTTGTACTTTCAAACACTGATGATTAGCAGTACCCGACAAATGTGAGCACATCTCATGTGTGCTGCACCAAATGCAGGGGTGGCCCATTCACAATGATTGATAGTGTGGTGTCTTACTGCCAAATGTGGAGGAACTGGAGCAGAGCAAGCAGGCTCAGTGATAAAAGCTGTGTGCTCCTTAGCTGTGTGGATGAGCTGAGGGAACGCTCCTTGGACGTTGTTGTGCTAGGCTGTTCTTTTGAATAACCCCTGCCCACACATGGCCAAGGGGTCATGCAAGGCCTGGGGCATTGTGCTTCCCCAGCCTTTCACTGCCCACTGGGGAAGCTTCATTTTAATGGTTTAGGTTTCCCTCTGGTGCATGCCCACGACTGAAGGCTGCCTGGGAAGTAAGCTCTGTGCTGCCGGCGCAGGCACAGGAAGCAGGACTGGGAGGTTCTTTGAGGTTCATTGGCACCTCAACCTACCTTCTGATTCCTGACTAAAGGCATCACAAAGTCAGAGCTGGTGGAGATTCCTGTGGAATTCTGAGGCTGCCACGGGACAGTGGGTACGTTTAACAAAAACATTGTGTTTGTATGTGTATGCATGCCTGCATGGGTTGTTGGTGTGTGTGTGTGTCTGTGTGCCTCTGTGCATATGTGTCTGCGAATTAGATGATAAATATGTTCATGTGACTTCCTTGTCTGCTGTCCGTGTAGATGGGTGCTTAGGGGGTGTCAACCTGGTTTAGTTGGGTGGGGGTAGGGATAGCAAAGGTGTTGGCAGATTCTAGTTCACTGGAAGGTCGATATAAACTGCTATGTAGGTAGTAATGCAGGTATATATTAGCACAACCAGTATGAAAATGTCTTCTTGCAATGGTACTATTTATTTATTTACTTATCACATTTGTGTAACACCCAAACCTGGAGGTATCACACATTACATTTGTACATTAGCAAACGCTAAGAGCGGGCAGAGCCAATAGACATACGTGTGCAATAGACAATCATATTTGTTGAACAGCCTATGACATGAATGGGCAAAGGGAAATGAGTGTCTCCTTCAAGAGACAACGCTGACAGTATTGTGGCAATATTTGATACAGTCACCACAAGTGTGTTCTTAAATTGGCAATCATGGCATGATTAACCTGCGCCAAGATGAGTTTGTTCTTACAGTGGCTGTCCTGAAGGTATTGGGTGCAGCCAGAACTGGTGACAGTCCTAGAATTATTTGGCACGGCCTCCACGAGTGTGTTCTTAAAGAAGCAAGGCTGGCATTACTAGGCACAGCCACCTCATCTGTGTTCTTAAAGTAGTGGCACTCCTTGGATTATTTGGGATATCTAATATCTGTGTGTTCTTGCGGTAGCAATACTAGGATATATTGTCACAGCGAGCATGACATGGGTTTATTACATTGGATAAACACTGGCATGTACTGTTGGCCTTGCATAAGAATCATGAAGTGTGTATTCGTGTAATTGTTGCCATGTATTGTGGGCAAAGGCATGCATTATCCTGTGTACTGGCAGCAACATGGCAGCTATTGGATATTTCCATGCTACCCTACCGAAGGCACTGTACATTGTACGACTTTTTACACACTTTTTTCACATATGGTGTACTGCAAAATGTATCATTCAATCCATTAATTATTAAAAATGTTTCTCTAGGTTAACCCCTGCCACAGCTTCAGGAACCTTGATAGGTTTGGGATCTCTTGCTGCACTCCGTTTCTTGTGCTCTTTAATGGAAAATATGTACATCCCCCAAGTCCAAAAATTCACCAACCGCCACTGCCAATTGCACTGGTTGCCACTCAATCCAGGCTCTCGGTTTAGCAAGGTTGCACTCTTGTTGAGGCTGGTCCTCTTAACCAACAGTCCACCGTGTCTAAAACACTGTTTATTCAACTGCACGCACTTAAATAAAGCAAAACAAAAAAAAAAACAAAGTTGATTCTTACTGACACCCGCTCTAGAACAGGTGCCGTTAGTAATCCACTTACTTAAAAGAGCTCTCTTTCACGACCCTTTTTCTGGACTTCTTTTATTTGCCTCTTACCTTCTTCAGGGCCACAGGGAGATGAGAATTGCATTTTCTTGTGTCCATTTCTAGTTGGTCGTCTGTTAATCTTTAATGTCATATTTGTGATGATTTGACTGTGTTGTCTGGCACAATATTGTTTTATTTAGAATTGTATTATTTTCTTCCGCTTGCTTTTTTTCACAGTTGTTATACTATGTGTCTATTGTAACTGTGAAGTGCTTATTTTGCCACTTGCGGCTAGGGCTCCCATATACTAAATATTATTCATTAAATAAAACAAGCATTGGCAAAGCCATCAGTTTTGGCTTGTGTATAGATAGGCATTTGCCAAGCACTGCTATCATAGGCCCAGCCACTCATATCATTCCCTAGCTGTTTCCATTTTATGAATAGGCCGTCAAATAAGGCATTGCCTGGCAATCACCTATGCAACGGCCATACACATAAGCCAAAACTGTTGGCTTTGACAATGCTGCTTGTTTTTAACAGATTGTTAATGCAAGGACACACATACTGCTTATCAATCAAATTGATGAAGGCACATTTCATTAAAACTGTTTTCTAATTTCACGGGGCTGGTATATATAAGTATGGTTTATTACACGGCCTGTGGTAGCGGCCGTGTAGTTATGGTTAAGTTGCTCAACTCATAGGAAGAGCACTTTTTGGGCGGCGTAAAACTCACCAAACTTTGCAAAAAAAGTATATAGTCCGCTCTGAAATTTTTAGGTAAGTTTGTTGAGTTTCTGTCAAGGGGGGGGGGCAATGTTATAAGGGGGGACCCAACATTTTTCTTTTCCATAGAAGCAATGCAAAAATAAATTTGCTCACGCCTAAAGCCTAAACCGCTGGACGGATTTTCTCCAATTTTGCGGCAGGAGCGGTGGCTTGGTCCTGAAAGCGTGCTTGTGTAAATTTGTTGTAAATCAGTTCAATAGTTTTCTTTAAAATGGGCTAAAAGCAGGTCAAAACAATTAGTGATATTTGGGTTCCAGAGCAAACTCACTTCCCTGTTTAGTCCGCGCACAGGCATCCGATTGGCCTAGAGGGTGACATGATGTCCACGGACATCAAACGTCCCCACTTATTGGATGATGAAAAGCGTGAAGAGTGTCAGATTTTTGGACATGGCCACCATGTTAGATTCGCGGACAGCGGCCGGTGTCCGTGGAAATCACGGTAAAAACATATTAAAAAACACAACATTGCACTTGTCAAACTTATCAAACAATCTCTGGGGAGGTGAGGGGTGATGAGGATGGGATAGGATGTGGGCGTAAGAAGCCAAAAAACAGCTGTTTTTCATCCCCGAAGTCTGCAAACAGTCCGGATGTTCGTGTAGTCCTGTGATGTTCGCGAACACTTCAGATGTTTGGGGGCATCTATGCCTATTTCTGCATTACAGCGTTGGTGAAAAACAGTTTTTGGATGGCTTATAACTTTGGTGCCACTCAATGAAACTGCATGAAATTTTGGAATCTTATTCTAGACCTGTTTCTGAATGGTTTTGGAAAGTGTGGAGTTGTTTTGGGAACAGAATTAGAGGGAGGGTCAGAAAATATTGTAAATGCTTATAAATGTGGTGCCATTTGATGAACCTGCACAAAAGTTTGCAAAACGATTTTAAATCTAGATATACGTGTTTATGTAAAATTTGGTGGGATTTTGTCAAGAGGGGGCTAAATTAGAGGGGTGTCTCAACAGTTTTAAATGGTTTATAACTTTGTTGCCATTTGACGAATGTGGACAAAACATTCCAGAAAGATTATAAACCCAACCTTGAATGTGTGTGTAAAGTCTGAATGGGTTTTGTCACGTGGGGAATAAGTTATATGACTATTGTATGTATGTACATTTTGACACTTTGGAAACATGGGCAGATTTCCAGCAAACTTATGTAAGGAGCATTGGCAAGGACCTTAAAGCATGGTTTTCCAAATGTGCCTGTGTTTTATTTAAGTGTCATAATGTAGGTACAAAAAATAGTGATATACTTTTGGTAACTGAGGTATAGTCTGTCCATGGGCAATGGCCAGATTGTCTGGGTCATGGCATAAAGTCATAGGGGGGTCCCAAACAATTTTTATTTCCATAGACGCAAACCGCTGGATGGAATTTCACCAAATGTGCAGCAGGAGTGACAGCTTGGTCCTGAAAGCGTGTTTTTGTAAATTTGGTGTAAATCTGTCCAGTATTTTATTTTAAAACAGGCAAAATGTAGGTGCCAAAAAATTAGTGATATCTGGGTCTGCTTCGCGGACCCACTTCCCTGTTCGTGAATTGGTTTGGCGGTCCGCAGGATGTCCGCAGACATCCCACACGCCCGCCGATTGGCTGGACAGAAACATGGAAGAAGACTGTGTTGGAAAGGGTGGGGGTGTGAAAGATGGTTCATGTGATGTATGTGTTTAGGTGGAAGAAGACTGTGTTGTGTACGAGGCAGTCCACATACACCACAGCAGTTCGCAGGTAGGTCCTAAGGTGAGCAGCTTATCTGCTGACTTCATGCAGGCTTCATTAGGGTAGGGGAGTGGAATGTAGATGATATGAGGATGTTTGTATAGGCTGTATTATGCTGTGGTGGTTGTGGCAAGCCCCTAGACTCTTGAGTGCAAGGCCGTAGGCCGTTGGCCATGCACTTAAGAGTCTTCCCACTGGTCGCAAGTACTGTAATAGTATGTGTACAGAAGTGGACAGGGCGTCAGGCGGCTGGCTTATGTGTGTGGATTGTGGCCACTGGGGAGATTATTGGGTGATGGCTGTATTATGCTGTGGTGGTAGTGGAAAGCTACTAGACTCTTGGGTGCATGGCCTAAGGCACCCAAGAGTGCCCACTGGTTGCTAGTACTGTAAAGTATGTGTACAGAAGTGGACAGGGAATGTGGCAGCTGTCTTATTGGACTGCCCCGAGATTCTTGGGTGTATGTGAGTCTGTGCACTGGGTGCACATACTGTAATAGTATGTGAACCGAAGTGGACAGGGCCTCAGGTGTCTGCCTTATGTGTGTGGGTTGTGGCCATTGGGCAGATTCTTGGGTGCATGGCTGTATTATGCTGTGGTGGATGTGGTCAGTTACTAGAGTCGTGGGTGCATGGCCGGCACCCGAGAATCTGCCTAATGGTTCCAAGTACTGAAATAGTATATGTAGAGAAGTGGACAGGGCATGTGACGGCTGCCTTATTGGACTGCCCTGAGATTCTTGGGTGTATGAGAGTCCACCCACTGGGTGCAAGAATTGTAATAGTATGTGTACAGAAGTGGACAGGCTTTCAGCCGCCTGCCTTATGTGTGTGTATTATGCTATGGTGGTTGTGGCCTGCCCCTAGACTATTGGGTGCATTAGAGTATGCTCATTGGGTGCAAGCATTGTAATTGTATGTGTACAGAAGTGGACAGGGCCTCGGGTGCCTGCATTGTCAGTGGGGGTTGTGGGCAGTGGACATATTCTTGAGTACATGGGTGCATTATGCTGTGATGGTTGTGGCCTGCCCTTAGACTCTTGGGTAATATGTAAATGCTGTGAAGTACTGGGAATCTGGGTCTAAAGGTACAGAGATGCATTCTTCAAATCAGTCATTGTGAAGGTTGTTGACCCAGTAGGGATAATACAGAGAATGGTAGCAGGATTCAGTACCACTGGAAATTCCACCTCAACAATATTATTGAGAGGGCGCAAATCCTGCACCAACCTCCAACTGGAACCCTTTGCCTTCTTCACAGGGTAGATGCCCTTGTTACATGGGAACAAAGAAGGTTATATTATGCCTTGCTTCAACAACGCCATATTGGTCTCATAAATTCCCTCATCTGCCTCTCCAGACATGGTGTACCGCTTAACCCATGGTAATATCACACCAGGTTTGAATTTTATTTGCACTGCTTTAAAACTCTTTAGCAGTTCCACATCATGAGGATTGCTGGTCCATAAATGGTCTGGCACTTTTTCCAAATCCTCCTTCCAGTGTGGCAATGTATTTCTAACTATGAGCATGGTCTGTGGTACTTCGCTTTGCTCTGTCACTATCTGACAAGGTACCCCAATCTCAAAAACCATCTCTCCTGTATCTTCGAAGAATTGCTAGTCGAACACGTCCCTTAACGATAATGTTGGATCGATGCACAGAACTGTCTGCCTCTCTTTACCTTCCTCATCGGTGCCTGAAAGAACCCCCCCCCTGTTCTTCTTTATAACTACTGCCTCTAGGAGAAATGTAACAACGGTACCTGGTGTTACTTCCTGCAGCACAAAAGGCCAAAACAAGAACTTAATCAGTACCTGCCATGTCTGATCTCTAATTCCCGGGACCCAACTCAACAAAACCATTACCCCACAAAGAAACAAAGTTGAATGTACACGTACAACCCTTATCGCGCTGTCACTACAGTATGCATGCAAACGTGATGCTTCTCTTACTGGATACAAACCTGGAGTAGAGCATATTATACCTTGCTCCATGACAGCAATCAACGTATGGAGCTTGCTTAGGAGATCTCTGCCCAAGAGATTTGCCTGGGTATCCGTGCAATACAACAAAGGAGCAGATACATTTTTTGTACCTACCTTAATACATAGATTTTCAGTATAAGGAACTGACAGGATAACCACATAGACCCCCTGTGTCAATCATTTTACCTGACAAGGGGAACTCACCTACCTTGATGCAGGATTTTGCAGCCCCTGTATCGACCATGAATGAAAATGTTTGGTCACCTACCTGCACACATCTCTGGGGTTCCTCTTCCAGAACAGTGGTAACGGACATGACTGGGCACATCAGAGATCCCTGTAGTCTGTCCTACTCTTGGCACATATTAGCACCGGGGAACAAAAAAGGAACCCCTCCAAAAACACTTGCTCCAGTGTAATGAGTGACCAGTCTTTGGGGAAAATGATATTTCACCCATGTCTGTACCGATGCCTGTCCTGGCATGGTCAGTTGAATCACATAGGTCTATGCTCCACCAGTTGCTGGGTTCTGTTCAACCCACGCCTGCTGTGATTGCACAGAGACTGGGTCATATGGCATGGTTGGTGATCGCATTTGCTGAGTTCCCACGTCAAAATACTGTGATCTGCTACTGCAATCTCGTGACACGTGTCCATCCTTCTGCATGACCAACTCTGAATCCCATACAACCACCCATAGTTATTTCCCATCGACCTGTTTAACTAAGGCCCCATTCGTCTGAACCCGCTAAATGACCCACTTCCTCGTGAAAATCCTCCACTACCCCTTGGAAACCGTCTCATTTGCCTTGGACCGGGACCATACCCATCCATCCAACCTTATGTCATACCAGATTCAACCATGCCCCTGCTGTCCCTCCATGGAGTTGCTAATCATTGCCCATTCCAAGCAGATTTCCGCTAGCTTTTTCTAAACAAGCTTGGCCTCTGCCTTTTGTGTTTGTTCTATACTTTCCTTTTCCTTCTCCTGCCTCCTTTTTCCAAAGATGCGCAATCTGTGCCTGATTTCCGGGTCAACTCTTGGCCTCCATCCCTACTACTTTATCTATATTTTGCTGGACTTCCTTTGGAAGTCCCTTCTTTAGCATGTGATAAAAAATCACCACATTCTTATCCCACATTTCTCCTGTCTCTGCCCTCCACATCTCCTGAATGAACTGGATATGTGCAGCAAGATCTTCATCCAACTTCATCGTCTTAGCCCAAATAGAATTTATATCCTGCGCACCAGTATACAGAATCCGCAGGGCCCCCACATACCTGCGCCCTGCAAATATTAAAAACTGCTCCATCATGGACATTTGTATCCGACTGAACTCCTGGACATCCTGCTCTCCTCCATAGCTCATCTGACCATTCTCCCATTAGAGCCATGAATAGGTTTTTTTAAATACCCTATAGCCAGCATGACACCAGCAGTGTGTTTCTGTATGCATAAATCCACTTCCCCACCCCGGCAGTGAGAAAAGGGTGTTTCTTCATTACATTATTCCAGTCCATGAGTTGCAAGCGCTTTTACTGGGGCTTCCCCATCTCTCCCCTGCTACTAACTACACCATGCAAGTACTATGGCGCATCCTACGATTGCATGGTATACTCTCTGTTGCTGCTACTGGGGAAGAAGGTGGGGCTGCTACACCCTGCTCTCCCTGCTCGACATCCGATTCCTTTTCCCTTCATCTCCTACTCCTGTTATCACTTCTCCTAACACCACTACAGGCACAGAAACATACTCAGCATTACCGTAGAATGCCGGCTCCCGTTCTCCCTGCTCGAACACTGTACCTGTAGTAATACTTCTGTTCTCCATTTTCACACTGTCCTATTTGATAATCGATTTATCCAACCAAACAAGAACTTGTCCATGCCTCCACTTTCCTTCCTCTATGTCCTTTGCCTGTCTATTCACTTCTTCCCGCTCTTCATTTCTCTGCCGCCGTAACAGCACTACCTGTTCTTCCGTTAGCCTCAGCACTTTTCTTCCAATTGTTTCCACTCCTGAGTCTCCTCTTTTGCACTCCTTCTCGACCCATCATCTACTCTTCTGACTGCCGGTCTCACTCTCTCTCGTTCCACCACCCTTAATCTCTTTGCTAACTTAGGAGTCGGGGAGTTATTCCGTTTGTGCTCTCTGTTCTTAACCTTTCTACAGCCCTAACCATGGCAGGTGTCACCCTTCCACTTTCCTCAATATCATATTTCCAAGGAATCCTAGCTGATGGAGGCATTACCTGGGTCCGTCTCACAACCACTGGAGAAAATGGAGATTCAAACTCACGGTATGTATACCATTCTGCGGGTGATAAAGGATAGCACTCAATTGGGGGTTGTGCCAAAAGAATTACTGCACCCATTGTTTTTGGCCCCTCCTCTGAGACCTTAACACTATGGTCCTTCCTGCCTTTTTCATACGTCCTCCATAGCTCTAAGATGTTTCACTACTTCTGTAACTTTGAGACTGTGTGCCTTGTAGTTAAAAAAGTATGCAGGTTTCCCAATATTCCCTTATCATAGGTACCCTCAGCAGGCCAAGAATTGAGTATTTTACCCTTAGTTTCCCGCAGCCATTCCTGATGGTATTTTAAAATCTTCACCTTATAGCCAGGAAGTACCTGACACAAATGATTCAGCTGAGTCTCCATACTCCAACCCAATTTACTCAAAATAATTTCACAAAGAATAACACCAAAGATGATCCCGTGGTACAAACTATTCACCCAAGGACTATCCTTCTTTCCCCTTCCCAGTTTCCTAGTCATACCCCACACTCACTCAACTTACTCGCTTTCATCGCAGTCAACTCACTTAGCTATTCACTTTAATTATACTTATCACTCTCACACAAAAGACAGCATCTTTATACAAAAAACAAATGCTGGCCAATATCTCCAAGATATCTCCTTCACTCAAGATAGAAGTAATGTTTTCCACTACAACACCGCTGCTCTCGCTCTTTGCATCACTAGTATGGTATTCTCTGTTAAAACACTGGCCCTCATTACGACCTTGGCGGAGATCCATGGTGCTATTTGCACCATGGTCCATGGCGCTAAGCTGCCAACTCCGCCATGGTGGTTGGCGGACTTACCGCCCCATTCCGACCTTGGCGGGGCGGTAAGTCCCCAATCCCCATTTACCCTTCCCCATTCCCATTTCTGCCCCATAGGGTATAATGGGAGTGGGGAAGGCGTTAATTACGCCACCATAAATTACGGTGGCGTAATTAACAACAAGGTCCCTTAGCGCAAAAAGCAGGCGTTAAAATCACCATGGCGCTAAGGGAACTCGTACTCAGGCGGAAAGGGGCGCCATGGTTTACGCCGGCGTAAACCCCTTTCCGCCAGGGTCGTAATGAGGGCCACTGTCTTTTTCTGACTACAGGAAGATACCCTGCACTACTTCAACTAACCAAGAAAAGCGAGGTGAGGGCTCTCCCCTAACAGTCAATTCAAAATGAAGGGTGTCAAGGGTATACTTCAAGAAGGTATCTATAGGTGGAAATACCATAATATGCCACCTCCCCCCTATGTGAGTGCTCCAGACAACTAGACAAGCAAATTGAAGGAAGGGTATCAGGACAAACCTTACAATAGCCGTGCTGGGTGAGATACCACCTCACATCTTTAAAATAAAAAACAAAGTAAAAATAAATACAAAGGACTTTCAATGTAAAACAGTTCACGCCTTCAAAGCACTCACTCTTTCAATCCCTGTAATCTCGGCTAACTTCACACATGCACTCAAATTCTACCTTTACAAAACCCTTAAATCAAAGAAACAACCATTTTTCCCCTATTTCCTTTCTTTCTTTACCCCCCAAGAGTGAACTCATGTGAACCTGAAGTGCTCCAAAGTGGTGTCAGTGGAGGCTTTCGACCACAACTTTCTCTCCTCCCCTACACCTATGGCTGACTCACACTCTGACATAGCCTTTCAAAATTAATCTCTCATTCTCTAATACTCTGGATATCCTTGCCCCTATAATGAGGATCCATTTGAAGCCAACATTCAAGTGAAACTCAGGGTACTATTTTAACCTCCCCACCCTGAAGAGCAAGTGTAGGTTGGCTGAGAGGAAGTAGAGGGCATCAGGCTCATCCTCTGACAAACTGGCCTGCCGCCTGCTCCAAAGGCAATACAGACTCTCTGCCCTTTCAAAGAAGAGAGCCTACATTCAAGCCTGCATCTCTGCACCCTCTAAAAACTCGGCCAAACTTTTCAAAATCTGCAAAGAGCTGGCCAATCCTTTTGCAGTCTCCACGTCTCCTGTTCCCTCCCAGGCCCATTGCACGGCTCTGGCACAGCCTGTGCACTCTCTCCTCTTCCTCTACCTCCTCTTCCTCTCCCACTACCACTCCAGGCTCCTCTCTGGCCGTATCTCCTCTGCCTTTCTCCTCCTTCTCCCTGTTCACTCCCGACGATATTTCTAGACAAGTCCGATCTATGAAAGTCTTGTCAAAGCAGGTGCTCCCCTGCTCCTCCAGAATCATTAAGGACCACATTGACACCCTTGCTCCAGCCTTGGTCGATTTCTGCAATCACTGTTTTTCCACTAGAACCTTCCCCTCCCCCTTAAGCACTCTTTTGTGCACCCCCTCCTTTAGAAGCCCTCTTCCGATCTTTCATCTCCAGCAAACTATTGCCCAATCTCCATCACTCCTTTCCTAGGCAAACCTCTGGAAAAGCTGGCCATCTCCCAGGTTAATCTACATACTCAATCTGTTGGTCATCTCCATGCCCACCAGTCTGGTTTCAGAGCAGCCAGAAGCATGTAAACTGCTCTCCTGAACACCTGTGAAGACTTGCTCTCTAATCTAGACTCTAACCTTCCTGCTGTTCTCATTCTCCTTGATCTATCCTCTGCTTTCGACACAGTCAACAATGCTATCCTGCTCAATCGTCTCCATGATAACATGGGTATCTCTGGTCAGACTGTAGCCTGGTTGACCTCCTTTCTCTCAGATTTACCCTCCCAGGTCCAACTTGGGTCTTTCATCTCTTCTATCTTTCTCTCTATGTGTGGTGTTACCCAGGGGTCTAACCTCTCTCCCTTGCTCTTTAACCACTGCCTGGCACCCCTGGCCCACTGCATCTCTACCTTATGTTCTTTCTTTCAGTGTTATGCAGATGACACTGAGCTCTCCTTCAGGCTCACCTCAGCCTTTTCTGCTCCTTCTCGTATACCTGACTGTTCACAATTCAGGAATGGTGTGCCTCCAACAATCTCTGCTCTAATGTCAGTAAGTCTGAGTTCCTCCTCATTGGGAGACCTGCTCCCGCTTTCCCTCTCTCTCCCTGGCCGCCCAGCCTGGGCTCTCTACATGCACCTTCCTGTAAAGCTAATGTAGAGGAGCAGCTGCATGCCTATGCAGGAAATCCCGCCCCCTACCTCCAATATGTTGGAGCCTGAGATTGTTCCATGTTTGAAACCAGCAGTTGTGCCAATACCACAGCGGATATTTGAAACAAGGTACCCACTGAGAAAACCCTATTGAATGTATCCCCGAAGAGACGACAATCTGAGGGAGGAACTCCCTGAAGGAATATGAAAAGCAGCAAAAGAGAGAAGCTCGTGACGTCACGACAGATGAGTGTGATGCCCCTAGAATACTGGCTGAGGAAGAATGTATCGATCTTACAGAAACTATGACGAAGTTAAGAATCAAGTAAACTTTCATTTATGAAAAGAAGATTGCACGTGTGCGAAGTACGGCAGAAAATCAACTGTTCAATAACTGTACAGATGCTGAAACGCAAGTAGACTAAGGGCCTCATTACACGGTAGACGGAGAACCATGGCGCTATTAGCGCCATGGTTCATGCCGGTAAAATACCGGCACCGCCTTGGTGGAAAGGGGAATTACCTGCCCATTCCAAGGTTGGCGGGGCGGTAATTCCCCCTTCCACCATTGCCCTTCCCCATTACCATTTTTGCCCCATAGGGCATAATGGGAATGGGGAAGGCGCTAATTACGGCACCGCAAATTGCGGTACCATAATTAGCTCCCTCAGTCCCTTTGCGGGTTGGTTTTTAATGCCTGCAAAAAGCAGGCGTTAAATACCCCAACCCACAAAGGGACCTCGTAGTAAGGCGGTAAGGATTTACCGGTACCGGTAAAATACCGGTACCGGTTAACCCTTACCGCCTACCGTGAAATGAGGCCCTAAGTCATCATAGAAGCTGGCTAAATGTAGTAAATAGAATGCAGAAGAAGCTGCCATTGTATAGGAGCTGGACATCAGTGTCATGAATTTAGTAAGCCCGGACCCCTGGAGAGGAAAGTCCAAGAATTGTGTCTCAGTAAGAATAAGCTGAGATCGTGGAAGTGCCTGGCCAGGCTGTCTGGCCTGGTATCAAACGGAAGCAGCCAAGGTCGGTTATCTATTCTTGAAAGCAGTGAATGTGCTTGTTAATCATCCCTTGTTAAGGTGCAAAGAAAGAACACCAAGAGTGCCAAGTTGTATTCATTTAAGACATCTCAATGCTGAAAAATTGACTAAATAATTGTCTACTGTAACATGAGCTAAGGATGGAAATAGAGTTGAGCTTTGAGTCCTAGAACAGCGATAGTGAGAGTCTGCACTCCCATATATTTCCAGAGACAAGAATACTTTGCAAGGCAAAGTTCAAAGACAATCTTCATGACAGAAGGCATGGGTGATGAGAGATGTTGGGCTAATTGGATGGGGAGGTAAAGTCAAGTCCACCTCCTGGCACCTGTGTTTGAGCTTACGTGCTGCTAAGTCAACCGAATATTGCAGACATGGCACGAGCGTGCCAACCAATTGTAGTGGGCTGTATAATGAAGGGCCTTATAGTGAGAAGACCAATGATAAACTGTGTACTTAATAGTGTTAAAGAGGACATGTTTTTAGAGGAAGGTATAAGTTATCCACCTAACAGTGGGCAGCCAATCACAATCCTAGTCCCTATGCAATGTATACTTAGATGTCTCCCTTAACCAATCCCACACCTTGATAGGCTTTCTGTTATTTGCCAAGTAGTATGACATCACTGCTGATGTATTTTTTGCATATAAGGATGTTTTTATGAGAAAATTGCAGAGAGCTGAGCGAACGTGCGTTGATATCTGTTGTAAACTACCTGTTTTAGATAATTGTTAATAAAACAAACTCTTTGCCATCTTCCTGAGTTGGTTTGATTATTTGGATTCAGAGTTATTTTGCAACCCCATCCATTGCATGCACGTTATTAAAGGGCCATAAACCCACTAACAACCTTGGTGTCATCTTCGACTCCACCCTCTCCTTCTCCCCTCACATCTCTTACCTCTCTAAGAAGTCACACTATCAGCTGGACCTCCTCAGATGTATTCTTCCTTTTCTCACTTTCCCCCAGAAGCTCACTGTCTCCAGAGCCCTTTTCCTCTCTAAGATGGACTACTGCAACAGCCTCTTTCTAAATCTGCCTGCCAACTCTTTGCCATCTTCCTGAGTTGGTTTGATTATTTGGACTCTGAGTTATTCTGCAACCCCCTCCACTGCATGGACGTTACTAAAGGGCCATAAGTCCACGTGGTGCGGATGGTTGAAAAAGATCCAAACTAGTTCAGCTCCAGTATTTCGGACGACCGGGCATCCTTTGCCACTAGCCAGAAGATCGCAGGGTTTCATATGGAGAAAGGCTGACAGAATTAAACTTGCAAGAAGAACCAACACAGTGGGCAGGTACCCCTTTGACAAAATCCCTGCCCAGTTTCCATGTGCGCTCTGTGGACGGAGGGCGAAGTGGTTGGATTGAAAGAGGAGTCGATACCGAAGGCCTCAAGTCGATTAAGCAATGGTCAGTAGACTAAGGAGAATGGCAAATAGAGGGGATGGGATTGTGATAATTTAGGAGTAACAGCAAATATTGTGAGGAGAAATCTCAGCGGGGGTAGAGCAGAAACATATAATGCATAATCAGGATTACATAAGGTTACTTCTCAAACATTTTCTAGGGTATAGAATAAAGGTGAGAGCGATAAGGTGATCACAGTGTTTATAAATGTGTAATGTCAACTAGTCTGAATGTTGTTTGTTGAGTAAAAATATTGAAGATCAATAGAAGTTGTAAAAAAATTGGAAAAGTTGAGGAGCAACAGTGATTGTGCTTAATGAACGAGTGCAAATGAATCCACCGCAAGGGCAGTCGCAACAAGCCCCTATTCAAACACAGCAGTATGCAAACACAGGGCAAGTACTGACATCCAGAATAGGAGGTGTCACTGTGGTAGGAGGAAATCCTTTCACAGGGACAGGGATGAGCCTCTACCCACAATAGAACAGCTCACAGGGTGACTTGATGGGTTCAGTACTATCTGTGACACCAGACCCCCAAGAGGGACCAAGGGTCGAAGTGACGATAGGAGGCAAATCTTTTTCTTTTCTTGTAGACACTGTAGCACCTCATTCATGTGTACCAGAGAGAAAACATCCAACATCAGGAATTGCCTTGAATGCTCAAGGGTTCTCTGAAGCTACAAGTCGAGTTTCTTTTACTAATGAATTACCAGTCTCTATAAGAGAATGTGACATGTCTGTTCCTTTGTTATACTCATGACAGACACCAGTCAACATTTTGGGAAGAGATTTAATGACAAAACTTAACATGACAATTTCATTTACTGATCAAGAAATAGTGTTAAACGTGGGAGAATGTATAGTGGCGTTTACAGGGCAAGTGGCTCTGTGAGACGTTCCAGTAGATCCAGAGATTTTTCTATATGGAGTGAGCATTCTCCTGACATGGCTGCCTGGCTTGGTGGGAAGAATTGTGAGGATACCTGATGAGTTTTTGTTTAGACCGCGAATACATATGGACAAAGAGGGGAGATAGACTATCCCTATATAATTGGAAGCAGCCATAGTATGAAGGGAAATGGCAATGCTCAAAGGAGTAGATGGTGAGGGTAGACCATGGAGAACAGTAATAGCTCTCGAGGAAGGGTACAGATTGACTGACATAACTGATGATGACATGTTCAGGGAAGACCAAGCAGATGATGAAGTGGTGTTCTTCATGAGCATCACATACTGGATAAGGATAGAAAAGAGGGAAGTTCCACAGTGAATGGTAATAATGCAGCAACGTCCAGCATTATTTCATGAAGACTTGGAAAAGGTGTCAAGCGTCCTTTGGACCAAAGGCCCTTACGACGTAGGTTTGTAAAAGGGAACAGGAGAGGTTGAAATAAAGCTTAAGCCAGGAGTGATTTTACCTCGAGTAAAGCTGTACCCCATGTCTCGAGAAGCTGATGAAGGTATATTTTCGACCATTTCAGCACTGATGAAACAAGGGATTCTGGTGCCATCAGAATCATCATGTAACACTGGTGTGTATCCTATTAGAAAATCTAAAGGAGGATCGTGGAGATTTATAAAAGATATGAGACCAATTAACCAGATTGTAGATGCAGAGTTTCCTTTAGTTCCTAATCTAGCGACAATACTGTGAAGTATCCCAGTGGAAGCGTGATATTTCACGGTAATTGATTTGAAGAATGCATTCTTCTTGATCCCGTTGCACAAGACTTGACTTCTTTTATGTTCTGTGAAACTTGACTGAAACATACTAGGCTGCCTCAATGGTACTATGAGTCCCCATCAATCTTTAACAGAGTCCTACAGATGAATTTAGGCAATATTGATCTTGAAAGTGAGGCGATACAGTACGTAGATGACATTTTAACTTGCAGCACCACAGATGATGAGTTCAGATAAGATTCTGTTCAGTTGATGACCATTCTAGCAGACAAAGGATATAAGGTAGCTAAGGAGAAGTTGCAATATTGTCAAGAAGAGGTGTTATACATAGGTCAATTGATTTCACATGAAGGAAAGAATGTGACACCTGAAACAGCTGAGACGATTATGACAACCTCAAACCCAAATACAGTGAAACAGATGCAACAGTTTTTGGGGTTATGCAACTAGGATAGAGCCTGTGTGTTTGATTACAGTACATACACAAGACCATTTCGGCAAGCTTTAAAGAAAGCACAGGTGGAGAAAATAAAAATAAAATGGACTGAAGAGTTGGAGGAAGGGTTTGAGGATCTGAAAAAAGAAATTTGTACAGCCCTTGTTTTAGGAATTCCCAATAATGCTGAAGAATTTTATTTATTTTCACGCACAAATGGAACAGACATGACAGCAGTGCTTACGCAGAGAACCACATTGGGAGTATAAACCGTTAGCGTATTACAGTGGGATTTTAGACCCAGTTATGAGAGGACACTTGCCTTGCGAACAATCTTTGTCTTCTGTTGCGTTCGCTATTGAGAAATATACAAGTATTGTCATGGGCTGCTCCATGACTCTATTCGTGGAGCATGCTCTATTTGCCAGTTTATAGAAACCCAAGGGCGCAATGACATACCAAAGAGCTTCAGTTTATGAGGTAATGATTTCAAACCCAACGATTAAGGTTGTAAGATGCAAAATAGTGAATTCTGCCACATTTATAGCTAAGCAAATAGAAGAAGGTGATCTTGTGCATGACTGTGCTCATTATGTTGAATTTTATGACGATATACCCTGTGTGAAGGAAAATGCTTTAGTGGGAGGGGAAATTCTCTTTAGTGATGGCTCTTCGAAAAAATGGATCAGACTAGTGGGGAAAGGCATTCAGGCGTCGCAGTAGTGAGACACGGATTAAATGGAGAATTTGAAGTTGTAACGAGTGCAAGGCACCGTCTTACTTTTCAGCGCAAGCGCCCGAATTAGTAGCTTTCATTGACGCGCTCGAGAAACATGAAGCACAGGAAGGGATGGTGTACAGTGACTCCGCCTATGTTACGTCAACCGTACATGCAGAGTTAGCACATTGGAAGAGGAGGGGCTACCTCCACACAGACGGCACTCCGATGCAGCACGCATCCTAAATGGATAGGCTTATTAAGGCACAACTCCCAGTGGCCATTGCAGTCGTTAAATGTGCAGCGCATACTAAACAAACAGATTTTATCTCTTGCAGGAACGAAGCCACAGACGAAGAAGCCAAAAGGGTTGCGTATTCCCCAAACATTTTGAGTTTTGATACTGAGGATATTCAAGAAAAAGAAGTCACAACCATGTTAATGCAAGGGTTTAACAAATTGTCAATAACCCAACTGATGGAGATTCAAGGGAGTGCACTACAGGAAGAGCAGGAATTGTGGAAATGAAAGGGGTGTTCTTTATTCCCCACTGAAGCATTATGGCAACAGACAGCACTGGAAAGCCGGTGATGCCAGTAGCATTATTAAAGGTCACGCTTGAACAGCTGCATTACCCCGCACATGTAACAAGGGAAGGTCTTGCTGCAACGATTGCAGAAGACAGGTTTATTCCTAATTTGTTGGGAGCACATTGCACTATTTATGGTGAACTGCATTGTGTGTCAAATGTTTACTGCTGGGCATACACTGAGGACAATTAGCGGGGTATTACCTCAACCGAATGGTTGATTTCAGCATTTACATATCCACTATGTCGATATGTTGCAAGTATGTAATGGATATAGGTATCGATTAGTGGTAGTGTGTCCCTTCTGTAGGTGGATTGAGGCAGGTCTGTGTACACACCCTGATTCCACTTGCGCAGCAAAGCTTTTAGTGCATGAAGTCTTCCCAAGGTGGGGTGTGTGATGTCCTGTGATCTGATAATGGGCCCCATTTTGTTAATGAGCTATTTGAATAGATAGGGTTTCTCTTGAGTGTTAAGCATACGCTTTATTCTGTTTATCACCTGCAAGCGAACGGGATATATGTGAGAGACTCAACAACCTCCTCAAAGAAAGGATAGGCAAAATTAGATTGTATTTGAAGAAGGGATGGCTATATTGCCTACCCCTAGCCTTATATGCCCTTGGGAATCAGCCAGAATAAGACCACAACCTCAACCCTCATGAACTAGTGACAGGGCGTTGAATGAGAATGCCGCTCACACCTCTATCTACAAGTAAAAGTGATGCCCAGAGTGTAGCTAACACTTTAGGTGATGGAATGCATGACTATTTGACATGTATGACTTCTAGCATCTCTTTCATTTCAGATCAAATCAAGCACAAGGGGGGATGGTCTCAGAACACAGAAGAAGACAATTCAACAGCCAACCCAATTGAACTATTATCGGCACCTAAGTTATAATGTGCAGACCTGGTCCTCATTAAGAATTTTAGTAGAAGATAGCTGAACCACGTTTTAATGGTCCTTTTTTGTGTTGAGAATATAACTCCTTCAGCTGTGAAGGTCCAAGAGAGATGAGCTTGTCTTCACCTGGATGATGTAAAGGCCTATAAAGGTGAGGATTATCTGCCCTCGCACCATTGCTGATTCAGAAGCAAGACAAGAAGAAGAATTTCAGCGTGTGCAGACTTAATTGATGATGAAGAAGAAGGATGATAAAGCAGCCAGTAGTTAATACAGATTTTTTATTGGACTACAATTCAGGGGACACTCTGTATAGATATTTTATCAGAGATTGCAAAGACTTACAGAGAATACTAGGAGTTTTGGAATGAACCTTTCGTGATACATTGAAGCCTCAGAGTTATGCCTAAACGTCAGTTCTTGAATAGAAATTGGAAACAAGATCAGTATCCAGATTCATTTCTTGTAGAATACCTGTTCTAAGCAGTTAAACATATGGTACTGATCGACAGTGAGGTTCACTGACTTGTGCTTGCTTTCTTTGTGTTTATACTTCAAGCTTACCCTGCTCTTGTGAGAAGAGATGTTGATATTAGCACTTTCTTACAGGATCCTAAAAATAGCCTAGTGATAAGAAGGCTTCCTATTGCAATAATTGAGCAGATTGTACAGTTGCAAGTATAAAGTAGAGTATAAAGAATAAGTATAAAGAAATGTGATGATTGTATTAAAAATGATTAAAGAAGAAAATGGCACAGTTTTAGGCGAAGAACAAGTACAACGAATAGTAGGATGGCACGAGAGATTGATGCCTATGTTCTTATGCATAGTATATGCTTGTTAGAATTCTTTCTTTGTCTTTCTGTTCCTCATCTTTTACAGTCTCTATCATGTTAGTACATCCACTGAAATAGAAGTCCCTATGGTTCTCCCTACTATGAAAATTACTTTTTATTTACTTCATGATTATTACACTACTTTTGGGAGACATAAGAGAGATGCAGAGGAAGATAATGGGATAACTACCTAACTAGATAATACAGCACACTTGGGGAATAACATGTGGTATCAGCACACGAGAAAAGTGGGGGAGAGAACATCTAAGGAGGGTTGCTACGTCTGCTCTCTCATAACCTATGCCATGAATACAGTGCAAACTTTAATCGCCAGAGAAGTCCCAGAACATGATACAGGGTGCCTCAGTCATCTTTCAGCATGTATGACCAGAGGACAATTTCAAGAAAGCTGTGCCACTCTACGATGGAGATCAAAATAGTGATTTCCATACCAGGATGATTATATCAAGACCACACAATTGGGAAAGGAACCCGGATGGAAGAGCAAGATGCTTGTGTATTCTGCAACAGGACAGGATGAGGTAGTCATTGAAGAGATGAAGAAAATTAATTGCCCTGATGTGACAGAAATTGCTGGATCACCTGGATGTTGGAAAATAACTCAAGTCCTAGTCTATGGATGTGTGAAGTCCAAGAAGGGATTGGAAGAAGGATTGATGTCCTGTGCAGCTCATCTACTGAAGCCAGAATATCTAAAGGAGGTGCAAAGAGTGAACAATGGATGTTTGAAGTCATGAACTAAAAACGCCAAACTACTGACATGGGTAGAAGATGAATCAGGCCCATTGGTAGTAATCCCATTGGCTGAATCGAAAATGTGCTTCCGAAGAAACAGAAAGAATCATGTGGGAGATAACAAGGGATGCAGAACTACAGTTGACATTTCAAGGATGGGAGAAGGGACAGCCGTCCTCATGAATCGATATTGAGCTGTGGGTCCAAAGCCTACATAAAGTTGCCCAAGGATTGGGGTGGAGTATGCTCCTTGGTGCTCATCCATGTTCCAGCCTTAGTGAATCCTCAGAGTGACCTGAACATTGGAGAATTTCAAAAAGCAGATGCCCATTTGAGAAAAAGAAGATCACTTGAATTTATTAATCGGACCAGAGGAGAGAATTACTTCTCAGCCAAGTCATAGAAGCATATGACTCCATTCCTTATGAACACACATTGTTCAGCAAGACTGCCTCAATATTTACGACCATATTCATGCCTGAGATCCAGATGATGGCTAACACCAAATGGCTGCAGATTACGAGGTGGGAGCTTCTGCAGACAATCAATACCACCATAAAGGGATTTAATGCTATCAAAGAAGAGCTGAGGGCCATACGACTGATGACCCTGCAGAACAGATATGTCCTTGACATGATCACAGAGATGGAAGGAGGAGTTTGCACAAAAACCAAGCCTTCATTTTGCATGTTCATACCTTCTCATTATGACGAGAATGGGACCTTGACAGAGGCCATAACGTTGTTAACAAACCTGCATAATAAAATGGAAGACGAGACAGTGGACATTGTGAATGACAGTTGGTTTGCCTCCATATTCTCTTGGATTCCGCATCGGTTGGCAAACATATTCAAGATTCTTGGAGCAATATTGGTGATGATAATATTTATATTCTGTGTGATCAGGAAATATCCTGATCACACAGAATCGCCCAATGCAAGAAAACAGAAGGTGGTAGGAATGAAGATCATGATCGACGTCGAATCTGGATTTGGACCAAAGGAATTGATGAATAAAGATGTCAGAAAATATATAGAGGCCAGCATCGTAGCACCTGAAGAAACGAAGTTCCTGTATCCAAAGAATCATAAGAAGTACATGGGATAATGGGTCTATTGTAATCCAAATGGACAGTGCAACTACATGACCTGGAGTGTAGATGGACATGTTAAATCTGCCAGCACCCTGAGGGGGAGAGGGGTGATGAAGATCTGGACACCGAAGAAGCACTTCTTCAAGAGAAAATATCAAGATGTGCAGATAATTGAGGAGGTGGTCGAGGAGTTGACCAGAGGGGGAAATGTAGAGGAGCAGCTGCATGCCTCTGCAAGAAATCCCACACCCATACCTCCTATAGATTGTGCCATGTTTGACACCACAGCGGATATTCAAATAAAGGTACCCACTGAGAAAAACCTATCAAGTGTATCCCCAAAAAGATGACAATCTGAGGGAGGAACTCCATGAAGGAATATGAAAAGGTGCAAAAGAAAAAAGCTATTGACATCACGAGAGATGAGGGTGACACTCAGAGAATACTGGTTGAAGAAGAATGTATGGATCTTACAGAAACTGATGACAAAGTTAAGAATCAAGTAAACTTTCATGTACGAAAAGAAGATTCCACGTGTGCGAAGTGTGCCAGAATATCAACCGTTCAATAATTATACAGATGCTGAAACGCAAGTAGACTAAGTCATCATAGAAGCTGGCTATAAGGAGTGAATAGAATGCAGGAGAAGCTGTCATTGTATAGATGCTGGACATCAGTGTCATGAATTTAGTAATCCCGGACCTGTGGAGAGGAAAGGCCGAGAATTGTGTCGCAGCAAGAATAAGCTGAGATGGTGGAATGCCTGGCCAGGCTGTCTGGCCTGGTAACAGAACTGAAGCAGCCATGATCAGTTATCTATTCTTGAAAGCAGTGAATGCGCAATGGATGAATCATCCCTTGTTAAAGTGCAAAGAAATAACACCAAGAGTGCCAGGTTTTATTATTTTAAAACATTTAAATTCTGCAAAATGGACTAGATCATGGTCTCCTGTCACGTGAGCCAAGGATGGAAATAGAGTTCATCATGGAGTCCTAGAACAATGATAGTGAGTCTGCACTCCCATATATTCCCACAGACCAGGATACTTTGCAAGGCCAAGTTCAAAGACAATCTTCATGGCAAAAGGCATGGGTGATTAGAGATGTTGGGTTAATTGGGTGGGGAGGAAAAGTCAAGTCCACCTCCTGGCACCTGGGTTTGAGCTTACGTGCTGCTAAATCAACTGAATGTTCCAGACAAGGCACGAGCGTGCCAATTTATTGTAGAGGGCCATATAACGAAGGGCCTTATAGTGGGAAGACCAATGATAAACCGTGTACTTAATAGTGTTATAGATTACATGTTTTTAGAGGTGGGCATAAGTTGTCCACCTGACAGTGGGCAGCCAATCACAATCCTAGTCCCTATGCAATGTATACTTAGATCTCTCCCTAAACCAATCCCACCCCTTGATAGGCTTTCTGTTATTTGCCACGTAGTATGACGGCACTGCTTACATATTTTTGCATATAAGGATGTTTTTATGAGAAAATCGTTGAGAGCTGAGCGAACGTCTGTTGATGTCCATTGTAAACACCCTGTTTTAGATATAATTTTTAATAAAACAGACTATTTGCCATCTTCCTGAGTTGGTTCGATTATTTGGATTCAGAGTTATTCTGCAACCCCATCCATTGCATGCACGTTATCAAAGGGCCATAAGCCCACTAAGAACCTTGGTGTCATCTTCGACTCCACCCTCTCCTTCGCCCCTCACATCTCTGACCTCTCTAAGAAGTCACACTATCAGCTGGACCTCCTCAGATGTATTCTTCCTTTTCTCACTTTACCCCAGAAGCTCACTGTCTCCAGAGCCCTTTTTCTCTCTAGGATGACCTACTGCAACAGCCTCTTTCTAAATCTGCCTGCCTCTATTCTTCTCCCTTTACAACTTTTCCGGAACAGGACGGTGCGACTTGTCCTTGGCCTCAAGCCCAGGGATCGTATTTCTCCAGGCCTCAAATATCTCCACTGGCTCCCTGTGGCTGCAAGAATCAAATTCAAGACCCTCTGCATAGTTCACAAGGCTTTCTGGGGCCAGGGACAATGCAACATCCAACTTTCTCTTCCTAAGCACCTTCCTTCTTGAGCATTCACTCATCCACCTCCAACTCCCTGATGGCCAGACTCTTCTCCAGGCAGAGAGTGGGGGGTAGATTTCTGTCCTCGGCTAGGGCCTCCCTCTGAAACAGCCTCCCTGCCTCTCTCAAACTTGAGTAGGACCACCTAAGGTTCGAGAAGCAACTCAAGACGTTCCTTTTTGCTTCCTCTTTCTCTCTCCCTCTCCCTTGCTGATGCCCCTGTCTGCTGTACAAACTGGTTACCTGCCACCCACTGAACTTACAGGACCAGGCTACTGCACGACCAGTTGCCCTTGCCCTGCCTCCTGGCCTCCCAACAACTTAGGGACTATATCTGCACCCCTACAGTCCCCTGACTCCCTGCACTTATGAGCCACCTCCCAGGCAGCACCTACACATTCCTTTTCACTCTCCTCTGCCCCCTCATCCCCCTGGCACTTCTTTCCCTCCCTCCCCCTGCACTTGCGTGATCTGAATGACACAAGGCCTAGTAAGATCGTTATTTTGTCCTCCTTCTATATTCCCTTCCTTGTCTTGTCGCACCTTGTAACACTTTGGTAATATAAATGGCTTAAGCTTATCATATCATATCATAGCGATCTAAACTTTGTATTTAGCCTGTCCTTTTGAATGGACACACTCTCCCAGATGGCAAATTCAATATTTTTGCTTTGGCCCACAGGGAAAGTAGAGCAAACATTCCACACGTCCCTTTCAGACTGCACTAGCCTTCCAAAGACATGGATAAAAATGCATCTGATCTCATGAATGAAAGCTAGTTACCTCAAACTATTTTGCCTGCAAACTATTTTTTGAAGGCACTGTCGATACATGTACACGTTACCCCCATGTGTTGTTCAGCATACTGATGTATACATACAATATGTCCTGCCATACCCAACATACTTATAAAATACTGTCAATTGTCACAAAGACACTGGAAGCAGCACCAGTTACACAAGTACGGTTGAAAGGTAAAATTGTCCAATGGTGATAGAATGTTTAACACATTAAAAATGACATAAGGGACCTGTCCCGTGGATAGCTCTCCCCCTTTTCCTCAGGGTGCTTTTCTAATTACCTCCCTGACTACCTTGAAGGCACTGAAGGCACTGAAAATCTTTAGTCAGGGGGTTGATGTCACTAAACTATTTTCCTTCCTTAATCTTTGCCAATAACTACATTGAGTAAGTTATTCTAAGGTTCTTCAGGACCTTTAAACATCCTTCCGGTGGAAATAGGGTTCCATGATTAATCTCTTAATATCTCTCCTCCTATTTCTGATAATTCTGGCGGAGAGTGGAGCCAGATACAAACTGTGCATGGTGCTTTGCATGTGCTTTCAGATTAACAATGCCCCTTTTGTAGTCTACCACTGGAACCTTAAGAACGTCTTGCCAAAAACAAAGGATTATGTCTTTCATGCCACGGTGGGAGAGCAGACATGGCCGGTAATGGCCTGCCACGCTGAGCCATGGTAGGACCGAGCAAAATGAGGGCCTCGGCTAAGGCTGTGTGCCGTTACCGGCCATGTCTGCCCTCGTGTCTGGGCATGAAAACCATTCGCACCCCGGGATTCATCCATGGTGCAAATTGCTTTCTTTTTTTTCCTCCAGAAATTGGTGCCGCAAGCGACACCAATCTCGGAAAGAAAAGGAAAAAAATAAACAATGATGTCCGCTGCCATAGGCTAAATGGAACTAAGTCCCTCTTCCAATTCTATGGCAGCCGGAGCGGGAGGTGCAGCAGACCGGGGCTCAAAGCTCTGGTCCTGCAGGTAAGTGGGGAGGGAGAGAGGGGGTGGTGAAGAGGTTTTGTTTCGTTATAGGGGTATTGGGGTGGGCAGGGAACAGAGAAAGGCTCCTGTTGCCTTCCCACATAAATAAAAATAAAAAAATGCTGCCACACGGGGAAGGGCCGGCAGCTGGTTCCTACCACCTGATTGGTCAATGGCTCATCCCCAGGTGTGAAACTTAAATGAACCATCAAATCTAAATGGCCTCCACAGTAAAGGTTCTGCCTAAACCAAAAGAGAGCAATAAGTATTTATGCAGTCCAAGTGGGACCTGCTTTGCAGTGCCTGCTGAGTTACTGGAGGAGAGTTGACAGCATTTGTCTCCAGTGTTGCAGGTATTCGGAAGGTGACAGTGCAGTTCTGGCTTTTGTGCAGGCATAGGTTAGGCATTTGCCATGCACTAATGGTACTGATTTGGAGTGTGGTTCTTTGGTTGGGTTGTAGCTATGGATCATAGGTACAATATGGAAGTGAAATGAGATCTCTAGCTGGTAAATTGAGGGAGTTATGTAAGATCTAGTGAGGTGCGTTTTAGAAAAAATGAAGGTGCGAAAAGGCAAAGAAATCACTCTTGACAAGGAACAGTTTTACTCTATATGAGAGCATTTAGGCTAGGCTACCAGATTGAGGCACAGTAAGCCCCAGGATTGATCCGCGCAATCAACCCTAGCACCCCCACGCCCACCCTGGCGGACCCAGTCCGATCACTCAAAACAGGATGAATAGATTAGGATTTACACAAGACAGAATTCCCAAGAAAATGTTGATGCTATCACAATAAATCAATGACAGGGTGGCAAGAATGATTTTTACAATATTACAAGTTGTCATTATAAGTATAGGATGATTTAGGGATGGGATAGAGACAAAGCAAGATATGTAGCCTATGGAATTCTATGGCATAGGGATGATACTTACAGTCCACTTTATTTTAGGATATTGGACCGTCAAGGGTTCTGGTCACTACACGACAAAGCGCTTGGCAAGACAGCTGGGCAGTTCGGTCACCGGAGGGCACTGGACTGGCACCTCTGGTCACTGGATACTAAGAATCAGCTGGATGGCAGGTTTGCAGCAGGCATGCATTTAGTGAGCAGCAAGCAAGGATGCTCCCAAAACACCACAGCTTCCCTTGGTTATTGGGATTTTTAGAATTTGAGGCCTAGCTGAAGCAGGATCACCAAGGTTTTGGCCTTGTGGTTGGGATCTGGAGTCTAGATGAATAAATGCAAGATGAGACAGGAACAGGACAGGACGCCGGGCAGGAAATCAGGAATCGGTCAGGAATCAGTGTGTGTTCCTGTGTGTTGTCAGGGGCTCTCATTTATAATGCTAGGTAACATCATCACAGTATATGACAGGGGCAGGCTTTACTACACACGCCCCTAACAATAGGATTGGTCAAGGGTAGACATCTCCTCCTCGCTGTCAGTTGGTTGAACTTCTAAGGGAATGATATCAGATTTATGAGGTGAGGTTTACAATGTCCAAACACTTCCACATTTACTTTACTTAAAATCCGATTTAGCCAAAAACATACATTTCTTTACTTGTAATCTCTTGGCAAATTATACACACATGTTACATATTATGTGCATCACATTTCAGTCCAATCCTCAGGTCTGTGGAGCCTGGTTTCGCTCCTCTACCAGTTTTTCACACTTTTCACTGGGATATACATTTCTCCAAATTCTACAACTTTACACATGAGTGGGGATTGTCATAAAGAAGATATGTACAACATTTTACATTTACAACATGGTTGCTTTTCTTGTAATTCCACATATAGCACCATTTCTGTCCCCTTGGTGTCATTACATTGTACCAAGTTTTAAACTAAAGGCCACAAATTTACTTTTACACTGTGAAAATTCTACATTGTTACCAATTTTGGTTGCTGAGTTAAAAGTCTTTAAAGTTTCCTTATGGAATGGTCTTTACAACAAATGGGAGTCACTATCTGTCATTTTCTTTCTTTCCATCTGACACCAACTGGCATTTCTTTTCAAGTAGGGTGGGGGTTTCCTTCAGCTTGATTGAAGTTTTAGGGTCCTTCCCACCTCCGGCTTCCTTCCCTGAGAACTGCATTGTCCTGGGTTCCAACAGAGACGAAAGTCTGCTCAACCCCATAATTATCAGTGGGTTGGCAGGATCTGCTGGGAGAGATAGCCCTTTTGGCAGAAAACCTGTTTTTCAACTTGGTAACTCAAGCCACACTGGGTTTAACATCTTTCACTTTTGACCTTAAATCCAGAATTAAATAAGCATGTTACATCAAATAACACATGTGATATATTCTCCCCAGTAACAAACTCTTTTATATTTCTAAAGACAAGTAAAACTTTTATTTACCAGTGTACTGCTTTAAAACACAGGCATTCATTTTTCCTTATTTTGTAAGCAGCCTATTTTCACACGTGGTGCAAACTGACATTTCTTTCTTTAATTCGTTTTTGGGCAGCTCACTCAGATTTTCACAATGTCCTTGTAGCTAAAGGCATTTTTCTTTGAATGCATGAGTTTAATCTGAACACTGGTATATGAAACTGACCAGGCTCAGATAGTTAAAGTTATCTTGAAGACAGCTGGTGTTTGATTCATTGTGGAGAAATACGCGAGCTTTCCTGTGCGAGTAAAAGCAGAGTTCTTGGGTACTTTTTCCAAAGTTACATTTGACAGGGCCTGTCATTTGGAATTAGACCCGGTTTTTCTAAGACACAATGGCCCTCATTAGGACACTGGCGCTAAGTGTTTAACAACGCCGTAAAAGGCTGCAGTGCCATTAAACACTTAGCGCCTTACTACGAGGTCCCTTTGCGGGACCCGACCTGAACGGCTGGCCTAGAACAGCTGTTAAAGTAGGGACCTGCAAAGGGAACTTGGTGCTAAGTACGGTACCGCAATTTGCGGTACCGTACTTAGCACCTTCCCCAGTCCCATTGAGCCTTATGGGGCAAAAATGGGAATGGGGAAGGGCCAATGTTCAATGGGGAATTACCGCCCCACCAACCTTGGAATGGGGTGGTAAATCCCCATTGAACAGTGGCGGGCTTGTTACGATACCGACACCAACCATGGTGCTAATAGCGCCATGGTTTAGCGCCAGCATCGTAATGAGGCCCAATGACTTCTCCTGGGCCTGGCAGGACCTTATCAATCACAGCAGTTTCATAGTAAATGGATGGATGTAGGATCAAAGCAGCTTTACAAAGAGGGGAAAAAGGTTTCATTTTGAAAGGAAATTTTGGGGTTTTCAGCAAAGCACTGCTGCCTATTTACTTAATTTCATCTATATGTTTCAGAGGCACACTGGCACGCTCCTGCAGTGTTTCCCCTTGTTTCACCCCAACTGAAATGTATGTGGCAGGGTGATGGAGCCATTTTTTTTGGTTGTTGTAAAAATGCAATTTTGAGATCCTGGCACACACAGGAGCCAGCGCATCCAGGTTGCTGTTTCTTGCACCAATGCAGCTCAGTGATGTGGGGCAATGCATTGAGTGGGTCAATATATCCCACAGAATGCTAAAGCATGCCTGTGGAATGCAGGAGTGAAGGGTTATTTGTCTGTAATGTTAGAGCAGGCTTTGAATGAGTGATGCTGTTGTAGCTGTTGGAATCTGTATGCTGTGTGGATGAAGATGGCTGGTGGGAGTCTCATAGTGTCTCTGTTTATTTATTTCTACATGTTAATCAACATCTAGACCCTTTCCAACATTTAAATATGATAGCTAAAATCTCTATGAGCAACTCCATCTTGCTCTATGTCTTGCATTACAAAATTATGGCTTTTCCTTTTTTGGCTGTTTTTGGGGATTACGTTGTCCCAAACTTCAAGGTTGCCAACAGCAGGCCGAAGAGATGGTGTGGAGGGATGGGCTTCTTGGATGCATCTATGCAGGATGCAGTAAGGAGGGCTTCCTTCAGTGTTTTCTCATCTGGTTTCTTTGGTTGTGTGGTCAGGAGTGTGGAAAATTAGGTTCTAGAGCTTTTATTGGAGCGGAGGGGGTTATGCTCCTTCTACAGGGAAGGCCCTTCTGAAAAGAAGCACATGGATGGCAACAGTAAAGAAGTGTGTGGTGCCTTCCCTTCTCGACTTTAGCATCAGAAGCTACAACAACGGTCAGAGGTTCATTACTCAGTGACTTTTATGCATATTTTAGAACCTTTGGCCATGAAGAGAAACTGAAAGCTGTCCAGAGATATGTGTTGTCTCCAGTTCTAGGCGTGTTACCTGAGTTGCCCTGGTCTGGTTCTTTTGCTGATATTTTCCCAGGAGCTGAAGTAGTACCTTTCAATAAATCCTGGTAAGGTGTGCCATAGATTTCCTTGAAAATCTGTTGACAGGCCCATTAGACATATTTAACAATGTGGGTAGTTTCATCTTTTACCTCTCCTCCCTTTCATGACCAAATTATGTGCAATGGTCTCATGCCCTTGTGGGTCTTCATGCTGAGGCCCAACTCAGAAATAGACTGGAATCTTTTCTTTTTTTTAAACTTTATTTTTGCATTTTAGTAAACATGTGTACCAACAAGCCCAAACAGTGGGCTACTAACATGCTGCCGATTGCCCCCCTCACGCCCGTCCCCCCACCCTCTGACAGTCCCATCACACAACAGGCAGTTAACGCATTTACATTTACACAGGAGAAGTCTGTGGTGGCTGATCAGTTGTCTCGGTTGGTGCCACGCTAGAGAGGAGGTGCGAGATGTACGGGCCCCATATATCTGGAGGTCTTGCGTGGTGGGGAAGTGTCTTTATGAATTCTGTTTCCGTTTCTTGGCAGTATGTGATGTCCCTCTTCCAGTTCGAAAGAGTGGGGGGTGTGCCTCGTCCCCACGCCATGGCTACTCTTCTACGTGCCAAAACCAATAACATGCTTGCCAGTTTCTCGCCGATTATTGCGTCAGTTTCGTCAAGCACATCCGACCAGAATTTAGACACTGGCGGGCAACTCCACGCTAGGTGCAGGAAGTCAGCATCCGGGGACCCGCAACGGTCGCAAGATGCATTGGACCCCGGGTGGTGTCTGTATCTCTTTTTAGGGGTATAATAGGTTTGATGCAGATAGTTAAAGTGGATTTGTTTGAAGCGGGAATTGAGTGCCACTTTTTGGGTCTGTTGTAAGATATAGCTCCAGTCTTCATCAAGAATGGGGGTTTGAAGTGTGGTTTCCCATCTTGTCTTTGTTTTGGGGTTCGAGGAAAGAGTGTCTGTGAGCAGGGTTTTGTAGATGGATGAGACTAGTTTGCCCTCCCCTTGTGCCTGAATGGTCCTGTGCAGTAGTTGCCAGGTGGGAGGTTGTTGTGGGAATGTTGGGATGAGGGCCTGCAAGGTGTACCGCACTCTGAAGTACAAAAAGATGTCAAGGGAGGACGTGCTCCCCTTTTCCCTCGCCTGCTGGGGTGTTATGAAGGTGTCTTGTATGAAGAAGTCGCCAAATGTTTTTATTTTGCACTTGTCCGCCCAGATCAGATACACTTTCTCGGTGGTGAGTGGGATCCCGGGAATGAATTTCGCGGATAGAAGAGGAGAGTATCTAAGCTGAATCTTGTACTTTTGGGCCATTTTCCGCCATATTGTGAAAGTGGATTGCACTATGTTTAGCGTCGTGTGTGGCACAGCTAGATTTCTGATAATCACGGCCCTTAGCAAGTTGGGGGAGGCTAGTGCCCGTTCGACCTGTACATGCGGTCTTATGAATTGGGGTTCGTACCAATGACTGAGAAACTGAGCTTGTGCCGCCCAGTAGTACCGTTCTAGATCGGGTAGAGCTAGGCCACCCTTATTGACAGGAAGCACGAGGGATGAGTAAGCCACCCTTGCAGGTTTGCCCGACCATATGAGGTCCAGAACTAGGCTTCTCAGATTACCCAGGAAGCGCCGGGACAGCAGGATGGGGATGTTGGCGAAAAGGTACAGGAGTTTGGGTAAGATTACCATTTTTACCAATGAGGCTCTCCCCCAGAGAGTGAGCGATAGCGATTTCCACCTGTTTACCTTGTCTCTTAATAATTTCAGTGTGCTTTCGTAGTTGTCTTTGAATATATCATGGTGGTTCAGGGACACTCTATTTCCTAGATATCGGACATGGGCCGTCTCCCACTGGAAGTTAAAATCGTCTTGGACTATTTTGGTTTTTGTGTTTAAGGGAAAGATGATTGATTTTCGATTGGTTAATTTTCAAGCCAGATACCAACCCAAACTTAATTATTTCTCGCATGATCGGGTTAAGGTTTTCGCTGAGGTTTTGCATGAACAGGAATATGTCGTCGGCATAGAGTGATATTATTAACAGGTGAGGTCCTATTTTAAGACCTCTCTGGATGTGACGTTCCCTTAGGCCCTCTGCTAAGGGCTCCATCACAAGGGCGAATATCATGGCGGATAGTGGGTATCCCTCCCCAGTGCCACGCTGGAGGTTGATATGTGCCGAGCGAGTCGGCCCAAGCGTGATTGCTGAAAGGGGCTGGTTATAGAGGAGTGAGACCAGCCTGATAAACTGTTTCCCAAATCCGAGCTGCTGTAGCACGGAAAACATAAAGGGCCACTCAACAGAGTCGAATGCCTTTTCGGCATCCAGCAGCACCGCCACTGCCTGCTGATCGGGGCCAAGTGCTGCCAGAACCCCAAACATTCTGCGTATCCCGAATGTGGTGTTTTGGCAAGGCACGAATCCCGCTTGGTCGGCGAGTACCAGTGCAGGCATTAATGGGAGAAGCCTATTAGCGAGGATCTTGGCCAGGATTTTGTTGTCCAGATTAATTAATGATATGGGGCGATAGGACTTACAATCTTCGGGAGGCTCGTCTTTTTTGTGTAGTAGTATTACGTTAGCTTCTCTTAGTGTCTGTGGGAGAATGCCAGATTCAATTGCTTCTTTGAAGACATTTAGCAGCAGAGCGGCAATGAGAGGGGCGAAGTGTTTATAAAACTCACCAGTTATCCCGTCTGGCCCCGGGGCTTTGGAAGACGGTAGACTTTTGATGGCTTCTTGGATCTCTTCCAGCGTTGTGGGCGCATTCAGTGGCTCACGGAGTTCCCCCTCCACCCAGTAAAGTTCTGTGTCGTTAAGGTAGTTCCGGATCTGTTCTCAGTTCTGCTGGGCCCCCGGCGCTGTATAGGTCTTGGAAGAAAGCCCTGAATACCTCGACTATGTCTTCTTCTTTGTGCAGCATATTTCCCTGCGGTGTCCGGATGCTGTCCACCCTTGTCGGCCTCCTGGCTGCCGCTATAAGGCGAGCAAGAAGGGCTCCAGGCTTCTGGCCTTCGCTGTATTGTCTAATTCTGTGATTGTGCCCCAGAAATGTAATCTCCCATTCAGCCAGTTTTCTAAAGTTCAGAAGTTCTTCTTTCAACCTCGCCTGGATTTGGTCTGAATTGTGTGCGGCTTGCTGCTTTTCCAATTCCTTCAGGAGTGTTTCGCAGGTCTCTAGTTCGCGTCTGATAAGTTTCAGGATTCCGTTTTCCTTGGCTAGACAGACGCCTCTTACGTAGCATTTGCCTTGGTTAATGTCAAGAAAGGTGTTGATTCGTTTAGCTCGGTGGCGAATGTCGGATCAGCAAGGGATCTGGGTTTGAAGCGCCATTGTGGAGGTTGTGGCCTGGTGGTTGGCAGGCGGCATTCAAGTGTTACCGTGGCGTGGTCTGAGAAGGTTTTGGGGAGTATTTCACATGTGCCCTATTGCCAGTTGCTGTGAGCGGAGACTAGCAGATAGTCAATGCGAGAGTTCGTATTATGAACACTTGAGTGGTATGTGTAGTCTCTGGCTTCCCAATTCTGGGTCCTCCAAATGTCCGATAGGTCAAACGCTTTGCAGATCTCCTGCACGTGTAGGCTGGCTTTGGACGGGTGTGCTGTTGTTAACTTTGATTTATCTTTTTGTGGGTCGAGATGAGTATTCAGGTCGCCTCCCCAGATTATGGTGGCGTTTCGTACTTGCGAGAGGCGGGATAGCACCCAGTCAAAGTTGTTTGCGCTGTCTGTGTTGGGGGCGTAGGAGTTGACGAACACCACCTCCTCTCCCTCCACTACGCCCCGAACCAAAAGAGCCCTTCCCTCGTTATCTCTTTCTGTTTGGATCAGGCGGAATCCCAGTGAAGAGTAAAGAAGAATAGCGACTCCCCTGGCATAGCATGAATATGAAGAGAAGTAGCGATGGCAACCCCAGCCACGGGCCCACAGGTGCTCATTTTGCGGCAAAAGGTGGGTTTCCTGAATCATTGCCACCTCGAACTTGTGGAGTCTAAGTAATTGCAGGATCTTGTGTGTCGGGATGTTGCCCACTCTAATGTTCCAGGTAGCTACTTTGAATGTACCAGTGATGATTTATATGACACCGGATTGCAGCAAGATCGGAGTCGGAGTTCGGACACATGGGACGGCTGGATTGCATGGGAGCAGCGTCAGGCAGGAGGGCTCGAGAGGGGCGGCGGCGAGGCTCTGGGTGAGGCCTGCGGTTAGGCGGTGGTGCATTTAGCGCATTTCGAAACGACAACAACAATAAAACAAATTTCCTTACATTGACAACCCCCAACTTGTCCGTTTGGAACCCCCCCAACTGGAACATAATGTGTTCTGTGCACGGGGCGCGGGTGGCCTTCCTAGGCTTAGTCCCCAACCTCCCGTTTGCGAAGATTGACCTGATGGCTTGATTCCTGCTTGCTTTGGGTCAGTGGCGCAGGTATTTGTCACAGCGGGACTCTCTCTGCTCTTTCTCTGTTTGAGGCTCTGGGCGTTTGGTTTGCGGATTTACATCCCCGCCGGTCGAGGTATAGTGTGGCTTCTTCTGGGGAGTTGAAGAAGTGGGTATTTCCCGCCAGTTGAATGCGAAGCTTCGCCGGGAAGAGCATCGAGTACGTAATCTGGTTGGCGCGTAGTCTGTGTTTCACCTGGGTGAACGATCTCCTTTGGGCTTGGACAGACGGTGAAAAGTCTGGGTAAAACTGGATGTCGTCCCCGTCGAAGTGTAGTTTTCCCTTTTCCCTTGCCATTCTGAGGATGGAGTCCCTGTCCTTGTAGCTTAGAAGCTTGGCAATGATCGGGCGGGCAGGGGCTCCCGGCGCCGGTCTTGTTGCAGGGATTCTGTGAGCTCTTTCCACTACGAACATTTGCGATAGAACTGTGGGACCAAAGAGCTACGTGCATCATTTTTCGATGTGTTTTCCATTCTGACTGGTAGTTGTCTTTCTCTGACTCCGACTATCCTGGTGTTATTTTGTCTGGAGCGGCCTTCCAAGTCCTCGTTTTTGGCGAGTACAGTTTTCGTTTGTCCCTCAAGCGTGGAGACCCGGGAAGTGAGTGCTGATGTGCCGTCGTCCAGATCTGACACTCTCTGTTCGACGGAGTCGAGCCTGTCGCTGTGTTTGTCGAGCCGGTGTTGTAACAGGTCCACCTTGGACGAGAGCAAGTCTATCTTGCTGTCCAGGCCGCCTATCCCAGCTTTTAATTCCATCAGGATTTCCCTAATGTCCGTTTGTTGCTGCAAATCTGCCTCCGACTGGTTGTTCGGGGATTCTGGGCGGTGTTCCGGCCTGGGTGTTTTAGGCGCTGGGCCTGCATCAAAATTGAGTCGTTTCTGGGACTTGTCTGGCTTCCCCATCTTGAACTTGGCTACGGTGTCAGAGCGTCTGGTTTTGGGGTGTGGCCAAGGCGCGGGCGAGGCAATCAGATTTGGCCGCTTGATGCCGTGTGAGGGGCCGAGACCCAGATGCGCGGGGAGACGCTATGTGTCAAAATGGCGGGGACGCTGCGGAGTGACCCCGGTTTGTTGGCGAAACAAAGACTCGCTATCTCACCTGCTTTGCGTGCTTCTGTGGGTCTCCGCACGCCTCCCGCTCCCACCTGCAGGTGTCTCGCTCTGCCACCGTCCCAGTGCTGGCTGTGGGCACCCCGACTCTGAGCGATTCCCCCGTGCCGCTTTCCGCTGGAGGTGGCCGCGGCGGTCCCGCGGGTGGCTCTTGTCTGTCTGCGCAGGATTTTGGGCAGGCAGGTCAGGTCTCCTAGGCCCCACGCAGGTCGTGGCTGTGCAGGCCGCACTACGCATCGAGTTTCTCACAGAAGGTGAGTCCGATTCGCTCCGGATTTTCGACAGGGATGAGATGCCGTGCTAGGATAAATTATTCTTTGCAGATTTAGTGGTTTCGCCACAGGATTGCCGCGATTAATCAGGATTCATGCGGGAGGCAGCCGGGAGCTCACAGGGGAGAGGCCATCCTGGTCGGCCGTCTAGCGCCCTCTTCGACTGGAATCTTTTCTACTCAACACAATGAAATCTGAGTGCTGGTCAGGAAGGAGAAGCCCAGAGAACCCTCTCAAGCGTCGCCAGTGTATCCCAGGATGTCAAGAGCGCTCAGATCCCTCTCCCCTTTCTGCCAAGAAGAGGTTACAATACTAGTGTTAGAGGGAGACATAAGTCTGAATTTAAGGGTAGGTTCATGATAAACAATATTATTTTTAAAAAATTAAATTGCCAGTGCTCTCAGTAAAATTGTGTTTTTTCCTTAACTGAGCTTCACAGCACCTTTTCCTGCTCTACAGGGTCCGAAGGAGTAGTGACACGATGGTGTTCATATGTGGTCCCCTGGCCAATGACAAGATTCAAAAGGCATCATCAAGAACCTTTCAACAATGTATTCTACAGGAGCTGACTTGCTGGCTCAGGTGTCTGTAGTTCTCCATTGTCAGACTGGATTCAGTGCTGTAGCGGAGCCTTTCTGAAATTCATCCTGGAAGCTCCAAGAATGGCCATGAGACTGCCGGCTGGTTTGTCTGTGTAGAAGAGCAAGTTGGAATTGGAGTTCATTGTTCATGCACGCCCACAGTTACTGAGATGGTTTGATCCTGGGAGCTGCCTCAGCACGAGTCCAGGAGATAGCAGTTTCCTATATCAGGTAGGCTCTCAGAAATATGTCACTGTTACATATGGGAAAATAATGTATGGATACAGTTGAGAAAAAGGAGAAGTCCTCAAAGGTTTAATCAGGAAATGGTTAATGAAGCTGTTAATGGGACACATTTTAGGATTAGTTGTTTTAGTTTGTAGTTAGAGGGACATTTTAGGTAATTAGGTATTGGGAGCCACACAGATGTGAGTGAGCAAGTTCAGTTGTGACAGACAGATAATGTTCAGGCTACATTTATAAAAATTAAATTACCAATAAAGGGGAGACTTAAGGAGCCTAGTGATAGACTGAGAAAATAGAAGCATCAACTTCATAATCGGTGTAAACATCAGAGATAGACTAAGAGATTGAGTACCCCTTTTGGGACTAAGGGGGATCTGGCAGGGCATAGTGGCTTCTGCAGTGTTGGACCGCCATAACATGACAGTACCCTGGACCATCCCTCCCCTTTCCTCACTATCTGCACTTCCCAGTTGCAATTGGGACCTTTAACCTCCACCACCACACTCTCTACTTGCGGCGCCCCTGGGCTCTATCCTATCGCTGTGGCTCTTCAATATATATCGTGCCCGTCTTGCTCACCAGATCTCCTCCTTTTCTCCTCAGTTCCAGTGTTATGTGGATGACACACAGCTTTCCTTCAAACCTCCCTCTACTACCTTCTCTTCCTCCTCTCTCATCCCTGATTGTTTAACGACCATCCAAGCATGGTGTGCGGCTAACGATCTCTGTCTTAATGCCAGTAAGACAGAGATCCTTCTCATTGGGACACCTGTGTCCTGTTTTTCTCCTACCCCCTAGCTGCCCTCCTTGGGCTCTCTACCCTCACCATCCTGTGAGGCCAAAAACCTTGGGGTCATATTCGACTCCGCTCTCTCCTTCACCCCTCACATCTCAGACCTTGCCAAGAAGGCTCACTTCCAGCTTCAGCTCCCCAGAGGCATTCTTCTTTTCCTCACCTTCCCCGGGAAACTTTACAGAGATCTAGTCTTCTCTAGACTGGACTACTGCAACAGCCTCTTCCTCAATCTCTCTCATTCCTCCCTATGTCCCCTTCGGCTAATCCAGAATAGGGCTGCAAGACTTTTACTTGGCCTCAAACCCAGGGACCATATCTCTCCGGCCCGAAAATCTCTCCGCTGACTCCTGGGAGGCCACAAGGATCAAATTCAAGACCCCCTGCATCATCTACAAAGCTTTCTGGGGCCTTGGACTATGCTATCTCCAAATCCCTTCCCTAAATACTCCCCCTGTTAAAGCCCTCCACTCCTCTAACTCCAACTCTCTGCTTGTCAAACAGTTCTCCAAGCAGAGAGTGGGGGGGCAGGTCTTTCTCTTCGGCTGGTACCTCCCTTTGCAACAGCCTCCCTGCCCCTGTCGGACTTGAGCAGGACCGCCTTAAATTTCAGAAACTTCTCAAAACCCTGCTTTTACCTCATTCTCTCTCCCCCTTCCTTGCTAATAACCCCACTGCCACTGAGACTGGTGGCCTGGTCCTCATGAACCTCACAGGATACTAGGCCCTATACCTAGTTGACACCAGCACTCCCCCTGTCTGGCAGCTGTTCATCCCACCCTAGGGATGTATCTGCCCAAGAACTTAGCCTGAGGCCTTCTCCTTTGGCTCCCCTTGGCACTTCCCTACCGGGCCTCCACCAGTAATTGTCCATTCCTTGCTTCCTCCCCCACCCTATCTCCTGAACGTCTCTTCAGTGCACTTGCACGTCCAAATGTCACAAGCCCTAGTAGCACCACAATTGTATATTTACTGTTTGCCTATGTTATTTCCTCCCCTTGTCCTCTCCCCACTTTGCCTTGTGGTGCCTGGAAACACCATTCTGCTGTATAGACGCCTAACAAATGCTTGATACATGAAATAAAATAAAATAAAGCGACAGTTACCCAGGCTGTTGACGCAGGGAACGGATGTGGATAGATCTAGGTTCACTTGCCAGGTTAGACTCCTTAATATTGTGGGCAATTTGGTTAACATGTTAGATACAGGTTAGTAAGCTCAGTCTAAATGGGAGGTTAAAAGATCTCTAGGTTCCCCAAGGTTGGGCTACAAGCTTTATGTTTTCTTTATGAAGTCAGCGCATTCATTTTCCAAGAACATTTTGTTAAAGATTAGTGTCAAGTTGGGAGGGTTTAGCAATTCCCCAAACAGGTTTAGATTTTGAGAAGCCTTTTTTGGGGGGATGATTTCGATGCAGTTTTTCACCAGGGCAAAGTTTGCCTTAGTGCTAATAAGGAATGGTATTAGCACAAGGGACAACTTTGCCCTGGTGCAATAATGCATAGAAAATATATGTTTTGTGCACTAGGATCATTTTGGACCAGGTGCTTATACGATGCCAATCTGCACTTGTCATGGCGCATTGGTTTTCTAATATGTCCCAGTGTTTTAAGAGATAGGGTTAATTTTGCGCTTATATTAATACCATACAATTTTGCACTTGCACCGGTGCAAAGTTTCTGTAATCTGGCCACAAATGGTTGCCTGTTTTGCAAATGATTAATGGCAAGGTATTCCAGAGCCCTGCTGAATGCACAGAGAAGGATCCCCATTTTCATTAACTAAACTGGGGATAATCCTACAGTAATTCTAAAAAGTGGCAAAATGTGTTTTCTGATTCAGATAAGGAAACTCTGAGGTAACTCTTTTGTTATACAATCTAGTTTCCAAAATTCAATGATTTGAGAAAGAAGCAAGTGTCAAGTTAAAGGTGTGTGAACCCTACTAGGACTAGAAGACATGGAGTTATTGCTATATATACGATATGCATGTTTCCTTAGTCCATCCATTCATATGAACCGCGTTGCTCATTCCATAGCGCAATAACCTTTGCATTTGATGTATATGCAAGCATCATTTCATTTGGAATGTGCTTGTCCAGACAGGTTTTCTTGCTGCCTTCTGGGATTTATTTTGGCTTGTGTATAAGTATTAGGCAGTTGCCACACACTGCTATTATATCCCCAGGTACTCTGTCAGTTTTGCAGCGCTTGGGATGGTTAAGAGGTTGTGTCAACGACAGACCTTCCTCCTGAGAGCACTATGACTGGAGGAAAGTATGACACATGTACCGAGGGCTCAGCTGAAAGGTCGGGAGGAATGCCACCAAGCTCTCGCCCAAGCTGCAAACCAAAGATGCAGGTTAGACAGGTGTCACCAGAAGGAACTATAGCTATGCGGAAGTGCATGTCAACACCATACCTGAACGGAAGGGTAATAACTGAACCCCCAGAGTAGATAAGGGCGCTCTCCAGGGAAGGAGCAGAGGAGGACACGAGGGAAGGAAAAGAACAAGGGAAAACAGTGAAGGGGCAGGTCTGACCCGGGCGGCACCAGGGCACGGCTATCAAAAAGGGGAAGGGAAAATCTGGGAGGTATAGGAAGACAAGGAGGAAGGAGGGGTCTGTCCCATGCAGAACGAGGGCACAACTAGGGAATCTAAGGTCTGGATAACATAAAAGTCAAGGCAATAGGACACAATCTAGGAAAAGTCTCCGAGTTCAAAAGGTGTGAGGTCCCAGCAAACAACCCAGAAGGAAAAAGGAAGCATGCACATCCAGGTCCAATTCCAAGGTTAAGAACAGGTAGAAACAGGCATTTTTGATTTTTATATTGTTTTTTTTAATTTAGTTTTTTGTGCATTAGTTAAACATCAAGAAAACCTTCAGCAGACAAACATCAAATTAGAAGAAAAAACATTACAGCTTCATTAATAGTTTGGATAAAAGTGAATTTAAATAAATAATAAATATCACTTACCTTAATTGCCATACAATAATTCATAAACATTGGCCTAATGCCTCTTTCCAGATAAATAAAAGCTGCAAATGTCACCACAATTGAATTAGCATTGTAGATATTATTCCAGAACAAGTCAGATTCCACAAGCTCCTTGTGAATCAACAGCGGAGCATATCCCTTAAAATAAGCATCTGATAATGACAGGCAGGAGGCTAAAATATGGCGAGAAGTCTCAACGGGACCGTAGCACAGGCGACACAATTTATCCCCATATAAGGTCCCATGCCACCCGCCTGTAGGTTCTCTGGTAGGGAGAATGTTGAATCTCATATAGATGATAAATCGTTTCAACTGGAGACTACAGGGTTTAGTCAGCTATGAGCGTACAACGTTGAGCAAAAACCCATGAACAGAAAACTGATGATCATTTTTAAGGAATAGGAGAACAGACAGCGCTAATCAAAGCAACATGGAGAAGCAAGGACTGCTTGTTCCCCTGCTCCTATATTGCAAGCCCCTGCCGTTCGGCGCCGCACTTTCATGTGGTGGATGGGTGTCCGGACATTTCATCGAAAACAATTGGTCGACAGGACATTTGGTCGATGTAATTTCGTCGAAAACCAAATGGTCGATTTTTAAAAAAATGTATATATATATTTTTAAGGTTGTAGTTTAGGGAAAAAAATGTTTTTTTTAGAAAAAAAAGGTGATTGGGGGGGACCACCACCACAAAAAAAAAGGGGGTAAAAAAAATAAATAAAAATTCGACCATTTGGTTTTCGACGAAATTGGTTCGACCATTTGTCCAGGAGACCAATTTTTTTCGATCAAATGTCTGGTAACCTGGTGGATGACATCATGCCATCATATTCAGTGTGCTGATGAGGGTATCGGAATGCGTGTTCAACACTGGCTTCCAAGGCGCCATGGCAACCCCCATGAGTTGCGGCACGGCACCCATCCGGGCCGCGCGGTCGGTCCGACATCCTGGCAACACTTTGCTGCTGCTACGGCAGAGCCTGGAAAATGTATTTCCCATGCTTACACACATGCCAGAACTGTTGGCATTGCCAATGCTTTTTTTTAAATGGACCCTATGTCAGCCCCTCTGCAACAAATTGGAAAATGTAGACATTAGTTCATATATTTGAAAAGCTTGGGCAGGAAAGGACAATCGGTGCAGGTCTTTCCCCACTTTCTAGTTCTTCAATGCTGAGTTGTTCTTTGCTTCCGAAAAGACCAAGGACCTATTTCACAGAAACGTTTTTATAATCGCGCAATCCCATTGGAAAACACTGTGGGAATCAGGCCCCAAGTGACCATTATTAGTTAATTCTACTGCTCCGGCCAACACCCACTCGCGGCTTGAAAGCAAAAAGCCAGCTGTATTATAACATTCTTTACAATGGGCATACCAATTATCTTCAGAGATGTTTATACCAAGTGCTGTATAATCCACTGATTCCCTTTCACTCAATCTGCCCAAAATAAGCCTCTTTTTTATGATCCTTTTTATGATCCACCGGGATTTTTAGAGCGGCTCGCCTCCTCCTCTTTCTTTTTCCTAGAGACCAATGCTTTATACTCTCCTCTTAGAGCACACAGATGGACCGCATTCCTAGCTTCAGGTGATTTAAGGTCACGCAGTAGACTATTTTTAGCCTTTCAGCATTCAGTATGAAACCAAAATGTATAGGGCCTAATTCACGGCGGCGTTTTATAAAGGCAGAACCCCAGTGGAAAACGCTCCGTGAATAAGGGCCTCGTTTTGAAATTGGTGTTCTCATGACATACAAAAAAGGTTTAAAAAAGTGTTGCTTTTTTCGCCACCAAAAAAATGCATTGCTTTAACAGAGAACGGAATAATACATTTCCAAATTCAACTTAAAGCCAAAGCTGGTAAATAACAGGTGCGGTAATGTGGTTTGTGTATTGAATCATGGCGATAGGTGTCCTGGAAACAGATGAGATGTGCTTTTTGGATAAAATTCTGATAATCTAAATCTTTGACTTTACTTTTTACACCAGCAATGCTCCTGGAAAGGATTTATATATTACCCTCAAGAACTCCTTTATCTTTTTCAAATTTATAAACACAATCTCTGTGGTTGCCCCCAGGGTGACATAATGTCAGTCAAGTGTAATCAAGTCAACAGCCGATGGGGTCGGTTTTCCATGGGCATGGATGGCTCAGAGATATTACTGGATAGCCCAACTCTACTAGACAGGAACGTATTCCAAGATGTACAAGATGCTTGGAACTGAATCCCAGAACCCTCTGGGGGAGGGCCATGTATTCTCTTGTCAACAGCATATCAACAGTGATTGATGAGCCAACACTCACTTTACACCCTAAATTACTTTAATCGGGGAACTGCACCCTCCAATGGTATTCCTAACCACAGCTAAACAACCTTCGGTGTGCCTTGGCCAGTGAAAACATTTCTTTGCTCTCAAACATCTCAGTTGGTAGTTTGTGAACTCCAACCACATACACAATATTCTGTCAGTGTTCCCTTCTGGCCTCTTCATTCTTCCTATCCAGTGGAGTAACTTTGCTGAAAATGTTGGGGGGGGACATGACATCTGAAGAAAAGGTGCCCCAGCCAAATGAATGGGGACAAAATGGTGTGCCATGAAAGTTGGGGGGGCAAACACCCCTGTCCCCCCCTAAATGTATACACATGTTCCTATCATCCTTTCATGGGGCATGATTGAAATGCGGGCAAAAGATACTGTTTTTGTAATAAATAGACTGTGCGCTTGTGGAAGATTTTCTTTAGTGCGCCTAGCTGTGACCGATAACACAATGGCCCTCATTACGACCCTGGCGGAATTCGGAAAACGATGGCGGAAATGCAATACCGCCATCGAATAGCGCTCGGTGCGACTATGACCCGTCACCGCAAAGTACGAAGCCATTAGCGACACCGTAGTGAACGCCAATGCTAACTGCACCAAGCACGCGCGCGCGCGCCATGCCAAACCGCAAACACCACCATGGCGCAAGGGTACGCCAATTCCGACCCTAGCGGACATGTACCTAACGCCATCAAGCATGGCGGAATGTACCATTCCGCCATGGTGAGAAGTACGGCATCGCGAATCAACCGTAAACGGCCCCACTGAGTGCCTGTACACCGCTCCCTGCCCACAAAGTACAACTCCCCGTAGGTGCAATGAAGTCACAATGCAACCATTGAAATGTACAAGTCACCCATGCATGCCAACGAACAAAAGAAACACAACAGGGGCCAATGGGAGCTGCAGGGCACAGATGGCACGAATACAGAAGCCATCCCAATGGACATGACCACAGTCCCCCACCAAGAAACGCACGCAAACACAGGCACCTGTGACCAGCAATATTCCGAGAATCACATCATTCCACCAGTCCACCTGGCTGACCGGCATCTGTTACACAAAACCCAATCCCCCGCCCCTGAGCATGACAACATTCAAACTGTCATATTGGCAGCCCCCATCCCTGACCTCACGGGCTTCGTAGGCAAACGCGCCCAGTACAGTACCACGCAACTAAACTCCGAAGCTGGAACCCAATGCAGATCTCCTCACAATACATCGCCCCCCAAATAGGCATATGCCACATCACTTGCAAAGAAAAACGCTACACGGGCCAAATCAGAATAGAAATTTAATGCACATCAAAATCACCAAGCCCATACAGCCATCAGGCCATGAACTCCAAAACACTTTTCACCATTGTGGGCTGCATCCGCAAGAAATGACCAGCCACTACTTGTGTGACGCCCTGTTCCCTCATGGTACACAGAGCCACATTCACGTACGAAAAGGCAACATGGAAGCGCACAGAACCGCAGGGCCGTCCCAATGGGGAGGCACTAGTCCAGCTGAAAGGCCGAAATGTTGCTCCGAGCCACCAGTACTGCGTAAGGGCATGTGGGCCATTGGCGATCGTCCCATAAGATCGTAATGCTGCTCCACTGATTAACACGAAGCAGCAGGTGTCGGGAGTAAAACCCATCTGCAGGAGTGGCATACAGATGGCAGTGGCAAAAGGGGAGGAGATACCTGTCAACCAAAAGAAAAGAAAAAGAACAGAATGGCCATCAGAACTACATTCGAACAACTCACTTCAATGATCACACTAAATCCACAGCCATATGCATGCTAGCCCACTCCAAAGGATCATCACCACCCCAAAACCACTTGCGACTCATAACCATCTATATCGAGGTGCAAACACCATCACAAACGAGTGTACCTGTGCATGCGTCTGTCAAAACAGAATCCATCAGATGGGAATGTTAACGTGCATGGACACAAGTGTCTGAGGGCGCGTCGAGACAGGGAGGGCTCAACAAGGCCAGATAGACGATGGTCCCACTATGGCAGCCCTGCATCACATAGCGTAGGGGAGGCGGATAGATCCCAAGAAGCCCTGTACATGGCAAACTCTGTATCAAATCACCTGCCCATGCATCCATTCATCATTCCCTCATCCCGGGATTAAAACGCCTGAATATTTACTCACATAACATTAGAAATATCCATTGAGTCTGTGCGTTATGCAGCCTGCAAAATCCACAGTGCCCCAGCCCGTAATTCCAGTGTAGTGAAGTAACATGTATTTGGGAACGTCCGGCCTCATCGGCCACGTCGCTATTGCGCATCCCAAACTATTCATATCAATCATTGCATCCTCGCCATTGGCCCCTGTCTCAAGGACATTGAACAATAGTACGTTATATTTGCAGTCAGACCTGTGGGCATTTCCTCGCCGCTAGCTGAAAACCGAAAGCGCCGCCCTTCGAATTCCTCATTTGCAACATCACGTCGAAGAGGCATCTGTGGCCGTTTGAAATCACTAATTATTCCATCGAGTGCGGCTTTGTGTGAAAATGGCAACTGCCTTCACCCACAAATGGGACGCCCCGCCCGTCGTTGCAACTCGGTACAGTGATGCATGAGGGCCCACCGTTACTCGAGTACTACGTTCCACTGACCCTTCACAAGTCTGTTCGCGACTGCACAGATAGTATGTGAAACAATGGGACCACAGCAGAATGAACATATCAACCAATCTTACACGGCCATCGGGTACAAATACATGATTGCAATAGCAAGATGCCATTCCCCGAATTGCAGCGTTGTGCGCGGGACGTGCTCGGCCAAAGGGGAGAGCAGTTTGCACAGGTGGAATTAATCACCACAGGTGGAGGCCATACAGCCTGAAAACACATAAATTGCACAGCCAGTCTCCTCCCACAACCACACCGAAATGCTACCGGCAGGACTCGCGATGTTGGCCCTGGGGGACCTGATAGCACTGCAAGTACTCCAACTCCAAGAAGAAGACGAACACCAACTACAACCGGCCGCACGGAGGAGACGCAGGAGGAGGAGGAGGCCAAGGCAGGGCCAGCAAGGGCCGTCAGCACAGCCACTACCACCACGCAGGCAGCCCGCAATCCCACGCCTCCGAGCACATCCGTTCAACCTCACTGATGAGCAGATCCACACCCTCTACCGTCTGGACCGGGACACCATAGCCGCCATTGTGGACATGACACAGGCTGACCTTGTCAGCATGATAGATAGCCCAACCGCCATCCCACCCCTACTGAAGGTGGTGTCTGTACTCCACTTCCTGGCCACAGGCACCTACCAGCACACAGTCGGACAGTTGCATGGCATTTCTCAGCCACTGTTCTCACAGACACTATTTCAAGTGCTCGATGCCCTCCTGCAGCACGCAGACGACTACATCTCTCTACCACGCTCGGAGCAGGAAATTACCAACACAAAAGTGGGATTCCATGCACTTGCCGGCATACCGGGTTGCATTGGTGCCATCGACTGCACCCATGTGGAATTGGTCGTCCCACATGCCATGGAGGCCCAGTACCGCAACCGAAAACAATTTCATTCCCTGAATGTACAAATGGTGTGTGACTCCAACAGGATCATTACACATTGTTGTGCCCGATTCCCTGGATCAACCCATGATTCTATGGTCTTGAGGAACTCTACAATACCACGCTACATAGAGCGACACGCAGGGAACAGATCCTGGCTACTCGGTGAGTCTCATTACATGCATGATTATGTGGGGTATGTGATTTGGCAATGACCTGGCAGGAAGGGGGGCGGGTGTGCGTACGTAGCAATGGCATTCCACATCATACGTTTCTCGTCCACATACAGGTGATGCTGGATATCCACTGAAGAGATGGCTCCTCACACCAGTCCGGAACCCACGGGACCAGCATGAGGAGGACTACAACCATGCCCACTCACGTACCCGTGTAGTCATTGAACAGGCATTCGGCCTACTGAAGACTCGTTTCCGCTGCCTCAGCAGGTCTGGCGGGGCACTCCTGTACCGCCATGAGAAGGTTGCAAAGATGGTGATGGCATGTGTCATGCTCCACAACATGTGCATACGTAGAAATGTGCCCATGCCCCCTGACGCAGAACTGCAAGCACCTGATGATGGTCATGATGAGGGTGGGGATGTGGCAGCACCTCATGGAGTCTGCGAGGCACCGGAGGCCCGTGACATTCGTCAGCATCTCATTGATGCATGCTTCTAGCACTCACGCCTGGTGGCTGATACATGGACACGGGACTCGTGGCACTGTGTGTGTCTGGGACATGCACAATATGGACTGTACGCCTATGATGGCCTAGTACACAAAGATCAATGTCCACACATCTCATTGGTTGATCGTGCACTGTTTATGGCATATGTGATATCATGTTGAACACCCTATCGACCCGCCACCCAAGTGAGCCCAACACACCCCCTCCACCCTCCTACCTCCCCCCCGAACACCAGTGTCCAAAGATGCTCATTGTCAGTGGGCTGTCGCTATTGCAAGCCCCCTCTGCGGGTATCAGGGGCACCCCTGCCTGTGGAGCGCAGGTTCCTCCCAGATCTACGTTGGGGGCTGCCCTGGACGGAACTTGCAACGGATGATGTGTCTGCCTGCTCACGTCCATGCATGTCCCTAAGGGTTTGCGAGAGCTCAGTGAGCACACGGCGCACTGCGGCAAGTTCGGCACATACGTCTTTGGACGTCGCATGCAGTTCCCCCCTCAGGCTCTCGGTGCTTCTCTCCATTTGGACTCTCAGGCTCTCGGTGCTACTCTCCATTTGGACTCTCAGGCTCTCGGTGCTACTCTCCATTTGTGCCCTTAGCGTCTCTGTACCTCTCTCCATTTCTGCCCTAAGTGTCTCAGTTGATGTTTCTATGTCTGCCTTAGTGCCCCCACATTCATCGGCATGGTCCTTGAGGAGCGTGGCCAGTTGCTGCTGTTGCACGATTAACTGGTCGAGGGACTGTTGCCTCTGCTGGGCCATGGCCATTTGCGGGGGTGTCACAGAGGGGCTGTTGTCCTCATGTTGCCTTGCCACAGGGCTTGTGGGGGATGGCCAGTCGTCGTCTTGTGGGTGCCCCTGCGTGGTATCCTCATGTTGTACGGGATGGGACAGACAGGGGGATTGGGACAGGTCATGGATGGATCTGACTTCGACATCCCCGTTTTCTGTGTCCGAGCATGCTGCCATCAATGGGGTGTCACCTATGGTGCTGCTGCCACCAGAGGCAGTGCCTTCTGTGGCATCCATTGGGGGGACCTGTGGTGGTGGTGGTGTGGGCATGCTGGCTGCTGGGGTGCCTGTTGATGTTCCCTCCTCTGTGCTGCCACCTGATTTGTGCTGCTGCCGTGTCTTGATGCGTGCAGCTGAGGTGGAGGGTCTCTGGCCGTTGGTCTTGGCCCTCTTTGCAGGTGTGCTGGTAGGGGTGTCCTGTAGCTCGTCGTTTGGATCGGACCCTGTGGTGGAGTAAAGGAGGGCGAGGGTTATTGATGGGTCTGTGGGAATTGGAATGGCATTGTATCACATGCATTGGGGTGGTACCTGAGGGTGATTTGGGTCGGGGCCTTGGAGGTGCTTTCATTTGTGTGTGGAGTGAGGGTGCAGTTGTTTGGCAGCCTGCAGTTAGGGTGTGCCTGCTGCACGTGTAGTGCGTGTTTTAGGGGTTTTTAATTTTTTATGTATTTATTGTGGGTTTTAACGTGCGCTATCAGGCCGATGTGTGTGGACGTTCTCCTGGACATGTGTTTCTGTTGCACTATGTGGACGCATGGTACTTCACATGGATGGACTGTGTGGATTTGGCATTGTTTTATTTGGCCCACCTACCTGAATCTTCGGATGTCTGCACTCCTTTCTCCATCCCTCCGACTCCCTCTATGCTCTCCATTCCGATGGTGGAGGCACAGATTTCTTCCCAGGGGGTCAACTTGATGGGTGATTCAGGACCTCCCCCGGTGGCTGTGGCAATGTTGCGGTTGGCAGAGAGTATGCTGCGGAAGCGTATCCGCAGGTCGTCCCATCGCTTGCGGCATTGCTGTGGGGTGCGGGGTGCGGTCCCCACCGCACTTACCCGCTGTGCCACCAGAGCCCATATGGCCTTCTTGTTTGCAAGTGCCGTTCTGGTCATTTGCGTGGAGAAGACGACGGCAGCATTCTCCTGGAGGGTCTCTGTTAGCACAGTGAGTTCCTCACGGGAGAAGTGGACCTGCCGCTTGCGGTCGCACGCTTTCTTCGCTACTTTTCCCATTTTTCTTGGTTTCGCTAGGGTGGATGACGGGTTGGTGTGTGTTTCAGGGTAGTGATTTTAGTGGTTGTGTGGTTTTAGTGGTTTTATAGGTGTACGGCGGGATGTTTCCCGTTCCGGGCCCATGTTTTTGCTTCCGTTTCCGTATATTTCCGGTCACCGTACTTTCCGGTAGGCGCACACTGCGGTGACCGCTAAGAGGGGTGGCGGTATTGCACCTAGGGCGCCGTACGGCGGCGGTGTGGGCCGTTTTGGGGTCATTTCCGCCATCGCGGACTTTGCACTTCCGCCATGGCGTGGTGCTCGTGCCCGATGGGTCGGAATGGGCCGCACTTTGCTCCTTCGTGCAATGGCGGAAACGCTATTTACGCTGTGGCGGTCCGGTCAGTCACTTTCCGCCAGGGTCGTAATGAGGGCCAATGTATTGAGCTTTTTTGCCGAACTGTAATGACTGGATGTTGAGGGATCTGGTTTGGACTGAGACACTAGAAAGTATACTGGATTTGGAAGCAGCGCTTGAGGAAATGGAATTATGCTCACACAGGAATGTGACAACTTTATCAGGATCAGCTTCCTCATACCGAGGACGACCAGACACTGGGCCTCATTGTAGGTTGGGCGGTGCTATGAGCTGGAGGTAAATCTTCCACCTTTCCACCACATTCTGGCGGAATTACTGCTGCTGAAATCCCCCATGGAGTTCTACAGAATTAAACGGGAACTAACACCGCCACCACCATTTCTAATCCAGCAGTAATACTGCTGCACCGAGAGCTGGAAACGGTATTACAGTTTGGTGGTATTTTGGCAGATTTACCAACAACATACCACTGCACTCGTAATGAGCCCCTGTATCTAACCTCTTACTCATAAAATGTTCGCTAAAAATGAAAAAACTCTTATATTTGGGGGAACAACCCGAATACTTAGTTTTCCTGATAGCCTTCCTCATGTCTCTTTTCTGCTAGGAGTTTTTCAAAAACATGTGTATGGATTTTTTCCCTTTCTAGAGAGGCTTCTTTTATTCCTCATTACGTTACCAACCAATCTGCTAATTATTTGTAAGGCTTCCAGTTTTCTGTTTTTACTTATTTTTACACTTAAACACAGACTGACATCAATCTGCTTTCTGTCTGTATTTATTTATAAAAATGGAAAAAAATGGAAAAACAGGTCTTTCTGTCTGGTTCTCTATGATGTCATTCGTACCTTGCAGGCCAATCACATTGCAGATTGGCAGTATCGAGAGTGTCAAAGTTGTATAAAAATAACGCTGCAGTTCTTCAAATTGCTGACAGCATATATCTTAAGACAGCGGCAGTCACAGGAGCAACCGTTTGTTGTTATGTTAAGAATTGAGCTAGCATTTCTTTCCTATATGACTGCATTTGTGCTTTAAACAATGAATTTTATTATTAGAATAAATGCAGAAAAATACTGGTTGCGAAGTATCTTTTTATTTGACAAAAAATAAACGTGGATGAATACAGAAAAAAGGCCCAAAAATAAATATGGATAAATACAGATGAAAATGTCAGAAAAATAAATACCATAAATCCGGAAGCTTTAATTTTATGTCAATGTTATCAATGCTAAATGTGGATAACTTCCATTCAAACATAATTTTTTAAATGTTCTCCAATAAACTGTTATTTAAACGCTTAATATCTTTTGGCGACCAGTGTATCCTATTATTCCCTGTAGTCACCATCAAGTTTATTCGGCCGCTCTGTCTCGTTTTTCAGAACAGTTTGCTGAAATCTCCACAAACAATGCAGTGATTGATTCATGTATTTTTGGTAATCTGGATCTCCCAGCAGCCGTTAATGACATAATTATCTACAAATACGTAGTCCAAAGTGGAGTCGCTAATACCACGATCTCATGTCGGTTGCCACGGGCAGTCCCTGTTCACCTTACCGTTAAGCCGTTAAGCATCTGAAGTCCTACGGATGATATGGCTATGCCCCATTTCCTACCTGACTGCGCTTTGGACCCTGCGGCCACCATATCCGCCGTCTCATTTCATGCTTGATCCTATGCACTAACTTCCACGCATGTTGCATTTAGGTCCCCAGTCAGTATAACATGTCCCATCAGTACACTGCATTGTCAATTTACGATGCAATCTGTAATATACTGTAGAAACAGGTCCAAAACATCAATAACCTTATGCCAATAGACATTGATTAACAAGAATGAATTAGGATCACCACTCTTTGAAAGTTCTACAGCCATTGCCCCAAACTGGAGTTTCAGCACCTCTCTAGCAGTTATTCCTTGCTGTGAGAGAATCACAGTCAATAATCCGCCGGTCAGACGACCGCCAGCGCTCAGTCTTGCTACCTGCGAAAAGATCTGGTAACCATCTATCACAGGTGAAGATGTCAGCCATGTCTCTTGCAGAAAGACACAACTGCATTGTTTTAAAAAAGACATGGCAACAACATTGGAGAGTAAATGCACACTCCTCTGTTATGTACATGATACACATTTTATTCGGTCTGTGTTGCTAAAACGACTGTTGGGTAGGACCAACAAACGTGCCACCCTTTTCCCACACAGTCAACGTCACCCCTGACAAATCTACATGTGGCACACTTCTATTTTCTGCATAGCTGACAACCTCACGATTCCAGCTACTGCTAGCATTCACTGAAACTGTGAGGCCGTTGAATACCTTCTGCCTTTTTTGTTCCACCCTATAGCCCTCCCAACAGTCAAGCTGGCACAACCTCTGTCTTTAAATAGCAAAAAGAAGTGGGCACCACTCAAGGATATGATCCTTACTGAAATAATGATTTCTGTTAGAAAATTAATTTCTTATGAAATTCCTTGTCCATAAATTGTAAAAGGGAGCCAGCTGAGAAAAATAAGGAGACACCCAAATTCGAACTCAACAAAAAAAGCAAAAGACCAAGTGGGATACAAGGTCACTCTGCTGCTCTCCAGGACACCCAATCTGGGTAAATCGGTTATGCAAATTTTCAAAAAGCTTAATGTATTTCCAAAATTCAATGTTCACATATTTGGAAAAAATAATAATAGCCACGAAAATCCATTGATTCTTCAAAAAAGATTTTTATCAACAAGTAGTTTTGTGAAAGAATAATAATCCGTCTCGTGATGTGAGGCGTTGCTAATATTTTCTTAGCGAGGAAGGAAAAGCCACTAGCATCTTATATCAGACTAGAACATTTGCCAATGCATTTCGGATTCACATATCCTTCATCAGGGCAAGTCTGTAATTGTACATGTGTAATTCCATAATATTCCAAAAAATAGTGTGTCAACAATATGCATTCATATAAATAAAGTAAATGACATACCAATCATTGTTGTGGTGGAAAAGGTCCAAAATTGATAGATGCGAATAACATGAAACAGAAAATGAAAAAGAAAAAGAAAACAGCAGTAAGAAGGCTGTTACATGTAAAATTGGCGGTAACGAGAAGTGCGGATAGCATTTACCTGAGCAAATGGTAGAATGCTTGCATAGGTGGTGGCTTGGTGTGCGAAAACCATGTGGACGGCAGAAAACTGCCCAGGAAAATGTCAGCGCTGTAGCGCAGCCTTCAGAATAGGCTGAAAAGTAATGAAAGTACCATAAGCTGTAGAAGCAGACAGGTATAATCCGTGTAGGCAAATCTTAAAAAACTTACCAGGAGACCAGCGAGGAGTGGATCTGTTCCTCTCGCTAGCTGGCTTGAAACTGCGATGCACGCATCGGCGCGTTGCTAAAACAACGCTCCTTTAATATTCCACGTGACCGTGGCCCCGAGGGGCACGCGGTCAGGAATCACAAACTGTGTACGGGTCTCCGGATGGGAGTACAAAGTAAAAAACTAATTGTCAGCCTACCAAGATTTTTATTACTATTTCTTCTGTTTCCATGTTTGCTATTTTCATTATCGTAACTTTTAGTCACCATTATTCCGTAATTACTTCTTGGTAGGCTGACATTAGGGCATTATAATTCCCTGCTCTGCCAGACTTGAAGGCAGGGGCTCTGGGATTTAAAAAAAAACAAGTGTGGCTACAGCTTGAGTAGGGGGTGTGAGCTCCTTCCTGCACCCACTACAAAGAACAAACTGACAGCTTTGGTCACCAGCTGAGTCAGGGGAAGAGTTTGCTGTGGGGGATGAAGCGCCCCTCCCACAGAGGGGGACAGTTCCTCCCAATTGACATTAAACAACTGATTTAATTTCAAAGTAATTAAAATTAGAAATAATTTTGTTTTATGCTATGCTTTAATGTGATTTCTAGGAGGTTTTTAAGAGATAAAGTAATAATAATAAATTTGCATTTATATAGTGCTACGAACCCTCAGGTATCTGAGTGTTGCTTATTATTACTCACGGTGTGTGGTGCTCATTTATTGACCTCGGAAAGATGAAAGGCTGAATTTGGCCCTGCCGGGATTCGAACCTGCGTTAGCAGACTCGGCATAGATGTCAAAGCGAGCGCTCTACTCACTGTGCCACTTGACCGGCATTTTCCTTGGATTTTGGAGACTGAAATGGCCAGTTAGAACGGTTTTCTGGCTGATCTGAAAATGGGACAAATATGACAATTGGTGGAAAGATGGGAAATGAGATTCTGAACATGCTTGATCATTTGCTGAGTTATAAATGTTATACATTTAATGAAAAGGACAAAAATGTGCCACCGGGCTTTGCTACATCATACAGAGTTGGTGATTGTCTTACCTAATTCCCTAATGTCCAATTAAAACCACTTATTTTATGCACATAGCAGGGGCTAGTAGAAATATGAAATTATGAGACATAATTGGTTTTTGTCACAAAAGTGGCCAAGGGGGGGAGCTGTTGAGCTGCCAAGCGAGATGGCAGCCTGAACGAGGAGCTCCAGCCTCATTACATCCGTAATTTCAAATTAATCCATCTGTACCCTTAATTTTGCTGAATTAACATCACTGGTGCACTGGGGATCGTTTACTGCATCTGCATCCTTTATTCTGTTGAGAATCGTAAACTGTACGAGGGACGCCGGGACGCAGAAGGTCCGCCTTGGAAAGACAGTCAAAGCCGTGAAGACAGAGGCCGCATGGCACACCGCCGGAGTGCTGCTGGCCGCCCCTCTCCCGCCAACGACTTAGTTTGTGGCGGGTGCAGCATTGACACCGTCCGGAGCGCACTTGACACTGGCTACACACATTCCTTGTCCATGGGCATGGATCGGCCCATCTCCTGCTCAGCAGATCGCGTCTGTGACTTGCTAAGGGCCTCATTAGGACCCTGGCGGTAAGGGGTTTACGGCGGCGTAAACAGCGCCGACCCTTACCGCCTGATTCCGAGGTCCCTTAGCGCCATGGAGGATTTAACACCTGCTTTTAGCAGGTGTTAAAATCCATGGCGCTAAGGGACCTTGTCGTTAATTACGCCACCGTAATTTACGGAGGCGTAATTAACGCCTTCCCCACTCCCATTATGCCCTATGGGGCAAAAATGGGAATGGGGAAGGGTAAATGGGGATTGGGGACTTACCGCCCCGCCAACCTCGAAATGGGGCAGTAAGTCCGCCAACCACCATGGCGTAAACGTAGTTTACGCCATGGTGGTAAAGGTACGACCCAGGCGGTAACTTACCACCTGGGTCGTAATGAGGCCCAAAGTGAGTCCTTGGGCCTCATTACGACCCAGGCGGTAAGTTACCGCCTGGGTCATACCTTTACCGCCATGGCGTAAACTACGTTTACGCCATGGTGGTTGGCGGACTTACCGCCCCATTCCGAGGTTGGCGGGGCGGTAAGTCCCCAATCCCCATTTACCCTTCCCCATTCCCATTTTTGCCCCATAGGGCATAATGGGAGTGGGGAAGGCGTTAATTACGCCTCCGTAAATTACGGTGGCGTAATTAACGACAAGGTCCCTTAGCGTCATGGATTTTAACACCTGCTAAAAGCAGGTGTTAAATCCTCCATGGCGCAAAGGGACCTCGAAATCAGGCGGTAAGGGTCGGCGCTGTTTACGCCGCCGTAAACCCCTTACCGCCTGGGTCCTAATGAGGCCCCTTGTGACCCATCGCGTATCCTGTGTAACCAGAGGCGGTGAGCAGCTCCTTGACTGCTGCGGCTATGCAGTGCCTGACCTGTGTGTCTGTCCGCGAGCAAATATTGGTTGCGAATTATCTTTTTATTTGACAAAACATAAATGTGGATAAATACAGAAAAAAAGGCCCAAAAATAAATATGGATAAATACAGATGGAAATGTCAGAAAAATAGATACCATAAATCCGGAAGTCTTAATTTTATGTCAATGTTATCAATGCTAAATGTGGATAACTTCCATTCAAACATAGCTTTTTTAATGGTCTACAATAAACTGTTATTTAAACGCTTAATATCTTTTGGTGACCAGCATATCCTATTATTCCCTGCATTCACCATCAAGTTTAGCCTGGACCCTTCAGCACTAGTCCCGCCACCAGGCTGCTAGTGAGCACACTGTACACACTGCTTGTACTGCTGTAAAGCTGTTGGGCCCCCAGAGCATGTCTGTGCTCCATCAGTGCGGTCATCCCGCAGGGTGAATGAGGACACAGTCGACACAATTGGGCCTGACATGATGGTGGAGGAATTGCACTGGATCACCTCTGAGCTTTGCATTTCGAGCCTGTAGGCGCTGCGATGCCGACACTGGATCCACACTAATATTGCATGCTACATGGCCATAGAGAGAAAATGGCACTACATTTTGAATCCTCAGATATCCATATATATCCCGACTTTGCTGCGAACGTACTCTCCAAACGCAAATCATATGACTCTGTCAAGAAACTCTTACGAATGCGGCAAGTGCAATATGCACTGTTATACACTGCAAAACTACACATACAGCACGGAGGAAGAGCCCACTTTTTTTAAGACGCTGGCGAGGCAACAACATACATTGAATCCAACATCCCTATACCATTGCCTAGTTGCGACCGTGATGGCAGGGGGGGCCCACCCGCGGGCATCAATGACCCGAATATTATGAACAAGGACTGAACCCAGCGAATTGCACAGTCTCTCTCTATACGGATTTGATGTGGGTACAGGTAATTTGGGGCACAGGGCTGGCAGCAGGTCAGCAGCCATCAGGATAGCCCCACGGTTATCGCACAGCATACCCCAAGAATGTTTGATAAGTTGTTTCATGATGGGGGATTCATCGTCAAGTTGGGGGTGATGATGTGGGTGGGGGCGCGGAATGAGAGATGATTGCAATTTCGACTGCTTTGACCTGATTGGTCTAATGTTTTGTAAAAGTTCAGGCTCGGATGGCCTGCTGTTTGGAGTTTATGCATGTGCATTGAAAATCAGTGAAGACTACTCCTCAAGTACAACACATGTTAGCATCCCTGACATTGTCCGGCTTCGACCGGTCCTGGTTTGTCTAGGCTCTTGATATGTTGGGTACTAATATTACTTTTCTATCATGGAATGTACGGGGCCTCAACCACTACATTAAGGCGCACAAGGTTGCCACCTTCATTAACAGACAGACCCCCAAAGTGGTAATGCTGCAAGAAACGCATGTTCAAGGGGCCATTAATGACACATTTGCCAAAACTTTGGGCCCACAACGGTACTACACTAGCTATTCGACCCAGTCCCAGGGTGTGCTCATGCTAATACATCAGGAGACCAAACGTAGCATAGATCCATTGGGTAGATATGTTATCCTTTGGGGTGCTTGTCAGGTGTCGAAGTGACATTGGTAAATACATACGGTCCAAATGTCGATGACCCCCAATTCTATGGCCAGATTCTGGATATCCTACTCGGCAGCACCCTCTCTCACATCATATGGGGCGGGGACTTCAATTTGATCCTGGACTGTCTCATGGACAGATCCAGCACCACACATAGGGACCTGTTCACTGCAGGCTGAATGTTGTTGAATGTGACGAGGCACCTGGGAATGAAAGATGCATGGCGCGACCGAAACCCAACTAAACGTGAATACACATATGGGCCTCATTACACGGATGGCGGTAGGGATTTACCGGTACCGGTAAAATACTGGTACGGTAAATCCCTACCACCTTACTACGAGGTCCCTTTGCGGGTTGGGGGATTTAACGCCTGCTTTTTGCAGGCGTTAAAATCCAACCCGCTAAGTGACCTCGGAGCTAATTACGGCACCGCAAAATTGCGGTGCCGTAATTAGCGCCTTCCCCATTCCCATAGAGCCCTATGGGGCAGAAATGGGAATGGGGAAGGGCAATGGCGGAAGGGGGATTTACCGCCCCTCCAACCTTGGAATGGGGCGGTAAATCCCCTTTCCGCCAAGGCGGTGCCGGTATTTTACCGGCATGAGCCATGGCGCTAATAGCGCCATGGCTCACCGCCTACCGTGTAATGAGGCCCATACTATCCTAAAGTTCACAACGCCCACTCTAGAACTGATTTGTGGTTGATCCCCAACTCCCTAATGTCACGGGTGGTAGAGTCCCAGATCCTCCCATGTACGATCTCAGACCATTCTCCCATCACACTGACCCTAGTACACAAGCCTCTGAATGATCGTATGCCCCCCTCCTGCCTGGCTGATCCGATACTCCTTGAGAGATTACACAATGAGACGATATAATTCTTAAAAAGAAATGATGGGACGGTGCAACACCATACAGAGCCGGACTTGGGGGGCGAGCTGGGCGACTGCCAGGGGCACCACACCCCCCAGGGCGCCCTTAGCCGCCACCACGCCAGCTCGGGGGAGTCCCCCAAGGGCGCCCCCAAGCTGGCACCGTGGCAGAAGGCGCAGCAGGTGGCCCCTTGCTGTCAAATGCATCCGCGGCGGCTGGGCGCATTACAATAGGGTGCTGTTGTCAGAACCCCATTGTAATCAAATGTGCCCCTCAGACGTGGGCACCTCCAATGACAAAAGGCACCATTAGCCCCCCACCATGCCAGCCCGGCGGAACCCCTCAAGGGCTCTCCCGAGCTGGCGTAGCGGCAGAAGGCGTGGCAGGCGCTAAAGCACAATATCGATGTAAGAGCCAAGCACATAGCTGGCACCGACAATAACATTGCAGATGCTTTGTCTTGCTTCCAGTGGGACAACTTTCCCAAACTGAAGCCAGAAGCAGAATCCCAGATGACAGAAATATCCAAGGAATGCTGGGACATACTGACAGAATGAAGCCAAACTCATCCAAGTGAACGCCGGACGGCTGGGACCAAGGTGAGCAAAATGTTAACCCAGGCACCTCAGAAACGGGCGCTAAAACAAACAAGCCACAAAAAGTTGGCTCAGAACCTGCTACAGGGTTCCTAATAGGACTGGCCAGAAGGGCATTAGCAACAAATACTGCAAGGCAGTACAACAAGCGTCTAGAAACAGTGCTAAAAATCACACAGATAGAGCATGTAGAAATGTTAACAACAAAGGATATCAATCAGTTTTTAAGATGGGCATACAACCAGAAAATGAAAAAGGAATGGGCTAAGAGGCGTTTAGCAGCAGTAGGTTACTTTTCAAAGATACAAGGAGACGCAGACCCAACCCACAGTGCATTGATGACATATGCTTTAAAAGGGTGGGGGGAAATGGAGGGTGAGCACAAGGATAAGAGAGGCATGCTAATTTGGAAAAATTGGTGATTTTATTGAAATTACTGGAATCGGTATGCACCGATGTGTACAAAGTAAAACTTTAAAAAAACGCTTTTTCAATGAATATCTTGGGTCATTCAGGGTCAGTGAGTTAATCGCATCCAGCACCATGACGGCCTAGGCATGCTGGAAGTGTGGGTAGAGAGGGAATATATGGTAATGGACATACAGATGTCAAAAACTGGCCACAGTAGGACATGCAGGATTCAGTGTATTAAGGATAGTGGCAACTGCCCAGCATGCATAACCAATCAACATCTCAGACTCCGGCCTAAAATCGAAGGAAGGTTCCTAGTTCATTTAAATGGGAAGGCTTTAAGCCAATACCAATTCCAGGCTGTCTTCAAAACAACCATCAAGAAAGCTGGTTGGGACAGCAAAGTATTTGGAACGCACTCATTCCGGATAGGGGCGGCCACAGCAGCATGGGAAGAGGGCCTTGGAGCAGAAAAAGTCAAGGAAATAGGAGGATGGAAAACTGACTGTTATTAACGATACATAAGACCAGAGCTAATATAACCATGATTTTCTCCCAACAGAACATGATGCCCCACTCAAGTCGACATGGATTATAGGACATTCATTTGTGTTTAGGACTCACAATGGTCCGAAGACAAAGGAGAAGCCTGCCTTTAGGAACACCATTACATCATTGTGGGGCTACAGGGGTTTAAATTGGGGAAAAAATCCCTGATAGATTAGCAGATTTGGTGGCTTTCATGGACCCACCTGAGTTTTTAATTATTCACTTGGGGGGAACAATCTGGTGGAGCGAGGCAAAAAGAAGCTGCTTACTGACTCATGCAATTCATTGGCATTTTTTTACTCAGCCATGTTACCAAGGAAATCATGGCGGGGTTCGAATTCCGAAAAGGCAATTGACATTACAAGAAAGAAGCTCAACAGAGGGATAGGAACATTTTGCAATAATAGGGGAATTCATTTTATGCGACACACAGCAATCACACTGACAGAAGGAGTTCACCTCTCGGTCAAAGGAATAGGAAAATTCCATGACGAAATAATTAAGAACTTAGCAGCAAGAGGGTGCAAATAATACAACTTTTGGGGGGAACCTGGACGGCCGGGAACCCATCAAAATGTGGCGGCACGGGCCAGGTAGATGCCACTGGCTAGGTGCCCAAAAGATGACATATGTTTATCATTGTGTTTGTTTGGATAAATACATTTACCCGGTTGTTATGATATTTCTGTTTGCAATAAAACACCACATTCTTTTTATTGCCAACCACAAACAAACTTTCCTCAGGTCATTTTTTGTCTCAGGTCATTTTGATTACAGCCCCAAAAGGTAACAAATCCGGATGGCTCTGACCTCCTCAGATTATGTCCAGGTGCCGCGACTTTGGGCAACAAGGGAGCTCTGGTGGCACAGGGAAATAATCGGGGGGGGGCAAGGAAAGGGAACAGGACACCAGGCGAGGGCTGCTGGGTAGCTCTTGCACACAACAGGTGGGGGGAGCCCGGTGCCACACGCCTAGCACCTCCCCCCCTCAAACACTTGTCACATGACAGTGTGGTGGGGGCAGAACAAAAGAATAACACCAGGGGAAAAGGTAAGCAAGAAGAGAGGTCCAGGGCCACACGCCTAGGTGTGAATGGCCGTCGGTGCCAGCTGGCCATGAGGCAGGAAGCCTCTAGTGCGGGATACATGCCCTCGGGCAGGAAAAAGAGAATATAAGGAGAGGCCTGGCTGAGGAAAGTTCTCCTTGGTACTCTGAACGGAGTACCAAACAGTCTTCTGTGTTTGCAGAAGACGCTCTTCTTCTTTCCCCAAAACCCACCCGCCAGGTGGAAGAAGAGGGAGGACACAGGGCAATGAACGGGGCCCACAAAGTCGAGGGAAGAAGTTGGCGGCACAGGCCAGGTAGATACCACTGGCTCGGTGCCCAAAAGATGACAGATGTTTATCATTCTGTTTGTTTGGATAACTACATTTACCCAATTGTTATGATATTTCTTTTTGCAATAAAACACCACAGCCTTTTTATTGCCAACCATAAACAAACACGCCTCAGGTCATTTTTTGTCTCAGGTTATTGTTGCCTACAGCAACAAAAAGGTATCAGGTCTGGACAGCTCTGACCTTCTCAGATTATGCAATACTTGTCTCACAAAAGAGAGAGCTGGTAGTTCCGAGCTGCGACAATCAGAAGCAAGTTATAAAACAGAAAAAAGCGATGCTGGACGTTTTTTATGAGCTTGCACACACTTCATTAATAACCCCTTGGAAAACCTGAGACATTTTAAAGTGACACAAACCAATACAATTTGAGACAAGCATAAAGTCACTCTGACATAACGGACTCAGCCGAAGGAACAAAATCTCTTGATCTATTGATTTCTCTCTCCACAGCAGCTGGTCATCAATACCGAAAAGTTGCTAGAAAATGCTGTGCTCCAATATAAGGCCACAACCCTCCAGCACTCCAGTGACCTGCAGAGTACGACAGACCACTCCTGCTCCACTCCACGCTGGACTGCCGACAAACAGTCTTTTAATTCTCTGCAAAAGTTGTGTTATATAATCACCCAAAATACTGTATTCAAGTATTGTCTGAAATGGTATTTACGAGTAGTGCAGATTGGGTGAGTGGATTATCAGTTAAAAGTGACCAAAATCTTCTAGTATCAATAAGAGAGAGGATAAGAAGCATGTTGTGCCATTCAGAATTTAATTCTGTTTTTCATATGAAATTCACCAGTTTTTGCACATATCCCTTTTGTAAGAAACCTAATTGCCTAATCATGCTAATTGTTTTAACTCACAGGATTTTCTATAAGCTACCACTGTCAAACCTACGCATATTATGTATGGAACAAATTAGTCTGTTTTTATTACCATATTGTTAATCAAGTTCTTGATGAAATCAGAAAGTTCTCTACTGTTAGCTTTCTGATACCAAAGAAGATACATTGTTTTTACGTTATGTTATTTGGCATTTATTTATTTTACCTAAAATAAGTTCTTGGCGTTGCAATATAATTTTTGCTATATTATGATACGTCATATTCTGCTTCCAGATTGGGGTCATTACAAGTTGGGCGATATCCCAGCGCTTTTCCACCAGGATACCACCCAATGCAATTAGCGGTACCGCAACTTTGTCTGCCGCTATTCATACTGGATCACAAGTTGCAGTGGCGGCTTAAATCCCAATTTTTTCTTAGTTCATGGGACGCTATGGGGCATTTTTGGCGCCGTTACCACGGTGGCAATTACACTGAAAATTGGCAGAAAGTCGACGCATTTATCTCCTGCTCAGAGCAATCGTCATATTCGTACTGTCCCCAACGGTCTTGCTAATAATATGCAATTAAAAAAACAGATCAAATAACCTAGTAGGTATGAAAATGTGATCCAGTATGGATTGCACCTTACCAATGGTCCATGTACAATTAGCCGGAATATCATTTTAAATGTTTACATTGGGGGCTACTATTCTCCAAGACGACAATAGATCAATCCGTCCGGCTATTTGATCATTGTCTTTAATCTTAGTACAAACTAAATGGGAAATGGGAAAAATCAATAAGTTCTTCTACAAGTTAAAGTTTGTTAAAACAGGGACCTAAAATAACCATATTCTGACAATTACCCATATCATAGAAATATTGTCAACTTTATGGTACCAATTGTAGCAGTGAAGGTGATCCCATTTGATTGTGTGGGCTACACATATTAATAACTAATCAACTTGCTTTTTAGAATGATAGTAGCCATTGAATCCAAATACATTGTATCTCTTTACAAGTCAAATGTAATTCATCCACAATCAAAGGTACAATATTTCTAGTATGAAAAAGCAGACCTCACGAAGGTGAGCCTTTTAGACCCCTTAATTCAGGTTTAAAATATCACGCAAAGCCACTAATATTAATAGGTGAGTGCAACCAAACCTCACGAAGGGCAATGAAGTATTAAGAAAGAACAACATCTAAAATCACTCCGTTAGTTTAATTAAAAAAACGATTAAACGATAATGAATTACACTTCAAAAGTTTAAAACCAGAATCACAATCATCAAAATCTACATTTAGACTGTGAATGTACAATATTTGACAGTATTTGGCAGCCACGGCCATTCACCATTCACAGTCTAGTGCTGAGATATTTATAGAGTCTTTCTCATGACATACTCATGACATACTAATCTATTAATATTACCATTCATATTTAATGCACATTCTACCTTTGATTTATGCCATTTTAGATGATTCCGTGAATTTAATGTAGTTATTTGATCATTGGGATGGCTATACCTTCCCATACATTGAGTGATAGAGTTAAAAATCACCACCAAAATGTTGTATTCCCATAATTCACAGTGAATCAATCTGGGCTAGTATTAACCTTAACAATAAATAGGAACAGATTTCAGATATAATGTGATCAATGATACATTCTCATCCTGAAATGCAAGCCAGTCAATATTACATGTATTTATAACCCTCAACGAGAGAACCTGGTGCAACACAGACAATACTTGTTTCCGATTCAGGGGATGAATTCCAACATCAACCAAAGTCTCCATATAAAACATCAACAGATTATGTACTATTCTCACATCAGTGAGTACTTCTTTTCCTCCATTTATGAATATTTGTCACAGCTTGTGGTTATTGCAGATTCTAAAAATAATTATTCTACATTCTAAGCTAAAGTCATGTCTGTAGCAACTTTATAATTATCTGTATTTATGCGATCTATGCATTTTCCTATGAGGAAACATAATCAACTAGCATTTTTTACAGATGAATTAGAATTCCATTTTACTATACACTGTTGTTATGTGTTATTTAATTTATTAACCATAAATTGCTGTTTATCATCTATTGCAGGAACTGACTGACACTTAACTATCTACTTGTATTTGTACTAGTGACTTCATTTGTATCATGGCAGGGATCATAATTAATAAAAGGCATTGCTAAATGTGCCTCAATTATAAATCAATCTTTAGGTCTCCTTCTCAGTAGAACTAAACACTGCGGAAGCATGCACAATGCACCCTAATGATAGTAGGAGCTGTACTAAAAAACGTGGAGAGAGAACAATCTTACCCAATGACTGAAACATTCACACCAGGAACTGATGATTGAGAAACTTGATTAGAATCATTGTCATAATCCATTACAACGGAAGAAGATCCTGCGGTCAATAATACATGCTCAAAGGAACTAGCCTGTGCTGCCTGTTGTAAGCCCAAGCAAGACCTAATAAAGGAGGAATCAGGGGTGTCATCTGACTTTTTTGGGGTGGCAAGATCTGATAGAGAGAAAAATACAGCGTCTTAACACTTTATAAGGCCCTGAAAAGGTAACCATTGGAATGGAGGTCATTTTACCTAAGAAATGCAGGAAAGGTTGTGAAAGATGGCTCCTTAGGAAAAGGAGTTTGAATGAGTGCTATGATTCCAAACTGTAGTAGCAGACACAAGTTCTCCGTTTACATAATTTGTACCCTGCTCGTCAACGACCTTGTGTTTCCTACTCTACTATTTATAACCTTCTGCTATCATTGTTAAAACAATTGGTAGAGAAGATATGCGATACAGAAGTTTCAAGTATGTTTCAGGAGTAAACAGCAGTTGTAATAAAATACTGTACTTACAGTAGTCACTGCTCCGACTACCAAACTTCCAAACCGCCAAAAATGCAGTACCACTTGTCACACCGTTTCATGCTGAGAAATGGTAAATATAGTGAACGGAACCCTCAAGCCTTCAGGCGTTACAGCCAGTAAAGTCCATTATAAAACACACCAAAATAATTCTTTGTAGTGGCCTGCAAGACTTCTGCACTACTTGATTTAACAAATGGCTGGAGACGCAGCAACTCTATGTTGTGAAGAACCAGGAGGAAGTTTAAAGGTTGAATGTAGTCCCAACTCACCTCTAGCTTCATGGTCTTCATTAAGTAGAAGTAAAGTGGCATAAATGTTTATAGTAAAAACCACTCCTGTTTTTGTAAAGGCAGACTCCTCCATGTCTTCCTGGGACTTAGAAAGGTGGAGATCATATTAATCCGAGCGTGTGCACAAATATCTGCCGTCTGATACAAACAGACTTCTATCGAGACTGTCAAATTTTGCCCCACCTTGTGGATGAGGTTCACAAGGGATCTCTCAAAAGAGCATTTTGACTTTTTCAATTACAGAATGCCCATCAAAAGTGGTAGGGGTTACAGTGGGGCAGAATTGCAAAGTAGATTGAAATAAAGAAAGAACCTGAACCTGTGTCCCTTTATCCAACTTCATTTTGTTTTTCATTGCACCCTTCTCAACAGCCCCTGGGTTGGTGTTGCTAGGTCGTTGTTTAGACCTTTTCATGCCCATATTACCCAGGAGTGTCTCAATTTCTTTCAATTAAAATATTTGCCTCTTGGCTAATTTCTTTAAAAGTGGGGAAGGCGAGATGTGGGTTTAACCTTATGTTTAGCCATGAAATCATCTGTTAATATACAAATAGTGAACAAGAATATAAAAACAGTATTTGCAAATCAATCCCAGAGGGAAGAGGGGCTTAGATCTTTTTCAGTGAAAAAACGCATTCAAAGTCCCTCAGGTTCACCAGCTCTTGACAGAAAAATCATGATACTCAGAGGCCCGTCACGCTTCAATGAACATATAACAAAACTTAAGAACATAATCACTTCTAGGAAAAAAACTGCTCAATACAGCTTGCTGCTAACTGCCACCAACTAGCTGCTCCCTTGGGCTCTGTTGAGGGCTTGCCAGATAAGATGGCTTTGATAATGCGCTCGAGGGTGGGCTAAACCACAACTCCTTGCAGGTTTTAGTGTCTTCAAATCCTCACTACGGGAATGTTGCTGCCAGCTGCCTGTGCCATTGACTTCAGGATTCGTTTAAGCTGTCATGGTTTCCAGCCGCTGCATTCCCTTTGTAAGGTATTTTCTCCCAGAGCTTGCAATGAAAATGGAGATAATATTTCCCACTTTGAATACAAAGCATCAGGCCTTCTCCTTCACTCTGCAATCCACCAGGACACTGAGCCTGTTGTCAAACATATGTTCCCCTGTGCCTTCCAGGGCATGGTCCGGGTGGATAACCCAATAGTGTGGGGCATTGAAGGATGCTACATATTAAGATGTAACAGTGTAAGGGTAGGCCCCTAATCACCTTACCCCAAAGCGGGCCCATCACCTACGAAGTGAGTGCACATGTTGTACATAAAGCAAGTTAATTGTACAAATGACTGTGAGTGGCTAGAAGACCCTATGGATTCAAACTAACCCAAGTCTCCATGAACCACAGAAGTTGACACATTATATATATGTATATTTTTGCAACAATTAAAACACTCCCATATATTTTATTACAAACCACTATCCACACGTGCTTGGTTAAAACATATACAAACAAATTCAATCTTTCTCCAATACCCCCTTTTTCATTGGTAGCCGTTATCTTAACTACCAGCTTCAGCTCATGTGTAGAGTACACCTCTTTTTAGGATGTGCCCTGTGCAAGGGCATGGCATCATCATACAGTTATACATTCACATACAAACATAATTCATTACAAGTCCCAGCTGGTCTGAGACCTCTTAATCCTAACTGAATTTGCACATGACATGAGATAGAGCAGAATAAACAGGTTCCCTTTGAATTGTTGATAACCATCGCACCTACCCCTGCTTACTGGCATCTTTGGAAATTCTAATCTAACGACTTCCAGTTCAGCACGCATGGCGCATCCTGAAAACAATAAAAACACAACGAGTATCGGTTAACCCTGGCCTCAGGCATTCTTTACTCCACGTTTATTGTTGGTCAAAAGCAAACGTTCGGATCCCTCTGCAAGCCCCCATGCACTTAAAAAAGATTACATCTGCCTTTGCAATACTACCAGGCCATAAATGTCCTGGCCAGTTTGTTAGCTGAGCTGACCATCTGCTAAGGTCATAGTTACTCATTTAACCTGACCACACCAACATTTGTAAATTGCTTCTACTGTTACAATGTTATATGTATTCTGTTGTTAAAATGTAAAGCGTTTTGGATTAAAGCACTATATGAACGCAATAAATACAAATACAAATACAAACCAACAGATAAGATTCCTGTTCTTTAAAAGCAACTTCTCGGGGATCAACCCTACAATCACCTCTTACATGTGTCCCAACTCGAGCATGCTCCTCCGCTGAACAAACCCAACTCACCCCCACACCATTTCTGCAATCAACCCACTGCTCCACACAATCACCCTAACTTGGTTAGGGACACAAGACAACTTCAGTCTGAGTACCCATTTGATATGAACTGGTAGTGGTTATAGCTTTGGATAGGGTCCAGGTCATCATGGCAGCTGTTTCGATACCTGGGCAGAACAGAATCGACAAGAACAAAAGAAAATAAGAAAAAAGACAAAAATAGGCACCAAAATCCTCACGGCTAGACTCATCCACGACGGCAACAAGGAAAAAGAGAGACCAACCATGGGTCAGTTGTGATCCCTGCCTCACTTTCCATGAACACTCTGAGCTTATGCAAGGCTACAACAGTCTGAATCAGGGACCCATTCTCTGAATCATTTGGAGGTACAAATATACAGCATGTACTCCCTATCTTCTGACTGATCCCCCCTCCATAGCTGTTGGGAGGTCGAGAGTATACATATTTTTTAAGGTTATAAGCCTCAGGGCCTGAAATTCTTCTTTGATGGCAATGAACGCTGATTCAGATGAATTGACAAACAGTAAAAGTTCATACTGGGTCACCTGGAGCAACTTGGCATCTGCTTTATCTTGGCATTCAGGTGCCAGGAAGGATGTGAAGAAGGTATCTGTGCAACTAAATAACTAGTACTGTTCAGGAATGTGAATTAAAGCTTTTCATGATGCAGCTGAGATGCAATTGGACTGCTTGGTCCGTTGCACTAGTCCCTCCTTTCTGTGGTCAAAGTCATTCATATGTTCATGTGTGGTAACACAGGGGACACAAGGGGCACAGGTGTGCCTTTGGGCCTCAGTCGTGCCAGGATCAAATGTTCTTCCACAATGATAAGGACAGGTACATGTAATGTGGTGAAACTGCACACAATTCACCAGGCTGGAGTTAACTGCCTATATCTGCAAGTCCAAAAGATGTCCAAGAGAGCAGCTGTGCCTCAAGCCAGGTCGACGATGAGAAGCATGCAGCTGCAGATTCCATTTGTGCCCACAGGCAATATGTCATCAACCTTTAAAAACAGAGAAAATGGGTATGTGTCTGAATTTTAACAGGTTTTTCTGGCTCCTTCAGCCATGTTAGATGTTGTATATATCTTTGCCACACATTATCACATTCTTGGTTTGCCCATGCCACCCCTTCTGAGTATCGCCTCATTCCTCCAGCTCTGCAACGCTTCTCCCCTTGCTTCCTATCGGTTATTGATGATAATAGCCCCTTTTAAACTCAATTAGACTCTTTGCGTACACCGAATATTCTTCTGCTCTTTACAATCTGCAGCTAAACATTCTTCAACTACAGGTATACCAGATGCTGTGACTGGTTGCCCTTTGAACTGCCCCCTGGATCCTGCACAAAGCTATATGCACTAGATATTGTGTGTCTGCTAACTCTATTTCATTCGGGATAAACAGCCTCAGGACACCAGAAGCATGGCGGATGAGAGAGCAGATATAGCAAAATCCTACAGATGTCTCCCCCCAACCCTCCTCGTGTGGTTTTAGAATACATTATCTGATGCAAAACCATGTGCATTTACTATTGGGTCTATATCTCCAGCATCCTTTCATTTGCCGTCTCTGAACATGATGACAAAAGAACCACAAGAAACATATGCACAATTATTGTAATATACATTCTAAATTCAAAGTTTTCTTCTTCCTGTTAAAACAAAGAAATTCAGCTCCTGGATATCTATCCGCACCCCGCCCCCTTTGCACTGGAATGAACTGCGAATCCTTAGGGCATACTTAACTTTGAGCCTGCTCATGCTCCTGTGGTGGTGGAGGGGTACCTCTTTCTCTTCGTATTTTGCTTATGTGAACCCAGCTCTTGTTGCCCTCCACCTTTATAGCGGTCGGAGTTGCATAAATCACCTAGTGCGGCCAATGGAAGTGCAGCACATTTCAGCGGCGTACAAAGGTCCATTTGTAGATCCACTCTCCTGTGAATAGTAGTTGCTTAAGCTGCTCATTGGTTTTCTTGCACCTTTCTCCTGTAGACTGTTGGCGAGTAGACAAAACCTGTAAAGCTATAATCTTGACACATTGGTTAAAGCCCTAAGGTACTCCCTAAACTCCTCGCCCAGGACCACTATGGTCTTATGTGCATCTGATTCAGTGAGTTCAGGTGAGAGTAGTGTCTGTAGTTCATGTTCTCATGAGTGCTGAGGTGGAGCTCCTTCCCTGGCTGATTTCTAAAATAACACAGCACCAAAGGCAGACAGAACAACCATGATTTTCTTAAATCGCTGCACATTTTGGCCAGCTGGGTCTTAAGGACCCTGTTTAACCTCTCCATGATCCTGTTGGCCTGCGGGTGATATACCGAACACAACCTGTGCTGGATTCCCACAAGCAAAGTAATTTCTGCAAACATGGCATTAAAAAAGTCAGTTCCAATGGCAGATTTCAAGACCTCACAAATTCCCCACCGTGGAAATACTTCTGTCACCAGAAACTTTGCTGGAGATTTAGCATCAGGACGTATGCAGGGACCAACCTTGAAGTCACTGTTAGAATGGAAAAACTTCCACAATAAGAATCCAATAATTATAACATTTCATAAGCATAGCCACAAAACCTGTATGGAGCTCCCAAAATGGCCCAGAGGGCCTCGGCAAAACTCCCCTTACTGACCTCATGATGCTTCCAGGATTGAATTCCTTTAAAACTATACAGTTTCCTATGAATCTAATTACCTGTTTCTGGAGGTTTGGTATAAACCATTCCTCCTCGAGCTCTGCTACAATTTGTCATCCAGAATTGTGTGACGGGTGATATATTTTCTCTAGAACAACAAGAAGTAGTTCTACAGGCATGACTACCTTCTCCATCAGCTGATATCTCCACAGCAAATGCATGGGTGAGAGGGCACATCCTTTCTCTGCCCAAATCTACTTTTCCTCTTTAGCTGCTTTTCCTTGAATTTCTTTGATTTGAAGAACCAGGACTGCAGTATACAGAGCTGGCCACTGTACCTGCTGGGACACGGCTTCCATTTTCTGGGAATCTGTAAATGGCAGGTGTGCAGCTTCCTTCAATGCCCTGTCTCTGGGATCATTTCCAAGTGCTACAGAGGTAGTATGATTACTATGCACAATGCATTTTATGATGCCCCCTTCTGTGGACAGGGTTAACACTACGATTAGTCTGGATAGCAGCACAGCATGCTACGCAGTGGTCACATCAGATCTCCTAAACCCTCTTCTCTGCCACCTTGATAATCATGAATGCACAGTGCAGGTTGCTTATGCAGAGTCTGAATAAATAGTGACTGCCTTCCCATTACTCATTTCTAGCACTTCTATAAGTGCCACTAGTTCTGTTGCTTGCTCAGAGTAATACGAAGTCAACCGTTTATTCAGGCTGACCTGGTATTCCCCATCCACAAGGCCCACAGTGGCTGCACCCGTATGCCTCTCACCAGTGTTCTGATTAATTATTGAGAACCCATCAACAAAAAGTACATCACCTCCCTCCAAGCATCCCATTTAACACTCATCCTCTCTTCCTCTTCTCCCTCATATGTTGCACAATCGTGGACAATGTCATCAGGTTTCACTGGTCTGGCAACAAATGTTGCAGGATTGACTAGGTGATACTGTGTGGGTTGTATAGATGCAATTGATGGAATAACCTCATACCCGACACTCTTTGGGTCGTCAAGGTCAACTTGGTCTTTTTTAAGATTGTAAAGACTTCCTGCTCCATGTACAATGGCACCGGGCTACCCATTGTCATGGTTGAAGACTTTTGAATTGCAAAAGCCGCTGCCGCTAAAGCTTGCTTACAAGTGAATTGTGCCTGCATCATTGGGTCTAGGAGTCTGATTATAGTATGCTAAAGGTTTATGGCCTAGGGATGTTTACTGGATCAGGAATGCTTTCATCGCCTGCCCGTTCGAGTGAGAAAACAAATAAAATGGTTTCTTGTAATTCAGAGTCACGAAGACCAGAGCATTTCTGATCGCAGCCTTGAGATCCTAGGAGCAAGTTATCATTTATTCAGACCATTCTATCACACACGCCACCTTCTGCGCTTCCTTAAATCCCTCCAGTAACGCCCTTACGTAAGTAGAGTAGTCAAAGTTCCATGGTCTTCAATAGTTACAGAGTACCAAAAACTGCTGCATTTATTTCACTGTGCCTGGCTGAGGCATATTCTGAACTGCAGTGGCTCTCTCTGGCATTACCTTCCTTCCTGCGGACAATATCACTTGCCCCAAATATACTACCTCGGCCTGGCCGTACTGCAATTTTTCAATGTCCACTTTGTACCCCTTCTCCGCAAGCAGGGTGGGGCGCGTTATTGAATCTTCTCAACACTGCTCTTCTGAAGGGCTACAAACTAGCAAATTGTCCATGTATAGGATTACTGTATTTTTTTTTTTTTAAATATATTTTATTAGTTTCATTCCGCACAATAACAAAAAGAAAACAGGCATCAATGGTGATGGTTGAGCATATCAGAAAAAATAAATCCCCAACTCTCCCCCACCCCTCCCCTTCCCCTCCAAGACCACGGTAGGTTCTAAGTTTGCCATGAGTCCATGCTCGGGCCTGGGTCGCCTTCCCCAGCGATCTCACTCTCCTGTGATTCTGGGTATAGCAAGGGTACTGTTAAGGCCACCCAGCGGTGTAGCTCTTCGCTGGAGTCATGTCTCTGCACTTGGATCGCAGTCTCCCATGCCGCAGTTTCCGCTGTGATCCACTTTGTAAGGTCCCCCCACCATAGGGGCATAGGCGGGCCTTTGGGGCTCTTCCACCCCATGGCTATACGCCTCTTGGCAGTTATGTAAATAAGGTCTCTCAGCCTGTTGAGGGGTTTGTTCACCCTGCTGCGCCCAAACCTGCCCAGGATGCATGATGAGGGTTCGTCCACTTCGATGTCAATGTCTGCACCAGCCACTCTATCCCTCACTTGAGTCCAGAATTCTCTAATCTCTGGGCATCCCCAGAACATATGGGTCATGCCAACCTTGGGTTCGCTGCATTTGGGGCATGATTGGGTGGTCGCACCGGTAAATCTGGATATGGCTTCTGGGGTGAGATACGCTCTGTTCGTGACGTAC